>NC_057916.1:74187150-74807193 GCF_018873765.1 Telopea speciosissima | reverse complement strand
CGAGTTATACTTTATGTGTTACAAGACATACCTTTAGGCTAACAACTTAATGCCCCAGCCTTGCTTAAGGTTAACACATTCCTTAAGACTTTAAAATCAGAAATATATACATCATGTCAATAAATAAAACACTCATGTGTTTAAAAGAAACTGCATGCAATGACACCTGATATGTATATAAATCAAAGTTTACCATAAGGTAAAAATACAGATGAAAAGAAACTTTAAATTGAAATGAAGCAAAATAAAACAAACTCCCACTAACTAACCACATCCCATGATGCAACTAAGCCCATGCCCATGACATGTCTCTCAAAAACACAAGGGCGAAGACCTTTGGTTAGGGAATCTGCAACCATATCATCTGTACTAATATGTTTCACTGTAATGTCACCTTCCTTTACTCTCTCCTTTATGGTCAAATACTTGACCTCCATGTGTTTAGACCCTCTAAGTCCTTTATTGTTGTTTATAACCAACACAGCAGAGTGTTATCACAGTATATCTGGATGGGTCTATCCACAAAATCTACAATAGTCAACTCCTTTATGAGATTTCTAAGCCAAATAGCCTGAGTAGCAGCCCCATAGCATGCCACAAACTCTGCCTGCATAGTCGAAGTGGTCACTAATGTCTGCTTTTTACTCTTCCATGATACTGCCCCTCCTGCCATCAAGAAAACATAACCTGATGTGGATTTCCTGTCATCCTCACAGCCAGCAAAGTCAGAGTCTGTATACCCCACTAGCTTGAGTTCAGGAACGTGTCTGTAAGTCAGCATATAATCTCTTGTCCCCTTCAAGTACCTCAATACTTTCTTAGCAACAACCCGATGACTAAGACCAGGATCCGACGATACCGCCAAGAAGTCCCGTCACAAAAGCAATATCCGATCTGGTACAGACCTGAGCATACATGATACTACCAAGTGCGCTAGCATAAGGCACCTTCTTCATTTCATCCCTCTCAGCTTTATTTTTCGGGCACTGTGTCGAACTCAGTTTGTCACCCTTGAGAATAGGAACATTCCCAGGTTTGCAATCCAGCATACTGAACCTCTCCAGAACACGATCAACATAAGCCCTCTGAGAAAGACTTAATAAACGGCGAGAACGATCCCTATGGATCTCAATCCCAAGAACAAAAGAGGCCTCACCAAGGTCCTTCATGTCAAATTCCCTAGATAAAAGTTGCTTTGTATTATGCAACATCCCTAGGTCACTGCTTGCAAGCAGGATGTCATCCACATACAGAATGAGAAAACAGAATTTGCTCCCACTGACCTTGTGATATATACACTGATCCACTTTGTTTTCCATAAAACCAAACGAAGTCACAACACTGTCAAATTTCAGATACCACTGCCTAGAAGCTTGTTTGAGACCGTAGATAGACTTCTTGAGTCTACACACAAGATGATCTGAATCATCCACTGCAAAACCCTCAGGTTGAACCATATATACTTCCTCATCAAGATTGCCATTGAGAAAGGCGGTTTTAACATCCATCTGATGCAGCTCCATATCAAAATGAGCTACCAATGCCATGATCACCCTGAAGGAATCCTTCGAGGAGACTGGAGAAAAGGTCCCATTGTAGTCTACTCCCTCTCTCTGAGTGAATCCCTTGGCTACCAGCCTGGCTTTAAACCTCTCAACTTTTCCTTTGGAATCTCTTTTGGTTTTATACACCCATTTGCAACCAATGGGCTTACAACCTTTAGGTAAATCAACAAGCTCCCAAACATCATTATGTTTCATTGATTGCATTTCATCTCTCATCGCATCTATCCACAAATCTGACTGAGGACTAGAAACAGCGCCTGAATAAGTAACTGGATCGACCACACAACCAATATCATAGTCATGTTCTCCCAGATAGACCTCATAGATAGGTGATATAGCTGACCTTCTCTCCCTGGTGGATCTCCGTAATGGTGCCACTACTGCCTCAACCTGAATCTGAGGAATCTCAGCTGGAACTGCATCAATGATAGGATCCTCAACCGCATCCTAAATAAGAGGAATCTCATCAGGTGCTACATGAATGTCGGGGACGGTATCAATATCAGGCTCCCGAACTCCAAGAGTGTAACCAATGGCACAAGTATGCCCCACATCGGTCAACGAATAGGTAGAAGAATGGGTACCGATGTACCAACCATGTGACTATCTTGAACAGTCCGAGAACAGTCATTCTTTTCGGCCACATCAAATTCCGTAAACTTCGCTGCCTCGTGACTCCACAATCCTAGTGCCTCCGCAGGGATTATAAAATTTATATCCCTTCGAATGATCTGGGTAGCTGACAAAGTAGCAACGAGCCCTTAAGCTGTCCAGCATCGCCATGTCTGCCATAATACTCACCCCCACGATCAGATCTAACAATTTTAATAACTTTCCCTAACTGTTTCTCAACTTCAGTCCTAAAAATCTTGAACTTGTCAAAAGATTCAGACTTTTCTTTAATTAAGTACAGGTATCCATATCGGGAATAGTCGTCTGTAAAAGTGATGAAATAAAAATTTTTACACAATGTGACTGAATAGGGACCACTGATGTCAGTGTGAATGACCTCTAACAGGTCAGAACTACGGACTGCAGTTTTCTTCTTTATTTTGGTCATCTTTCCCTTACAACAGTCTACACAAGTTTCTAGATCACTTTCGAGAGTAGGCAAGATGTCAGACTTTATCAGCCTTTCCACTCTTGCCTTAGAAATATGACCTAGCCGCTTATGCCACAATGTGAAAGACCGTTCTTTAGGTAAGGGTCTTTTAGAAACAACACTTTTAACATTACAGGAGACGTAGATATCAGTGGGAGACAAACACAATCTGTACAATCCGTTGGACATAAAGCATGAACCAACTTTAGTTGAATTAAAAAATAAATTAACCATAGTATTCTTTATTTCAAAATAGAAACCACTAATGTCCAAAACTGAAATCGAAATCAAATTCCGCCTAAAGGACAGTACATAAAAAGTGTTCTTTAAAGTCAATTTAAAACCGAATCTAATAATAAAATGACATCTCCCACTGAACTCTACGTCGAATGTCCATCATTTCCCTACGACCAGCCTTGATTCATCCTTGTTTGGCCTCCTCCGGTTTATGAACCCATGTATGGTAAAAGCAACATGGTTAGTTGCACCGCTTATCTAGCCACCAAGAATCGGATGGGGCTTCGATAGATTGGATTCACAAACAAAAGCCAAAGAATTATTACCTCGATGTAGCTTGGGCTTGAGTAACCAAGCCTTGTATTTGTCGCAGTCCTTCTTCATGTGACCCTTCTTCTTGCAAAAGAAGCAGCGATCACTCTCTTTCTTCAAAGAGTCTTTCTTGGGTCCCAAATTGTTAGTCTGATCGGACTGTTTATTGGCAGACTTATGAGTATGGTTTTTAGACTTTTTACTCTTACGGGCTTTGGAAGTAAACAGGGCAATAGGCTTTTTCTCTTTCTTCAGTTTCTCTTCCTCAGACACAACCCTAGAAATTAGGTCATTAATGCTCCAGACTCCATCTTGGGAAATATAGTTGGTTTTTATGATGCCAAATTCAGAAGGTAGGGTATTTAAGGCTTGATGGACAATTAGGGTATCTGAAAGAGGAATGTCTAAGGCCTTGAGTTTAGTTTGGTAATCAACCATCCTAATAATGTAATCCCTAACACCCCCAGAACCATCATACTCCATATTAAATAACCCTTGCAGAAGTGTCCCAATCTCGATTCGATGAGACTTTGTATCTCTTGGAAATTGCATCTAGCAATTCCAGCAAGACATTTCTCAAAGAACCACTTTTAGGTGTTCCGGTATCGACTCTTTATGGACAAGATATCTGAGTCTATTACTCTTTTGCCATGCAGCATGACAGATTTTTCATCCTCGCACTATCGTAGCTTAGTTCCATTGGTGTGTCCATAACAAGGGACGTGTGCACATCTGCCATTTCCATAGCAAACATAATGTCCTCTTTCCACTTCTTAAAGTTTGACCCAGTGAGGAGCTCAATAGTAACCATGTTATTATTGACAGAGAAGGTGACTGAAAATTTAAACAATGAACAGTATAATAATTAAAATGATGCAAGTACAGACTTGAAAACTTTATAAGCTAATGAGAATTTTACACACATCATTGTGAAATCACCTTTGGGCTGAATTCTCAATATGCAATTGTAAAAATCCCTACATACCAAGTGGCCATGGGAATACAAACAACTTTCAAAATTTATGAGTCAAGCCTGTGAAGCCTCTAAAGAAGAACAGAAACAGAACAAAGATTTATGAGTTCACTCTCTGAATGAGAGTTACTCTGGAAGGGTTCTTTATATATTAAGGATAATGGGTATAATACAACCCATAGATAATACAAGAATTACAACAAGTGCCACTGTCTATACTACGTTACACCTGTCTTTTGTATTACTCTAACATCCCCCCTCAAACTGAGCCGAGAACAGAGGCCCAGTTTGACACACACACTTGCTAACGCTTGCCTCGACAAAGGCTTATTGAATACATCGGCCAACTATCGATTAGAAGGAACTAACTTTGTGACAAGCGAACCGAGAGCCACCCTCTTAAGCACATAATGATAATCAACCTCAACATGTTTCGTGCGGGCATGAAGTACCGGATTGTCAGTCATATGTAAAGCACTCATATTGTCGCAAAATAATGTGGCTGGACGAGGCTGTGGAAGACCAATATCACGTACGAGAAAGGCCAACCAAGTGAGCTCAGGTGTAGTAGACGCCATAGCCCTATATTATGCCTCCGTGCTTGATCGAGCTATGGTGGGCTGCTTCTTGGCACTCCAAGAGATACAGTTGGAGCCAAGGAATGTACAAAAACCCATTGTCGAGCGTCTAGTAATGGGACAACCCGCCCAATCAGAATCAGAAAAAGCATATAGATCCAAAGAGTTGTTGCGTATGATACGAAGACCATGATCCAGAGTCCCACGAACATAGCGTAGAATACGCTTGACCATGCCAAAGTGGGATATAGTTGGTGCATGCATGTGTTGACACACAGAGTTGACAGCATAAGACAGATCGATCCGGTCTAGTCATGGTCAAGTACTATAAAGCCCCAGCAAGACTACGATATAACATTGCATCAGGGAATAGATCGCACGAAGCCAAATCAGGCTTAAGAGCCATTGGAGTAGCCGTGGCCTTGATATCACTCATATGTGCACGGCGTAATATATCAGTTGTATATTTGGTTTGAGACAGGAATAACCCTTGAGGGGTAGTAGTGGCCTCTATTCCAAGGAAGTAGTGTAGTGGACCAAGGTCCTTCATAGCAAACCGGGTGCCCAATGTACCAATGAGCTCCTCGACAAATTTGGGGTCATTACCCGTAAGAACAATATCATCCACATAAAGTAGAAGCACCACAACACGTCCCTTGGATCGGTAAACAAACATAGACGAATCTGAAGAGCAACAAAAGAATCTACACTCAAGCAAGAACATGCTAAAGCGATCAAACCTGGCCCGTGGTGCCTGGCGAAGTCCATAGAGTGCCCGATCTAGCCTACAAATAGCAGTGGGCTGAGAAGAATCGATAAAACCCGGTGGCTGACTCATGAACACTGGTGTAGATAGATAGCCATGCAAAAAGGCATTTTTCACATCCAATTGCCATATCGGCCACCCAAGCACTGTAGCTATGGTTAAGACCAACCGAATAGACCCTGGTTTAATAACCGGCTGAATGTTTCTATAAAATCAACACCCTCTTGTTGCGTGAAACCTTTGGCAACTAACTAGGCCTTTAGCCTTTCTAATGTACCATCAGCCTTTAGTTTGGTTTTGAAAATCCATTTGCACCCAACAATGTTCATTGACAAATCACGGGGCACCAATGTCCCTGTTCGATTTTGTGCCAAAGCTTGCATCTCCTCTAACATGGCAGCGGTCCAGCCAGGATGTTTAAGTGCAGCCTTCACAAATGTCGGTTCAGTTGGGATATCCGACACAGTTAAGGCATACTTTGGGTTGGGCTTTCGAATACCAGCATGAGCCCAAGTAACCATAGGATGAGGCTGGACAGGTGAAGATGGATTAGAAATAGGTGGAGAAGTAAGAGCACCAAAAAATTGTGAAAGTGAAGGAGTGATAGTTCGTGGGTCTGGAGAAGGCCCAGTTGGAGTTGAAATAACTGGAATACAAGACCCACTGAGCTCACTAGTCCCCCCAGGTTGAAGTGGAACAATAGGAGACCCACTAGATGTACCAGAAAATTGTGGTGGCTGAACTGTGCTAGGCCCATTTGATGGCTGAACTGTGCCAGGCCCAGTTGTTGGCTGAACTGTCATGGGCCTAGTAGATTGAACAAATTCAGGAGAATCAGAGAACCAAGAACCATTCTGTAATGTAGGCAGTGATTGATCCACACCCATGTCATCTGAGTTGTTTGAAGCAATAATCCAGCATTCAAACGTCCCAATGTCGCATGCTGTAGATTGGTACAGTGTAGATAATGGTTGAGATTGCCTAAAAGGAAATACACTCTCATCAAACACAACATGCCACGATATATAGACACGCCTAGTGGGGCGATAAAGACAGCGATAGCCCTTGTGTTTATCACTATACCCCAGGAACACACAAGGTAAAGATCTTGGCTGAAACTTGTTGGTGTTAGATCCACGTAAGTAGGGATAATACAATGCTCCAAATACACGTAGCACAGAATAAGTAGGATATTTGTGAAATAACATGTGCAGTGGAGTGTCCATGTCCAACACTTTTGAAGGCAGACGATTTAGCAAGAACACAGCTGAAGAGAAAGCCTCAACCCAATATTTATGAGGTACAGAGGCAGCATACAACATTGCAAGACCCAACTCGACTATGTGCCTATGTTTTCTTTTAGCCACACTATTCTGCTCTGGGGTGTTTGGACAGGAAATATGATTTACAATACCACAATGACGCAAATGAGCTAAAAAATTCTTATCCGAAAATTCACCTCCACCATCACATTGGAAAGCCTTTAATTTGGTGTTAAATTGTCTTTCAGCCATTGATTGAAAGTCCAAGAAGGTAGCGAAGAAGTCTGATTTCCTCTTAAAATGATACAACCATGTGAACCGTGAGAAATCGTCAATGAAAATGACATAGAACCTAAAGTGTTGCACACTGTCCACAAGGGCTTTACCCCACAAGTCACAATGGACTCGATCCAAAGGAGCATCACAGTGAGTAAATGAGCTGATAAAAGGTAATTTCCTACTCTTACTTAGCTCACAGCTGGAGCATACAGTCTTAGATTTTTGGGTTACAGAAATGAAACCTTTACTGGAAAGAAAATTTAATATTAGGCCATATGGATGGCCTAGCCGCTGATGCCAAACATCTTCAGTAGTAGATTGAAACCGAGAAGAGAAGAGTGCCAATTGATCCTGCTCAGTGTGAGGCTGCATCTCACATGGAGCAGCAAAATTGTACAGACCACCATTGTCATTCCCCGAGGCCAAAATCTTCTTGGACCGAAGATCCTTAATCACAAAACCATGTGCATTAAATTCAAAAGAGCAGGGAAAATCCTTTGTTAATTGTGAAAAAAGAGAGCAGGTTTTTCTTAATGGCAGGGACCAGAAGAACATTCTTAAGTGGTAATGACGATGCACCAGTGGCAACACTGCCTTGTCCTATATGTGTAATAGAAAGACAAATTCCATTTCCTACCATTAGTGAGCTAGAACCAGTATATGGAGTAAGGGATTGAAGTGTACCTGAAGCAGCCGTGACATGAGCAATAGCCCCTGTATCAGGGAACCACTCTGAGTCTTGAGAGTTCTTGAGATGGAGAGCAATGAGAGCCTGTGGTATGTCGTCTGGTTGATAGCTATTGTCAAAACGACTGTAACATTTTAGAGCACTATGGCCATGTTTATGGCAGATTTGACACTTAATAGAAGACCGATTGAAGGATCCTTTGTAGTTCTGCTGAGAATTAGTGGAATAGCCCTTATTAGATTGATTTTCTTTGTCATCAGATTGCGCGGTTCTGGAATTGGAATTCTGAATGAAACCACGTCCTCAAGAGGTGAACGAACCACGACGTCCTCTACTTCGACTGGATCGCCCTTCAACTCGAGATGTCTTGGCTCCAAGAAATGCCACATGTGAATCAGCAGAGGTTATGTTACCTTTATTTCGAAGCTCATGGCTATGGAGCAGAGGGACGAGCTCTTGATAACTTGGAATAGGTGGCTTGAGCATAGTTGTAGCGAATGGCTCATAAGCCGATCCAAGATTCGTCAAGAGTAGAAAGACCTTCCTCTGGTCCTCAATAGGCTTGCCAATTGAACTCAGCTGATCACAAATGTTCTTGAACTCGATCAAGAATGTTGATAATGAAGTGGACTCATCTTTCTTCAAGAAGTGGAGTTTGGGCAACAGCTCAAACTCGCGTGCCTCAGATGCCTGTGAGAATGAAGCTACAAGAACAATCCACAGATCGCAAGCGGTCTTGATTCCAACCGCGAGGCCAAGAACTTCCTCTGAAAGCGTCCCAGTGATCCAAGCTTTCACAAGCCGATCTGTACCAATCCATGACTGATAGTCTGGATTCACGATCGATTTACCATCTGGATCGGTGGATTCACGAGGTGGTGGTGTGCATTCGCCATTGATGAACTGAAGCAGATCTTGACTCTCAATTAGGGATAACATTTGTGTTTCCCAAAGCAAAAAATTTGACTGTGTAAGCTTTAGAGTAACAAAATTAGCGACATTAAGCGTGCACGAATAAGGAAACCCCATCGATGAATCAGCCATTAGAGGTTGCAAGTGTGAGAGGTCAACTCCGTAGAGCTCTGATACCATAAAGAAGAACAGAAACAAAACGAAGATTTGTGAGTTCACTCTCTGAATGAGAGTTACTCTGGAAGGGTTCTTTATATATTAAGGATAATGGGTATAATACAACCCATAGATAATACAAGAATTACAACAAGTGCCACTGTCTATACTACGTTACACCTGTCTTTTGTATTACTCTAACAGCCTCTTGTACCCAACTATTGTCCCATTCGCCACAAGATTCCCATCAGCGTACATCTCATGCCCCTTGATCCTTACCACGTTGAATCTAAACTCTTTCTATGTTCCAATAACCTCAATCCAATGCTCATCATGGGCCTCATCGTTAGGGCCCCAATAACGAGTTTTCGGGTCCAAACCCCATATCCTTTCCTCCTCTCTGGCTGCTAGCATTACTGATGCTACCCTCTGCCAAATTGGTGGAGAATATGGTATCGATAGCTCACCGAAATTATTGTACTTGCCGAACGTTGGCATCTGATATAAGCCCAGTTGAATTTGGTGGTACATTGAGCAAGAGCAAGCAGTTTCTTCCCACAGAGTTGCAGTAGACGTCGAGAAGCTAGCTCAATGGCTTTGGTGCTTTTGATTTGTGCCAGAATCAACCAGTTCGGATCGAAACGTCGCATTTAGGGGGAACCCAATCAGTCCCTCTTGGATCACCCATGTTCAGATAAGTGGAGTTATCCCCATCATTTCGTCATCATAAGGTTCTTGTTAGAAAAACAAATAGCGATTTTGCAGAAGAAAGCAAAGAGAAAGAGAAATCAAACTCACAAAAGATAAGATTTTACGCGGTTCACCCGCAAGAAGAAAGGCTACATCCACGGCTGAGCAATAGTATGAATCCACTATTTCTGTGAAGCAAATACAAACCCTCTCTCACACACCTCTTAAAGAGATAGCTATAGTATATAGGAAACCCCCTAACCCAGAATGTACAAAACTGCCCCTAGAGATTCACCCGATCTGGTTCGAGATTTGAACAAAAAATAAGGTGAAATACATATCAAATCGAAGATCTCGACGAGCTCTATAGGAATTAAGCCTTTGGCACTAAAGTATGCACTTTTAGGACATTTAAGCGTGATTCAAAGGTAAAACAACCTGCCGAAGGAACGCCACAGCGCTTTCTGAACTAGGATAAGGCTTCACCAATAACAGTTCTAACTTTCATTATTGTCTGCAATTATTTAAAGTGTTTGATTTTGATTGGATTTCTAGACACAGAATAATCGCCCAACGATGCTTCCATCTCCTATCCTCAGTGAAGTCCGATTAATGGTCGACCAACAGGTACTCCCAACTGTTATGTATGTCTCGAATTCTTGGACCCATATCGAAGAATGACTCGATTCGACATTTTTTGTGGCAACCCGAATGGAACTTTTTCTGAGATCTGTGATGGTAGTGAAGGGCTTGGACTGATAGGCCCAAGCCCGGAGCTCATCACTGATCTCGTTGGGGATGCGGGGACAAAGCCCCCACGGTACGGTTCGACCCGACCCGATGGATCGACTCGGATTCGATGGAGGAGTATTTATGTTATTTACCTGCTTTATTGTAAAGACGAGTAAAATTTGGGGTTTTCGTTTTAGGGTTTCTAGGAGAGAGCAGCAGTGCCGTTTTAGGTGTTCTTGACAGATCTCCATTGTAATTTTTCTTTTTCTCCAATTTGCATAATGAATCATCTTCACCTTCGCCCGTGGATGTAAAACACCATATTGGTGTGTGAACCACGTTAAATCTCTGTGTCATGTTGCCCTGTTTTTGTTTTCTTTCGTGTTTTTGGTTGGTGTTTGCTCTAACACCAACGTATCCCTTCTCGTCTCCAACCCATCTCACGTCAGGGCCTATGTCTGAGAAGATATTGATGGAGCCCTGCAATTCCTTCACCATGAAGAACCAATCTCCAAAGTAGTAGTAATTCATGTTGGAAGTATTGGAACCTTTGGCTCCATCAAACCATATCTATTGAACACTACCATATCTGCGAGTTCCCATAATATATTTATATATTATATTATTGTATTATATGTTTTATATATTATATAATATAATATATGTTAAGAGAGAGAGAGAAGAGCAAGAGGCAGCTTTTGTTTTAACTTTCATTAATTTTACCTCACTTAATTACCAATTATGCACATGTTCATTAATGATACTCGCAAAAATAAACATTAACAGTTTATGATGATAAATCATAAACAACTCTTGAGCTGTTTATGAATTTATGTGTATTATATTGATTTATTTTAATAAGATTTAAGGTTCATAAATCATACCAACCACATTTATTTATGTTTATATGTCTAAGAAACATAAATTTAAAATACACCAAAGAGAGCTAAATGTAACCCACTCCAAATGTGGAGTGAGAAAAGCAAGGTAAAGGTAGCAATTCTTAATTCAACGTACCACCCGCTCGGATTCTCCAGGTTGAGATTATTCCCTAACATGACCTATCGTTGCTTCTAGCTGATGCCACAAAGTTTAAAACTTGATTGGCCCAAAGAATCATCAGCCCATGCTCAGCCCGGCCAATAGCACGCCCAATACTATCTAAGTATCCAAGCTTCTTGGGCTTTTTCCTGGGCTCAGGCCCGACTACAATTTCTATTAGTGTATAATTGTGACCTGTAATATGTAGAAGTAGTGGGTTTGAAAATAATGTTTGGCATACAAGTTTTGGCAAAGACAAAATATTACACGAAAGATCTCCTACATGGAATTTTCTTATTGACATCCGTATTATATAATTTATAAAAAAAAAATTTGTGTTTTTAGTATAATATATTATATGAGTATTTTGGTAAAATCCTTTATAGATTTTCGCTATAAATTTGTTGCGAGAGTTCTTTCTTTGTAATGCACTCTGAGAGAGGTGTGAGGAGGAGCGACTGTAACCCTATTCTTCATTGATAGTGAAGCAGATCTCATCTCACCATGGACATAGACAATCTTGTCGATCCACGTAAATTGCTTGTGTTTGGTTTTGTGATTGTTGTTTGCGATTTCCATTCTTTTCTGCATCAGTATAGGATTCATTTTTCAACAACCTTTATCCCTTGTTCATATGTCATAATTTAGCCTGAAGGGAATTTGTCAAGTAACAAAATAAGACATTGAAAAATTAAGGACCACCAATAAGGTGTGTTGACCACTACGGGGATGCATGGACATAAAGAGAAAGATATCCCATTACCAGGTAAGATAAATGATTGAATTTGGGTAAGAAATTTAACATGTATCCTGTATATCGCCAGTCTCCCTTCCATATGGCAAAATTATTATGCTCCTCCATAAAACTCTCTAAGTGTGCCCATCGAGAAATACTTTTGCCTATAGTTTATTCAATCATTTCATTGTTCTTTTTTTCTTAAACATTGTTGCATGCCCTCTTAAAAGTTCGAACTCTCGAATACACTTATATCCATAAAATTGAAAAAAAGAAATCACTAATATCTAGTTGGCAAGAGAAGAAAAACATATAACTCAACTCAGAGTTCAGATCTGCTACTTACATAGGAACGGGTGGGGACAGATCTGAACTCTTCATGGGGGTGTGGTACCCATGCCCCATGGAGGGGTCAGATTTGTCCCCACCCGTCCCCATGTGGGTAGCTGATCCGGATTTACTCAACTCAACTCAACTCAGCCTCATCCTAACTAAATGGGCTCGATTACATGGATCCTTTCCATCCAACCAACTCTATTCAAAACCGTACTTGTTACAAGGCCTAAGCTATGTATGTATTTGCTCACCACTTCTCCTATAGTCATTTTAGGCATGCCTTTTTTGCTCTTTTAGCTCTTTTAACCTAAATCAAGTCATTCCTCCGTATTGGAGCATCTAAAAACTTCCATTGCACATGTCCATACCACTTCAAACCATTTTCTTGCAACCGATAATGTATCGGAGTTACAGTTAAATTATCTCTAATTTATTTATTTTTTTTTTTTGTGTTTCTTTCTAATTTTACCACTCATTCATTCCAACATCCTCCCATCTCGATTACACTAAATTTATCTATATATTTATGATTATCATATAAAATTTTCTTTCTAAACAAAAATAATGATGTTACTTGTGATGAGTTTGTATTTTTTTCTCTGTTTTTTGGTGTTTTTTTCTTTCTTTTCTCTTCTCGCCAACCAAACATGCCCTAACGTTGGCTCATATTAGGATCCATGGCTCCTAGGTATTCTACAATATTTCCAAGTGAGGGATCCACATTATTTATGGATTCCAAGTTCCAACTACTTTTCATTCTTTGGATCCAAAAAGGGAAAAATCTAATGTCGATGCATGATCATTGAGCTCTATGGCCCTATGGACATGTGTTCTTGAATGAACACGTTACATTTGTTCCCCTCATTTTCTAATTTTCTTCCTTTCCTTTCCTTTGTGTTTCAAAAATCTACAAGGAAAGAACATTACCAAACTCATGATAGTCACTGATGGTAACAGTTTCAGTCCCATCTACAAATATCAGTTCCAACAGCCGACACAGTTTTTAAATGGACTAAAAAACAGTTGCAGTGCTGGATCAACACAAAGGAATGATATGTTCTTTGAATAGATTTTATGTCTAGAATACATTCTGAAATTCAATTTTTTTTTTCTATTTTTTCGCTTCTGAATGGGTCTGGTTTGTGTGTGAAACAAGATTTCTGGTGCCTAAATTGGTCTTTACCTCCAAGTTCCCTGGTTATAATTAGGAGAGTAAAAAATTTGAGACCGGACTGGTTGAACCGATTGAAACTGAATCAAAACTGATTGGACCAAATCTTTATTGGATCGATTTTGATTTTAAAAATCGGAAAAGTTTGAAACTGACTGAATCAACTGTAAGACCGATCGTTTGAATCGAAATCAGAAAAAAATCGAAGATCAGACCAATAAGAGACCGTTAAAAGAAATCAATAGAAAGACAAAAACCAACCGAATCGATAGCAATTGGTTTTGGATTGGAATTTTGTATACCTAACTCTTTATCAACCCTAAATCGGACCAATTGAAATTCAACCAAATCGACGGTTAGACACCCTTAAATTAATAATTAAGTTGTGTTTGGTATACATTCTAGGTAGGGATGTAAATGGATATCCGAAAGTCCGAATCCGATCCGCATCCGTATTCGTTTAGAGATATCCGGATAAAAAAAATCCAACTACTCTGATTAAAATCCGTTCGAAAAAAATCTGAATACTTAATAACAAAAAATTAAGTAAATAATGATCTTGAGGTTTTTTGAAGATTCAACAGGTTCTAGAATATGAAGAAAAGATAATCATGATCTAAGAAATATGGATTGAGAGTGAATTGTATCTTCTAGGGGGAGGAAAGTCTGGATTGCACAAGGCAGCGATGTAAATGGATGGTCAAAAATCCGAATTCGATCCATATTCGAATCCATTTCGAGGTATCCGTACTCGACCAAAGAATATCTGGATCCGATTACATTCGATCCGTATCTGAGCTGAATCTGATCTGTTTACATCCTTAATTCTAGGTTGATTTCGCATTCTTGGTTTTATGGTCCAAGAATACAATCGAACTAAAATGCATTTCTTCTTTTTTTTTAGATAACACTAGAATTAAGGGTGTCAATATCTAACCGAAATCGAAAACCGAATCCGAAACTGAGCCGAATTAACCGAGTCGAGTCGAACCGAATTAATTCGATTTGGTTTCGGTTCAAATATTAGATATATTAATTCGATTCGGTTCGATTTCGATTCCATGTCCAAAACCATCGGTTTAAACCGAAACCAAACCGAATACCCATTTAATCCCCAAACCCTATTTCTTTTAATTGGGTAAAAGATATTTAATAAGATAATTAAGTAATTAAAGATTTAAAGTAAGTAAGTAATCAAAACCGTATTTGTTTTTTGGTAATTGTTTATCACTATAACTCTAATTCTCTAACCGATTGGTTTTTCATATTCCCTTTTCTATTTTATTGCTTTTATTTTAGTCTTACTCTTTTACTTCAAGTTAATCTTACAATTCTTTCAAATTCAAACGTTCCATTTTCTCCTAAGTCCAAACGATCCAAATATCTAATCGGCAAGGCATTTTGAAATTTACTAAAAACAAAGTAGTATTGTCAATTTGAAGGTTTGATGGTGTTGTCATTCCATAATAAAAAAGGAACCATATACAAGAACCGAATTATATTGCAGTAAAAACCAAATGAGACCCGAATGAAAACCGTTTTATGAAATCGAAATAGAACCGAGATCGAACCGAACCGAGGGGGGTTCAGATTCGGTTGCAAGTGCAAAACCGAATTGGGTATCGGTTTGATTTCGGGTCACACCTACAATGCATGGAACCGAATCGAATCCTGACCGAATACTCGAAACCGAACCGATTGACACCCTTAACTAGAATGCATTTCAATAATTCATACCAAACATTGTCTAAGGGTGAACTCTGGAGGGACAAACGGTACTTTTATGATGGGCTGGCTGGGTGGGCCCCCTTCTACTCATAATTGGGTTGCCCACAGTACCGAATACCCGAAACCAAATCGATTGACACCCTGAACTAGAATGCATTTCAATAATACATACCAAACACTGTCTAAGGGTGAACTCTGGACAAACGGTACTCTTACGATGGGCTGGCTGGCTGGGCCCCCTTCTACTCATAATTGGGTTGCCCACAGTAGAGACGTCCAAACGGTACTATATATTAAGTGGAAAGCAAGTGGGAAATCCCTAAAAGGAGGACCAGCATATGATATTTAATTATAGAGGGATTTTTTACCTTCTTCAAGAAAAGCACTTACTCTCAGTGACCGAAGCTTTGAATGCTGACATTAAAGTTTGTGAAGACCGTTGAACACTTGAACCCAATAACTTTCAGAGCCAGGAAAGAAAGTGAATAGCACAGAGGCAGTGATAAGACTTATCATAAGAATGGGTATGGCGGTGTTTGATAATTTCTTGAAACTTATTGCTATGCAAGTCGACCTAACCGGTTGTTGAATTAGAAAAAATCGGTTAACCCTCTTTTTGGTTTCCTTTGTTTTTTTTTTTTTTTTTTTTTTTTAATGTTATAAAGTGTTATGTACCTAATGGGATTCACTCTAGTATATGACCATTAGATTGGATCAGTCTAATATGAGGTATAGAGATGTAAATGAATAACTGAAATCCGTTTTTGTATTTGTATTTGTATCCATTTTGCATTATCAGAATCCGTCCGAAAACTAAACGGATGCGAATACGGATAAACTATAGCTTTCCGAAAAGCTATATTTACAAGTAAATAGATAAAATATCCGATTCGTATCCGTATTCATATTTGTTTAGCACTATCCGAATCCGTCCGATAGCTAATCGGATGCAGATGCAGATATATCACTATCCGAACTGAATCCGATCCGTTTACAGCCCTAATGAGATATGTTAAAGAGCTTGATTTAACGCGTTCCATCAGCTCTGGAGCTTTTGGCGTATCGATCAAATACTTTATATATGGTAGTAGAGCCAGCCACTATGTCACGTGTTCGAGTCATAGAAATGGCTACCTAGAAGAAGGCTACTAGGAATAGAGTGAAAACCGTCAAGAAAGGATTATCTACCGCAAAAGTGGAAATTGCCTAGAGTGAGAGTCAGTCTGTTATGTGCCTAATGGGACCCACTCTAGTGTATGGATGGTAGCCAGCCTAGTATGAAATAGGTTTAAGGGTTTGATTTAATGTATTCATCAACTCTAGAGTTTTTGACGTATCGATCAAATACTTAACACAAAGGGAGAAGAACAATTGACAAGGGGAATACTATGTGTGGAACTAAGGGCGTCAATCAGTTCAATTCAAGATACAACATGTGAAAATCGAAATCGAATCGAAACTGAATAAGAGCATAAGTTTCTAAATCAGAATCGAACCGACATGGTTCAGTTTTTTATTTGATTTTAACCATGTAGTTTGGACCCTATTTAAGGTGTTACGGCAAATTTTTTTACATCTTTACAACAAAAAGAGCCCCTTAGTCATAATCCACTAAACGTTTTTCAAACATTAAAATAGAATAAAATTTATCATCTACATTAATTAAAACATTAATAAAGAATATGCTTTATTCAGTTTGAAAATAGATAATTTGGTTCGATTTGATGGTTTCAATCATGAAACCGAAATCGAACTGAACAAATATAAATTTTCAAATTTTAAAATACTAAACCGATTTAATTTGATTCAATTCAATTTTAGACGATTGATTTCGATTTTGATTCTAAATTGACATCAGAGGACCTAAGCATGTTGCACAAGGCAGCTAGCTGTCCAGAAACCATGAAATATTTGTTTAAAGGCAATTTGAACCGGACAGCTTTTTGGTTTGCATTTTCCATTTTAGTTTTAAGAACTTTGATGATACTGGACAAAGGAGACAAATATATCCACAATTCCTAACATTAACATGATCATTGAAATAAATTGATTTTTTGTCAATTTCGGTCTTAGATGATAAAAATAGTTATCCATATCCACGCCGCCTTAATTTAATTACACTCTCAAATATTTGTGGACCCATCATGTTGATTTGAGATCTCGATTTTTCATTCAATTTTACAAGGATTATATAATAATCACATTGGGCAAATCGGTATAATTTCAATCTTATCACATATCTTCATACTTCCAAAAAACCGATGATGAGTCATGGAAACGTCAAATTGCTCTGAAATTAGGTCCTTAGCTAGATGTTGAAGCCCACATCACATCAATTTGGGTTTTAGATTACTAAAAATAGAAGAGCAGGTGACAAGTAGATGGAGTTATACCAAGGTAAAGTTGCATGGCAGGTAATTAGGTGAGGCTGGAATTTTCATTTCCACATTCTTCAACCTATGAGAGCCGTTTGAACCCTTTTTCTTACTGTATCAAGTCAAAAATAATGCAAATGAAAAAGGCAAAGAAACAGAAACTTTGAGAAACTATAGACCAATAAATGACAAAATGTGCAATAGAAAATGGGCCACAATTGAATTAAGACCTTAAATTTTACACTTGAACAGGAAGAGCTGCACTACACTCTGTCACACTTGCATCTATTTTGTTATACGACAATAATTTTTTTTTGTTTGGATTCATGGATTCGCAAATAGAAATGAATGGTGATAACTGAAACATGTTTTGGATGAGAAATGACTTGATTGATCATACGTTTATTGTAAGAAATTGCTCTCTTTTGATATTGATACGGATCGGTCTAAATTGGCCCGATACGGTTAGTTTGATTCATTTTTTGGGATTGGCCATTGTATTGACCAAAAAATATTGGGTAAAATACCATGACCGATACGTTCAACCCTAAGGTATCCATATCATGTACCGACGATAACGATACATATCAGCCGATATGTTACCAATACCTTAAATCATGATCTCAACCATATGGTCATCAGATACAAGGTTATCTCATTTTTCTTTCTTTAGACTCTTAGATTATGCCTAATAACTAGGTACCAGAAGAATTAGGTAGCCATGATTCCACCTTAAATTGTCTCCCAAAAGAAGAAAATCCAAGCAACTTCAAAAATGAAAAAAAAAATCCAAGAATTTAGTATGGAGATATTTTTGCAAGATTAGTGACATAAACAAGTAAAAAAAATCCTATTAAAGTTGGTCCTTTTCTCCTCTGTCTTTTGTTTGTTACTTTTCAGATAAAGAAACAAAGGTCCTACAAAAGACTAGGTTTGGGAAGCCCACACCTCTGCAATTACTGGTGTCCTTGAGTAAGAGAGTCTCTCTCTCCTTCTCTGCCCGTCAAAAAGTCTTAGTTTTTACTTCACTTATTCGATTCCCGATTTCAGATTTTTTTTTAAAACCGTGGATTGACCACATTGTCCATTACTAATTACTATCTTACTTCTCTTGGTTCCACCAAGCATTGGCAGCATCAACTGTCCCAAAATGCCCAAATTAAATTCCATGGCTATTCATGATAACAACCACCACCGCCTTTAATATTTCAGCAAACACCACCACCACCCCCTCGCCTCCAAATCCCTGAATCCTTGAAGACCCTCCCTGGTTCTTCTTCATCTTTCTCTTGTCGCTCACTTCACTCCCTAGTAATATCTGAACTCAGCAATAAAGTCCATGTTGTAATTAGTTAAACAGGAGCAACAAAAAAGCTTTATTAAGAACGGCGCATTTAAAACACCTTAAAAATTAAATGGGACTGTCAAAAATATGATCAAACATTTCGAAAACAGCAAAAAAAACAAAAACGGATGGGAAAAATGACATTTACTTACCGTCTATGTCATCACATACTGGTGGTTGGTGCTTTTGAAATATTGGGTGTATATTACAAATTGCTTAATACCCAGATGCATATTTGGAAAATATTTTTTTTCATATGTTTAGGGGTTTTTTATTTCATAATACAATCCGCACGCATGTTGGCCACATCGTGACAAGTTCTCTCAGGTCGTGCAAAGCAGAGTAAGACTAGTCGAAACGAGAGACATTGTAGGACTTAGGAGAAATTATGACTTTGAAGACTCGAAATCAATGACTGGATCTAACATGAAGTTATATCAAACATTAAAGCTCGTTTGGTCCCATTATTGATATATTCGATTGTGTCATAAGTTATTTCCGTGGTTCAGATATGAGCCATGGGACTAATTAATTTTGCCCTTTTTTCCAATTTAGCCATCAACAATGAAGGTGTGGGTCATGAAATTATCACGATGTGGGAAGAAGTTTAATCCCACATAAAAAAAAATTCCTGAGAAACCGATGATGAGATTAAACCCCTCATAACTCAAACAAAAGCATGTTCCACCGAAGTGTGGTTTGGATATTGTGCCATGCGTGGTAATACTGTGCAACCTTTGCGCAGCTAGTACAAAATATTAGTTTTTTAAATTAAAATAACTACAACAAACAAAAGCTTGTTTCCGTCACAAAAAAAAATTTATTTACGACGAAAATGTCCACCATCAGTTCAATTGATATATACGACGGTATAAATATATCGTCATATAAAGTTATATATATATGATTACATACGAAGAATATTATTCTGTTGTATAAAAGTAAATTATATACAGCGGAATAGGTAACCATATTTTGGGATGGAAATTAAATTCTGTTGTAAAAGATTTACTAATTAAAAAAAAATTTTATTTATAAGATTTATTGCTATACATATGCATCCACACTTCAAAATGAAAGAAAAAAAATCATTACATATACTCAAGAATGTGTAATTTACATTTCAAGACTAGAATGCTATTACACATCCAATCCTTAAATGGCCCATGACATAGTACATGATATTTACAACTCAAACGAATAGAACAATGATTTAGCCAATTAGGCATGGGTTTTCCATGACAATCCCTCTCCTTTGCCCGAAACTACACACAAGCTTCGATCGCAACATTAGTGCCAACACCAACTGCAATGCCAACATCAGTTGCAACTAAGGCCGCTGAATCCAGTTAGATCCCAACCAATGCTCCTCTCAGCCTCGTTGCCATTGCACCCACCCAACACCATTGTGCATCCCAACTTTGAGCACCAGCCCTACCTTGTGCGTTGTGCCCCAGCCCCATCACCGCCCCTGGTGCATTGCCACCCATGCGCACTATCCTATCCAGCACCTACCCATCATCCTTCCACACCCCTCCATGCCAAAATCCTCACCGCACCTAGCCCTACACCTGCCATACCCCCTTACCCATTACCCATCCGCAAGTACTAATCACACAACAATTGATCTGCCTAGACTGACAATTGAACCCTTGAAACCCACCATAACATTTTCACTCTTCGTTGCACACCACTGCCACCAATAGCCCCTTTGTTGTGCACCATCCCTGCATACTGATGAGATCTTCGGCTGTAGACTGTAGTAGTTCTCATGGCGAGCAAGGACATGACATGAGGAACAACAGAGAAGTAGGAGGTAGGAGATATAAGGAATACGTAGGTCCCATTATTTTTCAAGATATTTTAAAAAATAACAATGACTGACTACCTAGAGAAAGAGTTATCGGCTATGTGAAAAACACATGGCAACAATATAAATATTGTTGGAGAGTAACACCTCTCCCCTGCAGGGGTGAGGATCCAGGCTTTGCAAACACATATTCGTATCTATTTGGTTGGGTCTACCTGTGGAGATTACAGGATCCATGAGCCCCAATTATTCTTTATGATAAAAGACAACATGGACTCGTCCGTGAATGGGTGACACTTAGCTCTCTTTAGCCACAAAAAGGAGACTAAAAAGCATAGTTAGTAAATACACGTATAATACATGTACGCATATGTATGATTTTAAAAAACATCATTTTCCAAATAATAATTTCGATATGATAAAATACGTATCCTATAAAGGCACATATTAAATGCGTATTGTATGTGAAACATAAGCTTTAAAAAATGTTGCTTTATTTAAAAAACAAAATCTCGATTCATTTGTCCATTGTCCATTCTTCATCTTCTTAGGCCTTATGATTCGTAACCCTAAGTCTAAATCTTGATCGTACGACAACCTCCTTCCTCTTCTCCATCTATGAGGGCCAAGTGCCCTAGATTTCTCAGGTAATTGGTGCACGTTTCCTTCTCCGCTCTTTCCTTCATGGGTTGTTGTTAAGATACAAGTTACTTTCTGAGAACTTGGAGAGGCTTCTGGGTCTCTTTAGCTTTGGAATTGAACAACAGGGGATATCCCTCTCTTCATTGAGATGGGATTTGTAGAGACCACCAGTGCATTTGAAGAAGAAACTGAGCTTTTTCCCTAATAGTTATCAAGTATGGTCAATTGTCCTTTAAGAAATTTTCTTCCCCTTCACGGTCTCGCTATTCTCACCTTGCCTGTCCATCTTGTAAATCACAGAGTTTTGCTATGCAAAGCCTTACCACCCCAAATTAATCCACTGGCCTTATGTGTGTATTTGTTTGTTAGCTCCAAATTTAAGCATTATAGAGACATCTAGGGGGGGGTTTGTTTGTCCACTCCATATTCAAGCATTACAAAGATGTCTAGGGGATGTGTATTTTGTTCGTCTACTCTAGATTCAAGCATTACAGAGACATCTGGTGATCCTTTTGCCTCCAATCAAACAAGTCATGTTATCCCTTTCTCTTTCAGTTTCAATTATGCACCTAAATTCACAGGCAATTGTAGTACGTACTTGCTTTCCTCAGTTACCAACTTGCCACAATCGGCAACTCATATCAAACACATAAGAGAATTCCTACAGGCTCCCACACCTAGTAGACACTCGAGATATATCCACAAATTAGTTTGGGAGAAAGAATGCTACCTAGTCGCGTGTGGTACGCGGCCCCTGCGCCCAGACACAGGGTCACACAGAATGACCACAGTGCCCCCATGTAAAGGCGGAAATCCCTAGGGCATGATGATCATTTTGCGCGTAACTGTGTCTGGGTGTAGGGGCCACGCATTTCAACGTGACCAAGACCAAGTATCGTTGTCTTTCCCAATTATTTTATAAGTTGTCTAATGAGACGATGTCATTGATACTTTAATGTGTAATATGATAATCTTATGCTATGTAACAAGGGATTAAGTGTTAAATTACTAAATTGTGTTTATATGAGTTATGCGGATTAAGTGTTAAATTACTAAAGTGTACGGTAAGTTGCCCCTGTGTCAGATACATCGCGCACCTGAAAAATTCCACCTTTACATGTGGGAATGATGGTCATTTTGCCCACCCATGTGTCTAGGCGTAGGGGCATCACACCACATGCACCCTTGTAATAGTGTTCCTTCTCGATTAATATTAGTTTCTTGCATAATGAATATTGGATCAAGTTTCCCTCCACCCTCCAATTCACCGTGGGGCAAGAGAGGGCGGGGAGAAGGCATCACTAGGGTTTTTGGAAAAATACTAAAACACTATTGGGGTTTGTGAACCTTAGGATGGTGGGTGAACCATCCTTTATGGGTAGAAGAAAACTTTATCCATGAATATATCATGAGAAGCAGTCGATAGTGTGGCCTATGTCAGCGCTCCCATGTGTTTATCTCTATCTTCCTCAAATTAAGAGGGCAAAGATGTCTTTTCATATGGGAATAAGAGAGATAGACTGCTAACGTATAACACACTCCCAGACAAAGTTCTTTTTCCCATAATATCATATGTGTATTTTTGCTCGCGGATTTTTACAGATGAATCATATTAAACTTGTACTAAACACGTACTGTATTATCACCGTGGTAAGAGCGTCTCGTTGCCCAGGTTCAAACAAGAAAGAGAAGTGGAGAACAATCTGATCAGTGGCGGAAGAGAAAGAGAATAATGGCGCAGAAGGCGTGGAAAATAATCCCGCGGCCATTGTTAGAGACGGTGCTGAACAATCATGTCCAGCACCTCCGTGTCTCTCAACCTCTCATTCTTCACGGTCTAAGAGGCGCTGGCAAAACTACTCTCATCCTCAACCGTAATCTCTCATTTTTGCGTTTTTCAGTCTATCTGCCATGTATCCATCTTTCCGTCGTTAAATCCGTATTTTCTTATTTGATTATTACTTTTGTTCTTTCAGGTCTTCTCGATGACTGGAACAAAGGCCCCCATATCACCGGCTATGTCGATTTTGGTCTCTCCGTCGAAGATCATCATCGTATCTATAGCAATCAATCCTCTCCATGGGCCTCTTGGTCCAATGTGCCGCCTCCCACCCTCCCTTCTCTTCGTTCGCAGCTCGAACGCTGCCTGGAATCAATGGTCCAAAGGGGTGTCCGCCTCGGTACCATTGGCCCTCAGCAAGTCTTCTCTACCCTCAATAAATGGCACAGCCTAAACTCCGCCCTCCGCAGCATTCTCCAAAACCACACTCACAGCTCTACTACCATCGACGACAAGGTTTCTACATCGTGGTCCAGGGCGTTATTCGCACTATCTGCTCGATCAAAAGCCAATGAGATTGATGCGGTCCTTGGGTTGGATGACAAAGGTAAGACTTTGACGCTCGAAGAGACCTCGTACTTCAGAGAAGCTCTGCTGTCGCTTCGACTTGCCAAGGAGGTCCTTCAAATTCATCAGAGCTGGAGAGCAAATGCAGTCTCCCACTTGAACCGTACTGGTGGTTTCTCGAGGTCCCTGGCCAATTCTTCCACTGATTGGCCATATTTGTTGTTGGAACTTCTCTCCGCCGCTGCTGAGGTTGATAACTTCCAGGTAAATGAATATCGGTTTCATCTTCGTGGGTTGTCTGTCTGCCACTCTGCCGTTGTTGAGATCAGCATAATTTGGAAATTTAATGGTGCTAGGTTGGTTTACAATTTTTTAAATCAGTTCCAAGTGTCAGGAACCACTCTTTTCTTTCAGGGATAGGAAACAAAACTTTCATTAGCAATGATCAGAAACAGTACATAACACAAGATACCCCTGAATACAAAAGCTACTCAAACTCGCATCCTAAATCACCAGGCCTCTGTACATATCAGCATCAACATCAGAGAAACTAAATCAGGAACAGAAACCACAACAAACAATAAGAGTTTAATCCGGGTTGGCATTTCTAATGCTCATTTAAATTGCACTTACTATAATTCTATTATTTATAGTCTGGCTCATGATACTGGTGTTTATAATGCTCATTTGACTGATAGAATGTATGCTTACCATATTGAGCAGCCAAAGCTCGTCATAAACAATATTGATGTTCTCCGGGATGCAGTCCTAACTGATGATTCGACCTTGTCTGCATCAATGTATCATGACAGTCTTCTTTGGAGATTAATAGCATTGGGTGTGACTGAAAGGTGTTTGCCAGTCATACTTTTAACATCAGATAGGTAAGTGTACTATGTCATTTGTGTTTCTTGTCATTTGATCCTCCCAGTTCATGTGATATAGTAGATATTTTCTTATATGGGAGTTGTTTTAGCATGTGTAGATTTTCATCCCCAAATAAAGCAGTGATCAATTTGACTCATAGTGCACATGTAAAATGGAAATTCATTTGTTATGAAATTCAGTGACTTAACTTTCATTATGCATTTCTATTAATACTAAAACTGACAAGGAGGTTCTGTCAATTGGCATTGTGTTAACGAGTCAGATTAGCTGCTCATATGGCCAAATGCCACCCTCTCCAGGGGTTTGCTTGGAAGAGGAGGTGAGGCGAGAAACCAGGACACCTTTTCTGAAACTTCTGGACACCTTAATGAAGTTATAGAAGCAGTCTTAATAAGCTAATAGTTCTTATGTATCTTGAAGCATTGAGAATGCTAACTCTAACTTCGTACATTTCTTTGAATTACTTTGATATTGAAAACAATAGATAGTGCGCTAAGATCATATTATTTTTTTAATTAAACTATACTCAGTTGGCCTTTGAGAAAGAATTTAAAAATAGAACCATTCTGTCATATTTTATTCCTTTGAAATAAAACATTTCAGAGTAAAGTTTTGTTGCTAACACAACTATCATGAATAAGAGGCTTGGGGTTCAGTTCTGAAATATCTGTTCTGGGCTGTCTGACTCAGTCCATTATCCTCCCGTTTTCTGGGCCGTCATATACATACATATATATATATATATATATATTCACCTCTCAATGGACCTCTCCTTATATTCATCCATCCATCCTTCAGCCATATATGTTTTTTATTCTGTAAGTTTCTGGCTACCCTTGGCTTTGCAGCATCGATTTTGCCCAAAATGACCTTTGGTCTAGTGAGGAGTTGCTTAAGTGATCAGAATAGTTGGGATGAGGCTGTAGGGGTGATGGTGCTAAAATATTGAACTTATTTGTTAAATTAGGTACTTCTTTGAGGATGGATTTTTAGCTTCATATTGGCACAAAGTGGATCAATGATAAAAATGCACATGAAACCTTTTGACCATAGGGGAACTTCAGTTTTACTTTTTATTTGATATACTTTTGGACTATCAATTAGCAGATGCTTGCATATTCGGGTTAATCTGTTCATCTTTGCATTTATGTGTGATAAATTGATAAGGAAAATGTTAATGTTCATAACCAGCAGATGGGTCCTGTCAGTTCACTGGTCAATCACGCACATGTCCTAACGATGCATTTCTTGTCTTTTCACCCTTGAGTCCAAAAGCGGTTTGAAATATTTCATTTTTCGTCCAACATAGTGACAGTAATTTGGACTTTGGATGACCTTCTCTCCCTGAAACCAACATAGAGTGCTGAAGCTTCTAGGGTTTGCCTCTTCGCTGAGGTGCCGGTTCTGGTCTGCAACTTCGCTAGGTAGCTGAGTGAGCCCCCAACATTGCTCAATGCTGGCACTAATGGCCTTACTTGAGCCTACAGAACTCCCCCCAGTCCCAGCCACTTTTAAGAACTGTTGCTGGTATATAGCACAATAATAATGGCGCAGCATTTAAGGACGATTTTTGAGAAGAAAGCGGTTTTTTTTTCTCTCTCCCAGGGGATCCATAGTATTTCGTTCAATGTTGTATTTCTTGGCAGAGGCAAAACCAGATTTCCATGATCGCTCCTTTGAAGACTTCTAGGTTTCATTAGATTGAACAGATGTTTGGTGAAGACGACGCCCGATGGCTACATAACTTTTTCTGTTTCAGTGTGTTTTGGGCTGCAATCGTACAGATGGTATATTTTTGATGACTCAAGCGCCGCAGTTGTTTTATTCCAAAGATGAGAAGTGCGGTAGTGTATGTGATATTTCTGTTTCTGTTTGTCGTTGAGAATGCAGAGTCCTTTATAATGAGAACTTTCTCTTTTTCCTTGTAAAAAATATGATGGAGTTCTAAGATCTGTAACATTGAAACTGCAACTTCATTATGGAGATTTGAGGATAAAGGGACGAACACTGCCGGAGGTTGGTAGTCATGGCAAATGAGGGTGTAGCGGAATGGGGTTTTCCCCTTTGCTGTTGCTGTTCTGTTCTGATGCTACTCTATAAATTTGCCCATCTAAGGATTGGATACTAATTTTGAGAGTGCAAAGTAAGTTTGAGGCAAGGATTAACCCTTATTTGAATTTTCCAATGCATTTAACATAGGTCTCAGGATCATAGAAGAACTTGCAAATTTGACCATGTTCACTAACCTTCATGAACATTTTCAGGACACAATTGATAAGATTCACTGCTTCATGATGATTACCCCCACCTGTGTTTGTGTTTATAATCCCTTTTTTTGCTGATTCCTAAAGTTCTACCTTTAGGAGTCCTTTGTGTGTGTGATCTGTTTCAAGCTCTAATACTTGTTTATGTTCCCAGCTACTACTCGTACCGAGCCTCTATGGATTTTGGGTATCCAGACTTATTCATCTCCCGTGAGGTATCCTAATTAACTTTTTTTTAACTTCTATGTGCCTTCTACTATCAGATGATGAAGAATAATATTTTGGACAGAATGTGAGGTGGCAACCTGTCCTACAGACCTTTGACACCAATCTCGGACTGTGTTGCAGGCTTCCAAATCAGATATTTTTAAATGCCATGAGTCTTGTTTAGTGGGTCAATTTGATTTGTACTCCTTTTCTAACATAATCTGTATTAGATTGTGTGACAAGGATGATTTCATATACAGTTGATGGCATTTGAGATATCTATTTGGGAATCTCGATTTTGCCACTGGATGTGTGCTCTTTTTATAGAAAATGAGTGGTTGCTTCCTGTTATTGTATCCAAATTTTAGCATTCATAAGTGGTAAAAGCCTGCTAAATATTTGTCTCTCTGTGTAGCTGTGTATGTCATGTTGCCAGTTATGACTTAATTTTATCTAGTCATCAGTTGGAATGCATGCAGTTGCTTAATGGCTAGATACGTCTAACTTTAGTTATAACTTTGATCTGAAGACTTTTGGATGGACTCCTCAAGAAGCTAAAATGCATATGGTTACTGATTTCTTCACTGAATCTGAGGTGTGTTTTTTTTCTGCTTGTCTATAAATTCCTTTTTTATGCAAATGATATGTTTTAGCCATCAATTTGTTTCTGTTTGGAGTCCTCAATCGTTCTGTTTAAATAAATATATTAATTATTCGTTTTATTAGTTCTTCATTTATTCTTTACTATGATCAGTTGCATGAAACACAAGTCATTTTTTGTGGACATGAAAATACTTTCTTGGGTTGATGTAGTGCATCAAACACAGAATTCCTGCCCCCCTCTCTTCCCAAGGGAAAAAAAAAAAGAAAATAAATGAGGGTGCAATCTTTCTTTGATTGATGATTTACTTGAGATAGATCTGAATATATTCTGAAATAAAACATTCCAAGTTCATGTTCAAAAGAGAACAGGCCAAGTTCATGTTGGCACGTGTTGGCACACTAGTCTGAGACAACACTGTGAACTGTAGACAGATGATAAATCTTTGAAGGGGTAATTGTTGTACTGGTCATAGGTTTTGTGCATTTTTCTAAAAATAAAAAATTTAAAGTATTGATAATGTGTTTGTTGAAATTTGTAGTGGCGGCTGATTGCTGAGATGCTTGGACCAAATCCATGACATCTCTCTGAATTTTATGCGCTCAAACAAAGCAGTTATAACAAGAAGTAAGTACTATTGTCTGGAACTGTAGAAAACCTAGGACCTGTAACCAGTAACTCTAGAGAGAAGAAAAGAGAAAGAGAAGAAGATGAGGAAGAGGAGAGAACTGTTTTTCTTATCAGTCTCCCTCATAATGCTTGTATTTATAATCTCAAATTACAATAGAAAGGGGAACTCCTAATCAGATTAGGAATTCCTATTCATGATAGGATTCCAAGTTACAATAGGAAAAGAACTAGAACTAACAACTCAAACTGAAACTAAGACTAACAACTCACAATAGAATTAGGACTTGACATAATTAGAAACTAGGACTCCAACTAGGACTAGGAAAATAGAAGATACACATATCAACCAAATCACTGTGCACGTGAACAGTGTCACATGAACAGTACTTCAACACTCCTCCCTCAAGCTGGATTATACAAATAAGTAAAGAAAGAAGATCCAGCTTGAACTAAAAGGGAAAAAAAAACTCCATAATAATGCAAACACTCCCCCTCAAGTTCGCGCATACAAGGTATCAATGCCCAACTTGAACAAAATGAGAAGAAACTAAGTTGCAGCAGAATCCAGCTTGACAGATGAATGTAGCTCCCAAATAAACCTTAAAAAACTTGAAATAATTGATCTTCAAAACCTGGATAGACATGATCAGCAAACCGGGATTAGAATTTCTTCCAAAAAAAGGCAGCTTTTAACGATCTTCAATAGCTAACCAGTGATGAATCTCAGATTGTCATAATGACATAAAATTTTGAAGTTAAATAACTAGAGCAGCAAGTAACGGAAACGAGCTGAATTAGGCAGCGGAAAAACACTGTATCAACCCAACGGAAAGTCCTCAAATAGGCAACAACCAAATATCTTCAATACTCTTCAATACTTCAATCTCCCCCTTACGGCAAACTCAACCCAATAGCGAAGGATGGGATATGAAGGGAATTATTGAAATGGAATGGAGTTGGAAAAAGGATGGCATGGTTGTAATTTGGTGGAAATCCACTTTGAAATACAATCCAAGCCAAAGGGCAAATTGGTAATAAACCAGAATTTTCAAGGGTCAATTGGGTAGGCAAATAGGGGAATGGATGAAAAAGTAATGGCAGTTTCGTAAATAATCAGAATTTTGCAAGGGCTTTTTGGTAAACAAAAAGCAATGGGATGCAATGAGTAAAATAACCAAAATTTCGTGAATGGCTATGGAGGGTGGCAATTTGGTAAATAACCAAAATTTTCAAGGGGTATTGGAAAATAATGAAGCAAGGGAACAGATTTGGAAAATAATTTAATTCTCTAGTAGAAAGGGTAAACTAGAAAAGGAATGTAAAAAATGGATAAAAGAGAATAAGAGACAAAGACAAGGGTATTATTGGAACTCATAAAATAAGGTTTTTAAATAAACCAACTTACGAAGGTTGTCTTCAACCTTACGACAGAGAAACCAGGGAGATTGAAACCTTTATGCAACCACGGTTTCAAGCTCAGGACGAAACCAGCAAAGGCGGAAAAAAGGATCTGCCCAAATCAATAACCTCGAGACCCCATCGTCACCTTCACGAAACTAGGGGCGGTAGTCGTGGATGCAGCGGCAACCCTGCAAAATCTCGCAAGGAAGAGAAGTAGTCCAAAGGGAAGAGGAAAACCACAGCTGCTGCAAACACTATACAACCAGAGCACTAAAACACCGCAACCAGCCCAGCAGGAAACTAGTTAGTCTTATTCTCAACCACGTCTTCAATCCTAGCAGTAATCGATTTAAACCAGATCGGGGAACCGCCAGCAAACGAAGAACTTTTAGCAATCGAACAAGATCAACCGATAGCAACCATAGCATCAAATCGATTCAGCAGCAAACCAGAATTTAATTCCACAAACAAACCTTCGATAGCAATCGAAGTAAACAACAGCAGCGACAATTGATGAATCAATCCAAATAAAATTTCCCACAGCAATAATCAACCCTGGAAACCAGATATCGAAGAACAACTTCTTCTCTGTTCACTTGCTTCTCAGGAGGAGAGGATCTAGTCGAACCGAGAAACCGACGGTACGGTAAAGTAGGGAAGAGTTGGGGAAGCAGCAAAATCAAAAGTTCCAACAGATCAATTCAGCAAATCGATGTCTGTTCTTCCAAAAACCAGATTGGAAACCCCTGCAAGATGGAGAAGAAAAAAAAACTGCAACTGAATCTGGCAGTAGCAGTGGTATCGTAGTAGCAGCAGCGTATCATATACCCAACAAGGAATAAAACTCCTCGAATAAAAACAGCGGCAAACAAGAACCAGATCTGAAACTGGCCAGGAAAAAGAGCTGTTCCCAATAATAACCTTGATCGATCTCCAAGGAATCTTCAAACAGAACAGCAATCGATTCCAAAAAAACACACTGCAGAAAATAGATCTCCAAAAAGGCAGATCAGAACCTGAGCAAATCAAATCAGCAACTCAATGTACGAAACCCTAGTTCTTCTTCTTCTTCTTCGATGAACTAGGGTTTCTTTCTAAAAACAAGAAACCCTAAACGACTCTCAAAACGGCAATCTTGGAGAGAATCAATCACTAGTTGCCTAGCTCTGATACCATGTAGATGACCTAGGACCTGTAACCAATAACCTTATAGAGGAGAAAAGAGAGAAGAAAGAAGAGGAGAAGAGTAGCTGCAAGGGGAGGAGCCGTATGTCTTTTTTTGCTTCCTCCCTCAAGTATCTTATTTATAATAAAACCATTACAATCATAAAAGGAAAAGGAAACTAAACCTAATCTAAAATAGGTAGCTAACTTAAACTAGGAAATTGACTCCTAAGTCTTAACTCCTAACAATTAAAGACATAAAACAATAAAGGAAACCATAATGGACTCAACCACAATAGGGATACTCCCCTTATCGTGGTACACTTCTCAACACTCCCCCTCAAGCTGGAGTATTCAGATATCAAAAGAAAGGCTCCAGCTTGGACTAAAAAGAATAGAAAATCAAACTCAACACCAATCTTGAATAGTAGTTGTAGACTTCAGTGAGCACAGAGGAAACTCCGATAAAACCAATAGAAATATCAGCCCAAGCATTGGACGATAGATAACATCAACCGCAATCCAAAAACAGTAGATAGGTAACGATGACAGATGTTCTCCAATAATTGCGGAACTTGATTTCTAATAAGAGAAGACTCGATCTTCAATATAAGGAAAGAACTCGATCTTCAAAGTAAGAATCAATTCAATCGCACAAAATGGAATTTTCTTGTCAATCTTCAAAAAACACCATAGCATGCTTAAAAGATGGAGGGCAGCAACTTTAAAGTTTCCCTTCAAAAGTAAAAATCTTCACTGAAATAAATCTTGAGAAATCTTCACCGAAATATTTTTGAGAAAGGTAAGACTCTCCAATTGAAGACTTGTGCAGAGCAGATATGCAAATAATAATATCCAATTCCAATCTCCCCCTCACGTGTAGCAGACTAGCAGTACACGTGAACAAACAGTAGCCAATAATCAACATTGCAAAGCATGGGCATCACAAAAAAATTCCATAAACAAGAGCACCGCAAATAACAACCGTAGATATAAAAATCACAAAATTAGTTTCTAACCTCCCTTCACTGGAGCCAACAACCACCATGCAAGGTCCAACCTTCAAAGAAGTACAAATCCCACATGTGTTTGGGGCCCACCTGGGCAACTATACTTCAAGAATTTTAAAGAAATGTTGAAATTAAAAGGGCAATGGCAGTTTGGTATATGACCAATATCTCAATAATTTCCAATCTCCCCCTCAAAACAAACTCCAACCTCAATATCATTTAAGTACCAATTTGCCAAAAAACAAATTGATGTGATCTGGGCCCACAAAAGCAATAATATGGCATATATGTATACCCAATGGCAATTCTGTTATAACATCATGCAATCTCCAATTGATGTGGAACCCGGGTCAAAATACCCAATTTCGTTCGGGATGGACCCATCCAAGTATACAATAGGAATAACAAGAGGTAATGGCAGAACTGTAATTTAAGTGAAATCCATATATATGCATAAGCAAGGCCAAATTTAAGGGAGGAGTGGCAATCTGATAATAAACCAGAATTTGCAAAGGGGCTATGGGTAATTGAAGAAGCAGTGGGACATAATGGGAATTAATTTATAGATTTAGGACTAACTTGGAAGAAAACAAATTAAAGGATAGAAGGGGTTATTGACATTATGGAAGGGTAAAATTGGAAAGTGGGGTAATAAAAGTAGAAAAAAGAAAATTCTTGGAAAGGGGAAGTTGAAGAGGTCGTCTCCTACCTCTAGCACAAACCAGAGATGGAAAACCCAACAGGTTTCTGAAGGAAAGAACTCCTTTGGGGATGCTCTGTTTATCCTAGGGTTTTAACGGTAAGTAGGTGATGGAAATACCTCTGGATTGCACCCAAACAGAGCTCCAATCGACCACCAGTTTCTGAGATTGAAGGACTGGAGCTGCAGCAGGCGGTAGAAGTTGTAGCAGTTCAGTTGCAGGCTTTGACTCTCACAACTAAAGGAAAGTTTCGAAGGAAATCTTCAAAGACTTGAGCCGTCTATGGGTAGGCACCCTTCAACCCAGATCTAAGAACCAATCGACAAGGATTAAAGATTCAGCATGCTTCTTCTTGGTTCTGGTAATACCGCCCAGCAGAGATAAAGCCTGGAATTTCAGCAGCAAATCGATATTCCTTAACAAACCTTCTGGCGGTAAATCGATTACTCAACGGAAAATCGATCATAGCAGAAGCAGTAAACGACAACAATAGCAGCAAGATTCTGCAATCGATGCACACCCAACTTCAGGTATGATCTTCAGACACTATTTCAGCTTTCATCGAAACCCGTATGTGAAACCCTAGTTCCTCTTCTTCCTCTATTAACTAGGGTTTCCTTCTTCAAGCCAGAACTAGGTTATCTTCTAATATATTAGTGGCAGGATTCCTCATGTATTGACCTCTTAGCTTACAGAAAAACATTAAAACTAAGTATAACCTCCATAGCTTGAACCACAAAGCTTGGTTTTTTTTGTCTGGAGTTTATGGGTGCTTAAGTATGCAGGCTTGCTACAAATTGGGGATAAAGGGTTGTGATATTATCGGTTTGCAGTTTGTGACAAACCTAGAATCTGTAACATAGTTGTCAAGGTGGCAAGCTAAGCGCTTAGGCGACAAGGCACCCGCCTAGGCAACCAAGGCGGCCAAGTGTTGTTTTTTTATTTCCACTCTTTTCTAACGTTATTTAGTATGGTACAATATACCTTATATCATAAAAAATCAACATTAAGCCACATCAAGTCATAAAAAATCAACATTAAGCCACATGAAGGCATAAAAAATCAACATTAAGTCACATCAAGTCATCAAAAATCAATATTAAGCCACATTGAGTCATCAAAAATCAACATAGAACTAGAAGACAACAGAACTGAAGAAGCAAGCTATTGGAAGTTTGAAACTATAGTAATATGGGGTATAAGGGTAGAATTGTCCTTAGAGTTTTATGTTGTGTTGCCCTAGGGGCTTTACTGTCTTTGTACTCTCATTCTTATTATTATAAATAAAGGTGGGCTGTGTCTCATAGACACAAGTCACAATTCCCAAAGTCTTCATGGTATCAGAGAAGGGAGAATCGACTTAGGGATTCCTGCTGCTGCCGTCACTCTCTCTCCTCTTCTTTCTTTCTTTCTTTACCTAGAACTGCCACCACCTACCACCGCCATCGGCCCTCCATCTCACCACCGCCGCCACCTCCTTTGTGCCTCCCTCTCTATTGGTTTCCCTTCTAGCGTCACCGAGGCAGGGAGTCGCGACTCCCTTTCTCCGCCACCCCTCGGTGGTGCTTTTCTCATCATCGAGGGTTTTTATCCCTCCTTTCTGTTCGTCTACATCCGTTCTCCATGCGCTAATACGGCTGTGATCCCTGTTTTTTGCGAAGTTTTTTGGATATGTTGATGATCTAATATTTTTTCCCTTTCTGATCTGAGTTTTTTCCCGTCTTTTGTTACGATGTTGGATTCTTCTTCTGCTATATGTGGTTTGGAAGGGCAAGTCCGTGGCTTTCATGACGGCTTCCCCACTTTCCCTGTGTGTGTCGTTTGGTTGGATGGTAGCAATTATTTGATGTGGTCCAGATCTTGTTATCTCAACATCGACTCCCACGGGTATGTGGGTTACCTCACTGGCACAAAAGAGAAACCCCTAACTGCAGATCCTGAACAAGACAAGTGGAGTTCTCCCAACTCCCTAGTGATGTCTTATTGCTTTCCAGCATGCCACCACAACTTGCTCGTGGTTATCTCCTTTTAGACACGGCTGCAAAAATTTGGAAGGCTGCTTAAGAGACTTATTCTCAGGTTGGGAATGATGCTTAGGTCTATGAATTATGGAAGAAACTTCATGAGACCAAGCAGAAGGAACTCATCCTTTCTCACTATTACTTTGAGTTGCGCAGCCTGTGGCAGGAGTTGGATTTGTATGATACTTTCCAGGCCTCTACCCCTGAAGATGTGATCAAGTTCAAGAAACGAGAAGATAAATTCAGGGTGTATGATTTTCTTGCTGGGCTTAATGTGGAGTATGATCAGCTTCGTGCCCAAGTTCTTAGCAGGGACCCCTTCCCAACTCTGGAACAGGCTTATTCCCTGATTCAACTTGAGTACAGCCATCACTCTGCTATGCTACCCCCTTCTTCCCAAGATAGATCGGCTCTTCTGTCTGGTACTCCTGTGCAATCCAAAGGTGGTTCTTCTCGCCCTAGTGATTGTTCTGACAAGGAACCTATTAAATGTGATTATTGTGGGAAAGAAAGACACACCAAAGAATTCTGTTGGAAGCTTCATGGGCGCCCTACTACCACTTCTACCAAGGGCCGTGGTCATGGGAAACCTTCAGCACATCATACCAAGGCCATTGTAACCGATCCTACTATAGGTGCTGCTCCTTCCCCTCCTCCGGATGAGCTTTCCAAGCTTCTGCACCATTTAGTAACCAAGTTGGACTCCATCGGCCTTGCCAGTTCCGCTTCTTCTTCCACCTTGGTACCTTCGGACTCTGCAACCCTAGGTATTTCTTTTGCTGGTCTTTGTGCCTCTACCCTTTCCCAATACTGGATTCTTGACTCCGGTGCCTCGGACCACATGACTGTTAAGGCAAATTTTTTCTCTACATATTCCCCATGTTCTGGTGAGGATAAAGTTCGCATTGCTGATGGTTCCCTTTCCTCTATTTTTGGGAAGGGTTCCATCACATGCTCTCCCACCTTGTCATTAAATTCTATTTTACATGTTCCTAATTTTACTACAAACCTCCTTTGTATTAGTCGTCTCACTTCCAACCTTAATTGTAAAGTGACTTTTTTTTTCCCCCTCACTGTCTTTTCTAGGATCTGGTAACAGGGGAAACGATTGGCTCTGGTAAAGCTGATGGTGGTCTCAATTTGCTTGATGCAGCCCCTTCTTCTCTTCGCCATGTCATCCTACTGTTGCTGATTCTGATGTACCTCCTGATTTATTACTTTGGCATCGACATTTAGGACACCCTCCTATGGACACTTTAGTTAAAACCTTTCCTAAGTTATTTTCCAGTTGTAATCTTAATGATTTTTTTATGATGCTTGCGTTTTAGCCAAGCAAACTCGTTCTTCTTACTCTAGTTTGAATTATACAAGTCCTTCTCTTTTTATGTTAATTCATTCAGATGTGTGGGGCCTTGCTCAATGTTCTTCTATTTCTGGTTATACATGGTTTGTTTCTTTTGTTGATTGCCATACTCGTTGCACTTGGCTATAATTGATGCACCATAAAAGTGAGGGTTTTTACTGTTTTCAATCCTTTCATACCTTTGTTCGTACCCAGTTTAATGCCCAGATTAAAATTCTCCGAAGTGATAACGGTAGGGAATATTATGATGGGGCATTTCAAGCATATTTTGCTTCTCAAGGCATTCTCCATCAAACCAGTTGTGTAGACACACCTGCTCAGAATGGGGTGGCTGAATGCAAGAACTGCCACTTATTGGAAGTAGCTCACGCCCTACTTTTTGAGATGAATGTCCCATCCCATTTTTGGAGTGAGGCTGTTTTGATTGCTGCATACTTAATCAACCAAATGCCTACTTGGGTTCTCCAATTTCGCTCTCCTATTCAGGTTCTCCAAGGCTCCACCTCTTTTATTATTCGACCCAAAGTTTTTGGATGTGTTTGTTATGCCTGGAACCATCAGCAACCTAGTAAGTTGGAGCCGTGAGGTTTGAAATGCATTTTTGTTGGTTACTCTCCTACTCAGAAGGGCTTCCGCTGCTATCATCCACCTTCCCACCATATGTATGAGACTATGGATGTTGTTTTCAATGAAGATGTTCCTTATTATGCTGTGGCATCTTGTCAAGGGGGTGATTTAGTTAGTGCCGATATGCCTCATATGCCTGATATGCCTCTGCCTTCTCTTCTCATGCCTTCAGTTCAGGGGGAGTGTCCCATTCCCATTCAAAGGGAAACTCAACCTGTTGTTGTTCCACCCATTGTTCAAACCTACACTCGTCAAGGTACTCGTGGGATGCAAATAGAGACCACTACAACTGCTCCAGATCCACCGGCTCCTCCTATATTGGATCCATCACCATCTCCCATTATTTCAGATCCCTCTTTAGATTTTCCCATTGCTGTCCGTAAGGGGGTTAGAACTTGTACGCAACATCCTCTTTATATCGTGCCTTTGTTACTTCTTTGTCCTCTGTTTCCCTTCCTAAAAGCTGGCAGAAGGCTCTTCAAGATCTAAAGTGGAAGGCAGCTATGATGGAGGAAATGCATACTCTTGAGAAAAAGGACACCTGGGACTTAGTAGTTCTTCCTTCCCAGAAAAAAACAGTCAGTTGCAAGTGGGTGTTTGCTGTCAAACAGATTTCAGATGGTACTGTGGATAGATACAAAGCCAGATTGGTTGCCAGGGGATATACCCAAACCTATGGTCTTGACTATGAAGAAACCTTTGCTTCCTGTTGCAAAGATGAACACGATACGTATTATTTTGTCATGTGTTGTCAATCTTGGTTGGGAGTTGCAATAGTTAGATGTGAAGAATGCTTTTCTCCATGGGGAGTTGGAGGAAGAAGTATATCTGGATATCCCTTTTGGTTTTGCCACTCAGGAGACTCATGGGAAGGTGGGCAAGCTAAAACTTGCCTTGTATGGTTTAAAATAGTCTTCCAGGGCTTGGTTCGACAGATTTCACAGTGCTATGGTTAAGTTCGGCTACACCTAGAGTAATGCTGATCACATCCTTTTTATCAAGAAATCTGGAACCAAGATTGCTATTTATTGTCTATGTGGATGATATTGTTGTCACGTTCAGCGACACTGAAGAAATTGCTCGTCTAAAATTACATCTTGCGAAGGAGTTTGAAATCAAAGATCTTTGCCCATTACGATTTTTTCTTGGTGAAATAATAATTAATAGAAATAGAAAGAAGGAAGAAGAAGAAGAGAGGAAGAAGAGAAGAATTGGTGCAGAAGTTGGGAGTTGCAGCCGTAAAACCTGACTGCTCCCAAATCAATTAATATTTATAGTTTTTAACACAAAAACCAAAGAAAGGACCAAAACACCCCTACTTGGGCATCGTGAATTAGCGCTAACTCTAATTCATGATTCCCTCCCCCTTACATAAATCGACTTCTAACACTCCCCCTCAAGCTGGAGCATAGATGTTAATCATGCCCAGCTTGTTACAAATATAATTCACTCTCACACTCCCCAAAGACTTTGTAAACAAATCAGCAAGTTGCTCCTCAGTACAAACATGACGAGGAGAAATAATTCCTTGTTGCAACTTCTCACGAACAAAGAGGCAATCAATCTCAATGTGTTTCGTTCTCTCATGAAACACAGGATTCTCAGAGATATGAATAGCAGCTGACTATCACACCACAATAACATAGGAGAATCATCACCAAACCCAAGTTCAATCATCAATTGTTTAATCCACATTAACTCACAAGTGCCATGTGCTATAGCCTGATATTCTGACTTTGCACTGGACCGAGCTACCACGGTCTGTTTCTTGGTCTTCCATGAAACAAGGTTCCCTCCAACAAACACACAATAGCCTGAAGTAGACCTTCGATCAACTGGAGATCTTGCCCAATCAACATCAGTGAAGCCATCAATTCTTCTATGGCCATGATTAGAATATAAGAGACCACGCTCTGGATCCTTCTTAATATATCGTAATACCCTTATAACTGCATCCCAATGAGCTGTCCGAGGGGCGGACATAAACTGACTCAGTACACTGACAGGAAAAGAGATGTCAGGTTTAGTCACAGTCAAATAGTTGAGCTTCCCTACAAGCCTTCAATACTTCTCTGGATCATCCAGGACATCACCATCCTCTGTCATAAGTTTCAAATTAGGATCCATAGGAGTATCCAAAGGTCTAGATTCCAGTAACCCTGTCTCAGAGAGCAAGTCAAGAACGTACTTTTGCTGTGAGAGCAAAATCCCTTTTCTTGATTGAGCTACCTCAATACCCAAGAAATACTTCAGTTGTCCCAGGTCCTTAGTCTGAAATTGCTGTCCCAAATGTGTCTTCAAGCACTCAATACTTGAAGAATCATCTCCCGTGATAACAGTGTCATCTACATAGACTACCAAAAATATCCTTCCTGCATCAGAATGCCTGAAAAACACTGAGTGATCACTCTTAGACCGAGTTAAACCAAATTCCAACATAACATCTGTAAAACGGCCAAACCACGCCCGCGGCGACTGTTTTAGCCCATACAATGATTTCTTCAACTTACACACCTTACCAGACGCCCCCTGAGCAACAAACCCAGGAGGTTGTTCCATATACACCTCCTCATGGAGATCACCATGCAAGAACGAATTCTTGACGTCCAATTGAAACAAAGGCTGATGATGTGTAGTAGCCAAAGAAATTAAAATGCGAACAGAAGTAAGTTTTGCAACCGCAGAGAAAGTATCCAGATAGTCTACACCATAGACCTGGGCATAGCCCTTAGCAAGAAGACGGGCCTTCAACCGAGCCACAGACCCATCAGGATTAACTTTCACTACAAATATCCATCGACAACCAATGGCAGACTTACCAGAGGGTAAAGAAACAAGGTCCCATGTCTGATTTTCCCGTAGTGTAGATAATTCCTCAGTCATTGCATCCCTCCACCCAGGGTTAGCCAAGGCTTCTGCCACAGACTTAGGAATAGGATAACGATCAATAGTAGACAATCAAGCAACAAAAGTAGAGGACAAACCAGCATAGGACACAAAGTGATCTATAGGATGTTTGGTACAACTCCGAAGCCCCTTACGAGTAGTAATAGGAACATTTAGATCAGGAATAGCAGGAACAGTAGAAGACAAGGAATTACCTTGAGGAGGATTTGGAGGCAATGAAGACGTGGTAGAGGTTGCCAACCAGGTGTTGTATTGCTCAAAAGGTGTAATGCGATGGGTCGGCTCATCAGATGAGCGACGGTGAAACATAGTAAGTGGTTTTGTTGGAGGTGGCACAACGGGCAAAGGATCCTGCATAAAAGATGAAGTGTCGACAACATAAAGAGGCAGATCATCGTCCAACTCCGACATGGGCAGCGAGGACTCAACAAACAGAGTGGATTCAAAGAAAGATACATCAGATGTAACAAAGTATTTCCTTAAAGAAAATGAATAACAACGGTAACCCTTTTTGAGTTTTAGAATACCCCACAAAAAGATATTTAAGAGCTCTGGGATCCAACTTAGAGCGACTAGGACGATGATCCCGAATAAAACAAACACTCCCAAACACCCGTGGTGGTAATACAAACAAAGGTTATGAAGGGAACAACAAAGCATACGGAATACCACTATTTAAAACTGAAGAAGGCATGCGGTTAATAAGATAACACACAGTCAAAATTGCATCAGCCCAAAAGATTTTAGCCACTTTCATCTCAAATAAAAGAGAGCGAGTGACTTCCATCTACTGTCTGTTCTTCCTTTCAGCTACACCATTTTGTTGAGGTGTATTCGCATAGGAGGACTGATGAATGATCCCATGTTGAATCATAAACTCATTAAATGGAGCAGAGAAATACTCTTTTGCATTGTCACTACGAAGAATTTTCAATGATGTAGTAAATTGATTCTGAATTTCAAGTACAAAGGTATAGAAAATGGAAAATAACTTAGAATTATCTTTCATTAAATAAATCCAGGTAACTCTGGAAAAGTCATCCACAAAAGTGACAAAGTAACGCAAACCTAGCGTAGAAGTAACAGGACAAGGACCCCACGCATCTGAATGAACTAAAGAAAAGGGTTGAACAGCCCGTTTATTGACTCGAGGGGGATAACTCACACGGTGAAGTTTCCCAAACTGACAAGACTCACAATGCAAACTCGACAATGACTGAAACCTACTATCTAAAATTTTCAAACTCCACAATGAAGGATGACCCAAACGACAATGGATTTGATGAGGAAGTGCCACATTCGAACATGCCACTGTTGAAGTGTCTTCAAGTAGATATAGTTCCCCAGATACTTGACCTCTACCAATCATCTTCCTCGATTTGAGATCCTAAAACTCACAATGATCAGGGAAAAAGGTGACAGAACAATTGTGAGCTTTGGTGAATTTTCAAACTGACAATAAATTAAAAGGAAATTTGGGCAAATAAGAAACAGAGGACAACGACAAAGAAGGGGTAACATGCATAGTGCCTGCACCCCGAACTTTAGCAAGAGACCCATCGGCTAACACAACATTGGAGGAAGACTCACGAAACGAAGAAAAAATACCTGGATTTCCAGTCATATGATCCGAAGCACCTGAATCAATGATCCAGAGACGAGAAGTAGATGAAAGGCATGCAATAGCATTACCTGGCTGAACCAGTGTAGCGGTGGAGAACTAAGATGATTGCGAATTCTGAAACTGAGCGAATTGCTCATAATCTTCATCAGACATGGTTACTGTTTTACCCTCAAGCTTGGAAGGAGGAGGAACCATCGGATTACTGCTGGCTGAATTTGCAAACTGAGGTGGTTTACCATGAAGCTTCGAGCAACAACGCTGAATGTGACCAGCTTTGCCACAATGATGACAAGTGCGCACCTGTCTTGAAGTCTCTGAATTACCAGAAATGGGGGCTTTACCATTCCCTGGCCCACGACCACGACCACGACCACCATTACTTGTCCCACCAGTGGACCCACGGTTTGGAAAGGCTACAAGTGCCAAACTGTCACCACCATTGGTGGAATCTTGGCTGCTCTCACGGGAAACTCGTAAAACTTGAGAAAATGCCTCTGGAAGTGTGGTGACCCTATCACCACCGAGGATTTGAGACCATACTGGCTTAAACTCTTTACGAAGTCCACCTAAAAATACCATAACAGGAAGTTGCTCTTGCTGTCTCTGCATCTCTTGTACATCAGAAGTGATAGGAAGAATGGAATTCAGCTCCTCATACAGGTGCTTGAATTCAGCAAAATATTGAGTAACAGTCAGGACCTTCTGATCCACTTTATAAAAAGCTTGGGACAGATCATAGATTCGAAACAATTTGTCCTTCCCAGAGTAGAGGACATTCAAATACTCCGATAAATCCTTTATCGTGTCAATGTGAGTAACCAGGTCTGCAATTTGGTTATCCATCGAATTCAACATCTGACTCAATATCCTTGCATCCACAGTATCCCATGTTGTGTCACCGTTAGGTTTCATTTTTGTCAAGTGATCCTGTTGATCACGCCTAGTCAAGGCCAATCGAACCACCTTCTTCCATTGCTGAAAGTTAGAGATTCCTTCAAGTTTCCTTTCAGTAATGCGATGAGAAAATGATGCCAGTTCAGTCACAGTGGTCTTTGTTTCACCCATTTTCTATTAATCAAGTCGAATCTTCACAAAGGAATCGATTTCCTGATGAAACCGATGAACCAGCAAGGAGTCTCAATCTGCAACAATCACGAAAAAATTCTGAAAATGATTTCTTAGTGAAATCAATGCACCAGCCAGCAAAGCCGATAGCCACCAATAAATTGATTCAGGAAAAGGACTGAAATCAATCTCTAAATCGCAAAAAAACCTGAATCGATCTCAACCCTCACACACACCAAAAAACGAGACCTAGTTCTTTTATATAGACATGAACTAGTCTCAAACAGTTCCCCAAAATCGCAGCATAGGGTGCTGCATCCCCTTCAAGGTATGATCACGAAAACCCTCAAAACCTTAAGTCTTCAATACCGCAACCTTGTCTTTATCAAATCGAAGGGAATAGAGAAGGTCCGCGGATGTTAGATCGACTCCTACAAACCTTGCTCTTATACCATGAAATAATAATGAACAGAAATAGAAAGAAGGAAGAAGAATAGAGGAAGAAGAGAAGAATTGCTGCACAAGTTGGGAGTTGCAGCCGTAAAACCTGACCGCTCCCAAATCAATTAATATTTATAGGTTTTAACACTAAAACCAAAGAAAGGAACAAAACACCCCTACTTGGGAATCGTGAATTAATGCTGACTCTAATTCATGATTCCCTCCCCCTTACATAAATCGACTTCTACACCTTGGACTTGTTGTATGAGATTGGCATGTTAGAGTGTAAGCCGTCCGATACCCCTCTTGGAGCAAATGCCCGTCTCTCTAGTAAAACAGGTGACCCTGTGGACAAAGGGAAATATCAAAGATTCGTTGGGAAGCTGATTTACCTTTCCCATACTCGGCCAGACATCGCATTTGCAGTCAGTATGGTTAGCCAGTACATGCATGACCCATATACTTCTCATTGGGAGGCTGTGGTACGTATCCTACGGTATTTGAAGGCTGCCCCAGGAAAAGGAATTCTGTTCTCTCCACATGATCATTTGCGAGTGGAGGCTTTTACTGACTTTGATTGGGGTAGTTCTCCTGATGATCGCCGGCCACTTCTGGTAATTGCACCTTTGTTGGAGGTAATTTGGTCACATGGCGAAGCAAGAAACAGACTGTTGTTGCTCGTTCTAGTGCTGAAGCTGAGTTTTTGCAATGTCCCATGGAATTTGTGAATTGATGTGGCTTTAGGGACTGTTGAAAGACTTGGCTCTTCCTACTTCATTACCTATGCTGTTGTACTATGAGTCTGTGACAACAAGTCGGCTATTAGCGTTGCCCCTAACCCAGTTTAGCATGACCGCACCAAACATGTGGAGATTGATCGTCATTTCATCAAAGAGAAGCTGGAACAAGGGCTGATTTGCATTGCCTTTGTCAAGTCTGGTGACCAATTGGCTGATATCTTCACAAAGGGGTTAAGTAGCAAGGTTTTTATCCTCTTGTATGCAAGTTGGCATGTGTGATATCCATGCTCCAACTTGAGGGGGAGTGTTGCAATACGGGGTATAAGGGTAGAATTGTCCTTAGGGTTTTATGTTGTGTTGCCCTAGGGGCTTTACTATCTTTGTACTCTCATTCTTATTATTATAAATAAAGGTGGGTTGTGTCTCATAGACACAAGTCACAATTCTCAAAGTTTTCAGAAACAATTAAAACTTACAGTTGGTTTATACTATTCTTGGAATTGGTTATTGTCATGGTATAACTAGTCTCACATTTGGTTTATATTGTTCTTAGAAAATATGATCTTATCAATAAGTAATTAAATTGCTCTCGATTTAGAGAAATGTTCTTGTTCTCTAAGAAGTTTGACTGGTCATATAATTTTATTTTTACCTTTGGTAGAGCACAAAACCAGCTTTCCAACAAATCCAAGATTGCTTATATCTGATTTATATTGAAGGAATTATATTCCGGTCAAACCTTATTTGGTGTGCGCGACTACTGTCAAAGTCGCTCTAAATGAAAATATTTTTTTAGATATCAAAACAAATGAATATTTACCGCTCTTTTGTTTTTTTAGCAATGTTTTACCATATTAAGATTTATGAAATTTTTAGATTTGAGAAAAACCCCAACATTAGAAAGTTGGAAACTTCATATACTGCTGAAAATCTAGTTTTTGTTCTTGAATTGGGGAGTTGACTTTTTATACTTTTGGAATTTTATTTTTTAACTATTTTTATTGGATTCAAATAGGGGGGTATTTGCTTATTCATGAATAATATCTCAAGTAAATGAATATAGAAACATTTACTAAAGAGGGAGAGATTGAGGGAGAAGAAGAGAAGTTGGACAATAGATGTTGAATTGTAGTATGGGCAAGAATACCGTGGGGGTATTCTGGACATTTTCTTCTTTTTATTATGTGTACAACCATGTCGGCTATGATAGGGGCAAATATGTCCTTGTAATTTTGACTCCTTATTATAAATACATTGCTTGGGGTCTACCTTAGACCATGCAAGCCTTATTCTAATTCTGAATCTGTTAACATAGCATCAGAACAGGTTTCGAATTAGGGTATCCCCTCCCTTTGATTTTCAGCTTTTTCTTTCTCTTCTCTCTCTCGATCTCCTCTCCTCATCTCTCTTTTCTTCTTTTGCTTTTTATTCTCCTATAGGGCAGCATTGATGGGGTGATCAATAGATCCAGCTGCTGCCCTTCATCACCTCTTTCAATGCTACATAATTCTGCTCGATAGGATCCTGCACCTTGGCTGTGATATTTGAAGCTTCAATTTTTTGGATTGATTCCATATCAACTACAAGGAACCAATCTCCATTACTGAAGATCAAGAACTGCAGCAGGCCTTTTTTGGGATAAGATCCTATCTCCAACCTTTTTGAAGACCTCCTTAGATCAATTTCTTCTCCAAAATCAGGGTTTTCTCAAAACCCTGACAAATATCGATCTAGGAGCTGTTGATATCTTTTGGTGCTGATATTTGGAGGAGTGCTCAGGTCTTTCTAGAACCACACTTGAGCCAAGTTTCAGCTCCATCCAGTGTTTTTTGAAGGCTTCTTTCCCTACATCGTTCTCATCACAATCAGGGTTTTTTTCAAAACCTTGAAAAAATCGCTCTAGGGGATTTGATTGTCTGTTGCTTCTGATTTTTGGGGACACCTCTTATTATCATACCAAAGGTCTCTCCACCAATTTCTGGCCATTCTCTTGAAGTATTTATTGGGTTTTTACTCACAACAGCCCTTCTCTGCGATTTGGGTTTCTTTGTTGAAATATGGATGGCTCTGAAGTTTCTACTGGCACTTCTGCTGCTGATGGGTATGGTAGGAATGATACCCGTGACCTTCTTCCTAATCCTATCAAACTGGATGGGAGCAATTATCTAATATGGTATCGCTCTGCATACTTTGCCATTGCTGGCCATGGCCTTACTGGGCATATCGATGGTAGTACTATTATGCCAACTGAACCCATAGTTCGAAAACTCGGGTCTCGGTGGGATCTTGGTCCCTTGGAAAACCTAGACGAGTCGAGATCTCGCCGAGATTGTGCATTTTTTTTTTTTGGACTCGGACCCCCAACTCGGTGGGTTTTATACATATTTTGGGTTTGAAACTTGGTATTCAGTTTATTTTAGGCCATTTAAACACAATGGCATGCGTAGATTTCCCAATAAACCAGTCCAAATATGAGTTTCACTTTGGACCATAGGTTGGTAGGCGACGAGTAATACATAGCAAATTAGCTATCAAAACATTCAATTTAGTACATAGCAATCAAAACATTCAAATAAAGAGTACATTACATCAATCTTCTCTGAATTTGTTGCATAAAATGTGATTGAGTAATGAATTCTTCCCCATATTGATCCACATAGAATTCCCATGTCATAGAATTGCTGAAGTGTTGCACATAGTGTGACATAGCCTCCATATAAGTGTTGTCATCAACATATAACAAACCCCCTATCCTAGGGTACATGGGAGGCTGTTGCTATGAGGTGTGAGATCCACTGCTACTGTCATATTGAGTTTGAGGCGTGTATGGCTGATTTGGGACTGGGAATATGTACCCAAAACCTGACCCAGTGCTGTGATTGTCAAACTCAACTGCTGACTGCCCAAACTGACCATGGCCACTATATTCAGAACCATTGCTCTCCTGGCCATATTCATAGCCATGATGATGCTGAGATGAATGCCAAGACTGATGCTCACTAGTAGTATCTATACTCATGCTTCCGAAACTTGCAAGCATGGTGTTCATACTATTGTTATCATCTTGTGCATGTGAGTGTTTGTGACCCTTCTTTCTGTTGTACGTTTTAGTGTGGCTACCATGGTCTTGATCTTGAGTGGCATTCGTAAACTGAGACTCACCTGTGAAACGCACAGGGTCCGCTTGCGTTTCCACATCATACTGGCACTGCTCGTGCATCCCCTCATGACGATCATCATAATAACCACCACTCTGCATGCCACCACCACCACCATCACCATCACCACCACCATCACCACCATCATCATCATCATCATCATCAGCAGGACTTCCTACTGCAGCCTCAAAAGGTCTCGGTGATTCTGAATGTGCACGCCCCTCTTGCGACATATAGTCCTCAACATTAGTACCGGTTATAGACGCAATGGTGGGGTCGGGCCTACCCCCAAGCTGATCCATATTGGGTGTACCACGATCCCTCACCCACTGGAATAGGGGATCCTCATCATCATCAGAGTCCTCCTGGAAAATGTTGGATAGTTTGATGGGTTCTTTGTTATTGGCTTCAATTCCTTCACGTATGTGCCTCATCCTTAATATCATATTGTAGTGCACATACGCAAGCTGCTCCAGTCGTTCGTTACCCAACCTGTTCTGCCTCTTTAAATGTATCAATGAGCATAGTTGTCACGGTGGTTAGGCGACCCAAGGCGGTGGGGAGGGGCACAATTCAAGGCGCCGCCAACTAGGCGAACAAGGCGGCCAAGGCGCCCGCCTAGGCGACCAAGGTGCCCAAGTCGAACAAAGCGCCTGGGCCCCTAGGCGTCGCTAAGGTGCCGCCTAGGCGACGCCTTGACAACTATGTCAATGAGAATGTACTCCAGTTGCGCTCGCATCTAGAGGATGAACAAGTTTGTGAGAGCATTCTCACTGCTACCTTCCTCAGGTTGGGTGAACTTGTACCATAAAGTACCCACCAGTCGGCTGCATTACAAATATAGAATATTAAGAATATGTACATTCTAAAGGGATAAAATTATAATTCATAAATGTAATATCATGCCACCTACCAGGGTCCGACTTTTGTCTACCCTCCACTGCAGTTTGTCGACCGAAACTTGCAGAGGCCTCTCTGAAGTATTTGATCTATTTTCATTTTAAATTTCAAACATTGTTAGAGGCATTAGTATTTGCTATTTAGTAATTACATTCATAAACTAACTACCAAAGTACCAAAGTCCCATACTCTCACCTCATCATTGCAGGTAGCTTGTATCTTTGGATTGGGCTCCAACTTCTCAATAACAGCTTGAACTCCTACTAACAAATCTGTTTGTAGCCCAAGATCATGGGAGTACTGATACTTTGGATTCAAATAGTATGCTGCTAAAGTAGGCACCACAAATATAATTTGTTAGTGACTTAATGCCTTAGGTTTTGAATATGTAAATGTAAAAAAGTTTTAACATTTAAAGTGTAAAGTATGTTGAACTCACCAGCTTTATGCAATGGATGACTCAAGTGCTTCTCCCACCGCTCATCAATGATGTTAATGTAGGACTTTGCACTTCGAGATATAGCAGCTCTAACCATTTCCTTCATTTTTTGAATGGTAGCATAAATGTGGGCCAAGGTAGGCTTCTTCTCTGTATCAACCATCCTCAGTACTGCCACCATTGGCTCTAATATATAGTTGTTACGGCGGCATGGCGGTCCAAGCCTCCAAGGTGGTGGAGGCCTGTGTAAGCGCTTAGGCGGTAGAGCGGCCGCCTAAGTGGTAAAGGCGGTCTAGTGTTAGTTTTCTCCCTCCCCTCCCCCCAAACACTCAATAGTCAATACATGATGGCATGATGCATCACAGTATCATACCTTATATCATTAAAAATTAAATTTAAGCCACCTCAAGTCATCAAAATGAAAAATCATACATGACACATAAAAATTCATAATAATCAAACATCATAAATTAATTAAAAAACTAAAAGACAGCACAAAATCACAAATGACTAATCAACATTCTCTTATTTAGTAATCAGTTAATCACTAATCAATAATCACTAAGTCCTAGATAAAAAATGTGCTATTATCATCATTTCATAAAAGACATAGTTGCATAGCATACCTTAACCAGGATGGTACCAAGAAAATGAAAAAATTGAAGAGATGTTATATGTCAACTGTCAAGACTCAAGAATCAGGATGTTCGTGTTGTCCATGACTCCATGTATCAATCCTGAAAATTAACAATGCAAGTAAGCATGCTAATTGTTAAAAACAATTAATAGAGAAGAAAGAAGAAATAAATCAAATGAAGGGGGGAAAAAGGAAATAAGACGAAGAAATGAAGAATATGAAAGACTCAAAATATCCTAGTTTAAGCAGTCAAATACTCAAATACTCAAGACTTCAAGAGTCAAGTTAAGTGTCAATGTCAAAGACTCAAAATATCCATAATATCCAACTACATATGTCAAATGATTTAATCAAAATCATCATCAAGTAAATTAGCAGCTAGTAGATGATCATGATCTTCTTGTTGTTGTTCCATGGAACCACGTGCCCTTTCTCGAAAATTATCTATGACATCCTCGTCGTCATTCATATCTTCCTCTTCTACCATATCTCCATCTGATCATGAATCATCTTCAACAATAGCCGTCTGGGCTATCCCTCGATTACGACGTGCGTAAGAGTTGATTGCTCCAGAGGTTGATGGTTGAGCTCTCCTTGCTCGGTTTTGGCCTTCAAATGATGTAGATGCCCCCATTGCTCTATCAGCAACGCCCCATGTGAGATCACCCTGGGGATGGACTAAATCATCCACTGGTTGGCTAACCATCCACTCACTGGTCCAGTCTAACTCATCAAGCAATAGGGGATCATAATTTCTATTCTCTTCACGCCTTTGTCGAAACCTTTCTTGAAGGCGGCGATTGTATTGAACATAGACTAGATCATTCAAACGTTCATGTTCTAGTCTATTCCTCTTCTTGGTGTGAATCTGAATTCAATAGAGGATCCCAAGTCATTCTTCTATAAACTAATAACAAAATTAAAAGTCTAAAAATAAAAAAAAATAAATGTAATCACAAAATACTTACAAAATCAAATGTGCTCCAGTTGCGCTCACAACTAGAAGAGGTACAACAAAGGCCCAGTAAACGCCGTGCAATCCTTGAAAGCTCAAAAGCATCACCTCCATGTGTATCCCACCAAAGAACTATAAAGTATAAATATTATAAAAAAAATTGGATTAATATATCATACAAAGTAGGTACAAACTACAAACAAAATAACTAAATAATATAAAATAATTAGGCAATTAGCTACTTACTTGGATTCATAGTTGTCCGTTGTCTAATGGCCATACTGCTCGAAAAAAGACCTCGAGCATTTCTATATTCACCAGCTTGATGTAATATCTTGTCTTGTAAAGATGGATCAGGCACTAATCTTGAGGTGACTTGATTAAAAGCCGTTTGTAAAGTCTGTCTCATTTGATAATCCTCAGCTTCTGAATACTGAAAAAACTTCCCAGGATTAAGAAACAATGCAGCAGCATACAATAGGCGCTCCATCTGACACTCCCATCGTCTATTAACAATATTTATGACTTTCTTCCACAACCTCTCTTTATCCCCAAAATTTTTCTTAATCATCTTTTTAGCCTCTTCCATGGCAACATAGACTTCAGGCAAGGCGGGCTTCTCATCAGCATCTACAATCCTCAAAACAACAATAAGTGGTTTTGATGCTCTGATACAGTCTTCCACACCATTCCAAAATGTAATAGCAAAGACCTTTTCAGCCACTTTCTTTCCTACCTTTGTCTTTGCCAAATTAGAATGCTTCCAATCATCAGAAATAAATAAATGCCTCAAGTCATCCTTGTGCCTCAATAAGCTCTGGAGTGTTAGAAATGAAGTTGCAAATCTTGTTACAGCAGCCCTCACAAGATCTCTCCCATTTGTTTTAGCTCTCATGGCATCTAGAAGGTGTGTATGTCTGTAGATGAATGTTGTTATTTTCCTAGCCTTCACTATCACCTTCTTGTATGCCTTCAAGTTACCAATATCTTCCAACATAAGATCAATGCAGTGGGCTGCACAAGGAGTCCAATAGAGCCTTGTCCTCTTCTCCATCAACAATGCACCAGCTGCTTTATAATTGGCAGCATTATCTGTAACAACTTGCACAACATATTCTTCCCCAATTTCTTCTACCTTGCTATCAAGTAATTGAAACAAGGTATTTGCATCTTGTACATAACTTGATGCATCAACAGAACCCATAAAATAAGTCCCCTCCGGACAGTTGACAAGGAAGTTGATCAAATGTCTTCCCTTTTTATCTGTCCACCCATCAGACATGAGTGTACATCCAAACTGCTTCCAATACCCTTCATAGGTCTTTTTCATCTCTGCAGTTCTCTCCTTTGCTGATTTTAACAAAGGCACCCTCGCTTCATGATAAGTAGGGGGCCTATATCCTGGCCTATATTGTGCAACGGATTCAATCATCACTTCAAAGCTTCTTGACTTTAGTGCATTAAATGGAATCCCACACTCATAAAGCCAATCCACAATATGATTATCAACTCTCTTTTTCTCTTCAGCTGATCTCATCCGGTTCTCTATTGTAGTTTGGTTACGGCCTTTAAGCCTCTTGTCAGCAACCTCTTGTTCAGGTGTCTGTCTCACATGAGCATCCATGGGACCCCTTACTGGTGGCTGAATTATGACATTCCTCTTTCTCTTTGCAGCTGTACCAGAGCTTGGAATCACTTTGGAAGAAGATTGAGACCTACAAGTACTAGGACCAGATTGAGACTGTATCTGCTCAACCTGTAGAGATGTCTCTTCTTCTCCTCCTCCCTCATGATCATCATCATCATCATCATCCAATATATCTGCTGCCTTCTTCTTCCTATTGCGCATTAAAGCTGCATTCATCTCTTGAGCAATTGCTGCAGTTGTCTTGGTGCACTTCGCAACATCTCCATATCCACCCACCAAATGTTGCTTTATCCTTTTAATCCCACCTTTGAGATCTTTTTTGCACAGATTGCATTTGACAAGATTTTTGTCTGTAAGGTCAGGCCAATACCCATACTTCCACCCTGGGTCATTTGATTTGGCCTTCCTCTTTGGGTCTTTGAATGGATCATACCCCGCAATACTGCCATTATCAGCCCCACTACTAGCAACGCCAACATTACCACCCTCGCCGTTGCTATCCATTGTGTAATGAATCAATATTCAATACTTTGCAGGCTTGCAATGTGCCAACTGCCAAGGGATAAAAGTAACTACAAAAAAAGGAAAAGAAAAAACATAGAAGCAAGAAGGGTAAGAAAAAAAATGAAATCATGATTTTGATTCATCATCATGATTCTGAATCTCTGATTCATACTTTCAAAGAAAAAAATGTTGCAAAAAAAAAAAAAAGAAGAAGCAGCATCAGCATCCATTGCTCTAACATCAATTCATCATCACATCATGTCATTGCAAAGGGGGAAAAAAAAAATAGAGAAGCAGGGAAGCTACATCAGTATCTAATATTCTAGATTTCTAGTATCTGACTAATCTATTTTAGTGATTCAGGTATTCTCCATTACAAAGAGAACATCAAAACAGAGAAGAAGAAGCAGCAGCAAGTGTTAGACTGTTAGTACTTAGTACTATAGAGAAGAAGAAGAAACAGCAGTAAGCAGTTAACCAATAAAAAAAACAGAGAAGAAGCAGCAGCAGTTAGAGCGTTACAGAGAAGCAGTAGGCAGCAGTTTACCAAGTTACTATAAGTCTATAATACCATTACCAAGCCCAAAAAAAAAAAAAAAAAAAAAAAAGCAGCAGAGAAGAACTAGCAGAACCAAATCTCTTGAGCAATTGCTGTAGTTGTTAGTACTACGAGAAGAAGAAGAAGAAGCGAAGCAGCAGTCAACCAATAAAAAACAAAAACAGAGAAGAAGCGGCAAGAGTAGGATGTTAGTGCGTTACGGAGAAGCAAGAAAGTAGTTAACCATGTTACCAAGCCAAAAAGAAAAAAGCAACATAGAAGAAGCGAGAAGAGCTTAGAAGTTACGATTCTGACTTAAAAAAAAAAAAAAAAAAAAAAAAAACAACGAGCAGGCATTACAGGCTACAGAGAAGAAGAAGCAGAAGAAGGAAAGAAGTTACCAAGCAAAAATAAAAAAGGAGAGTTACCTTTACAGACTACAGAGAAGAAGCATCGATAGAAGTTATCAAACAAAAAAAAAAAAAAAAAACAGAGAAGAAGTTACCGTTATAGACTACACTCTACAGATAAGAAGAAGCATAGAAGTAGAACTATAGAAGTTGCAAAGCAATGAAGCCAAAAAAAAAAAAGACAAGAAGTTACCGTTACAGACTGCAGAGAAGAAGCATCATAGAACCATAGAAGTTACCAAGCAACAAAAAAAAAAAGAAGAGAAGATCAGAAGTTACCGTTACAGAGAAGAAGAAGCATAGGGAGTAGAGACTTACCTTGCCGTAAAGGTAGGAGGAGGAGGAAGCTTCGACTTTTGCGCAGAGGACTCGAGAGGTAGGAGGAAACTTTGCCTTCGCCTGAGTCGAGTTGCCATTGCCGGAGCCAGAAAGGAAGGAGGAAGGTTGTAGTGTCGCACAACCTCTTGCGTAGAGGAGTCGAGGGTTTTACTTTTAATTTCTTAGGGAAGAAGTTTAAGGTTTTTAGCCTTTTACAGATTTATGTTTTAACCTTTAGGAATTTAGGGATTTTAGATTTTTAGTTGTAAAGGCTATTTATCTCATGTAGCAGCGTACATGAGATAATTATACACCAACCAATACCAATTAAACAAAAAGAATAATATATAATTGCATGAAAAAAATAAAAAAACAAATACACACTCCATATTGGCGTCCGCCTTGCCCTCATGGTGTCCCAAGGCGACGCTTTAACCGCCTTGGCGACGCCTAGATGGTCAAGTCGGCCACCATTCACGAGTCTTGTTAAGCGTAGGCTCGCTTAATACCTGGGTTTCCGCCTGGACGCCAAGGCGGCGCCTTGACAACTATGCTCTAATATGACAACCACTTTATGCAAGTCCTTCCAGAATCCGTCACTTGCAATGGTCTGTTGTTCTGCCCTCCCTTCTTCTGACTTTGAACCTTGCCAACTAAACCATTGTTCACTTGCAAACATAGACCTCAGACCTATCACTTTTGTCTGAAAGCTCTTCAATGCAATGTAATTGGTGGCAAATCGAGTGACACCAGGCCTCACTAAATTTCCATTGCATTTTTCCCTCAACATGGCTAAAGCATAACCATGGTTATATACAAAATTTGTCACTTGTCTTGCCCTATTTACTACACCCGCTACCAAAGTTTTTTTCCCCATGTCCTTCAGCATTAAATCAATGGAATGTGCTGCACATGGAGTCCAAAAGAGCCGGATCCTCTTACTCTTCTTATTCATCAACTTCTCTCCAGCTTTTTTATAGTTAGAACCGTTATCCGTTACAATTTGGATAACGTTCTTTGCTCCTACCTCGTCCACCACTAGCTTCAACTCCTTATACAAGTATGATGCATCCTTTACATGCTTTGATGCATCGACAAACTTCAAGAATACTGTCTGCCCATTGCAACTCATTATGAAATTTATAATGGACAGTTTAGGAGGTCCAGTCCAACTATCAGCCATAAGGGTAATCCCATACGTCTCCCACATTGGCTTTAAACCATCAATGTACTCTTTCAGCTCCTGTACCTCCTGAGGCAAATATACATTATATAATTCATGTGGTGAAGGCCCCTTCCATCCTGGGCTAGCCCTCCCTGCAGCGTCAAGGAATGCATTATAGTATGTTCCTTGTGCTACATTAGCTGGAATGCCATTGTATAACATGAACTTACTTAAGGCTTTCCGTGCTTCCTCTTGTTTACCACCAAACATTTGCGGGATGGTTGACTGGTAGGCATCTTGTTGCCTAAAAATTGTTGGATCTTGCTCAAAAATGGGATCTGGGGAATGTGCTCGTGGTCGTGTTGAGGGCTGTGGTATATTTCTTATCTTAATGCTTTTCCTCCTCTCATCTTGTTGCACTGGTGTAGCTGAGCCAGATCCACCAGCTCCTCTTGCCTGTTCATATCTTCTCACATTCTCAAAATGCAAACTTTGTCTATTCTCTGCCAAAGTCTGCTGGTAAATTCTCCATTCAGCTTCTGATTGAAACTCACCAGGTGGAGGCCTAAATTCAGTATCATCTCCTCCACGGACCTTTACACCAGGCCTCTCTAGTACTGCCTCATCAAACTGTTGTTGTATTCTTTCCCTCTCAGCTTTCTTTATTCTTCTTCCTCTCAAGTGTTGTGCTATAGCCAGTTTCACTTGGGTCGGAACATTTGGGCATGAGGCAACATCCTTGCCTGTATCAGACAAATGTTGTTTTAACCTGGTGGCTCCTCCAGATATCAACTTTCCACAATAATTGTATTTGGACTTCTTTTTGTCTTCGGACATCGGGACTCCATGTTGCCATGCTATATCAGACATTGTGTACAAAATATCTTATATTTTACACTGTTACATAAAAAAGCATGTATTAGGAACTATTAAAGACTTAAAGTAATGTATTAAAGAGTTAAAGTATTGTATTAAAGACTTAAAATAATATATTCAAGACTTAAAGTATTCTATTCATAACTGTTAAACATAATGTCAAGCTATTAGAACAATCAAATGGCTATCTCTTATTTATCCCCTAACCCTAGTATTTATTTCTTAATTAAAAATAATATTTGAAATTTTTATTAAAAATATTTATACCTTAAAGTATAAGAAAAATATAATATAATGATGTATTTGACACCATTTGAAGTTGAACATTATGTACATATGTTGTGCATAATTTTCCATAAACAACAAGTATTTTTCCTTAATATTATATATATATTTTTAATTTTAATAATATTTTTATTAATTCTGAAAAATAAAATAATATTTTAATGGGTGAAAATAAAAAACTGATCCATGAGACTGTAGAGCATCCAAAGTTGTTCAACATATATGAAAATCACTTCCAAACAATCACTATTCATCATATTTTTTTCAATTTTTTTTTTCAAATAAATAATTTATTTTTGCAGAAATTAGAATAAAAAAAATAATAACAGAAAAATAGTTTGAACTCCATCAAGTGATAGATCGGTCAAAGTTGTTTAATATATCTCAAAATCACATGAATCTATCAAGGATTGCACAATTTTTGTTGAAAAAAATAGATTTGGGGAAAAGAGGGAATACCTTTAAAAAAAACCTTCAAATATGTGATGATTCTTGCAATATTGGAGTTGAATCACACTTCAAAGCTTGCAATCCATCAAAAAATTGAAGCCAAGAAGAAGAAAATCAACTTTGGAGCAGTTTTTTGAGTCTTTTAGCCTTTTAGGACAGAACTCGCTGAGATATGCGAGTTCTATCCATGGTTAGGTGGTAATAATTGTGGTAGATGGGTCATGATGGGTAAAAAAAAGGGGCAAAACCAATACCGAGACCCGAGACCCAAGATCCGAGATGTTGGCGAGAAATTGCAGTTTTATGTACCGTAGGGCATATCGACTCAGTTTTTGGAATTACCAAGAAACTTGGCGAGGTCTCGCGAGTTCTCGAACCATGACTGAACCTGGTCCTCTTCTGAACAGGTGGATCTCCAATAATGGTGTCCTCATGTCCTTTTTGATTGGCTCAATGCAATCAGACCTTGCAAGTGGTTTTCTTCTCCTTGATACAGCCCATCAAATCTGGTCTGCTTGCGAGGAAACTTATGGACAGCTGGGTAATGATGCATAGGTGTATGAACTCCGGAAAAAGGCCAATCATACTACTCAGGGGGTGTTGTTTGTCTCCAAGTACTATGCTACCTTGCGCAGCCTCTGGCAGCAATTGGACCATTTTTCTGGTTACCACCCCACTACAACTGTCGATATCACTGCATATAAGAAGCATCTGGACAAAACCCGGGTTTAAGAAGCATCTGGCATTGGTGCCTAATGTTTTTCAATTTACTGGCCGAAATGTGTTTCTATTTATCTAAGGTCCAGTTCTAATTGTATATAATTTGCACCAGAAATTTAAATGGAGAGGGATAAAAAAATATTTAGGGTCAAATTGGTCCATTTGTATTTCCCTAAACTACTGCAATAATTTGCTTTGTATTATTGATATTCATCCATCCCAAAATATGTATTTTTTTTTTTATGATTGTAAATAATGTTAAAACTATAAATATGGAGAATTGTTGCGATAGAAGGTGTTGGGTGAAAATATATACTTGCTGTTCATCTTTTTAGCAGTCAAGCTGTTTCACATATAGTTGAAGGTACATACTGTAAGGTTCAAGCTCTTTGTTTTTCTATTTGCAGGGTTGTGGAGGATAGTGACAGGAGTACGTTTGAGGATATTCTAGATGCATACCTGGCATATTTGCAAGTAAGTTTTCTTTGAAACCTATTCATTTTGAAATTAATTTTATTCAGTTTGTTTGAGAAATCACTTCCCTATTTTATCATGTGAGCTTTGGTGAGTTTCTGTTTGGTCAGTATTTTGATGTCCACTTCTACAGTGCGCATGCATTGGAGATATAAATGATCACTCTGTTCAGGTGATTAGAGAAAGAATATGCAATAATGCAATACACAGAAGTGCTTTTCAAGCCGTGACCTCTTAATTCCTCCTGTAGGCAAAATATATTTAAAATATTCTTGTACTTCTGGTTCTAATGCTCTTATGTTCTTAATATCCCGTCCTCTCCTACCAGAAATATTGACTTTTCTGCTGGAAACAAGGGAAAATTATCAGTGCTCCATTAGAAAACCCTCTTTTTTATTATTTTCCATAGGAAAACTCTATGTTTGTGCACAATCAACCCGAATTCCCAAACACCCCTGGGGTATTTTTCCTTATTTTTTTGGGGTGTGTGTGTGGGGGGGGGGATTGGTGATAGAATATTAAAAGAAGCTAATAAATTGATATTGGGGGTGTTGTAAGGTCTCAAAATCCTGGGCGATTAGTTGATTTTTTTTGGAAACCTACAAGAAAGATTATACTAACTGGTTAGATGAAATGGGGTGTTCTCAATAGAGTTTGGAGGATGCGACTAGTTGTAGGGTGTGTTCCATATTAAATTAGGGGTTTTTTGGGTTAACTATTGAATTCGGTAATGGGCAGAAAATATGGTGCACAAAATGTTTGGGTATAGTTTGAAATATTGAAAAATACGATGAGGTAGAAAATTTTTTTCCATTATGAACTACAGCCTGTTCTGTTCAGTTTTTGCCTAATGACTTATGACTTATTATTCTGAGTTTGGTCGGGTATGTATTCCTGCATACCATATCGAACCATCGCTACAAGTTTGAATAAATTGTAGATGGAGCGCTTAATTAGTTGGTAATTTTTTCAAATTACTGTAATAGTAAGATTAAGGCTTATTACAAACTATAATTACAGTTCACTAAAATACCAACTGTCATACCTATTCATAAGGATTGTATTTACTAAAACTAATTTAAATGATGAAAACTAATTATAAGGAGCTTAAAGAAAATGATTCCCTGCTCCTCATTCATATTACTGGTGTGCTCCTGCACTGTGTTTCAACCGTATTGTTTTCTTGCATATTAACTCTTCCACTAAACTGACTCCATGGGTTGCCAGTTAAGAGATGAGAAACAGATGCGTCTAGATGATCCTCCCATGTCAAGTAACACATTTATTTTCAATGTTCCCTTATCAATGATTATATTCTTAAATCGTGAAATTAGCTTAGCACATATCATACACACATGATATGTTTATGTTAAAACTTTTATTTGTATTCTATATGTTCTGATTTTACATCTTAATCTGGAACACAGTGCTCAATTTTTAGTTTTGTCTTGTATTTGTCTTTGATCCTGGGGTTAATTTAGGTTTCTCTTTTCTTTTTGGTAAATTTTTGTACTCAAATCACTGCACATGCTTTTCTAAACCTTTCACATTCTAATTTAGGTGACTGTGGTGAATCCTGCCATGGAATTAGCATTGTCTAGTCTGCAAAAATTTGCTGTTGATGTGTACAGTGGAAGGATCTCGAAAGATCGATTGCGTTTTGGTGAACCATGGAGACATACCCCACGCACAGACAATCCTGCACTCTGTTTAGAGTGGGCAAAGATTCAACTAACCGATTTCATTCAAGCTCTAGTGAATGCTGAATTTGGGGTAATTGTTTTAGATTCCTCCTATTGCTTCTGTTTAATGCCCCCTTCTTGTGCTGATGAACTACTAACTTGTATCATCAGAACTCTTTTAACTTTTCCAATATTTATTGTTATTTGACGTCTAATGACAATTAAGTACCTTCATATTGTCTATTTAGCATTTTTTGAATCTTCATTGTTTGGTTAGTCTATGTCTATTACTTTTTCTCAGGCATGTGCAATTATGCGTGTCCATGTAAAATTGTGTCAAATGTGATGAAAAGCCCTAGAAGTGCAGTTACACTGCAGATCATAAGCTTGAATAGAGGGTCGTGTCACATTTTTGCTGGCAATTAAACAATTAGCCAATTCTTCTGAACATGAATCCTGAAATATTTCCTACTAAAAGTGCAATGTTGGCAAAAGATTCTAATGCAAGACCGGGCCTAAGACAGCCTAGCCTTACAATAAGATCCCAAGAGAGGACAGCCCCAATTTGATTATCATAAAAAACTCCAATAACAGTATACTGCATAGTAATTAATAACAGAATAAACACCCTTTTGAACCCTCAACAGTAATACCCAATTTCAGATTCAAATATTAATTACAGTAGTAAAAACAGTACCCAAATTGGACCTATCGATTAGGGCCGCTTAGAGTTTCAGATCAGAAATCAAGAACAGATTTAAAAGTGAGCAAATAGCCCCAATATTGCAATCAAGTGAAGCTCTAACAGAAGGGATAAAGCTCTTAAAATTTCAAATCGATCTAATGATTCAGTACTGAGATATGAGAAATCTTGATCTAGGGCTCAGTTTAGGGACATTTGGGATAATAAACAAACCCGATCTCAGATCACCTCAAGACTCCAATCGAACCCCCTTGTCTAGGTGCAGAATCGATCCTCAAACTTTGGTCTTCAACAGATTGCAGGTTGGGCAGATTGATCTTCTTGAAGTTGCAGGAATTTCTCTCCAATAGACTAATACCGCAGGTGTTCTTCAGATGGTCCTCGATCAGGATTCCAAGAGCAGATTAGTTCTTCAATACTTCTTCAGAGATCAGGAACAGATTGCAATGACTGTATATACTATATAGCACTCGATGGGAACTTAATCAAACACACCCATTGATTTGTATAGAGAATAGAAAAGAAGATAAGAACCTATCTCAGGTTAGGGCCTCTCACCCGATCTGTTTCTCACAGGGATTTAGCCAAAGCTAACTCAGAATTTTATTCAATCAATCAAATAGTATCTATGGTTTTGGCCATTACAATCTTTTGTAAGAACTGCAATCAAAGATCCCAATCTGATTAGGAAATTAAAAACCTAGTAGCTATTACAACCATAACTGAATAACTAATTCTTGAAGTGTCTTAACTAATCCTAACTTACGTAGGAATTAAAAACAAATCAAAGCTGTCTAACTAATCCCCAAACTAACCCCACGAGCTGGACCCTTGTTTGGTCTATGAACCTGGCCCCCTTTTAGTTTCAGGTTCTAGCGGGTATACTTGAGACCCGAGAACCTATCTACATCAGATTCTGGTTATCAGGCTCGAAGAAGTTGGGGTAAGGCTTAGTTTAGTCTAGTATGCTGAAAAGACAAAGGATGAAGTACAGTCTAGTTAAGGTGGATTTTTACCTTAAATATGAGCTTCCTAGTTGCAGAAATAATTGAAACTGATTTATGGCAGAAATAACCAGAACTTATCTTAGGCTCATGTATTTATTTTGTTTCAAATAGCTTATCAAAGTTCATACTGTGTTGACTTTATGTGCGTTTAACTTGTTACCTGTTTGCCTTGTGAAGGTTAATTACCTTGCTGATTGTAGCCTTGAGATCCTGGATGATCCTTCTGCAGTTGCTATGTTGGAGGTACTTCTCTAGTTCCATCCATGATTTTTGCTTTCTTGATTCTTGATACATGATGTTTTCTGAAATTAACCTTCTCTCAGGTTGGTTTACTCTACGCACAGCGAGATCCATCATTCATTCGTCCTATATCTCGAGGTATTCAGAGGTGTCTTGTCAGATGGTAAGCGATTCAAACATTAGTCCAAAGTGGCCTGTAATTAATATGTTCCATGTTCAAATTCTACGTTGCTGGAGTGCAGGCTTGTCCAGGAAAGGATGAATATGTCCCTTCAGCAGTTGCGTGAGTACCCATGGCAGAGAATAGTACATGGTCGCAGTTATCACCATTTGATGAAGGAAACTGGATATAAGTAGTCTGAGGTATGTACCAGGTTTCTTTATTTTTTATTTCTATGTTTTTGGCTTGAAGTAAGTTTCATTTTTATATTCTTATGAGGCAACTGAAGGAATTGTTGCCTGAGAATTGGAAAGAAAGAGCTATTCTTTTCAAATTTATGGTTTACAGGAATTTTATGGATCATCTCTCAGGATAGCTTGGCAAAGGCGTAATCTTTTTTTACTGATGGCATGTCCCTTGTACCCCAGGAGGTTCACATGTAAGTACTTCTTGAAAATATCTAACGTCTTGAATGTTAGCTCATGATTTCTTATTTCCATTGAAGGATGATGCTGATACGTGGCCCCACAAGTTCAAGTAAGGTATCATGGTTGATAAGTAAACCTAATATCCATTCTATGGGGCTAAAGGTATCTTAGAGGGTAATGATTGGTCCTTTGTCCACCGGCACTTTTAGCTTGTTCTCCGGATTTTCACCATAAATTGACCGGAACTAGATCCTTTCTAATGCACTTAAGGTCACAACCAGAGTCGAGGAGGACTGTAGCGCTTATTTGAAAAGTTAGGATCTTGGTTTGGATTTTAGCATAGAAATTCAAGGAAAAAGGTTTGGAAATCAGGATTTAGTAAATTTTGATCTTTGAAAGAGAAAAACACAAGGGAACATGGTCCACTTGAAGCTGTAGCTAGAAAGTGTTGGCGGTTCTCTTGGTAAATGTTAGAATTTTAAAGAAAGAAATACTACTGCATAGGGTTTCATGGGATGGATGGGCTTTCATCCAGGTAGTTATGTAGGGAAACATGGTCCAGTTGAAAGATAAGATATTGTTCAATGAAATTGGATGAGATTGAGTGGCTGAAATGTCTTGTTGTTTGGTTGGTTTTAACTCGCCTGCAAGTAGAGGTAGAAGTGAAGAGAGAAGAAGAAAATCCAGGGTTCACCTAGTGTTGAGAGCATGATGCAGATCTGAAGTTGTATTCAAGGAGGAAGAAGGCTGCTGCCTAGCAGCCACGATTTTGATTTTGCCTTGGGTTGTTTTAACTTTATGTCTTATGTCTTGTTTGGTTCAGTTAGATGAATCAGTTGGGTCAATTTAAGTTGTGGTTAAGTAAGTTATTAGTTTTTACTTTTACTATTGGTAATTATTTAGTAGTTATCTCACATCAGTTAGAAACTGATAGTGTCTTGTACTCCAACCAAAGGGGTTCCTATTTGGGGACCTTCTAATTTTGGTCCCTTGCTGCTCTTTCTCGATTATTATCTATCAAAGCAACCCAAGGGGGCAGACTAAGCCCATGATTTGTCTAAGAAACCATAGCTTCTGTTGCTTGCTTGCTCTCCCATGGAGATTCCTTGGTGTGTGATCTAAGGAAGAAGGGACTAGTGTTTGACATGGAACTAAATCTCGGTTTCGCAAGAAACCGAGACGAGATGGTCATCGACTTTAAAAAGTCCCATGTTTCGACCAAATTTCGACCATATTTCACTAGTTTCGACCTGAACACCTATATAAGTGTCACTTATCCCCATCAAAACTTGAGGAAATCTGGCTGGAAACCAGGACAAACACTTATTTATGCCAGAAACCAGGACAGATACTTATATATGCCTAATACCCTTAGATATTATCATAAATAAGCAAATACCCCCTATTTGAATCCAATAAAAATAGTTAAAAAATTAAATTCCAAAATATAAAAAATCAACCCCCCAGTTCAAGAACAAAAAATTGGATTTTTAGCGGTAGGTGCAATTTTCAACTTTCTATTGCTGGGGTTTTTCTCAAATCTAAAAATTTCATAAATCTTAATATGGTAAAACATTGCTAAAAACCAAAAGTGCGGTAAAATATCCATTTGTTTTGATGTCTAAAAAAATATTTTCATTCAGAGCGATTTTAAACAACATTCGCGCACACCAAATTAAGTTTGACCAGAACATAACTCTTTCTATATAAATCAGATTTAAACAATCTTGGATTTGTTGGAAATTTCACCTACATCCGAAAATCCAGTTTTTGTTCTTGAACCAGGGGGTTGACTTTTTATCCTTTTAGAATTTGATTTTTTAACTATTTTTATTGGATTCAAATAGGGGGTATTTGCTTATTTATGTGTCATTGATTGGCTCGTACCGAAGACAATCACTGAGGTTTGCAGTTTCCATGGTTTGACCTCATTTTACAGAAGATTCATTCAGAATTTCAGTACAGTTATGGCACCCATCGCCGAATGTATGAAAATCAAGTAAAGGCAAGTTCTAATGGACAATAGCGGCGACAAAGGCCTTTCATCTTATCAAGAAAAAGATGGCAGAGGCACTGGTTTTACGCCTAATAGATTTTGACCTTGTGTTTGAGGTTGCTACAGATGCCTCACATGTCGGCCTAGGAGGTGTATTGATGCAAGGATGATACCCTATCACTTTTTATAGCGAGAAACTCTATGATGCCAAACGACGCTATTCGACATATGACCTTGAGCTTTTTGCAGTTGTCCAAGTGTTATGCCATTGGAGACACTATCTTATTGGTAAGGAATTTATTCCTTACATCGATCATGAAGCACTCAAGCACCTGTTAGAGTTGATATGCTGTAAGGGTACTTTAGGAACTAGTTAGTTTACTAGTTGCCTTATATTGTAATTTTCTATTTTTGCCTTTTACCTCCCTAGGGAGGTGTATGTTATTTGTTCTATCTCATTAGTGAAGTAATATAGGTGTGGTGGAGATAATTTCTCTACTACACAACATTGCACCATTTTCTCTTCTTCTCTCCTTCTCCTTCTTCAACCTCCTACCTTCATCTCTCCCTTGTTCCCTTGCTGTCCTTAACTTTTAACTTGGTATTAGAGCATAATTTGTTGGTTTGAGAGTCGATTCATCTTCTTGTTCTGTTTCTATCCTCTCTTTGGAACCCAAGGTTACAAAGGGGTTCCAAGGAAGGAGCTACTATGTGAGATGCTTGAAGATATCTTAACAAGAAGAATGAATGAAGACCATGGAGCCACAAAAGGAGGAGTTTATTTGAAGAAATAAGGGTTTGGAGCTCAACATAGCTGAGCAACAAGTTACCGCCAACTTCTTGATAAATTCTCTTGATCTCCTTCATCCGGTTGTCCTTGGAGCTGAGTTATAGCTCATTTGAATCGCCCTTGGGTCTACTTGACCCCCCCATGGTCTCGGTTCATATCCTTAAGATTTGCTGCTTCAAAACTCATCTTCTTCTTGGATTTTAAGGTACTGCCAGGCTTTGTTTTCGTCTGTGCTACTTGTATCAATGGCCTATGCTGCTTCTTACTAATTGGTTTGGATGATTTATGTTGTTTGGGCTCTTCTTGCTGCTGAATGAGATCATTGTGCCTTGAGACATATCTTTGGAGTTAATTTTTTTGTGGAAGTATTGCCCGATTTGCTAGCTGGACTGTAGTTACCTGTGTTTGATATCTTTTTTTTTTTTTGGGTTGAGCAATGACTCCCCATTTCCTTTAGTAAAGCATTGGACCCTTAGAGGTCAAATCGATCACAGCCAGCCAAGAAAGGAATTTTCGTCAGTGGTATATGGATTTGAATATTGATCTGTGATGTGTTTTGACTGCTTGGTGCTGATGAGAAGTGTTGTTTGAGCTCTTGGTGTTGATGAGAAGTGTTGTTTGTGCTTCCCTAGTGGCTGTGTGATGAATTCTTTGAGATGTTTGTCTTGTTTGATTGTTGGACTGAAATTACCAGTGTTTGAAAGTTTTTTGTTTGGGCTTGTTTGGGTAGAGTGTGTACTCCCCATTTGGATTGGGTATCATCCCTATTTTTTGTATATTCCTACATTATGTCAGTTGTTGGAGGAAGAAGCCAAATTCTACCCCAAGAGAATGACATGAAAAGATTTAGCTGTGACTACTGTTGGAAATTTGCACACACTCAAGAGAGATGTTGGATCCTTTATGGCTGTCCCCCTGGTATGCATGACAGCAGGAGAGGGGGAGCCAAAGTACACACTATAATGCATGAGGTTGAACCTTAGCGATATTCATCTGGGCTACAGATAGACACCAGATCTCTCACTCAGGATGATATTGTAGCATCTCGCAAGGTTTTGTCATATCTGGATAGCTCTGCTTCTTCACTTGCATCGCCGGATTCTTCAGTTTCCACTTTACAAGCCTTTAGATCTGCCCCTTCTACTGCCTCTACATGGGTCATTGACTCTAGAGCCACTGACCATATGACTGGCATATCTCAGTGTTACGACTCCTACTCCATCTGTTCTGGTAAGGAAAAGGTTAGGGTCGCTAATGGTTCCCTTTCCTCTATTTCTAGTAAGGGTAGTATCCGTGTCACTTCTTCTATCTCCCTTGATTCTGTTCTTCATGTTCCTCAGTTTAATACTAACCTCTTATCTGTGAGTCATCTAACCAAATCCTTGAATTGTTCTGTCACTTTTTTTCCCATCTCATTATGTGTTTCAGGATTTGGTGACAAAGAGGATTATTGGCGGAGGACATGAGGAAAAGGGACTCTACCTTCTTGATACAGGCACATCCCCTCTACCTACTGCTCAGTCCTACGTATGTGGGCGTAGTGACACTAGTACTGTTGACTCTATGATGTTGTGGCATCAACGTTTGGGCCATCCTTCCTTTAGTGTTATGAGACAAAAATTACCACATTTGTTTTCTTCCATTCCTTCTTCCCATGTATTTCAGTGTGAACCATGTCTATTTGCTAAATATTGTCGTTCTTCTTATCCTACCATTGGCAATCGATCCGCTATTCCTTTTCATATTGTCCATATTGATGTTTGGGGACCTTCCCCTACTACTTCTTTACTTGGCTATCACTACTTTGTTTCTTTTGTTGATGACTATTCCCGCACTACTTGGACTGTTCTGATGAAACATAAGAGTGATGTCTGTGATGCTTTTAAGAATTTTTATCAAATGATTCATACTCAATTTGACTCGAATCAAAATTGTTCGTTCTGATAAAGGGGGGGAGTACAAGTTTGGTGGTCTCCAATCCTTCTTTACTGACAATGGCATTATCCATCAGCTAGCGTGTGTTGACACACCCCAACAAAATGGGGCAGCTGAGAGGAAAAATCACCATTCATTGGAGGTTACTTGGAGTCTTCTCTTTGGCATGCATGTTCCTAAGACTTTTTGGTCCGATGCTCTTCTTACTGCTTCCTTTCTCATCAACTGCATGCCTATAAAACTTCTTGGTTCCAACTCTCCTCTGGAAACCTTGTCCCGCCCATAGTTGTCACGGCGTCACGGCGATCCAAGTCGGTAGAGGGGTGTCACGTCGATATAATGATATATCGACATGTCGCCCGCCATGGCGTTGCCATGGCGAGCATGTCGACCCTGTTTTATTTTTTATTTTCTCTATTTTTAATGTGTTAATAGATGTATACTCAAGCCATGTTTTATTTTTTCTCTATTGTTTCTCAAGTTTTAAGAAGAAAATTCAGAAATCGAAGAAGAAATCGAAGAGGGAAAGAAGAAATCGAAAGAAATCGAAGAGGGAAAGAAGAAATCGAAGAGGGAAGAAGAAATCGAAGACAGGAAGAAGAAATCGAAGAGGGAAAGAGAGACAGGAAGAAGAAATCAAAGAGGGTTGCCATGGCGTAGGTCGCCATGCAACCCTCTCCAGCGCCAGGACGCCATGGCGTCGCCATGACAACTATGGTCTCGCCCCAGACTTCTGCTTTCTCTCTTTCTCCCAAGGTCTTTGGATGTGTTTGTTACGTTCATGTTAACAAATCCTCTCAGACTAAACTTGACCCCAAGGCCTTCAAATGCATTTTTCTTGGGTGTTCTTCTAATACCAAAGGCTACAAGTGGTATCATCCTTCCTCCCGTGGGCGTCTCCTCTCCAAAGATGTCACCTTCCTTGAATCCGTTCCCTTCTTTGTTCCTCATCGGCACCCTCTTCAGGGGGAGAATTATGGGAATGAAAAGGTTGTTGATGATATTCCCTTTCTTTCACCCCGACCTATTTCTCCTTTTATGCTTGACATCGGGAAACACAAAGAGGTGGATGTTGTTGACATTGATACTCATTCTGATGTTAATATTAGCAATGTTGTTGAGGCTAGCAATGAAAATGAGGTTGTTGTAGACAAAAGAGGTGTTGCTACTAGCAATGAACATGAGGTTGTTGTGTACAAAAGAGGTGAATGCTTGAAGGGAAAGGGAAAGAAGACCTGCCAAGAGTCCTCTTTGGATCCACATCCTGAGCTTCACCATCCTCAGTCAGGTGATATTCCTTCTGTTCCATCTGATTTAGACCTTTCAATTGCTGTTAGAAAGGGAAAGAGAGTTTGCACTAATCCTATTTCCCAGTTTGTTTCCTATGATGCTCTTTCTCCTACAGGTCTTACTTTCACTGTTGCTCTCTCTTCTGTTTCCATCCCCAAGAATCTCATTGAAGCTATGTCTGACCCAAAGTGGAAGCAAGCCATGTCTGAGAAAATGATGGCCCTTTAGAAGAATGGTACTTGGAAATTGGTCGATCTTCCCAGGGGAAGAGTTCCAGTCGGATGCAGGTGGGTCTATACAATCAAGTATAGGTCCGATGGTGCAGTTGAGAGGTACAAGGCAAGGTTGGTGGCTAAAGGGTATAGTCAAATGTATGGGATTAACTATCAGGAGACATTTGCTCCTATAGCTAAGCATAATTCTATTCGGGTTCTCTTGTCATTGGCAGCCAATAGAGATTGGCCATTGTTCCAGTTGGATGTGAAGAATGCTTTTTTCCACGGTGACTTAAAGGAGGAAGTATACATGCAGCCCCCTCCTGGCTTCAAGTCTCCTTCAGCTGAAGGCAAGGTGTATCTCCTCAAGAAGGCTTTATATGATCTCAAACAGTCCCCAAAAGCATGGTTTGAGAGGTTCAGGCAGGCTATTCTGAAGAATGGGTACTCCCAGAGTCAAGCTGAGCATATCTTAATTACCCGGAGTGGTAATGGTACCATCACAACCCTTATTGTCTATGTTGATGCAATTATTGTGACTGGAAATGACAGTGGTGAGATAGCTAGGCTGAAGTCCTACTTGGCTCAACAGTTTGAGATTAAAGATTTGGGTCCCTTGAAGTACTTTTTGGGAATTGAAGTGTCAAGGTCCAAGAAAGGCATCAACATGTTTCAAAGGAAGTTTGTTCTTGATTTGTTAAAAGAGACGGGGATGTTGGGCTGCAAACCAACAAGTTCTCCTATTGAGCAGAATCACAAATTAGGAGAAGATTGTAGCCCCCCTCTTGTTGATGCAGGGAAGTACCAGAGACTAGTGGGGAAACTCATCTACGTGTCTATGACTCGCCCAAATATTTCTTATGCAGTGGGAGTTGAGTCAATTTATGCATGCCCCCAAGAGTGGGCAATTGGATGTTGTATACTGCATCCTTAGATACTTGAAGCCCTCCCCAGGGAAAGGACTATTGTATGCCAGACATGATCACCTGAGGATAGAGGGCTTTATTGATGCTGATTGGGCTGGATCTGTCTCAGACAGAAAATCTACTTCTGGTTATTACACATTTGTAGGTGGTAATTTGGTCACATGGAGAAGCAAGAAACAACCCGTTGTAGCTAGATCTAGTGCAGAGGCAAAATTTAGGGCAATGACACATAGATTTTGTGAACTTATTTGGCTGAAGCAATTGGTTCAAGAGTTGGGGTTTGATACTAATGACCTTATGCGGCTCTATTGTGATAACAAGGCTGCTATAAGCATTGCTCACAATCCGGAACAACACGATAGAACAAAACACATTGAAGTGGACCGGCATTTCATCAAGGAGAAAATAGACTCTGGCTGCATTTGCACCCCTTTTGTGAAGACTGGGGATTGATTGGCAGACACCTTTACCAAAGGGCTTTCTTCTCTTCAGTTTGGTACCCTATGATGCAAGCTGGGAATGCATGATATTTAATCTCCAGCTTGAGGGGGAGTGTTAGAGCTTATATGCTGTAAGGGTAATTTAGGAACTAGTTAGTTTACTAGTTGCCTTATATTGTAATTTTCTGTTTTTACCTTTTACCTCCCTAGGGAGGTGTATGTAATTTGTTCAATCTCGTTAGTGAAGTAATATAGGTGTGGTGGAGATAATTTCTCTACTACACAACATTGCACCATTTTCTCTTCTTCTCTTCTTCTCTCCTTCTGCTTCTTCAACCTCCTACCTTCATCTTTCCCTTGTTCCCTTGCTGTCCTTAACTTCCAACTGCACCTTCACTCTTAGAAGTCGATTAGCAATAGACATGCCAAATGGGTAGCTTATTTACAGGAGTTCATATTTGCATTGAAATACAAGGCTGGGAAGGAGAACACAGTGGCTGATGCATTGAGCCGAAAAGTTCCAACTCTCAACACATTTTCAGCATATGCAGTTTACATCGAATAGATACGCAATGAGTACGCGCTTGACAAAGATTTCAGTGTACTATAGGATAAACTACCGGTGAGTTATAGGATTATAACACTTGTACCCTTTCTGAGTTCTAGAATAACCGAGACAAACACACTTGACACACTTGACAGCCCTGAGGGACAACTTATCAACTTGAGGTTCCAAATTATGAATAAAACACGCACATCTAAAAACTTGAGGCGACAAGGAAATAAGGGAGATTGTGGAAACAAAATAGAAAAAGGTGAACTATTATCTAGGTCAGAAGAGGGCATGCGGTTTAATCAAATAATAAGCATTGAGAACAATATCACACAAAATGTTTGGGAACATGCATATGAATCATGAGAGACCGTGCAATCTTTAGTAAATGTTTGTTTTTAATAGTTCAGCTACCCCATTTTGTTGTGGTGTATAAGAGCAACTTGTTTGATGAATCATACCATGAGTAGAACATAAATTAGATATTTTACGCTGTCTCTATTCAAGTGCATTATCAGATCTAAAAACTCTAATAGAAGCACCAAACTAAGTCTTAATTTCATTATAAAAATATTTAAAAACAGATAGGAATTTTGAACAATCTCTCAACAAATACAACCATGTCAGACGAGAGTGATCGTCCACAAATGTAACAAAATAAGAAAAACTTAACCTATTTTTGTCACGACACGGATCCCAAATATCAGAGTGTACTCAAGAAAATAAAGATGGACTTCTAGACAAACTGCAAGAAGGAAAAAGATTACCGATGATGCTTCCCAAGTTCACACTCTTCACACTCAAGGTGAGACATAGACTTGTAACTAGGAATCATGCGCTGAAGTTTTGATAATGATAGATGCCCCAACCGAAAGTGCCACTGAATGGGGAAAAGGCCACCAGAAATAGTAGTAGCGACAGTAAAGGGTCCAACATGATTCAGATAGTATAGTCCATCATGCTTGATGAGCACATTTATGTGTGAAATCTTAGGGCATAAAGCATACATTTTACCACATTGGACAGAGTTACTCGTTGCTTTCTTATGCTTTGTAGGATTTAGGTGAATTATTGTGAAAATGGAGGAGATGATGCTAAGGAGATGTTTTTAAGCTTTTTAGAGGTGTTAATAGTATGGATGCTTAGTCCATCGAGTCAGCTTCGCAACGGTTCAAACGGCACTTGATTCCGAGTTGAAACGAAGAAGTTATGGCCATTTTCGTAACGACGCGCGAAAGTGGTCTACAGGGGTTTATTTATAATTATTAACTGTCGGATGGGGATAAAGTGAAGTGGAAGTTCGGATTTCAGGGGCCTTAATGCAATTATTAGAAGTTACTTTACTGTACCCGAAAGATTCCATTTGGAAGGCTCTGGACAGTCCAACTTCAACTTGAGATATCTTGGGCTCCCCAACTCCGAATTTGACGAAATTTGGGTCTATTTTGGGTGATTTTTCGCAAGGAACACAATGGTGAGGCCTATATAAGCACCCCATGCTCCACGTTTTTTGAAGGACAGAATGGGTATTTTATTTATTCTTAAAGGAATCCTAGTCATCACCCTTACTCTCTCTCTCTCCTCCAACTTCTCAAGGGCACTTCTGGAATTCTACTTGGGATAGATTTATATTTTCTCATCTATGGAAGGTTGAAAAATCAAAGATGCTTTGATTTTATTGCTTGGAGAAGATATCTACAAAGAAAAGGAAGCACTTGTTAGAATTGGAAGTTTATTTTTCTAGAAATAGAAGGTTTATGTAAACAATCTTCTCTTCTTCTTCTTTCTTTTTTTTTTTCTCTTTTTTTTCTTAGGATTCAAGTCATTGCAAAAGAGGAAAGAGAAGAGAATATTCTCTTTTCTTAGGGAATATTTCTCCTATACTTCCATCTTCTCTCTTCTCATCTCTTCCACCTATAAATACCCCCTACCTCTCTTGTAAAAATTGCTCATTCACTTAGTGAAATTTCTTCTCTTCTTCTCCTTCTAATTTGTGATTTTTGGCTTTTCTAAGTTCTAGTTTGCTTTTATGATTTTTAGTTAATGGTTATAATAGGTTTAGTTTATGCTTTAATTTCAATTTAAGTCTTCAATTGGGTTGTAATTTCTTAATTCTAGTTTAGGTTTTAAGCCTTCTAGTCTAAGTTCTTAAGTTGATGACAAGACTTGAAGATTTAGAAGAGGAGGCCATGTTAAGTTTATGCAAGTATTCAAGCTTTTCAATTATATTCATGCAAGCACATCCAGGTTTTACTATCTAAACTCTCAATCTCATTCTCTATCTCCTCTATCTCTCTCTATCTTCTTCTTCTTCCCCCTCTATTTCTTTTATTTTAATTTTATATGGTTGTGGTTTATGGATGCATTTTTATTCCCTTATTTCTTTTTATATGGTTAGTATGTGTGGCTGTATTTTTATTCCTTTCAATTCGCTTTAGTTTGATAGGTTAGATGCTCATGTGTTAGGACGCCGATTTAATCCCTTAATTTTGTTAGATGCTTATGAGTTAGGATGTATTGATTTTCGTTAGTTTAATTAGTTTAATTTAACACTTTAATTTGGTTCACTTTGCATTACTTCTAAGCTAGTTAAATAGAGTGGCGTATATCTCCTCGTGTTCGACCCGTAGTTACGATTGACCCGTATGCTTGCGGTTTAATTTTAACTCAAACAAGTTTTTGGCGCCGTTGCCGGGGAGATTACTGTTCATTTTATTTATCTGATTTTTATCTAAAGTCCTTCATATGCTTCAACCCTCCATCTTTTGGTGTCCCTCATAGGATTAAGTTACCTATGACGCTACATCTTAACTTGGTTGGGTGGATTGACATGTGACTTATCTTTGGAGGTGACCACTCTTGATAACAGGAAAGCGACATAGTGAGAGTGTTGGAAACATAAACGTATAGTAGACCTCCATTCTACATCAAAATCCATATTGGAGTCGCACGTAGGTGGCTATAGAAGACTATACGGGTTCCCTTGCTGTCAACCTATATGGCATCCTTACAGCTTTTGAACCATTGTTTCGCTTTTTGAGGGATAGAGATGCACTATTTACCTTGGGCTCCCTCTTGTTTCTAGTTTTTTTTTTTAAGTGTTTTATTTTTCTTTAATTTTTCTAAAGGAGACCTCATATCTGTTTGGGTGGCTAAGGTGTGGACTCGTGATTCAAGTAATCGTCTTATTAGAAGACCACCTTCTCTACCACCTTTGACCATGGGTGACCAACAACCCAAGACTCTTAAGGATAGGTTTTACCCCACCAGGGCCGCACAACCCTCATGCATTAGTCTGCCTGTTGTTATAGGGAATAACTATGAACTCAAGACCAACTTCATCAGCATGCTACCCCAGTTCCATGGGATGGCTAATGAGGATGCGTATCTCTTCCTTAGGGAATTTGAGGAGGTCTGTGTTCTAATTAAGGTCCAGAATTTGACTGATGATGCAGTTAGGCTTAGGTTTATACCATTTGCCCTGAAAGACCAGGCCAAGAAGTGGCTCTATGGACTGCCAACAAACTCCATTAATACATGGGATGAGTTCACCATTGTCTTTTTGAGAAAATTCTTCCCTCTTCACAAGACCAATAAGCTTAAAAGTGACATCCTCCAGTTCAGGCAAAAACCACATGAGTCATTTTCTAAATACATGGAAAGATTCAAGGACCTCCTCTTAGAATGCCCTCACCATGGTTTTGACTTGTGGCAGCTATGCCAAATTATTTATGAAGGTATTGATTATCAGACCAAGCAACTTGTAGAGTCTATGTGTCCAACATGCTTTACTTCTTTTTCTGAGGAAAATGATGCATGGACATTCTTAACCAACTTGGCTGATAAGACTAGGGAATGGGAATCTTCCCAAGAGGCTGAAAGGGCCACTAAGGGGTATCTCATTGAGGGTATGCCAGCCAAGGAGGCCAAACTTGACAGCCTCATAAAACGGTTGGAGTCCATAGTTCTTAAAGAGTCTATACCAGTTAATCTGGTCAACCAGGTCAATCATGTGTCGGTATGCAGTTGGTGCCAAACCCCTGGACACCTTTCTGAGGAATGCTCCAACACCTTAGTGGGTAATTCCAGCACTGAGAATGTAAGTGCTCTCTACCAAAATAACCCATATAGCAATACTTACAATCCAGGATGGAGAAATCACCCCAATTTCTCATGGAATCAAGGGAACCAAGCAGGCCCATCCAACTTTATCCATCAAGGCCAGGTTGGTGCCCAAAGGCCCAACTATGCACCACAAAGCCAAGGAATGTCTCCTAACCCCTTTCCCCCTCGTCCTCATACAGGACCTTCTATTAATTCTGCTAGGCCTCCTCTCCTTGCACCTTATCAACAACCCCCAGGGTTTACCAATATAGGAGAGGCAACAAGACTGAATGAGATGGACAACAAGATAGCTCTTCTCCTGACAAGCCACAATAACATGGAAAAGCAACTCACCCAGCTTGTCACAATCCTGCATGAGAGGGAAACAGGGAAGTTACCTAGCCAGCCTGAGCCAAATCCTAGGCATCAGGTTCATATTCAGCAAGGTACCCAAGCTCCTCCAACCAATGTTGCACAAGGCCAACAGCACCAGGGGCCCTCCAGATAGGTAAATGTTGTTTATGCTTTAAGGAGTGGCCGTGAGTATCAACAGGCTAGTGCACCTCAGTCTTTATCATCTCATACTCCTGTTGACTCTCCCCCTTCTGAAGAGGCCATTGAAGTGCCTACTGTTCCAGGTTCGTCGGATGAACCTAAAGATATACCAGATGATTTGGTTGAGAAAACCAAAGAGGATTCTGTTGAGGAAGTTAAAAAGACCAACCCTGAAAGAATTTATACCCCACCTGTCCCTTTCCCAAATAGGTTGGTTAGCAAGAAGTCTCCTTCTGTGGAAAAGATATTGGATGTGTTCAAACAGGTTCAGGTGAATATCCCCTTGTTGGATGCTATTGCCCAGATCCCCGCTTTTGCTAAAGTCCTCAAAGACTTATGCACCCAAAAGCGGACCACCAATGTGCCCAAAAAGGCATTCTTGGTTGCTAACATTAATTCTCTAATTTCACAGCCAGTAGCAGCCAAGCATAAGGATCCTGGAAGCCCCACCATCTCTTGCACTATAGGCTATACTACTATTGATCATGCCTTATTGGACCTTGGTGCAAGTGTGAACCTCTTACCCTTTCATGTCTACCAACAACTGGGATTGGGAGAACTGAAACCGACCAAAATTACTCTTCAACTTGCAGATCGGTCGGTTAAAGTTCCTAAGGGAATGATTGAGGATGTCCTGTTGAAGGTTGGAGAATTTATTTTTCCTGTGGATTTTATTGTTTTAGATACCCAACCCACTGCCAACTTCAAGGACCAAATCCCAATCATATTGGGTAGACCATTCCTAGCTACCAGTAATGCTTTAATCAATTGTAGGAATGGTCTCATGAAATTATCTTTTGGCAATACTTCTGTTGACATCAATGTGTTTAGGTTGGGCAAGCAGCCTGACATGGTTGAAGAGGTACATATGCTTCAAGGATTTCCCGATGATATTGATACGTTCTTTGAGATTGATTTTGATTCGAGATTTCAAGAATGTATGCAGGAATTGGAGGGTGTTGATGATACTCCCTTATCTGAGGTTTGGAGCATCCAACCACCTTTGGAGCCCCTTGGACCCCTATCCACTTCCATTCCCAAACCCTCTATTATTGAGCCCCCCACATTAGAGTTGAAGGCATTGCCCTCCAACCTCAAGTATGCCTTCTTAGGACATGATCATACTCTTCCTATTATTATTGCTTCTGATTTGACTTCTATTCAGGAAGAAGAGTTGATTAAGCTTCTAAAGGACCATAAAGAAGCCATAGGTTGGACCATGTCTGACATCAAAGGTATTAGCCCCTCCATTGTTCAACACCATATACATTTAATGGAGAGTTCCAAACCTTCTAGGGAACTCCAAAGGAGGGCTAATCCTGTGATGAAAGAGGCAATTAAGAAAGAGATCCTAAAATGCTTGGATCATGGCATTATTTATCCTATTTCTGATAGCCAATGGGTGAGTCCTGTGCAGGTTGTGCCTAAGAAAGGAGGAGTCACTGTAGTTGAGAATGCCAATAATGAGTTGATTCCAACCCGTATCCAAACGGGATGGAGAGTGTGCATTGACTATAGGAAATTGAATGCGGCAACTTAGAAGGACCACTTCCCCTTGCCTTTTATTGATCAGATGTTAGAGAGACTAGCTGGCCATGAATATTATTGTTTTCTTGATGGTTATGCAGGCTATAACCAAATTCCTATTGCCCTAGAGGACCAACACAAGACTACTTTCACATGCCCTTATGGAACCTTTGCTTACCGACGTATGCCTTTTGGGCTTTGCAATGCCCCTGCTACATTCCAAAGGTGCATGATGAGTATCTTTTCTGATATGGTAGAGCACTTTCTAGAGGTGTTTATGGATGATTTTTCTATTCACGGCTCTACTTTTTCTAATTGCTTGCATCATCTCTCTTTGGTTCTTAAAAGATGCATAGAAAAAAACTTGGTCCTGAATTGGGAGAAGTGTCACTTCATGGTGAAGCAAGGCATAGTTCTTGGTCACATTGTGTCCAAAGAAGGGATCAAGGTTGATAGATCTAAGGTGGACCTTATAGCCAATTTACCACCACCCAAGAGTGTGAAGGACATTCGATCTTTTCTTGGCCATGCAGGTTTTTATAAAAGATTCATCAAGGATTTTAGCCAGATAGCTAAACCTCTCACCTCTCTTTTGGCAAAGGACTGCCCATTTGATTTCTCTTCTGAGTGTCATGATAGTTTTGAGCAATTGAAAAGAGCTTTGACCTCAGCCCCCATTATTCAAGCTCCAACTTGGACAGTTTCATTTGAGCTTATGTGTGATGCCTCGATTTTGCTATAGGGGCTGTTCTTGGGCAAAGAATCAACAAATTGCCCCATGTGATTTATTATGCAAGTAGGACTCTTAATGATGCACCTTAATTATACCACCACCGAGAAAGAATTTTTAGTCATTGTGTGTTTGCTTTAGAGAAGTTTAGGCCCTACTTGGTTGGATCACATGTGATTATTTATACTGACCATGCAGCTATCAAATATCTTGTGCAGAAGAAAGATGCCAAGGCTCGCCTCATTAGGTGGGTTCTTTTGTTACAAGAATTTGATCTTGAAATTAGGGATAAGAAAGGGGGTGAAAATTTGGTTGCAGACCATCTATCTCGGCTACCTAATTCCTTGACTGTTGATTCTCCAGTCAACGAGAATTTTCCTGATGAGTATCTGATGGCAGTGTCTAGTGAACCTTGGTTTGCTGATATTGTTAATTATCTGGTTACGGGTGTGACACCTGCACATTGGTCCACCCAAGATAAGAATCGTTTCTTTTCACAAGTTAAGTATTTCTTTTGGGATGATCCTTATCTTTTTAAGACCTGCCCGGATCAAGTAATTCGGAGATGTGTCCCTGATCATGAGCAACAATCTGTCTTATCTTTTTGCCATGATCAGGCTTGTGGAGGGCATTTTGGGCCTAATAAGACTGCGGCCAAAGTTTTACAATGTGGATTTTATTGGCCTAGTCTGTTTAAAGACGCTTTTACTTATTGCAGGGCATGTTCTTCATGCCAATCCTTAGGGCGTCTTACTAAGAGAAATATGATGCCCCTCAACCCAATTCTGGTGGTTGAGGTGTTTGATGTATAGGGTATTGATTTCATGGGGCCTTTCCCTAACTCTTTTGGTAACCTGTACATATTACTTGCTGTGGACTATGTGTCCAAATGGATTGAGGCAGTTGCTTGTAAGACCAATGACCACAAGGTGGTTGTGAAATTTTTGAAGGAAAACATCTTCTCCCGTTTTGGTACTCCCCGGGCTATCATTAGTGATCGGGGCAAGCATTTTTGTAATCGGCCTTTTGAGGCCCTCATGAGAAAGTATGGTGTCGTCCATAAGTTGGCCACGCCCTATCATCCCCAAGCCAATGGCCAGGTTGAGGTTTTAAATAGGCAGATTAAGCACATTCTTGAGAAAACCATCAACCCGAACCGCAAGGATTGGTCTAACCGGTTGGTAGATGCGTTGTGGGCCCATAGGACAGCCTTCAAGACCAATCTTGGTCAATCTCCGTACCGTCTGGTGTATGGAAAGGCATGTCACTTACCTGTAGAGATTGAGCACAAGGCCTTTTGGGCTATCAAGAAGCTTAACTTTGACTTACCCACTGCAGGTGCCCATAGGAAACTCCAACTATCTGAGTTGGAAGAGCTTAGGAATGAGGCATATGAGAATGCCCGGATTTACAAAGAAAAAACCAAGGCTTTCCATGATAGGCACATTTTGAGAAAATCTTTTGAGGTAGGCCAGAAAGTTCTATTGTACAATTCTCGTTTGCATATCTTTCCAGGTAAGCTGCGTTCTAGATGGGATGGCCCCTATATTATTCAAAAAAGTTTATCCTCATGGGGCTGTTGAAGTCCTCAATCCAAGTACAGGAGCTACGTTCAAGGTCAATGGCCAAAGATTGAAGCCGTATATAGAGATGCCTACTCCAGTTGAAGAAGAGGTCATGGATCTCCATGAGCCTCTTTACCTTGACCCCTGATATCCTGGTATGTATCCCCTCCCTTGTCCTTATTTTTTTCTGCATGCATTGGAGGACACTGCATGAATTAAGTGTGGGGGTGTGTGTTGGACTTTAATTGTGAATTTTGATTATGGCGATAGTTTTTGGTTATGTACATAAGTCTCTTCGATTTACAAAGCGAGAGTGAGAGAGAATTAGGTGCCCTAGCATGCGAAATAATAAAAAAATTCCTTTTCAAGGATGGTAGTTGGTTTGTATCCGGTGATGGGGATTGAGTTTGAAAATATGAGTGCTACTTCATGTGATGGTTAGATTCCTCTATGTGTTTATGGACCCCTTTGATCTTTTGGCTAGTAGTTGAGACCAATTTGTTTGTGGCAAGGTATGAAAGTGAAAGTGAATGAAAAAAAAAAAAAGAAAAAAGAAAAAAAAAGAGAGAGAGAAACAGAAAGAAAAGTGGAATTCCTTGGGACTAGACAGGGCACTGTGCCTCATGAAGCAGGGTGACTTGATCGAAATTCCTTGGAAGGAAAAAAAAAAAAAAAAAAAAACACTCTTGCATCAATGTCTCAATGTCTTTATGGATATATGCAAAAAGCGAAGCTACCAAGTATTTGGGTGTCTGGTGTATGCTCCACCATGTCATTCAGAGAACAGTAGGATGTTGTATACTGCATCCTTAGATAATTGAAGCCCTCCCCAGGGAAAGGACTATTGTATGCCAGACATGATCACCTGAGGATAGAGGGCTTTATTGATGCTGATTGGGCTGGATCTGTCTCAGACAGAAAATCTACTTCTGGTTATTACACATTTGTAGGTGGTAATTTGGTCATATGGAGAAGCAAGAAACAACCCATTGTAGCTAGATCTAGTGCAGAGGCAAAATTTAGGGCAATGACACATAGATTTTGTGAACTTATTTGGCTGAAGCAATTGGTTCAAGAGTTGGGGTTTGATACTAATGACCTTATGCGGCTCTATTGTGATAACAAGGCTGCTATAAGCATTGCTCACAATCCGGTACAACACGATAGAACAAAACACATTGAAGTGGACCGGCATTTCATCAAGGAGAAAATAGACTCTGGCTGCATTTGCACCCCCTTTTGTGAAGACTGGGGATTGATTGGCGGACACCTTTACCAAAGGGCTTTCTTCTCTTCAGTTTGGTACCCTATGATGCAAGCTGGGAATGCATGATATTTAATCTCCAGCTTGAGGGGGAGTGTTAGAGCTTATATGCTGTAAGGGTAATTTAGGAACTAGTTAGTTTACTAGTTGCCTTATATTGTAATTTTCTGTTTTTACCTTTTACCTCCCTAGGGAGGTGTATGTAATTTGTTCAATCTCGTTAGTGAAGTAATATAGGTGTGGTGGAGATAATTTCTCTACTACACAACATTGCACCATTTTCTCTTCTTCTCTTCTTCTCTCCTTCTGCTTCTTCAACCTCCTACCTTCATCTTTCCCTTGTTCCCTTGCTGTCCTTAACTTCCAACTGCACCTTCACTCTTAGAAGTCGATTAGCAATAGACATGCCAAATGGGTAGCTTATTTACAGGAGTTCATATTTGCATTGAAATACAAGGCTGGGAAGGAGAACACAGTGGCTGATGCATTGAGCCGAAAAGTTCCAACTCTCAACACATTTTCAGCATATGCAGTTTACATCGAATAGATACGCAATGAGTACGCGCTTGACAAAGATTTCAGTGTACTATAGGATAAACTACCGGTGAGTTATAGGATTATAACACTTGTACCCTTTCTGAGTTCTAGAATAACCGAGACAAACACACTTGACACACTTGACAGCCCTGAGGGACAACTTATCAACTTGAGGTTCCAAATTATGAATAAAACACGCACATCTAAAAACTTGAGGCGACAAGGAAATAAGGGAGATTGTGGAAACAAAATAGAAAAAGGTGAACTATTATCTAGGTCAGAAGAGGGCATGCGGTTTAATCAAATAATAAGCATTGAGAACAATATCACACAAAATGTTTGGGAACATGCATATGAATCATGAGAGACCGTGCAATCTTTAGTAAATGTTTGTTTTTAATAGTTCAGCTACCCCATTTTGTTGTGGTGTATAAGAGCAACTTGTTTGATGAATCATACCATGAGTAGAACATAAATTAGATATTTTACGCTGTCTCTATTCAAGTGCATTATCAGATCTAAAAACTCTAATAGAAGCACCAAACTAAGTCTTAATTTCATTATAAAAATATTTAAAAACAGATAGGAATTTTGAACAATCTCTCAACAAATACAACCATGTCAGACGAGAGTGATCGTCCACAAATGTAACAAAATAAGAAAAACTTAACCGATTTTTGTCACGACACAGATCCCAAATATCAGAGTGTACTAAAGAAAATAAAGATGGACTTCTAGACAAACTGCAAGAAGGAAAAAGATTACCGATGATGCTTCCCAAGTTCACACTCTTTACACTCAAGGTGAGACACAGACTTGTAACTAGGAATCATGCGCTGAAGTTTTGATAATGATAGATGCCCCAACCGAAAGTGCCACTGAATGGGGAAAAGGCCACCAGAAATAGTAGTAGCGACAGTAAAGGGTCCAACATGATTCAGATAGTATAGTCCATCATGCTTGATGAACACATTTATGTGTGAAATCTTAGGGCATAAAGCATACATTTTACCACATTGGACAGAGTTACTCGGTGCTTTCTTGTGCTTTTCAGGATTTAGGTGAATTATTGTGAAAATGGAGGAGATGATGCTAAGGAGATGTTTTTAAGCTTTTTAGAGGTGTTAATAGTATGGATGCTTAGTCCATCGAGTCAGCTTCGCAACGGTTCAAACGGCACTTGATTCCGAGTTGAAACGAAGAAGTTATGGCCATTTTCGTAACGACGCGCGAAAGTGGTCTGTAGGGGTTTATTTATAATTATTAACAGTCGGATGGGGATAAAGTAAAGTGGAAGTTCGGATTTCAGGGGCCTTAATGCAATTGTCAGAAGTTACTTTACTGTACCCGAAAGATTCCATTTGGAAGGCTCTGGACAGTCCAACTTCAACTTGAGATATCTTGGGCTCCCCAACTCCGAATTGGATGAAATTTGGGTCTATTTTGGGTGATTTTTCGCAAGGAACACAATGGTGAGGCCTATATAAGCACCCCATGCTCCACGTTTTTTGAAGGACAGAATGGGTATTTTATTTATTCTTAAAGGAATCCTAGTCATCACCCTTACTCTCTCTCTCTCCTCCAACTTCTCAAGGGCACTTCTGGAATTCTACTTGGGATAGATTTATATTTTCTCATCTATGGAAGGTTGAAAAATCAAAGATGCTTTGATTTTATTGCTTGGAGAAGATATCTACAAAGAAAAGGAAGCACTTGTTAGAATTGGAAGTTTATTTTTCTAGAAATAGAAGGTTTATGTAAACAATCTTCTCTTCTTCTTCTTTCTTTTTTTTTTTCTCTTTTTTTTCTTAGGATTCAAGGCATTGTAAAAGAGGAAAGAGAAGAGAATATTCTCTTTTCTTAGGGAATATTTCTCCTACACTTCCATCTTCTCTCTTCTCCTCTCTTCCACCTATAAATACCCCCTACCTCTCTTGTAAAAATTGCTCATTCACTTAGTGAAATTTCTTCTCTTCTTCTCCTTCTGATTTGTGATTTTTGGCTTTTCTAAGTTCTAGTTCGCTTTTATGATTTTTAGTTAATGGTTATAATAGGTTTAATTTATGCTTTAATTTCAATTTAAGTCTTCAATTGGGTTGTAATTTCTTAATTCTAGTTTAGGTTTTAAGCCTTCTAGTCTAAGTTCTTAAGTTGATGACAAGACTTGAAGATTTAGAAGAGGAGGCCATGTTAAGTTTATGCAAGTATTCAAGCTTTTCAATTATATTCATGCAAGCACATCCAGGTTTTACTATCTAAACTCTCAATCTCATTCTCCATCTCCTCTATCTCTCTCTCTCTTCTTCTTCTTCCCCCTCTATTTCTTTTATTTTAATTTTATATGGTTGTGGTTTATGGATGCATTTTTATTCCCTTATTTCTTTTTATATGGTTAGTATGTGTGGCTGTATTTTTATTCCTTTCAATTCGCTTTAGTTTGATAGGTTAGATGCTCATGTGTTAGGACGCCGATTTAATCCCTTAATTTTGTTAGATGCTTATGAGTTAGGATGTATTGATTTTCGTTAGTTTAATTAGTTTAATTTAACACTTTAATTTGGTTCACTTTGCATTACTTTTAAGCTAGTTAAATAGGGTGGCGTATATCTCCTCGTGTTCGACCTGTAGCTACGATTGACCCGTACGCTTGCGGTTTTATTTTAACTCAAACAATGCTCAATCTGCCACAGATCATACTCCTTGTTTGAAGGTCCTAGAAAACACACTAAGATGGGTAGAATGTGACAGCAATTAAGGAATTTAGTCAGCTGACAGATAGATAGAAGACTTAAAGGTAATTGTGGTACATAAAGGACAGAGGAAAGAGTCATGGATGAAGTAGGTGAAACCGTACCATGACCAGTCACATGGTTTGACGATCCATTAGCAAGAATTACAGGAGAGGGATTATGAACTTCAGACAAAGAAGAAAACAATTATGACTTACCAGTTATATGGGTAGAAGCACTATAATCAATTATCCAAGGAGTTGAAGAGGTGGTAGTAAGAAATGCTGATGTACCTGTGTGAGCCAGAGTGGCTGTTGATGAGGAAGTCGCAGTGGATGACTCAAGATTATGGAGACATTTAAGTAGTTGAGTGTAGTTATCTCGAGACAGAGAACCAGATGTAGAAGCTCCAAATCTACAGCAAGGGTGGTATCGCCAAGGGACACCTCAGTATTACCATCTGACACAGAGGTATTGGCTAATTGGTGATCCCATTCTGGTTTACCATGTTTAGACCAACACGTGTCAACAGTATGATTTGTCTTGCCACAAAAAGAACAGTGTCAGGAAGATCAGTCAGTCAGTTGTCCACCTGTACCGCGGCCATCTATACCACAACCATGACCTCCCTTGAAGCCACGACCTCTCTCAGAAAAGATAGATCCAAGGTCACGACCAGCAAAAAAATGTTTAACCTTCCTTAGGAGAGGGAGAGATGTCGGTTCTAGAAGGAGTAACAATACGCTGAAGATGGGAGAAAGTCTCATTTAGGGAAGGTACCTTCTTCCCAGCAAGGCTCTTAACAAACTGATAATCAGAATTTGATCCGGCCATAAACTATGCAGCTTGAAACTTGGCTCGTTGAATCTTAAATTGTTCCATATCACTAGTAAGTGGTTGGTGAATATCGAGCTCCTCATACATACCCTTAAAAGCGCTGAAGTACTCATTCAAAGATTTGTCCCCCTATTTGAAATTTAAAATTTTCTCATACAAATCATAAACACGGGACATATTCTTCTCGTGGGAGAAGCTTTCCTTTAAGTCATCCCAAACCCTTTTGGCAGTGGTATGGAAAATGATGTTTGCTACAATAACAGGGTCCATACTGTTTCACAACCATATGAAAAGGGTGTCATTCTCACGCATCCACTCTTCATAGTTTTTGGAATTAGAGGAAGGTGGTTCAGATCTGAGATATTTCATCTCTCTATAACGTTAATATAAACCTTGACTGCCTAGGCCCATAATAGGTAATTACAAACTCCATGGAGTTTAATAGTAGTGATCTGGACATTAACATTGGCCGAGGTAGATTTGGAATCGCCCATAATGCACAGCAGGAATGGCACCAATAGAGATCAGATGTAAAACACCAGATAAGACAGCCAATGAAGGAAACTCAATAGGGGAAGGGAGAGCACTTCTGGGCAGCAACCAATACGCAATAAAGATACTAATAGGTAAGTCTCCAAATCTGGAGAAATATGGCAAACCAATAGGGAATAGAACCCCCTAAATATCACTAGTATTTACTGAAGATCCATAAGCCAGAAACAACCATATTCAAACCTGAAGTCAAAATTGCAGAATAATGGGAGATTACCAATTGCAGACCATCAACAGATCCTATTGATCTGAAATTACCAGCTAAGGAGCCTTTCATATGGGAGAATTAAATCCCAAAAGTTCAACACCATCCAACAGACTGATTTAAATTGAGGAATATTAATAAGTCAAAAACACCCTGAAAAAAGGGGTTCTGGCAGCAAGTGGAGATGATAATCTCCAGAGGCTTGGATTGGCCTCAAAGTAGGATCAAGACTTCCTTACCCAGGGGGCAAAATTGCACTAAAAAATTGGAGTGATCTGCTGGATAAAAGTGCTGATGTAGATAGATCAAACTTCAGCCAAAAAATTCCAGAGAAAACAGAGTACCGGCAGCAGCTAATGAGACTGAACTCAATCCTTTTAAGTAGAAATCATCGCAGAATTACTGTTGTATGTAGAATGGTGGAAGAAAGCCCTAGTTTATTTCCATATAATCAAACTAAGGCTTCATAAATTAAATATAGCAGCATAGGTTGCTGCAAACAAGGATGAAGATCCTCTTTAGACTATCACACCAGAAATTGAAGAAGAGATGTGGAGAGACATAACAGAGCTCTGATACCATGAAACAATACCAGAACTAGAACACCAAACCAATTGAAGAATGCAGAAGAGACTGCAGCTAGAAAAAAATAAAAGAAAATAGCAGTCTTCCTCGCATGTTATTAAATAATCACCAAAGTACAATGCGGCAAGGACTACAACACCCTTCAGTCCTTGCAGTAATAGAAGTCTAACGACAACATTACAAGATAAAACAAGTAACTAGCTAATAGGACTAAGACTACAAAATAAACCAAAACACTATCTACTGCAGTGCCAGACAATAATACCACTGCGGCATTACAACCATAACTTAACAATATGTTTATTTACCTGCGTTTCAATTTAAACTTTGATGTATTCTTTGCTTCCTGTTGTAATGGCATTTGGGCCTAGGTTCTGAACTTCCCTTTTCATTTCCATTAGCAGGCAACAAGCATTGGTGGAATATGCAAGAAAGGATTCTCAAGCAATTCTTGTAAGATACGATGTTCTCCAGTTGTATTTCTTATTCATATTGTGTGTATATTTTATGATAATCATGTCTAGTTGCAAGAGAACTACAGGAGAATTCTGTCACTGTCTTATTGAACCTGCCTAATGCTAAAATATTAGGATAGCAGTGACTTCCTGCTGGTAAAAGCTGATGATTATTTCAGTCTTTCACCAATTTCTGGTTGATGAGATCGTGTATCACTTGCTAGTTCTATTCTTACCCAGTTGTTCATGGTAGAGGATCTGGGATTTAAGGGCCCTGGATTGAACAGTTTATTGTATGAAATTCAAGTTAAGCTAAAGAGGGAGATGACTCCTATCTGTGCTAAACTAAAAGATGACTTCTCTACGTGATGTGTGGGTAGTTTCTCTGCTACCACTGTACCTGAATATGTCTATAAAATTTGATTGAATTTAAGCTCACAGTTTATATCTGGGGTGTTTCAAATCTTCCTTGTGGAAATGGATATGGTTTGTATGCCAAGCAATGAAGAAAGGACTCTGGATGTGCTTGGATTAAATTGGGCTTTCCTTTGGAACTCTGAATCCTTCTTTTCTTTAGTGAGAAAATGATTACAGCATTGCTCTCTTGCTGTTTGCATACTATTTTTGGGAAGTTTATTTTGTGAAACTTTTAACAATTGGTCTCTGGTGTTTAATATTGGATTTTTTTAGGTGCTTTACAATTAACGGACAATGTCTATTAGGGTTTAAACATTTGAATATATAAATCTAAGTATGATTTGTGTTGCGTCAAGAAATCGCTCAGCGGTCCTTCGAGTGCCGTAACCTGCAAAAGACCCTGTGGTAACAAAGGAGAACCGGTGTGGTTTCGGCCTAGGACTCCCCGATGCCTAAGTTAGATCTCTCTGAGCAAACAGATGAATAGTAGTATTCAATATGAGTTTTTTTATGTTCCCTGACGGGGCTGTGTACCTTGCCTTTTATAGTAGTGTATGGCGGTGTGGAGAGTCCCAGTTGATGTAGAGTGTTTGCCGTAGGTGGTAGAGTCCCTGGGTAGCAGGGCTCATCCTTGATAGGTTATCTTCCTGTGAGACGTTGTGTCACAGTAGACCTGGGAGTCGTCTTCCTGAGAGACGTAGTGTCCTTGATTGACTTGGTATCCTTGATGGATAGACCTATCTACGTGGTAGATGAGGTTTCTGGTGCATGAGTTCGTTCGGACTACGTGACTCGATAGGCGGTGGCGTAGAGTCCTTGGTGATGTGATCTGTGCCTTGTTGGTGGTGACTGCCGTGTTCGAGGGAGACTGTGCCCGGGGATGACGTGTTGGGGGAAGCCGTGCCCGGGGATGAAGTGTTCGGAGAAGGGATCTCCGTCCAAGGGGTTGGCGCCCAAGGAGATCCGCGCCCAAGGGGGTTGGCGCCCAAGGGTGGCCGCGCCCATGGGTGTTGGTGGATGGTGCTTCACTGACTCTGTCTTGGCCCACTTTTCTAGGTCGTGCCACGTGGCGATCTCTGATTGGTTGGGGTGATTTTGGATTTATCATTTGCCCCTACTCTCTTGGAACGGAGTGTTCAAGAGAGTAACTTTTCCATTTTTGTTTTGAAGCTGTCTCCCTTGCTCTCGTCTGGTTTCTTCCTTTCTTGGCTATTAGCCCTTGGCCTTCCCAGTGGCTTGCTTACTCTTGATCTTGATCACGTCCGCGGTCTCGGTCCGCGCCTGTTCGATCCACGCCTGTTTCGACCTGTGCCTATTCGATTCGCGCCTGTTGAGCTGGGTTGGGGTCTATCGCGCCTGTCGATCCGCGCCTGTTGGCGCCGCTCTACCGCGGCCCTTGGGCACGGCCAAAAACCCTTTTTTTTTCTTTCCTTTCTTTTCTCTCTCCTACTTTTCTTCCTTTTCTCTTCTTTTCTCTTTCATACTTTTTCTCTTTTTCTTTTAGTTTTGGGCGGCGATCACTAATGTATTTTGATATTTTTTTTTTTCAATTACTATCTTTAATCCGCGCCCCCTTTCTCTCTCTTACTTTTGCTTACTCAAGAGTCCGTGCCCATGGTCTTTTGGGCGTGGACCCTTAGCTGCCTTCTTTTTTTTTTTTTTTCAATAGTCTCTTTCTTGTATCCCTTCTTTCTCCAAGGGTCGACGCCCATGCCTTTTGGGTGTGGATCCTTGGCTCTCCTCTTTTTTTTTTTTTTTTTTCTCTCTCTTAAGAGTCGACGCCCATTGATGGCGTCCTCGTTCGATCCGCGCCGGTTGATGCCCCCTAGATCGACGCCTGGTGACATCCATTCAATCCTCATCCGCGCCCTTGGACGCCCATTCGATTGACGCCTGGTGACGTCCATCTGATCCGATCCGCGTCCTTTGACGTCCATTTGATTTGATCTACGCCTGTGACGCTCATTTGATTTGATCTACGCCTGTGACGCTCGTTCAAGTCGATTCCGCGCCTGTCTCCGTTGGTCCATGCCTATTTTCACGGGTATATAAAATATTTGCTCTCCCTTGGTTTTTGGCCATAGACACATCTTTACTCGAACATTGACCTCGACTCCTCGCGAACTTCCACCTCGGACCTCAAACCTCGTCCTTGGATCTCGACCTCGAATCCTATGTCCATGGCCCGTCGTCTACGGCCCTTGGCCGTAATATTTGTATTTTTTTTTTTATTGGTTCTGCATTGATGGTTGCAGGTTGGCATCCCTCTCTTCATGTTGGTTGCTTGGCTTTTGGAGAACGTTGCTCTGGTTTAGCTCTTCATCTCGCGTTTCAGTGGTGGGCATCAACCCCTTAGGCAAGGACAGTAAAAAAAAAAAAAAAAAAAAAAAAGAAGAGACTGCAGCCAAGGGTCCGCGCCCAAAAGGCGCAGACTCTTAAGTGAGAAAAAATAGTAGGGAGGAAAAGAAGACGAGAGAGAAAAGAGAGAAGGAAAAAGCAAGTTAATGAGATTGAGGAGGGGCCTAGCTGGATGGACCCTATACTCGACTACCTACAGAATGACATCTTACCAGAAGACAAGGTTGAAGCAAGGAAGATACCAGAGACAAACCAGACGTGAAACGCGAGATGAAGAGCTAAACCAGAGACAAAATGACTCTTTTTTTTATTTTTTTTATTTTTTTACTGTCCTTGCCTAAAGGTTGCTTCAGGGTTGAGGTTGTCCACCCCCACCCCTTGGTTCTCTGGGATCTTCTCCTCACGAGAGACATGGTCATTGACCCTGCGACGTGAACTCTCTGGAGGAGGTGATCTATTCCCCTCCCTCGGGGCATTGTTGGTGGAGGGAACGGTCTTCCTGCGTGCCATGATTGATCAGTGATGGAAACAAGCTAGTAAAGGTGGTGGCTAGCGTCGTTCCCACAGACGGCGCCAATCTGTTGCGTCAAGAAATCGCTCAGCGGTCCTTCGAGTGTCGTAACCTGCAAAAGACCCTGGGGTGACAAAGGAGAACCAGTGTGGTTCCGGCCTAGGACTCTCCGATGCCTAAGTTTGATCTCTCTGAGCAAACAGATGGATAGTAGTATTCAATATGAGTTTTTTTATGTCCCCTGACGGGGCTGTGTACCTTGCCTTTTATAGTAGTGTATGGCGGTGTGGAGAGTCCCAGTTGATGTAGAGTGTCTGCCGTAGGTGATAGAGTCCCTGGGTAGCAGGGCTCATCCTTGATAGGTTATCTTCCCGTGAGACGTGGTGTCACGGTAGACCTGGGAGTCGTCTTCCTGAGAGACATAGTGTCCTTGATTGACTTGGTATCCTTGATGGATAGACCTATCTACGTGGTAGATGAGGTTTTTGGTGCATGAGTTCGTTCGGACTACTTGACTCGATAGGCGGTGGCCTAGAGTCCTTGGTGATGCGATCTGTGCCTTGTTGGTGGTGACTGCCGTGTTCGAGGGAGATTGTGCCCGGGGATGACGTGTTGGGGGAAGCCGTGCCCGGGGATGAAGTGTTCGGAGAAGGGATCTTCGTCCAAGGGGTTGGCGCCCAAGGGTGGCCATGCCCATGGGTGTTGGTGGATGGTGCTTCACTGACTCTGTCTTGGCCCACTTTTCTGGGTCGTGCCACATGGCGATCTCTGATTGGTTGGGGTGATTTTGGGTGTATCAATTTGGAAATCATCTTTAAGAAAAAAATGTGAAATTTATGATGATTCTCCTCTTGTCTGCGGCCAACATTTCTTCATAATCGTATCGAATCTCTAGTTTCAGCTGTAATTGAAGTGTAATGTTTCTTGCTTTCTATTTGCAGGTCGTGTTGTAGCAAGTACTGGCATTAGTTTCTCATGTATGTTTAAAGACCAGTAACTTTGGCATTCCATTCAGACCGAATGACAAAATGACTATTCACTTGGTGCAATAACACAAGTTCAGCCAACTTCGTCAATTAGTGAAGTATCTCACTTCCAAAGATGGAAGAAGAGGTTTCCAAATACAATTCTGGCAGACTTAAAAATGACTTTTGACTAGGTGGAATAACGTGAGTTCGGTTGTGAACTTCATCAATTAATAATCTTACTTCCAAATGAAGAAAAGGTCACTGTTTCTGATTGTGCTGACTAAAGCCAAACATGCAAGAACTAGGTTGATAGGAAGGCACTTTTAAGGACTGTGGGACTGAATAGTACCTCTTATCGGTTCAACAGGGATCAATGTCTGTACTCGGGATGAAGTTTGTAATGAATGGCATACATACTTAAAATGATCGAGTATTTTCACTGCTGTGTATTTTTGCCTGGTGGTGTATTTGGCTAGTATATTCTTTTAACTTATTTTTTTCTTCAGTTTGTGAATCATGCTTGCTGTGTTTGCTTGAAACCATAATTATCTGCCCATATGAAAGTGGTGCCCATTCATCCTCTTCCCCTTCATGTAGATCCTTCCATCTGTTTGGACCTTTCCCTGAGGAAAATACCCGAAAGGGGGGTTGGGGTACCCGAAGTCCTCTTGTTTGTGTTTGAGGTTCAAATCTGTTTGAACACCCTGGCTCCTAGCCTATTCCTCCATTTTAGACGCTTTCTCGAGTATCTTAAGGACATCTCCCAGTTGCTTCTCTGTCGAGATTGAAGAATTAAAGAGACTCATTTTCCGCCATTAGCATCAAAGGTTAGGTATTATGGGTAAGTAATATTTCATCTTGTTTCTGTGAAACTACTTAAATGGATCTGCATGATCATACCTACTAACAGGATTGTATAGATCTAAAACAATCTTCAAACGAAATGTAAATGTTGTGTAGTTACAAGCTGGTATTTTAGAACAAGCAGTATTCTTTTTTTTGTTTTTTTGTTGGTAAAGGAACAAGCATTATTCACTTTCACAATATACTACTGCACTTTACCACAAGCACATTCACAATGGGTGAAAATCCCCTAACAAGGCTGGAGAGTGTGTGGTTGTTTACAATCAGCTATACCCTTGTTTATGAGGTCAAGAGGGAGCTGCCCTCCTTAATGAGTACAAACACACTGCCACCATCACCCCTGGAGATGCATAGTTCGTTGTCGAGATATGTGGTGAGTTACCATGACTAGGCATTGTTGCTGGTGATGGGGATCTTCAAGGGTGGTTGACTGGAGATGCTTTTCACAACAGATGAAGCCGTGTCTTGAAGTGAGGTGATCTGGCCTTTAAAAGAGAAGGGGGGGGGGGTTTGTTGAGGTCAATCTTCTGCCCCAGAACATCCAACGCTTTCTGGTGTCTCAATGGAGTCCGTTAACTGTGGCGTTCCAATGAGGCCTTCTTCGAACTTGATCTGCAACACAAGTTTTAACAAATTAAAAATCTTCCCATTCTCCATTGGGGGTCAGGTGTTGGCAGTTTGTCCTCCAGCCAGGGTTGAGCTAGGAATTTTATCCACGAGTTAAGGTTTTAATTGTTCAAGATCTGATTCGAGTTGAGTTTGGTTTTGAATTGGGATTGGGATTACTGTTATGTATAACTAGTTTGGATGTTGAATTTATCCCTTCCCTTCTCTGAAACTTTTAAGTCACAAATCACTATTTCTTCTCAAACTTCGTGACTTGTTGAACCAAATGACTTAGAAATACTATTGTTGATGCTCTCTCTAGGAGGGCCTTGTCCTATGTGAGGAGGACAAATTGGCCTTTATCCGATTTCTGTCTGTTTGAAGATGGGAGTGTATCTCAACTGGCTTTTTACCATAAAAAATAAAAAAAAAACAAAGGAAACCAATTGGTGCACTATCTAGTGGCTCTTCTAACCTTAACTGAAAAGTGGGTGTAATATGTATGGTTCGTTGGTTATGTGATTTGGGAATGCATTGGCTTTTGTGGTTTAGGGTTTTAGGTTCTTGAATTAACCTTGCCATTTGGGTTTTCTTCTAGCCTTCGAAGCTTAAAAATTTAGTGGATGAGTCTTGGCACAATGATTAAGTTGCATTAGTGCAACCGTTAGGTTGCAGGTTCAAGGAAACAACCTCTACCTGAAGCGGGGGGTAAAGTTGTGTACATTTGCCCCTCCTTGACCTTGCATTGGGACGCTCTTCTTTTTTTGGCTGGTTTTAGACAATTGGGATAGTTTCTTACCGATTTTGTTCCAAAGGGGGACCAATCCCAGAATCGTCTTGTATAATAAATGGGGTGAAAACTAGGATCTGATCCAGTTTAATAACTAGATGGTCCGGGTCAGGTACCAGTTCTTGTCCTAGTTCCTTAGTGGTTCTAGGTACTCCCAAGTCTCAAATCCTCAAATACAAGTGTTTCTTTGTAATTATGACATTCCAGTCACTTAATAATTCTAGGCACTTGAAAGGACACAACCATCAGTTTTCCTTTGTAATTACAACGTAACTCTTATATAAATTGTAACTATTAAGTATTAACTAATCTTAAAGGGGATTTTCTATTGACCACCCTTAAGATGTCAAATAATTTATAATCTTATATTTTTGCCATCTTAGTATAATACATTTTTTCTTTCAATGAAGGTAAAAGCTTGTCATTTGACATGCGTATTAAAAAAAAGGTGTAATACACTAATAGCTATTGAGAATGACATGAGGATAAGTCACTTTCAAAATAGTTTGAAAACCATTTTTAAGTCAACTTAAAGAACTTTTAAGAATAAGACAAGGGGCAATAAGAAAGGAGTTACATGTCTATTTTGAATACACCTACAGAACTATCATTGAGAAAATCTCAATCCTAAATAAGGGAAAATGAATGTTGCTTGGTCGCATGGCCTTTGCGGTCAGAGTGTCAGACACAGGAGAGTGCAAAATTGCCTCCCCATCCTTTGTGAAATTAAAAATCTCATCAATGTTGATGTCCCTGCGCATACTCTCATTGGCCTCCGCATTGGTGCAGGAGCCATGCTACCAAGCAACGATATGTTACCATAAGTAAATATGCATCTTAAAGGTGTCCTAGCTATTCTGATTCTAATTGATTCTTTATTAGTCTTTCAGTTCTAGGCCCATTGGGAAATCCATCCTATAATTCTCGCATTTCATTTGATAATCCGTTCTAAAATCAACACTAAATTGTTCCATTCAATAATGGGATGTGTATCAATTCCAAATTTTAATGGGTCGATTCTGAAATGGTTCCCATTTTTGTCCCAAATTAACACCCTTACCTATGTTTGTTGTCAAGACATGAAAAGAAAAGAAAAGAAATATTTTATATACTAAGTCATAAATCATGATAACACGATGATTGATTTATATATCTATTTCTCTACCTAGGGGTGAATAAAGTTGGGTTTTTAAAACCCCAGTCCAATCCTGAGTCCTCTTAGCTTAGCCTAAGCCTAACCCGATCCTGAGGTCGGACTGAATTATCTCAGCCCAGGCCCAACCATATCGGGCTCAACCCAGCCCAGCCCAACCGTGATTGACCTTGATCGAGCCAGGCTGGGCTAGATTGGCCTGATTGACCCTGATTCTATGATTAAAAAAATAAAAATAAATAAAAAAAGAGAAACATGCTCGGCATCACATCTTGAACACATACAGCTTTGCGTCACAATTCTATAGAAAATGAAAGCCTCTAGTGACAAATTAGCTTACAATTTTACCCCAAACTTCAAATGTTACATACTTTTGTTAAACTTTCGTTAAATAGACAATTACACTCTAAACAAAAATTATAAAACTAAAATCATTATCTAACACAGGGCTGGGCGGGCTCAACCCAAGGCCTCAACCCAGGGTTGGCTTGGCCCGACCCTGACCCGGGGCCTGAAAATTTCAACCGTAACCAACCCTCAAAGTTGAAAAATCTAGCCCATGCCCTATTCGGGCTCAAGGCGGACCAAACTTACCCCCTAGTCCCTCCTCAGTAAGAGAAGAAAAGGAAGACAGATATTAGAAAAATAAGAAAAGAAACATGACTCACCCAACTCAGAAGATTTTGAAAAAGACGAGTGAAGTTGAAATACCTGATTTTCCAACTACAATCCAAATGATATTGTATATGAAAAATTCTTCTATATATAATCTCTCTATTTTAACATTACTTTTTTTCTTTTTGCATTTTATTTTTAAAATAAACAATAAAAATCTTATTTTACAGGAAAATTTAACTCTAGATCTTCCATGATGCCTGGACCACATGCTGAGGGCTAAGTGAGTTTTGGAGATTTTTCAATCAAGAGTCATCATATTAAAGTTTAAAGTTTAAACAAAAGTTTACAAATCATTAAAAAGTTAACAAAATTCGAGTCCCCTTCCCTTTGCTTTGATTCCTCAAGGAATAGGCACATTGTAGCATCTTATCTTTCTATCCGGTTTGATGCCACCCATCCATAGCCCAACTTGACACTATTTTCATTCACCTTGATCTTGTTTCGTACTTTTGAGATTTATTTCATTTTGGGTGTTTTTGATTTGTAGTGTGCTGCCATTGTTTGCGGGCTTGTTTCTTTTTTGTGATGTATTATACTACCCTTTGATTGCGGGATTTTTTTCTTTTCTTTATCTAATTTTCCATTCACTCAACAAAAATAAAAATAAAAATAAAAATTTATCAATAATCATTCTAATACACGAGGTGATGAGATTTTCATCCTCTCATTGGTCATTATAAAAATTCTCCCACATGTTTTGTTGCACGTGACATCAAGTGGTAACATAAAATAGTAGTAGAATGAAGAACCCCTCTTATTAGCTAGTTGGACGTCCTAAGATTCTAAACCCTAAACCCTAAACCATAATTATCAAAATCTCATATTTGGATACTTTTATCATTAATATGTCTTAAGAATCTTTTAATCTAAACCATAGTTCTCTAATCTCATGTTGAAATAATTTTTTTTTTAATAATTATATATGTACACATCTCACAGTAATGAATAGCAGTAGAAATCATTAATTGAAGCAATGATTGATTAACCAAAGTAAACCATGAGGAAAGGAAAAGAAGACAAATCAATCAAAACCAGCTAATCAGAGATTAGTCGCGCAAAACTCACGAAACCCATCCTCATTTGTTATCAAATTGACTAAATTAAAGTACATGAAAGAATCATTAGGTAAGGTTTAGATACCGTTATGCGTGGACTAATCCGGTGTTGCCGTCATTTAAGAAACACTGCTAATATATATATATATAATTAAAGATTTAGGGTTTAACCTAAATATGTTTCTAAGTAATTATTGAAAGGTAGAAGAACACTATGGTTGGTTTCTGTTCTAACGTAACAACAATGTTAATTGCTATAATAATAATGTAATTAGATGAAATAACAACAATGATTCAGTTCGTTAGTTATGAAAGCTAAGTCTTAACTGAATTAAAGAGAAGTAATCTTAGAGAGAGAGAGAGAGAGAGAGGGGAGGAAAAGCCACCTTAACCACTCCCACTGAAATTGAGCTATGAGTATTGTCGCAAGAGATACCAACAGCTCCCGTGTCTCACGTTGACACGTGGCCAAATATGGCCACGTGTCCAAGTGTTCCTATCGTGAACATTCTCTCCTTGATCACCGTATTATAATCAATAATCATGGAGAAAAGTTCTCTGTGGCGACACAGGGGCCACACTCAGATGCAGAGGGGATGAAATGATCGCTCTGCCCCCAATGAAAGGCAGAAATCCTACCCTGATATGCCAATGGGCACTCTCATTGGTTGTCGCGTGTACATGGCCTCTACGCTCCTCCATAGAAAACGCTCTCCCAATAATCATACATACACCAGTTAGGGTTACAACAAGGTCAAGATGGGTTGGACTCTTTAACACCCCATCCCAACCCTGAGTCCCATAGCTAGGCCCAGGCCTGGCCTGACCCTGAATCAGGGCTTGAAAAATCCAATCCTGATCTGCCCTCAGGGTCAGGTCGGGTCGGGCTGATCCTATTTGGCCCTGATTATTATGGGGACTTGGGAAGGGGAAGGCATAGATGCATGGGTTGGGCTAGGTGGGGGAGAAAATTATCAATTTTATATAAAATATTATAATAAAATATATTATATCACTTAGTATCTTTATATATAATATATTATTTAACAAAATATGTTTAAAGTTTATATATATATATATATATTTTATAGTATAACTTAAAACAGGGTTGGACCGGACTGCTTAGCCTGAGACCTCAATCTTGGCCCGGCTTGATCCTGATTCAGGGCTAGAAATTTCCAACCTTGACCCGCCCTTAGGGTTAGAGTATCTCAGCCCAAGTCCGGTTCGGGCTCAGGGCGGCCCAAGGTGGGTTTGGGCCAACAGCTAAAACCTGCACCCTGTCACCAGCTATTTGGTTCTTGAGATTGATCCAAAGTCCTAGGTTAATTGCTTTGACTTATTGGTCAAAGTTTCTGATGCTGTCCTTTATGTCAGATCAGGTGGGGTCAATCGTCCGACAAAGAAGAAGGATGGGGTTCACCTACACTATTAATTTAAAACGAGTGTACATTATAAATAGTATATATATAGGGTTATAGGATCAGAATTGAAGTGCTGATATAGGGAAGGTATTATGCCTAGAGATTCATGTTCTATATTTCTTTCTTTATTTGTGATTCAACTCATGAGCCCATAGGAAGGAAAGATATATATTACAAAGTGATGAGGTTGGGCTGGGCCCCATGCTCCATAACGATCCAATCCGTATCAACTTTGATTAGTTTGGGCCCACTTTTTCCCTTTCCATCTATGGCAGAAAATCAGAATCATGGCTAATGATGTGGGGAAAGTAACATTTTCAAAGGGTAGTGAGGGGGAGGACTTAGGGACCACACTCCTCCCCCCCCCCCCCCCCCTCTCTCCTTCCCAAGGCCCAAGCAAATGGGCTTCAAAGGCCCAGTGGGCCCACGCGCTTATCCTACCATTCCTACGCTCCTTTTTTCAAGTTAAAGTAGCTCCGCGAGCTACCTCATTATGATATGTCACTCCAAAATAACGTTGCATCTTTGAAACATAATGATGTCATCATATGAAATTTAAATAGAAACCAGACAATACGATGACGTCATAGTGTAGGGATGGTGTGGTGGGGCCGTAGGAAATAGAATAGAATCAAAGGGGAGAAATACCACAATAAAGTAGCTTGCGATCTACGATAAATTGACACATTAAATGACCCAAAACAGAAATTAAGGCTTAGCCGTTGGATTCTATAAGGTAGGCCCAGTCAGAAAGTCATTGCTCACCTTAAAGGGTCAAAGTTGTGGGTTGGTCAGCGGATTTGATGGTCATTGATGTTCCATCTCCAAGGAAGTTATGAATTCTAGTTGTACTGCAAAGCAGAGTAAGAGAGCAGGTAGGTAAAGTAGGACTTTTAGACTTTAAAAGGTAAAGGATGGGTAGAGGGATGATATAGTATAGATAGGGGGTTAGGGTTTTAGTTACATGATTATAATGCAATACCGTCCTTAGCTAACTTATTTGTTTGTGTGTTGGGGGTGGGTGGGTCCCACTTGCCAATTAGGTCAAATAGTCAATACATGATTACATAAATGGGGTCTTTGGGTTTGGTTATAAAGTAGACAAGTAGGTGGAGGTGTGGGATCCACCGTACGTCGACTAATTCAGAAGTGTTAGATGGAAACATGCATCAAGTAGGGTCTAGCCGTCTAGGAGTGTATAATACCACATTACCACTACTTTACTAATAATTTATAATGCTAAACTGTTGTTATTTAAAATACTAGGAAAAATGATGGTCATGTTGTTGGTTTTATGTTTCTTCTCTTAATCTCTTCTTCCTGGGGATATTATCTGTATTCTTAAAATTTTTGATTGTCCATTTATTTCCCTAGTGGAGACTGGAGATGGAGTCGTGAATCTAGAGAGAGTTTCGCTGTATGCGTTGAGTGGCAGAGTACGAGACCAAGTGAGCGGTAGAATCTAGAGAGCGAATTGAATTCCAAGTGATTGCTTGGTAAGTAAGTGACTTAAGGAGTGTACGATTAAAGAATGTTAGGTTTCCAATCAACTAGAAAACTTTAGTCTAGCTTTCTGAATCGAAGGTTGCAAGATCATTAAAATAGTAATGTAATGGAATTGTTTCAGAGGTCTAAACCCAGAGCTAGGTAGCTTATAGTTATTATCTATATGAGTTACAAAAAAAAAGACGAGAAAATGAAGGGTTGAATCCACTACCCCCACTAGGGTTGATGTTGAAATATCATAACAAAAATTACTTAAATGTCCTCATGAATCTTTTTTTTTTTTTTTAGATTAATTCCTTTTTTTAAGTGCTTATACTATATCATGAATTAATTGATAAGAGTATTTTAATATTATGAAATATTATTAATAGAATTATTTTTAAGCATAATCGTTATATCTAGTCTGCACTTTGCAATTTTATCTACATCCACATCTGATTAGCTTTCAAACGAATTTCTGGAAAGCAATTTTTTGAATATGGATTCCCCTAAGGCTCCGTTTGTTTCGGTGTAAAATTTTTCACGGTAAATTTTACTTCGTAATTATAAAATTTTACATGTTGAAAAGTTTTCTAATATTTGTTTCCATAAAAAAACCAAACACTGCAACACTTACCAACATTTAAAATCTTACATCTAATTTTTTTAAGTGAAAATTTTCAAGTAAAAATTTTACATCAAAACAGACGGAGCCTAAACAGATAAGAATACAAATCGAATAAGTATTTTCGACTATCCATTTACATTCATGACATTCTATCTCCTCCCTAACATGTGAACCATGCGGTGGCTTCTCCTGTGCTCCCATTTACTTTATAAGGGATTCCATCCTGCACAAGTAATGTCTCGATCTCTTGCCCTTCTTTTAATATAAATAAAGGAAGCTAAGTCAGATGTTTTAGTGTCAAGGCACGTGACTCACAGGTTATGGGAGCGTAATTATTCGATTAATTAATTTATTTGTGGGTTTATGAGTAGGAATTAAGTTGGGAATTGGGATTCCTTATGTTTTGTTTCCTCGTAATAATTCTTTATTTTTTTTTTTCGAAAAAAAGTCCTTTTAATAATTATGACTTTCAACATTCTCGTACAAGTCTCTAGATTAGTAGACTCTCCACCATATAATACTGACTCCCTCCATTGGCCCATTTGGACCAACCGATTTATGGGTTGGAGAGAGATGGAAAGAAAATTACTTTTTTTCTCTGTGAGAGATAGAGACTTTTTGAGGCACTTTATATGGAAAGAAAGTCATGTAATGGCCTTAATTTGGGGTGGAGGGTCCATAAAATCATGTGAAGGAACAGTGGACGTAAAGATTAGTAGCAGCAAATGGTATTTCTTTTCTTCATATGATGAGAGAGAGACTCGGTCTTGGCTGGTTTCATTTTGTTTGTTATCGTTTCAAGATCCCATAGTCTTTGCAAGCACAGCTCATGCGGGATTTAGGAAGAAGAAATATCGGGAAATCTCTTCTGATGTATTTTGTAGGAGTCGAACATTTGACCTCTCTACTCTGATACCATGTTTTTTACTGTTTCACCTAAAAACTAAAACTTTTAAGAAAAAAAAACGACGTCAATATATACATCAACACACTTACTATCACAATATGTGTAAAGAAATCTATACAAATAAAATGGTCCTAATAATATTTAGTTTAACATGCATGATTGGTTGATGCTTCTAAAAAGGAAACATTTTGAGAAAGACCCGGATCGAATTATGTATAAGAAAACTCTTAAAAACTTTTGGATTCAAATCCATAAGTGTGATGATCTAAAAGTATGAAAGTGGGGAAGTTAGATGAGTTGATATTTGATGTTTCAGCTTCAACTAAGGATGTGCTTCTCAAGTGATTGACTCCATGTTTGAGGTTTAAGGTTATGGAAGTCCAAATATGAGATCTAGAAGTTGATCTCAAACATCCAATTTCATCATCAATGATATTGAATAGGGAAAAAAAAAATTATACTTCCACAACTTAATAAGATGATCAAATAACATCCCATCAGCTATCAACACTTCAAATTTCCTAAACAGTAGGGCCCATTTTTTTGGTGGAACTGACCCACTATGCACATGACAACTGTCCACTTTTCGCACTTCAGATATATGAATGTGACATAAAAAAAACCCATATTTCAAATTTTTTTTTTTCCTTTTCAAAGGTCATAGTAAGCTGCATGGTTATCAGGAAATTGTTTTTCTCGCATGAAAGAAACCTAGTCATTTCTTTCTAGATCGAGTTTTCCTTAAGTCATGGTGAAGGAGGAATTTTTAATTTTCTGTTTCTATGTCTCTCTTTGTTTCCCATACTTTGCTTCTCTTTCTGGTGTCTATGGATGGAATGTGGAAGGGTGGTGGGATGGGCCAGTTCGAAAATAACTCATTCCTACAACAAAAATGGTAAAAATGGAAATAAATAGACAAGGAGATTAGTAACTCAAGAATCAAACTATGAATATGGTAATGAACATTGGAAATACAGTTTAATTGACAGACATATCAACTCTTGTGTTGGCATCTTAGCTACCTAATTCCCCAAATAACACACCCACTATGCATTGATTTTGCAAATTATGTTAGCTAAATTAGGCATTTTCTACCTTAAATTCACAAAATAAATTAGGAGAACTATGCATGTCAAACCAAACTGTGAAATGTGTAGCTATGGTTTGTTTGTGAATGCACCTAACACAATCATTAAAGTTATAAGAAGAATTCTTTCGAAAATACGGACAAGCTACAAACCCGTTTCGTGAATTATAGAGCTAATTCCGGCAATTTGTCAATATTAATTCATTAAGAAGGTCTGGTAAATAGCAAATTAAGCTAAACTGCAAGGTAGGCAGGTATGGTTTGTGTAATTTCTTCCATGCATAACCTTATTTGGGAAGGATTTTGGGGGTGTGGGGGGGGGGGTGGGGAGGGATTTATTGTACTAATATATACTCTTTGAATGCCCATTTGCACTGTTTAAACTAATTTTTGAATTTATGTGGAACCACATTGCTCTTGGTCTTTGTTTTTCTTTCCACATTTAGTTTTGAGATTTGGTGATTGATATGAATCAAATAATTCCTATATAAACTTTTTTTCCCTTTCCGTTTGAATAGAAATGCTTCAAATACAATTTGGGAAGGTGAAGGGAAGCATATAAAGTTGTAAAAAAACCGAAGGGGTTGTTGATGTAATTTACCCTTCTCGTGAGGGCTGTTCTAGAACTAACCCTTAACTTTTTTTTTTTTTTTGGTAAAGGAACTAACCCTTGACTTAAAATGTGGTAAACTAGTTATACACTGAGCCTTGCAAAGCTTCCCAGAACTGACTTAATAAGGAGAAAGGATAGGTGAAAGTACTGAAAAATACATTTTTATTTTTCCTCCTCTCAATATGTGAGGCTTCAAATTAAAAGAAATTAATGGAAGTTGTGGTGAGAAGAAGAGGGAGAGGGAGATCGAGAATGGAAAAGGAAAGGTTAATTAGGGAGCGTTGAAAGGGGAGGAAAGATTCTTGTAGAAAGAGATTGTCATCCTATACTAATCATTATATCTCCTTGGCCCTTTTACAAAAACAAGAGGGTGGTGAAGCACACATACGAGTGAAAAAGGCTTTTCACTACCAAAAGAGAGAGAGAGAGAGAGGTCCCTTCCCCACCCTCTACCCCCACCCTCATCCCCACCCCCCAAAGTTGGTGAGCAGTCAGCATTACTAAGCCCTGCCGACAGCAATTGTGTCTCACACAAATGAGTATCAATAACTTACCATTGCAAAGCTAAACAATAAATATAATACACTACTTCTATTCATTCATTGTACACACTTATCATCAAAAGTGAGAGAACCACTTGATTTTTCACCTTTTACCCCCATATACCCATTTGGTATATTTTTGTTCACTCACTTTTTTACTGTTTTTACTGTTTTTGTAGTTGGATGAGAGGATCTGGAGTCCATCAAAGCAAGCAGCCAGCCATGGTTTACACACACACACACACACACAGAGAGAGAGAGAGAGAGAGTTTAAACAGATTTTCTTGGGTTCCTATCATAAGAGTATAGTGTCTTGCAATCTCAAGTAGGATTACCATTCAAATAAGCAAGAAAAAGGACAAGAGGTTTCAATAATTGGAAACAGTGCTTTTCTAGTAGGAAGAATTGGAAGTGAAGAGCCTATACTTTGTAAAGTGAGTTCAGAAAATTAATTTTCTTTTTGTCACTTTTGCACTTTACATTAATTTATTTCTTCCCAATTTTCTGTCATGGGTTCTCTAGGATAAAATCAAAACATCTCACACCCAACAGTTTTGTCTTTCAGAAATACATTAGCCCAACTTAAATTGCCACACTTGACAATAGAACAGAGGAAAAAAAATTTTAAGAAATGAAAAGAGGAGGTATATCAAGGAGTTTATTACAATTTTTTTTAAAAAAAATTTCTGAAACACAAAAACTTAGTGTGAAAGAAATAAAATAAAGAAAAATAAATTGCTCAGATGGGCAAGTCTGTCTCTGAGTATAAATCTACATCAAATCTGTAATCTGTAAAACTGTAAATATACAAACACATGAATGTGAACATATGCAGTGAATTTAGATTGTATCAGAAGCAGAAGCAGCAGCCGCCGAGGAATGGTTCTAAACTCAAGCTGCCGTGAACCTGCGAATCAGCTCAGATTTGTTGCAGAATCGGCTATCGGGGAATCTTCCTGCTCCCAGATGGAGACAGACCTCCTCTTGCTTCAGGTCCTTTCAAGACCCTTCAACAATCATGACCATGTTCATGGACAACACCACCACAATCCCAATTTTCAACATTGAGAACAAAAGTTGAAAGGGCCCAGCCTAAGGAAGGCTGAGATTACGAGCTTTGGAATGTTTAAAAGACAAGTCATCCAAAGAAGGACCCCCTGAGTTCCACTTTTTCTTTGACCATGACAAACAAAGCTTAGAGATAGACGTCCACTGCCTTCATGGTGGGTCTCCACTCGCTTAATACAGATACCTCAAGAGATATGAATAAGATAGAACAGGCAATATGGTTTCCTTTGGCTACAAAGATCTGCTCTCGGATCCTTACAAGGTTGACCACAAAGTGACAAGTCTGGTTTGCCATCCACCCAACCAGCTCTAGCAAAATAACCCATCTGAAAAGAGACTCAAAGACTTCCCATTTCCATATCAAGACCGTTCTATAGTGTCCTTGGCAACTTCCTCTTTTTCAAGCTTACTCAACAATTCCCATAAACAAACCATGTCTCTCTCTCATGTTGGCCTCTCCAGTCCCCTGGTATCTGTCACTTGATTCTATCATCAAAAAGCTTCATATATGTATATATATAACAAAATATTCAATATCAGTTCAGTAGTATAAAACAGGTTATCATTCTGCACTGTTGCAGAGCAGATTTGCTACAGATCACCAAAAAAAAAAAAGTTACCATCATATTCTAGTCATAAAAAAGTGAACCCATAAAGGGCCTCGATTACCTTATGTATCACTATCTGATCAAATTATCATTATTGATTACCCAAAAATATTTCTACTTATGATACCATATTGCAGATTGAAAAGAAAGAGAAAGCCCAGCAGACCAACTTTAAGTCTTCAATAATAAAAGATCAAGATAAAAAAAAGAAACAATGCAATTTCAAATAATTTTTCAAATATCAATAGAAACAAAATTTTAAATAAGAGACTTCAGAGTAGACAAAACTGAACATTAGATGCCACTTTGATTTAGGGTCTTTAGACAAATGTGAGTGGATCCTGGACAAATATGGTAAGATGACCTCCCAAAAAAAGTAGCAGCAACCTTGCCTGGTGAGGAAGTTCACTAGATCATAAGATACTGTGGTCCATGCAAGTACTGGTGTTGATCATTGGTACTGAACCTGAATTTGTGAGCCCATCCCTATTGTTTTGAGTTAGAAAACAAGTCTATTTACTAAATAAGGAATGACAGGAAGAATCAACAAAAGTTCCTAAGATCAAAATGTTGAATATGGGTTACTCTTTGATAAATCCCATTCATCTGTTCTTCAAATCGTTCTGAATTCGCCATAAATTGGCGAAAATGGACACCTGAAACACTACAGGGATGATCAGCTGTGCCTCCTACATACAGTGGAATGATTTCTTATTAAAGTAGAATGATCATGTAACAGTCAGATAACAGCCTCACTAAAGAGCAGAAGCATGTTGTTCATATAAAATTCTGAAGTACAGCAGAACTAGATGGCAAATTTCTTAAATAAATCTAAAAACCCATCAAACTGAATTGTGAGACCAGGATACTTCAAAATTAATAATAATAATCATAATAATAACTTTCCCGAGTTACCCTGGAAACACCAAAAAGGCAACTATAGCATGGCAGAAATTTGGCAACTATAGCATGGCAGGATTGGATCAAAGAACTAAACCAAGATTTTAAGAGCCACAAAAAAAGAAAAAGGGGGTGGAGGTGGGAAAGGATATATTAAAGCCTCTAAAGCTCTTAGAGCAGTCTATAAAAGTTGGAAGCCCTATCAGCCTTCTTTCTACATTATATCTGGTCTTGACAGATCTATCTCACTGGCTGAGTCTAGCTTCAATCTCTACAAGAATCTTAGCCATCCAAAATGCCTCTAAGGAACTTGTCTAGCATCTGTCAACACTCTAGCTTCTACTCTAGTAGGTGAATGCCAATCTTTTGAAAGATGGCCAAAGCCAAAGGACAGAATTATAGTTCTTTACAGCTCAGTTCTATATGAATTAAACATACAATCATGCCAAAGAGAAACAGCTACTAAACATTCACATGATCAATGGTCAATCCTTAGCTAAGGTTGTCGGTTACGGAAACCCAATAAGAATGATAGATCATATTAAATCACAGTTTCAGAACTTCAACCAGAAAGAGAAAGAGAAAACCTCCTCTTCATAAATATTATTTTTCCCAAATTACTCTAGAACCCAAAATGTTACAACATTTTTTCCTGTTCTGTTCCTCCACCACTCTCTATCTTATAAACAAGGAGAGTTTCTTCTTTTCTGCAAACCCAATAACCCAACACCATTGCTAGGGCAGGAGACAACTAATTCATTTGAATCATGAGGCATGTGTGGCAGTGATAATCCATAATTCAATTTCTTCCCACCCCACCCTACTTCCCCAAAATCTTCTATCGAAAAGGGTAAGTAAACAACAAGGACGAAAAGAAAGACTAATGGAAAGAATTCAATAAATCCTACAATTGAGAATTCTACAATGTAAAACAAAAATGTTACACGGAGGATGGATCAACAAAGACCTCATTGAGCACATCATCCTCACCATTTGCTGAAGCGAACAACTCCACATCCTTGTCCTCCTCGTCGGAAAACTCTCGCCTTTCAAGCTTGGAATGGGCTGCAATGAATATCATCTTCTGAGCCCTTTCCATGCCTGCCCTTGAGTGCCCATGGGAGCACACCCACCTCATGAATGACCAGTTGCACTTGAAACCGCAAGATGTTGCATGGAGGAAAATGAGCCTCACTGCGACTTTCCCCAATGACTTGAATTCGCTGAGGCATGTTTCCCACACCAATCTACTGCTTTGCGGATTTGCAATTTTCATCTTCCCTGTCGTTGGGTCTCGCTGCTTAACTTGGACAGCCTGTGCATACAGTGGGTCGAGACCTTCTGACCTCCACTTCATGAGCTCCATCAGTGCAATATGGGCTTCCTCCCTGGATACTAAGCTGGTTATGAGCTTGTCCACATCCTTCTCCTGCTCAGGTGTCAAGCACTTGAAGGGTGGGAGGTACTTTCCGCTTGTGTCCTTCACCAAGTAGAGCGGGTCAAGTATGAAGGCAGCTGACCAAGCTGGATGGTAGTTCTTCTTGAACCTCTTTTCAATTACCTTCTCCACAGGTCCTTCTGGAATGTTGAATTTGGCACACCATTCCTTCAGTTTTGTCCTCAGCTCCTTCCAAAGCGGTAGGCATTGTCCGACCAACGGTCTCTCTGTCTCAATCTCCTGAGCCATCCCTTTGATCAGCTTCACAAGGGCGTGAATTGCCTCTAAGTCAGTCCAAAACTCCATGTCTTCAATCATATCGGCCACCTCCCTCGCAACTGGGTCTTCCACGCATGCAATCTTATACGATTCATCTAACACAACCGACTGAAGTGCCCTGGCAGAATTCATAATGTCCTCCAACATGGCATACACAGAAGCGAAGTTCTTAGTATTCTCAAACTCAGGTGGGGGAACCCGAAGCAAACCCGAGTGTTCAAGCTCCTGCAATTGGTATTTCTGGAAGCTGTTCCGAACTTGAGACTGGGAGTTAAAAAAATTTGCAAGCTTTAGGCAGTTGAGAGTAACAGTCTTGAATAGTGGAAGCTCTCTGCTGAAGTCCTTGATAAGGCTAATAAACCCCTGAAGCTGACAAGAGAGGTTAACCATCCAATGGTTCTGATTCTCTAAATTCCTCAATGCCTTGGCCTTGAACTTGTCAGCAACGATCCCCACACAACGTTGCACTACACTCCCACATATGCCCGTGATCGTCTCCCACAGAATCTCTTCGGCATACTTGGACGGAACAAGGCCGCTACTGAACACTGCCTTCTGATACACGCTGGTTCCATTGGGGAGGTTCACCGTCAAATTCACCAAGTTTTCTCCACCAACAAATCCCGATTGCTTAGGTTTCCATCCATCAGAGGCAACTTGGAAGAACATCGCATCCCTAATCCTCGCATCTGACTCGGTCTTGGCTTCTTCAAACTTGGCATCCAACCTGGTGCCCGCAAACTCCTTGCGAGAAACTGCGGGCAGACCCACCTGATTAAGGAACGCTCGGAACTTGGGATGTTCGAGGCTTGAGATGGAAACGGCACCACAGGACTCATACAGCCAGTCGGCGAGGAGATTCAAAGCTGAGTCAATCTGGTTCTTGCTAAGGGTCGGGCATGGGGAGGTCTTGGGACTCTTGAGCTTCTTCACGCTATCCTCTAGCATAGCGAGAGCACCCAAGTCTTCCTTCCCACCCGACAGCATCAAATGCTGCTGCTGAGGTGGAAGCAAAGGCGCTGCAGAAGTCGTAGTGGCAACCACTGTTGCGGAGGAGTAACCGAGGTCGGAGCACAAGCGGGAAGGGTCGACCATGGCGAGTGGTGGAACCTGGTAGGAGGGAGTCGCGCTGCCGCCGCCACTGCCACCACCGCCGGAGACGGTGGAAGATGCACTGCGTTTGCGGTGGCTGGGGTAGTGGTGGTGAGTATGAGTTTGAGGAGGGTGAGACGAAGGGGAAGCGAGGGTAGTGATGGGAGGAGGTGAAACAGAGGATATGGGTTTCGGAACGGAACTGAAATTGGGGCAAGTACCCCTCTTGAGATGTTCAGAAGCAGTGCGAGATGGGTTCGAAGCAGAGAACACAGCATCGCACAGCGAGCACCGGAGCTTGACGGCCTTGGGGAGACCAGTATCGGAATTCTGAACCAGCATGGGTTCCAGGTGTGCCCAGTACCAAGCCCCTTTGCCCTTTATGGCTTTGGTCCTCACCGTCACCAGCCCCTCATAGCGCTTGTGGACCGCCTTCGCCGTGAGGTCGTCTGCCGAGACTGGAACCGAGGACTCTAAAGGAGCAGTATTGGCAGTAGCAGCCATTGCTGATACTTCCCAGCAGAACCCAGTGACGGCGGAAACTAAATAAATAATGAATAATACTAAAGCGAGGTCCAGTTCAGTGTGAGAAGAAGAAAAAGAAACACAAGACAAGTTGAGAGGGGTAGAAGAAGCCCCTGAGAACACTTCTTGTGTTGTTATACTTCTTCTTCCATCATCCTCCTCATCATCGTCGGAACTTTGAACACTGACATCAACTCGGTGTAGACGGCTCTTTCCTTGCATTTAGAAGGAAGAATCCGCCGGCAGTGGCTGATATTCACTTCTGTGCTGGTTTTCCATGCCGGAAACCGGCGATCTAGAGAACTGATTAAAACTTTTTGACCCTGCTGCTTGTTTTTATTGCTGGGTCTTTTAGCTGTTTGTGGAGTAGTTTAGCTGGAGTTTGCTATGGAAGAAGAGGAAGTGAAGAGAGAATAGGAGAGAGAGAGAGAGAGAAGTTGAAAAAGAAACACTCGTAAACAAGTCAAGAGAAATGGGAGTCTGAAATGTTTTTCTTATTTTTCTCCCTCCGTGCCTCCCCCACCTCTCTCTCTTTCCTGATTTCTTACGTCCCTTTCTCTCTCTTACCCTGTTTTCTATTTGGAAATTTTCTTTTTTGTTTTTGGTTTTTCATTTATTTTTGGTTTTTTTTTCTTCCCCTCTTACAAATTACAATCTATTTTTTCTTTTTCTTTCTTCCTTGTTGTTCATGTGGGCTGTTCAAAGGAGTACACAGAGGGCAACATGGGAATTTAATAACATTCAAAGTTTTTTTTTTTCCCCAGTCTTAGGACAATGGTTGACCAACTCAGACAACCAAATGCCCTCAAAAGTTTTTCAGATGTTTGCGCAATCAGGTATGGCAGATGGGATGGCGGCTCTCTCTCTCTCTCTCACATAAGAGTTCAGACCAAAGTTGGGTTCTTGGACTAAACCTAGCTTTAGTGTTTACAAGTGAACTAATAGCCTGGTCCAAAAAGATATATGGTTACTGAACCAATAGAAGATGTGTTTTTTTTTTTTAAATTCCCAAAATGGTTATAAATGGAGCATATAATAGGTTATAACAATATTTTGAATCTAGATTAAGAGTAAAGCATTGATATGATCTTGGTCTTGGTATTTCATTGGCAATTGATTGATACAAGCACCTGTAAGAAAGTTCCAATGAGATCAGTTTGGTGTGGTAGTTTCAAATTGTTCAATAGAGAATGCAATTTTTCTTCTTCTTTTTAAAGGGTGGCAACCTTTATCTCACCAATTCGCTGCACCTAGTTTTAAAAGAGGGAATTTGTGGATTTTTCACTTTTGTTAATTTAAAGAGAGCATGAGAAAATAGTAATTTAGAGGGCGAGTTTTAGCACAAAAGTTGCTTCATTGCGACTTAGTGGTCATGTGTTCGAATAGAAAAATAGTCTCACCAAGAAAAAAAAAAGGGGGAGGGGAGGGGAAAGATGCATACATTATGATTATCCTTAAACTCCGTAGTGGCAAGAGCCTCGTGCACTGGGTATACCTTTTTCTTCAAAAAAATAGTAATTTAATTATACACTTTCATAGTATAGTTTTGATGTTGGTGTAGGATTTCTTCTTTTTCTTTTCTTTTATCTGCTTGGGCTTTATACTTTTGGTGAGCTAAGAACTTTTCCTTACTCTGTCTTCCTTTCTAGTTTAACAAATTTCATATTCTCTTAGTACAATGATATCAATATACTCAACAATCAAGTTTTCATAAAATAAAAAAAAATTATGTTGGATAGATCTCTTGCTTTAGTCACCCTTCCCTCCTCCTTTCAAAAATTTCTTCTTTTTTTATGTCCCCCCTTTCTTTTGAATTGTCTATTTGACTGTATATTTCTCTACCTATATTTTAAATGGGAAAAGGATCTACGAGCCTATGGCCTATGGCGTTTCCTATGCCATCTTATTTTCTTATTATTAGACTACTCACATTAGGTATTGTTTACAATGTATCATGCCGTAGGATACATCGTAGGCTCAAAGAATCTTTTCCCATTTTAAATTATCTTCGATTCTTTTCTAACAACGGAGTTCAAATTATTTGAGATTGTTTTAATCTTTGTGGTGGTTTAAGATACTGAATTTTTTTGTATTATCCATATGTTATTTATGTATGAGTTTTGTGTATTTTTGCAAAATCATTGAACTCTTTTATATATAAATGATTCTTCTCAGGTTTTCCCTTTTTATTTTAGAAATTCTTGCATAGCTTCCTATATATTTATTCTGATAGTTCTTTTATATATTGTTAATTTGATAGCCTAGTTAGCACTACTTTGGTGAAGATGTTATTCATTCCACCATTATTTGTGTGGTAAGTTTCAACTCAATTTCAACTCAAGTAGATTTGACATGAGTAATAGCCCCTTCACCTAAAAAGCACATTCTTACATGTAGAAGAATAAATTCTTTGATTTTTCTTTGAATAATCAATCTTTCTGAAAATGCAAAATTATCAAAATACCCTTCTTAATAAGCTTATCAATGAACCCAAATATTTTCAAAATTATCAAAATATCCTTCTAGGTCGACAGGTGATCCAAGGCCCCCTGCTCATATGTGAAATTTCATCTCGATCAGGTAAAATAAAGGTTTGAAAATTAGGATTATGAAACAGTACATAGTAATGGTTGGAATATTGTAAATATATATGGACCTACATGGGAATGCATGCCAATATATAGCTAGGAGGTATTTGATTGAATTAAATTTTGAAATTTAGCACAACATGGCTAATTAAAAGCATATACAAACTATCAAATAGTTTCATCGCTCAATGTGGCACAATGAGATGAGATACATTAATAACTATATTAAGATCAAATAATTCAAACGAGTTTTTTCTTTTCGAAAATAACTTGATTTGAAATATAAGGAAAATATGCACTACATGGTGAAGCATATAATCAATAAATCACGAAATTTTACATGTAACTAGCGGTGTAAATGAATAGTCAAAATCTGTTTTCCCATCCGTGTCCGTATCCGTTTAGCACTATCCAAATCCATCCGAAAACTAAATGGATGCGGATGCGAATATAGCACTATTCGAACCGAATCCGATCCGTTTACATCCCTACATGGAACGGATCTAAAAGGTTTACTACTTATCGAAGGTTGGCCATATCATACATCCAAATGGAAAAAAGATAATCATTCAATGTAAAATATTTCCTATCAATAAGTGATATGTAAATTTTAGAAAACCACGGGGGTATAAAGGACAAGGAAAATGTTTCTTTCATGATATCTCAAGAGGGTGGGGGCGCCTGTACATGGCCTTTAGTGTCTAGAACACTAGTCTATTAATTACTCAAATTATGTGGACATATCCTCCTGTCACCATCTATGCATCTTAAAAGTTTCAAGACAAATGAATTTTAGCCATGACACTAGTATAAAGCTTTCATAAATAACTTAAAAGCTAAGTGTAGCATCTTTGTATAGTAAAAAAAAAGTATTTAATTTACTTTCACCCACGGTGAAAGTAAATTCCTTCACCATTAGTGATTACGGTAGTGGGATGAGCATTATTATTGGAGGATGGATAGTTTCGACCTCGTCTAGTAGGTGGAGATTCCACAGGTGAAGGAAAACTTCTCCCACAACAAAAATACCAAGGTTGAAAGTTTAGTATACAATTTTTTATGTGGTTCTGATAGAATCTTAAACTTGACATGTGCACAATCCAATGGTTATAGAGCACTGAGAACAAATAAAGGGTTTACAATCCTAACTATATCCACATTTCAGGGTGCTTAAAAACTTTGTGCCCGTAAGACATAAAATAGGAGACTGAGCTTTCCTTCGCCATGGGTATTGGTACCATCAGATGTTCAAGGGGAGGAGTATATATTATCGACCCCAAACAATAGGGAGTGAGAGTGTGTGACGGGACAAGAGTCTCATCACATGCTTACACCACAAGTTACATGGGAATTTTTCTTACTCCACTGATGAAGAAAAACTTTTTGTCTACGATAGGTATTAAGAAACTTCTCAAGCTCCTATGTTCCCATTTCATTCTAGCATATTAATCTTTGGTTCTTCATGAAGGCCTACTCATTGCATGCTAGGAATAGGTAATACCAATTCTTAGTTATAAGACTAAGGGTACTCATATAATTGCCAGGTGCAGTGGTTTGTCTAACAATAAGAGATTCTCTTACAAACGCTCCAAGCCATATAGAGGAGGACTAGGGAGCAATCAATTAAGGAATTGTTAAGTAAGAATGCTTCTTTGAAGGATGTTTAAAAAAATACCAAGGTGGTTACCCCCCCCCCCCCCCCCCAAAAAAAAAAAAAAAAAAAACCAAGGAAAGTATGGTGGATTGAGACTTAATTTCAAGAAAATCTTCCGCTTTCCAGGGGATTGCTTTCATGTAAAATTTTCCCAATATTACAATTTTATAATTTGTGTATTTTAGAAACCATTTTGAAAAATTAGAAAGGGAAGTTTTTGGTATTTTGTATGCCCTATTAAGGAAACATATATTTGGCCATTTTCAATATGGTGTTTAACTTAACAGGCAAGATATTATTGTCTCGTCGTGTAGTTCCTGCACTAAAGAGGGGGTTAATGATAGTGTGCGTAGTAGCATCAACATGAGTGGACTATTTGATTTCTTGGAGGGTGGGGTGGTAATTTTGCCTGCTCTTGAGTCAAGATGCATGGGCCAAGCGACCAGGTAGGGTTCTTTTCCCCCTTAATTTAATTAATTGTTAATTATAGGTGATCATTTAATGCATGATTTGAAAAAAAAAAAAGGGAAAACAATGTTGCCTAGTTGTGTGGATCCTGTATCTAGACATAGGAACATGCAAAATTAATGTCCCACCTCCCATGAAATGAAAAATCCCATCAATGTTGATGTCCCTTTGCACTCTCATTGCCCCTCGTGCTAGTGCAAGGGCCACACAACCAGGTAGCGATATCTTCCTCAACCCCCTCCCCCCCCCCAAAAAAAAAAAATATTTTGGTATTAGGGGTGTAAATGAATAGCTGAAATCCGTTTTCGTATCTATGTCCGTATCCGTTTAGCATTAGCCAAATCCATCTGAAAGCTACGGCTACGAATAGGCTATAGCTATTTGAAAAGCTATATTTATATGTAAACGCATAAAATATCCGATCCGTATCTGTGTCCGTATCTATGTAGCACTATGAGAATCCATCTGAAAATTAATCAGATATGGATACGGATGCGGATATAGCACTATCCGAGTTGAATTCGATCCGTTTACATCCCTACTTGTATGCTTCAGAGTCTTACTAGTTTTAAAGCCACTGGAGAATTTGAGGGGTTTGTGAAATCAAATATAAAACCCTAACGCTCATGGATGCGGGGGTTAAGGAATTAAAGCACTAGACTTTCGAACAAGGAATATTGGATGGGTCCCACCGTGAAAGATATAATAGACCAAAGAACTGTTGACTAGTTGAAAGACATAGCTTCGTAATCCTTATGATGGGAAAGACTCAAAGAAGAGGAGGGGGAGGGTGGCGGAAGGATACCATTTAAGGCTCCGTTTGGTTGCAAGAATTATAGTGAAGATTTTCAAAATTAGAAAGAAGACTTTGTAATCATTATCTAATATGATTGTATAAATTAATTAAAATTCTTACTATATCTATAAATATAATTTTTATTTTACTGTTCAAATTCAAGTATAATTGAATGCAAAGTAAAGTGAAAGTTAAAAACTAAATAAAGAATGATTTGTAATTACTGTTTTTTTTTTTTTTTGTTGTAGAAAATGATTTGTAATTACTGACATATGATAAAAATGATTATAGAAGTTTCGTTTTTAGGTTTTGAAAATTTCACTTTCCTTCCCTTTAATTTTCCTTGTAATCAAGCAACGCCTAGTGTTGAAGGAGGAGATCCATCAATGACAAAACGAACCTCCGCCATATGTATGGCGGAGATTGAGACTTGAAAAACCTATTATTCAACTATTTTTGTCAAAGAAAAATGTGAAGGTCTTTAAACTTTAAAGTCCGAGAAACAATGAGAACATATGGTTTCTGCTTTTAAAAGTTAAAAAAGGAGAGGCAAGAATGGCTATAGACCAAAAGCCAAGGGCAAGCAAAGGTGCACAGGGGAATGTGGGGTCAATTTGTGGCTTAATCATTCCAAAAAAAAATTAAATAATCCGTAAATATCATTGATTTTTATTTTTCTTCTTTATTTATTTTTATTAGAGATTTATTTTTATTGACACCTCTCAAGGCGTCATAAATTTTGTAATCTTATTTTTTTTGTTTTTTCAGTATTACATATTTTTTTTCCAAAAAGGATAAATTATGTGATTTCACATGTATACTTGAAAATTGTACATACCAATGACAATTTTTGATAATTTATTTTTGAAAAACCTTTTATACCCTCTAACTTAAAGAACTTTTGGGAATTAATAAGGACAATTAAAAGGTGTCAAGTTCTGCATACACCTATAGAGGTGTCATTTAGACCACCCCTTTTTATTATATGATTTTTAAAAATTTATATATCTTTGCTCCATGAGATGCTACATTTTCGTTATATCATTTGACATATAATTTTGCATCTATATATCATCAAGGAAATAAATCCATTTCTTGATGAACGACCTAATTGGTGTCATTTTTAACAAGTGATTTGACAATTTCTAACTATTAGATGGATATGGTGCAACCAAACTTAGCCGTGATTCAAATTTAAGGGTTAAAATGAACTATACCTATATGTATTGGCAGTTTTTTCAATGGTCTTGTTAATCATTTATTATTTCCGACCATTCTAAGACATTTGATCTTTTTGATAAAATTTTTGTAGTCTTATTTTACCATGTGGCCAAATCTATTAGGACTCAAACTTGGATGTTGTGTATAAGAGAAAAAAAAAGAATCGTTTCTATTTAGTGTTGTGAATACTTTTCATTGGGTCTTACTAACCTTAACTATGGTTGGTGAAATTTGAAATATTCACGAATTATCAAATGCTAATCTATAGGTGAGTTTTATGTAATGAAGATAAGGTCAAGTTTTCCTTAAGACATGGTGAAAGAGAATTTATTTACCACGGGGCTTCAGATGTGCATGGAAGGGTATTAGAAGGGTATTTTGGAGAACAACGAAATCCCTATACGGGTTTCTGAACCTTCACCGCATGATGTAGAAAAACTTTCTCCATAAAAATATGTTATAAAGAACCACCATCCACGATATTGGTCAAATCTCTAAACCTAAGTAATAAGTAGGAGCAAAGTGTCTGCAAAATTTACAAAAATGCCTCCAACCTCTACTGTTACATTTTTTTTTTGGGGGTAAAAACCTCTACTGTTACAAAGCTGTAGCATTTCCACAAGGTGGTTCTACTTCGAAATATATGTTGGCCCCATTAATTCTTATTTTTCTTGACAATATGTTTTGGCCCTTGTTATATTTGGTTATTCAACTAAAACTTGTGTAGCATGATCCTTGGTAATATAGACCCATCTATGTCTACCTTAACTGACCAACTAGTGACCCGCAAAATTTTACAAAGTCCATGAGCTTTCTTGACGTTTAGGTTTTCCTTTTAAAGATTCTCAATGAGGCTGAGTAAAGAAATAAAATTCGCAGCTCCCTCGAGTTCATCAATGAGGCCCACTATGTTTGAGTTTTGGTTTTCTTGTTGCACGAAGGTACATATCCATACAAATAAGATCATGGGCATTGTTGGTATCAAAACCCTATACTACAATTTGATTTGAAGAAAATTCATATCGCAGTTTAAATTGTGTATTAATATAACAAAGGCAAGAGAGATCAATACAAGGTTGTGTGGACCTCTGCACCAGCATGGGGGCCAATGACAACGAGTAGAGAGGCATCAATTACATGGATGAGATTTTTTATTTCACATTTATGTTTGTGATGGTCTATTCTACAAAAAATAAAAAGAAAAAAAAAATGTTTGTGATGGTCTGAGATTGGTCAATGGAACTTTTATTTTCAAAAAAATCTTCAGCCTTTATTGTAATACATAAAGAACTTCAATTTAGTTTGAAATTTGACAATTAATGGAGGTTGAAGCCTATCAATGGGTAAATTTTGGCCCACATGATATGCCTAGTGTCCATTATGGAGATAGAGTTGAGACTTGAGATTGAGAGTGAGAATGAGATCTTTACCAACATTAGATATTGTTACCTCACTACAGCATGGAATGGGTTTGCGCAGGCTGATGGCTGATCTAGTTCAAGATCAGATTCTGGCTCATACCTATGCCAAATTGGATACTAGAATTTCATACTATTAATATTGGGAAAATGATTTCGTAGACACTTGGGTAGCGAATGCTAGAATCTCTGTTTTTTTTTTTCTCTCTCTATGTCTCACATTAAATGATTTGTTACTTTCTTGTAGACACTGAATTTTGTCACACAGAGAATATTTGCAACAATGATAGAAGGATATCTCACTCTGAAACTCGTAAATAGGTATATCTTATCATTAAAAAAAAAAAAAAAAAATTAGTTAAAAGAATATGCAAAAACAGCGTTGATTTAGCCATTTATTCATACAATTTTTTTTGAGTGAACTCTATATTTGGGGCACTTTTTCAAACATGTCCCTAACCAAATCAATGTTCGATTCTCGAATAATACTCAGAATAAGTTTTCCAATGATGCCTGACTTGCAAAATCAAACCCATCGAATCAAAAGTTTTGGCCTCCTTAAGTTTTCCGGTCAAAGATTTTGTTTCAAGTAAATTCGAGGTGTCACGTGGGTAGGGTCACGGTGCCACAGATAGCCATTTGCAATCTCACAATGGTGTTGCAGGAAGCCATCTGTGGTGCTATAGATGGCCAAAATAGTTCCACATCGGTTGGCAGTGGGAAACCTACTTGTTTTATAATATATTTTTTTTATCTAGTAGATCTAGGAAATTGTGCCTAAAAGGAAACCTCCTAAGTTGAGGAAAATGGAATATTTCTATTTAAAAGGAACTACATTTCTAAGTTTGAGGAGACCCCCTTGACCCAATCAAGAATCAATAATAGGTATCCTTCTCTTTTTTTCTTTTTTCTTTTTTTTTAAAAAAAAAATTAGAATAAATTAGTTAGAACAATTTAAGTTTACATATTAGGTTAAATTAGTATAGATTAGTGTAAAATAGTTAGAATAATTTATATCTGCATATTAGTTTAAATTATTGTAAATTAGTTAGATTAATTACATGCTAGTTTAAAATTAAATAATTAGCTTAGTTAGATACGAGTTATGTACATTGTTTTATTCTCCATTATCTATTTTATTATTAGATAGTAGGAGGCATAGGAAGACCTGGTTTTACAGGTAGATTGGATGCTTAGCTCCTTCTAAGGTCCATAATGTGACACCTTTCTAGACTTTTTGAACTAGACCATATCATTATGGAGTCAACCTCTTCCTTAAAATGAAAAAAAAAAAAATTATAGTTTCTTAACTCTGATCTAGGTGGCGACTCATCAAACCGATCATATCTCCTTATAAAAAGGGAGAGGAAGGGAAAGAAACCCCAAACCCCTCATGTTCGTCTATTCCTCATATGTAGGATACTATTTTGTTGCACCTCTATGGTGCACTCCCTTAGGCCGCTTTCTCAGAGAAGAAACCTTTCGCATTATACAGTGGGACAACCTTATGATATATCACTTGAGAGTTCAACTTGAAAGCTTAAGCTTTTATTGGAGATAGCCCAATGATATATGAATACACATCCAAGGTCCTAGATAGATGATGTGGGACTATAATTCTATAACTCGCAATATTTCAACACATGATGGCTACAACCCTACATAGTTCAATATATAACTAATATTTGTCCTTCTCAGTGTTGCATTCTTACATCATTTGCCTACATTGAGATACTATTCATCTATAAACAGTTTCTGGCAACCATCCAACCTTGGGAGCCGCACTTCTGACTTCCAACAAGGCCTTTAATGAATTTCAATCTCTATTCTCAACACCATTTCTGAGGCTGGGTGGATTGTTTGGACTGCTTAGGTGAAAGTTTTTCTTCACCAAGAGTCTAGCCATTGGAGTGTCATTATTCCATTTGCCTCTATTGTATAAAATCTAAAATACCTTTGACACTATTCCCAGAATCCTATCCAACCATCATTACTTTTGGATTAAGAGATTCTCTTTTTATAGTAGGAGAAGGAAACATCTATCTATGATTCTATCCCAATATTTTTTTCCCAATAGTTGTGATGGGAGTCCAACACCATTTGCACCTCTACTAGAGGCCATATAAATATATTATTTTTCGTAAAAAAAAAAAATTAATATATTGCAGCAACTTTCTAATCTAAGTTGTGCATGGCCTCAAGAACCTCATAATATATTATTTTTCGTAACAGAAAAGACTAATATATCATTGTAAATGTATGTGTCTATTTTAATTTTGTTTTAGTTCATTCGATTTGATTCAGTATATCTCAAGTTATTGTTCAAATACTGTCGGGATATTTTGGGTATCCCAAGTTGGGTAGTGGCAATATGCCAATGTTTTTAAACACTATATATGTTTTTTTACATTAGTGATTTTAGATCATTATTCAATTTCTAATTTTTCATTAATATTTATATTTATTCGGAATTATCTTTTTAGGGTTTGTAAATTTTTATTTTTTTGCATTGTATAAGTCATTTTATGTAAGTTTTTTAGTCTTTTTTTTAAATCTCAAATCAATATGATAGTTAGGTTTCTACATGTTTATAATTTTATAGATTTTATTTTGTATATTTAGTGCATATATTTCTCAATATTCATATTCTAGTTTTATGAGGTTTTTATTTTTTATTATTATAGTTTTTATAATAGATTAGTTTTCTATTCTATAATTTTTCTTAAAATTTATTTTTTATGTTAGGTTAGATTTTGCATATAAGGATATTTAGGTTATGAAATAGGGGTTCTTATGCTGCCAACATGGGAAGGAATCTACACTCTACCACTAATTAGTAGTATGACAAATGTATCAATCCATATGGACTCCATATTTTCAAAATAAAAAAAAAATAAAATACGTGGGTGGGTTGTGAGAGGGCATGGGAAAGAATCTGTAGACCGTGTGCAGATCTTTTCCCCATAGGTTATTTTACAATCTTAATTTTTATTTAAATTTTCTAATAACTTTTATTCTTATATTTTCATGGTTTTAGGTGAGGATGTAAATGGATCGGATTCAACTTGGATACCGATCAGATGTGATTGGATCCGGATATTCACTGGCCGAATACAGATACCTCTAAACGGATTCGGATGCGGATCGAATTTAGATTTTTGGTCATCCGTTTACATCAGTGTCTTGTGTAACCCGGACCTTCCGCCTCCTAGCGGATACAATTCACTCTCAATCCATATCTCTTAGATCATGATTATCTTTCCCTCATATTCTAGAACCTGTTGAATCTTAAAAAATCCTCAAGATCATTATTTATTTAATTTTTTATTATTAAGTATTCGAATTTTTATCCGTGTATTCGGATTTTTTTTTTGGATATCTCTAATCGAATATGAATGTCCCTAAATGGATGCAGATTGGATTTGGATTTTCGGTTATCCATTTACATCCCTATTTTAGGGTATAATTATGTAGATTTAGGTAAATTTTGAATTTTATTAATTTATGCATGCTTTCAGATGTTAAGATTATATTATTTTTCTTTAGGGCATGGATCGCTCGTTGGTTGCATGGTCTGTACACCAACGTCTGGGCCAATGTGGAAACGCGCCTAGGTATCCACCCTGGGGGCAAAAGCATCATTTTATGGTGCCTTGTGAGAGGGCATAGGGGGCGCCACCAAGCAGGGTTCTTTTTCCCTTTCTGGGAGAAAGAACGCTACCCCAGTCGTCCACCTTGTGTGACTTCCACGTCTAGACACACGAGGCGCCTTGACCACTTAGAAATAACCATCTTGCCCCTCATTCAAAAGTAGAAATCCCAGGCGGCAAGGCGGCTTGTGTGTCTAGGCATGGGAGCCACACAAGGAGCATGACCAGGTAGCATTCTATTTCCCTTTAAATTCTTAACTGTGTAGCAGATTGCAAATAGGACAGAAATTTAAGTCGCAGGAAATGATATCTCCATTAAGATAGCACAATTAAAGGGAGATGAAAGGGTGAACAAATTGATCTGGGTTGCTTCTTCTTATATATTGTCTTTACTAAACCTCCTCCTCGATTTGTTTAATCATACATTAATTGAGGTGATTGAGGAAATGATATGAATATTAACCACTTGTCCACATCATCACATCCACGTGGCCAGGGTATCATGTGAGGCAGTTGTGCTAGTTGTAAACTGTGGACAACAACTGTACATCACTATCTATTGTAACTGAATATTTGTATTATATAAATGAATAGAAACAGATCTCATCATTAAGTGAGATTGAAGTTCTCAGAAACCTCTTTCCTTTTCAGTTCGTCTTCTCCATTTTCTCAAAACTCTTTATGGTATCAGAGCTCACCAGAGTAGATTTCTCACGCAGTCCTTCAATGGTGTCCTCAATGGATTCTGTTTTTCCCTTTCCAAGTACTCTGAATGTCGTAAATTTTGTGACGATTCGTCTCACGCCGGATAACTTCTTGTTGTGGGAAACACAGATGATTTCCTTGATCAAAAGTCAAGATTTGCTTGGCTTCATCAATGGCGACTGTCCACTTCCAGCTCGTTTGATCACAAATGAAGAAGGCAAGGAGGTGCAAAATCCAAATCATGCTGCGTGGATTCGAACGGATCGATTGATCAAAGCCTGGGTCACAAGTACGCTATCCGAGTTAGTTCTTGGATTAGCAGTTGGTGTTCACTCTTCGGCAGAGCTGTGGAAAACTCTATCTGAAGCTTTCTCACAAGTCTCAGAAGCACGAGAGTTTGAGTTGTTGTCCAAACTCCATTTCTTGAAGAAAAAAGACTCCATGTCTCTGTCTGAATTCTTGATTTCTTTCAAGCAAGTTTGTGATCAGCTTAACTCAATTGGAAAACCTGTACCAGATCAACGGAAAGTGTTTCTTCTTCTCACCAATCTTGGTCCCCAATTTGAAAATTTTGCTACTGCGATGCTTAAGCCTCATGTTCCTAGCTACAGTAACCTGATTCCTCTTCTTCAGAGTCATGATCTTCGTAATAGGGGACATCTTGCTGATAGTGTCAATCCTCATCTAGTCTTTTATGGTGAGAAGACTGGCCAAGATTCTCGCCAGAACAAAGGTCATGGTAATTCCTCTTACAATAGAGGTCGACGGCCCTATTTTTCCTCTCGTGGTGGCGACTTTGTTCAAAAAGCCGATCCACCGATGAGACTGCTAACAAGGAGAACAAAGAACCTGATAAAAATCAGCAAGTGAATCATCGACCTGATGGCCGCTCTGTTATCCGTTGCCAGATCTGTCATAAGTTGGGTCATGGAGCTCTGAAGTGTTGGGGGCGTTTTGATAATAGCTATCAGGCTGAAGAAATTCCACAAGCTTTGGCTGTTGTTCATGCCAATGATTCTCAGGACTCGGCTTGGTTCCCAGATACTGGAGCAACAGCACATGTTACAGACTCACCAGGTAAGCTTCGGACTCTTGTTCCTTACTCTGGTTCATCCTCTGTCATGGTAGGAAACGGAGCACAACTTCCTATTTACCCACACTGGCACTGGAAATCTAACCACAACTAATGCCACTTTACCTTTGAATGATGTTCTGCTGGTACCTTCTATCACAAAGAACTTATTGTCTATTTCAAAGCTTACTAGTGATTATCTATGTTCTTTCGAATTTGACAAGAATGGTTTTGTTATCAAGGACATTCACACACAGAGAATTTTGGCATCGGGGAATAGGCATAGTGGTTTATACGTTCTTGAAGGGCATTCTGATTTTGCTGCTGCTCAAGCAGAAATTCATTTCTCTTCTCGATTTCAGGCTGTTTGTGAGGATGTTTGGCACCAACGGTTGGGCCATCCACAACACAAGATTACTAGTTTTCTGAAAAATAATAAATCCATTGTTGTAACTCAGGCTTCTAAGCACCTCTGTGCTAGTTGCCAGATGAGTAAAAGTACCAAGCTTCCCTTTATTAGTTCATTTACCCGCAGTACTGTTCCTTTAGCCAGGATTCATTGTGATTTGTGGGGGAAGGCTCCTATCTCTAGTATACAACATTTTCATTTCTATGCTGTCTTTGTTGATGATTTTTTCAAATTTACATGGTTGTATCCTCTCAAGAGGAAATCTGATTTCTTTAAAACCTTTTTGATCTTTCAATCCATGGTTGAATGTCAATTGGACAAGAAAATAAAAGTGTTTCAATCTGATGGTGGGGGTGAATTCTCGAATAAAGGTTTTTTAGCTCATCTTCAATCTTGTGGTATTGTTCATCAAATTTCATGCCCAGGCACCCCTGCTCAGAATAGTATTGCTGAACGAAAACATAGGCATATCGTGGAATTGGGTCTGCTATGATGTACACTGCATCAGTTCCTCTAAAATTCTGGGTGGAGGCTTTTTCGACAGTAGTGTATCTTATCAATTGTTTACCTTCGATAGTGTTGGATATGGCGTGTCCTCTCATGGTTTTATTTGAGAAAACTCCCTCTTATTCTGTTTTGAGGGTGTTTGGCACACGTTGTTTCCCTTATATTCGGCATTACGCTACGCACAAATTCACTCCGCGCTCTCTGTCTTGTGTGTTCTTGGGTTATAGTGACAAGCACAAGGGTTATTGCTGTCTTTATATTCCCACAGGTCGTGTGTATATATCACGACATGTTGTATTTGATGAGGGTGTGTTTCCTTTTCAGCCTTCGTCTGATGCATCGCCTAGTCCTTCCATTGAAGATCTTTGTAGCTTTGAAAGTTGGGTTTCGTTTTCACCTGAGTCATCCTCCCCTACTGAGGATCACAACACGGATAAGCCCTCATCAGATATAGCTCCTTGGTTTTCTGAAGTTACACCACAAGTTGCTATTGGTGTTCCATGGCCAACTACCAATGACCCACTTGTTGATGGGCCGAACGTTGTTGTTGTTACTAGTGCAGCTCACGACTCTATTGCTACTACTGGGCCCTCTGATGATCCTGCTGATGGGCCGCATACTAGTGGTGGGTTTGGCATTTGTGATTCGCCTACTGTTGACTGTAGTAGCCTAGATGGTGTTAAATCTGGTTGTGTTAATGTTAGTGGGCTTGATGTTGGTGGATCCACTACTATCACACCTTATGTTAATGTTAGTAGGCCTGATGTTGGTGGATCCACTGCCATTACACCTTATGGAGCAAGTGGTGGTTCTGATATGTTGCAGTTTGATTCTATAGATGTCATGCCACATGGTGGTACTGTTAGTACTGGTTCGGAAGTGGTTATTCCTACTCCACGCCTTTCTATGGTTACTTGTAGTATGTGTGGGATCCATAAGCCCAATCCCAAGTATGCACTCACGGTTTCTACTATTCCCACCGAGCCGACTTCTGTTAAGGCTGCTCTTAAACACCCTGAGTGGCACCAGGCTATGCTTGAGGAAATGAAGGCGTTGGCTGATAATCATACATGGTCCTTGGTTTCTCCAACTTCAGCCATGAATATTGTTCCTTGTAAATGAGTTTTTAAAACTAAACTCAAAGCTGATGGGTCCTTAGAACGGCTGAAAGCCCGCCTTGTTGCCAAGGGGTTTACTCAGCGTGAGGGTATTGATTTTATTGAAACATTTAGTTCGGTTATTAAACCGGGGTCTATTCGTTTGGTTCTTAGTATTGCTACGGTGCTGGGTTGGTCCCTGCGGCAGTTGGACGTCAAAAACGCCTTCCTACACGGTTTCCTAACGACCCTGGTCTATATGGCCCAGCCTCCGGGCTTTGTTGATTCAGCTCAGCCTCATGCTGTTTGTAAGCTTCACCGTGCCTTGTATGGTTTGCCGCAAGCCCCTCGAGCTTGGTTTGATCGGTTCAGTCGATTCCTTCTTGGTGTGGGGTTTGTTTGTAGCCTCTCTAATGGCTCTATGTTCATTTATCGATATGATGGTCGCATTATTGTTTTACTTCTCTACGTTGATGATATTGTGCTTACTGGGAATGACACATCCTATCTAGACTCATTTGTTGCTACCTTAAGCTCTCAGTTTGCGATGAAGGATTTGGGTGCTTTGCACTATTTTTTGGGCATCGAGGTTACTACTACTCCAAGTGGTTTATTTCTTTCTCAGTCTAAGTATGCCTTGGACATTCTCCAGCGAGCCCATATGGTGGACATCAAGCCCATTTCTATGCCAATGGCTCTTCGATTGTCTGTAGAGGGTGATTCGAGTCTCTTCACTGATGTTACCCTCTATAGGAGTATTGTTGGGGGACTCCAATATCTTACTATGACTCGTCCGGATCTCTCGTATGCCGTTAATTCGATTTGTCAGCATATGCATTCTCCAACTGTGGCTCATTTTGGAATGGTGAAGCGCATCTTACGTTACATCAAAGGCACTTTGGATCATGGTCTACGGATTGTTCGTGATAGCTCTCTTACTCTTTATGGATTCTCTGATTCTGATTGGGCCGGTTGCCCGCTTACTAGACGCTCTACTACTGGATTTTGCACATTCCTTGGCGCCAATTGCATTTCTTGGAGTGCCAAGAAGCAGTCAACAGTATCCCACTCTAGCACTGAAGCTGAATATCGTGCTATGGCATCTACAACGGCCGAGCTTACTTGGCTTACGTTTCTTTTGCGGGATCTTGGAATCCCACAGTATTCGCCTATTACTCTCTTTTGTGAAAATATCAGCGCTCTACATATGACGGTCAATCCGGTGTTTCATGCGCGCTCCAAACACATTGAGCTTGATTATCATTTTGTGCGTGAGAAGGTGGCTCTTGGTCATCTTGTTACTCGGTTTGTCCCGTCTAGACTTCAGGTGGCAAATCTTTTCACCAAACCATTAGCTCGACGGGAGTTTCATGCTTTGTGTCTCAAACTGGGCCTTAGTTCTCGGCTCAGTTTGCGGGAGGGTATTAACCACCTGTCCACATCATCACATCCACGTGGCCAGGGTATCACGTGAGGCAGTTGTGCTAGTTATAAATTGTGGACAACAGCTGTACATCACTATCTATTGTAACTGAATATTTGTATTATATTAATGAATAGAAATAGATCTCATCAGTAAGTGAGATTGAAGTTCTCAGAAACCTCTTTCGTTTTCAATTCGTCTTCTCCATTTTCTCAAAACTCTTTAATGAAATGGTTTATGCTTTGTAGCTTTGATTAGTGCCGACGACCATTAAAAAGCTTGGTTAATTATAAAGCTTGGTTAATTATACATGGCACTAGACACCTACCACACTAAAAATAGGTCAACAACTAATCTCATTCATTAATCATGCATTCACTGACTTTGCACGGCCCCACCAACCCACCTACATGTTCCCTTCTCCTCTAATCCCTTTTTAATTTGAATTATGCTTGAGCTTATTTGAATTTTTGGGATTAGAAAACTAGTGCAATTTAGAGTTTCTATGTAACCCAAAACCAAACCAAAACCGGTTGTTTAAAATCAAACCAAAAAAAGATTCGGTTTTGATTTTAGAAATTGAAATTTCAATCGGTTTTGGTTTAGGTTAAAACCGTCCTTTAGCACCGAACCAAATGAAGTGGAACTCGTATAAAGAGAACCCACACCGAACCTAAACTGTACTAAACCCAGCCTAAAAGTAAAGGGACTAAGGGTACGTGTCAATTCGATATGGAACCGGGTATTCAGTTCGGATCCGATTCAGTTCCAAGTCATGGTAGTGGGATCCAAATTTGGACCAAGTTTCGAATCGGTTCTAAAATTGAATACTCTAACCGATCCGGTCGGTTCGATTCAAATCTGGTTACAATTCGATTCTTATCTATTTACTACATCCGGTTACTATATCCCAAAAAATTAAAAAATAAAACATGGAGAGAGAAAGAGAGAGATCATTACTTCTATACCTTCAATACACAGCGCTGGAGTCTTTGCTTGGTTTGGAACAATGCAGTAAGAACAATGGAGAGGAAACGAAGAATCAGAAAGATGATCCCACAAGCTCTACCTCGGGCTTCACTGTGTTCGTTCAGGACTCATGAACACAGAAGAAGCTTAGAGAGATTAACTCCAACTTGCATCGATGTTGCAATTGCAAGGTTGTTGAAGATAGAGAATCGACTATGAAACTGTTGCAACAAGAGACGGAGAAGCTGAAGAATTGAAGAGTTACGGAAGAAGTCATGATCATGAAGAAATCCGTATTTAATAAGACATAAGGACTAAGGAGTAAGTGAGCCTAAGGCTTTAAGGCACAAGGGTTAACCGTTAACTTAGAGTTTTAAACCATTAAAACTCTAAACCTAATTAAGTTAACTTTTAAGGCGAGTGATCGACTAAATTATAAAGATATTTTCAGATCCAAGACTTAACCATATTAAATTCTGTCTGGATTAGTTCAGGTTATTCAATCAAGATTCGGATTCGGTATTTGGTTCCTAGTTACTCATTGACACCCTTACCTAAAAGGCTAAAACATTAATTCTAAGATCTCAATTTTCTCTTCGTCTCTTCCGTCTGCATCTTCGATTATCAACTCTCCTCATTTCTCTTATATAGTTCTGCACTTATGTTGTTTCCCTTTTCCGTGTCTTGCCTCTTCAAGATCAGTACAAGACATTCCCAAGTCTCATAAGAATAAAAAAAACGTGAACCGAACAAAACAAAATATGTTAAATTGCATTACCGAGACCATATACGATCCGAATGGAATTGAATAGAAACATAATAAAACTGAATCGATTCAGTTTAGTTTTGATTTGATGTTTTGAAAAATATTGTTCGTTTGGTGCTTTACTCAGAATTTGTTAATGGGTCTCGCCGTCATGGTTTTAGTGTATGGTATCTGATCCGATATGAGATCGGCATGTATCGAGCTGTATTGGACAATTTTGCCTTTAGATTTAAAAAAAAACTGTTTTACTTCTAGTCTGCAACATTTCATCAATATGATATTGACACTGTATCAAGATTGATGACTAGTGATACGGATATGTATCGCTTGTATTAGACGACCAGATACCCAATATACCTCAAATTAACCATGGTTGCATTGGGTCCTGTGGTGTTATTCTAAGTAGTGAGATCAGGTTCGAGTACAAATTGTTGTCTAAATGTGTTGTAAGAAAAAGAACACTACCGGATCACATGGCTCTTGCGACCTAGAGGCCCTTGATACATGAGTGTGGGTAAGTATCATTCTATTTCTCATGAAATAAAAAATAGCATCTATGTTAATACCCCTACGGGTGCAAGTGCTATATGACCAGACAGTGATCTCTTGCTAATATGTTATATTAGTTTTAGTGATGGCTTGTGACTTTAACTAGGAGTAATAGGAAAGAAGGGGTGCTGTTTTCTGGGTGGAGCGCACGCGGTAACACGAAAGGGGGTGAAATTCCTGCCATACATGGGGACTCGGATCGGACGATCCAAGAGAGATGTTGAAGAATCGGGATTGGGTGACGCCGATTCTGATTCGAATCGGGCAATTCAAAGCATAGGATAAGGTGCATCAGGTAGAAAAAAAGTACACATTTGTACAGTACCAGAACATGAATAATACCAATTCAACGTTAAAATAGTATTAGTTTATTAGTGACAGAAGAACAGAAAATATTTTGGCCTTAAGAGAGTATTCTATTCGAAGTTCTCTCTTTTCTTTTCTCCTCCAAATTTGGTCCTCTCTGTCTCACCTTAAGCCTTTGTAGGTTTTGCCACTTAAAAAAAGATTATTTCTAAACTTACTTCTAATTAATATTAGAAAGTAAGGGATGACTATAATTATAAAATTTCACTAACAAACAAAAAGAAGGGGGTGACTGTGACTATAAAATTCACTAACAAACAAAAAGCAAATATTAAAGAGAATCTTAATAGTTTCTTAGATTAATATAATTCTAAGATTATCAGATTTTTGTCGCATAGATTAGAATGAAAGCAACTTCATTTTATTTATTTATTTATTTTTCTTAAAAGACTCCAAATAAGTAAGTCACCACCTATTTAATTTCATTTAAATGGTTCATCATTATTCACATATACGCTCACATGTACTCACTCAGTCCATCAATACAACACCTCGGTTTGTCTCTAATTTATTAGTAGTTTCGAAGAATTTCGGGCATTTGTTTTTTAGTCTTTGGGATTATGTGATTGATTAAGCAATTTTTAAAGGGAGAAATGTATTTCTTATTTTAATGACAATCCATAAACCAAATGATCAAAATCACTTGCCCTAGATATGATTCAAATTTTGAATTGAATCGAGTAAATCTGAGGATGGTAGTGCAGAGCCTCTTGTTGTCTCTTTTGACTAACATTCCTCTCATTCTTTATCATGTGGGTCATTTGTATACAAATCGTATGCACTCCTTTTTTTGCACCAATTGACTTGATGTGTGAGATACCAATAAGGCTGCAAGTCTACAATAGGGTTGGATTGGGTCGGGCCTTTTAAAATCTCAACCCAATCCTGAGTCCCCATAGCTGAGCCTAAGCCCGGCCCTGACCATTGAGGGGAAGGGAGTTGCATGAGCTGGTCAAGCTGGGAAGGAGGAAAAGAAAAAAAAACAAAGAACATGAAGAAGAAGAAGACAGGGTTGAGTTGGGTCGGGCTGGGCCGGGCCACGCTTAGCCCGAGGCCTCAACCTTGGCCTAACCCTGACTCAGGGCAAAAAATTCCCAACCCTGACCTACCCTCAGGGCCAAGATATTTCAACCCAGGTCTTATTAGGGCTCAGGACAGGTCAGGGCCAAACTTGCACCCTAGGTACCAATGTGTACTGGAAATGTGTCGATCTCATCCTTTTAAACGCAATTTCATGATCCAAGGTTTCATTCGTAATTTTCTCAAGACATTCTAAATCATGGCTCCGTTTGATTGCGAGAGGAATTAAAAGGAATGTAAGTGAAGTTTTTCAAACATAAAAAAGAAGCTTTGTTGTAATCATTACCTAACATGATTGTAAAATATTTAAATATTTTATTATATTTAATAATAATGCAGTTTAGATCATTTTTATTTTACATTTTAAATTTAAGGGATTTGAAAGTAAAGTAAAATGATATTTAACAAGCAAATAATAACTGATTTACAGTTAATGACATAAACATGTTGGGCAATACTTACAAAAATTTATTTTTTAGGTATAAAAAATTTCATTTCCTTTTCTTTAATTCCCCTTGGAATCAAACGGAGCCCAAGGATTTTAAAATCCATTAGCATTCAAATGAAAAAAAAAACAGGAAAAAAGATCTCTACTTGGTGGTGTTTCCTATGCCTTCTCATAGGACACCATAAAATGACGCATCTGCCCCCTAGGTAGAAACTCAGGCATGCTCCCTCATTAGCCCAACACTTGTGTACACACCATGCGACCATGTAGAGATTTCTTGCGTGACTATAACTTTAGACTCTATTATGAGTTAAATGACATTTCAGAAACTTCATACAACAAGAAGAGTGATTATTCTATGGAAGAAAGTTTCTCGTCTGAAAGAGTGGATCCTGCACCTGCACCTGCACCTGCACCTGCACCTGCACCTTTGGGTCTATTTCTTTCCTCTTCCTTATAAAATGATCTCCCTGTCCTCATAAATTCAACCAAAATGAGGGCTCAAATTGAATCACCCTTACCCCCATAAGATTGAATCCAAACTTAAAACTTTCTAGGGGGGGGGGGGGGGGGTGGAAGTTTCCCATATAACAGTATAAGTAGTGGGAAGGAGTTTAAATTAGAGAATTGCAAATAGCACATGTTAAGCTGTTGGAATTTGGACTTTAATAAATCTCTTCAGGTGTTCACAATTCACAATTCCCCAAGTCAAAAGGGTCTTCTCTCCCACATCTCATCATGGGCTTTACCTAGCCTAGGTTGGACCACATACAAAACAATACCCCCATATCACTCTACTCTAATATATATATTATATACATAGGTATATTATACAAGTATTTATAATACGAAATAATTACTCTCCGTATCTCCCGTTATTGGCTTTTATTATATATTTTTTTTAATCACAAAACGACAAAAATAAACAGCTGTTCGATTTTGATTTTCTTTTAATTTTTTTTAAAGACCATTGGTGGGGTCTCACTGTTTTCTACTTGTCGTTTGGTGATTAATAATATATATATTAGATCTCTAAAATACGGTCATATGTATAAGGGGCGGCCTTATGGACCTTGGGCTTGGGCTTGTATTTTCTTTTGTCGTTAGTGAATCCCACAATCCTCAAGTTGGTCAATAGATTACAGGGATGGTAGTAGTTACATATAGGGGTGTCAATGGGATGGGATGGGATGGGATGGGCTGGGCTGGGCTGGCAGGCTAGTCCGGGTTTGTTAAAACCCCAGCCCAACCCTAAACTCTCTTAGCTCAGCTCAAACCTAGGTCGGGTTGGGATATCTAAACCCATGCCCAGTCCAGTCGGGTTCAGCCCAACCCAGCCCTGCCTTGATTGATCTTGATTGGGTTCGATTGAGATGGGTTGGCCATGATTGACATTTTCAGTCCCTAATTTTTGTCATTTCATGTCCGGGCTGACCTTGATTGACCTTGACTACCCATATATTTTTGCTATTAATGTCCCTATATGCACTAAAAAAAGGGACAAAAATGAAAGGTCTTTAGGATTGGCTTCTTCTTTCCTAAGAAAAGAAGGAAAAAAACCACAAGGGAAATTTTCACCTACCTTCCCTAAGGTGACATGAAACTATAATTACACACCCCTAGTTTTAGAAAATTCTGCGTACCCCCCTGAGGTTCACAAAAGTTAACACATGCCCCATTGTGCCAGTTTAAGACTAACAATGTTAAAAATATGAGGTGAACTGACAAAATTGCCCTTGACACTTGGGTTTCAAAACCAATAAACCGTTTAGGGTTTGAAATTGGGAAAATTCCCAAATCTTCTCCTCTACGCACCTGCAAGTCATCTTCCTCCCTAATCTGTGACCTAGAAGAACCATGACCACAGACGGCACGGCGTTGAGACCACTGTCCGCCAACTAAATTTCGAACTCATTTGACAGATAATGCAATTGAGTTATGGGGATCTATCATCCACCCTGCCACAAGTTCAATCTAAACAATTTGGTGCTCCAAATGAGCATAACACACTTCTTCCACCTGGGAAACCTGATAAATTTCGGCCATATTTCATTGGAGATTTTCCTGTTGGGCCATCAAATAGACCTGGGACTTCTTCAAACTTACATTCAGAGCATCCATTTATGCTCAATTCTTTCGCAAACAGTAGTTTGAGCACTCATACTGTGAATTGCTCAAGCAGCTGCGAGTTTCAGCAAAAGGAGGATGAACAGGGGGCAAATAAGTATTCTAAATTGCCAAGTTTTTTGGATAGAAGAACACTTAATTTTTTGTGGGATGCGCTCATAACCACATGCATGCATGGTAGTGAATCCACTAGCACCCGGGTGCTGCCTGAGCCCAATAAGCAGCTCAGTAGCTCTTCTGCTGCAAAGGATGACACTACTGGAACTAGTTCTATGACAAGCAAGCTTCCTCATTGGCTCCGGGAAGCTGTTAGTGTTCCAAACCTGATCTGCCCCCAACTGTTTTGACAATAGCTCATTCTGTACGCTTGCTTTATGACGAAGAGAAACTGACAATTCCACCATTTACTGAAGAAAGCGAAATGTAGGTTGCGAAAGCTCAAGCGGATGACACCAGACGCAAAAAATTTTAGATCAGTTTGCTTGGTGACAATGTTGCTTCAAGCTCTGTTCCTCTGGTACCGCCATTTCTGATGCCATTGCAGCCACCATCGATGCCTGGGACATCAGGGTTTTCATGGAGTGAACCTGATCTTAACTTGCCGCCATTAAATTTAAAACTGATGAGTTCTCCACCACCATCATCATCCTATATAAACCACCACAAGAAAATTGGCAAAGGTTTATCCATCCCCCTCTCCTGAAGTGCTTCACTTGGTAGCATCTTGTGTGGCTCCAGGCCCATAGATTGGGGGAAAATCCCAAATCTTCTCCTTTGCGTTGGGTTGTTTCAGCTCAACGTTGTGGTCATGGTTCTTCTAAATCACGGTTGGGGAGGAAGATAATTTGCAGGTGCACAGAGGAGAAGATTTGGGATTTTCCCCCAATTTCAAACCCTAAACGGTTGATTGGTTTTGAAACTCTCCAAGGGTAGTTTTTTCAGTTCACCTCATATTTTTAACGTTGTTAGTCATAAACTGACGGAATGGGAGCATGTGTTAACTTTTGTGAACCTCAAGGGGGTACGTAGAATTTTCCAAAACTGGGGGTGTGTGATTATAGTTTCGTCATACCTCAGGGGTTGTACGTGAAAATTTCCCATAAAAAAAAACAGAAAAAAGAATGAATCAATGAAAGAGGGACGTACAGTAGTGTATATTTTACCTTTCATATAAATACATGTTTCTAATTTATTTGGCCAGAAGATCGCTGCCAAGTTGCGTGGCTTCTGCACTAGCACAGGATCAATGAGAGAGTCTATAGGAGCATCAACATGGAAATGATTTTCGATTTCACGAAGGGTGGTAAATTTGTGTGTTCTTGTGCCAAAAATGATTTTGGATTTCATGAAGTGATTTTTTATTTCACGAAAAATTTCACGAAGGATGGTAAAAAAAAGATTTGTGCCAGGTTGCATCGAATATCATTTTTGGGAGAGACTTTGAAATAGATTTTTGATAAATTTTCTATTCATTTTGAGTTGAGAGCCTCTATTATAACATCTTGATTGGATATAACCCTATCAATTGAAGGCTTGCATTGAAGCGATTGATCCTTCACATAGAAGAAGCCTTTGAAGAAATCCATTGTTGGTTGCATGGTTTCATTCTCACATCATTTTACTAAGGGAATTTTTCTTCGCATAGGTAACAACGTTCCTTAACCATTTCTTTATTGATTTGAATTTGATTCTTAGTATTGATCTAAGAGTTGTGTGTTGTTTTCCATTTATTGTATTGAAATGAAACATTTAGTGGAATTCTCTTAAGTGTTGGGAGTGGACGTAGGCTCTTGGAGTCGAACCACTATAAATCTTGTGTCTCTTGTGGGTTGTTTATTGCTTTAATTTTTAATTGTACAATTAGTTTTGAAAAAAAGACACAATCCACTAGATACAACCTGTTCACCTCCTCTAGGATATCTTACACCCTGTTCCAACCTCAGGCTTGAAACTCTCAGCCTAGGCAGGGCATGTTCGGGCTCGGGTTGGTCAGGTTAAATTGACACTCCTAGCTAGTTACCCAGTACATTGAAAAATGATAGGGGTTGAGGCAGTCATTTTATCCCCACTGTGTCTGGGCATGGACCCTGTTTCTTGCTGATGTATGTTTTATATTAAGCATATGCTAATTTGAAATACATCCTTCGAACAATGTTCTTTTGCTAACTGTGCCAGCCTTTGCATTCTCTGGAATATTTTATGGTAGGAAGTTTGTCACTACATCCATAACATTCTAATGGGGGTTGACAATTGATCATTTTTTGCAACTGTCCTCAATTTCTCAGGGAGAAAGAACTAAGATGCACTAACCTCTCATAGCCACAGTTGGTAGGCCACTTAGCTTTGTACAGGTTGGACTAATTTTTGGGTAACACTTGGCCTTAGATTTCAGAAATTTGCACCAGTTCTAATTCTATGTGTTTTTTTTTTTTTCTAATTTATTCAATGTTAATTGCATAAGACCAACGTAGCCATCAGATTTCATAGTTTGTTCTAGATTTTGTTCGTATATTGTTCTGTAATTTGAATGTTTATTTCACAATAACAATGTTATTGATTTTAGAAAATCTTAACCCCAAAAAGAACGTATATGTGTTAAAAATCAAATTTCAAAGTTATGTGGACTCTATGGCTTACATGAAATGAAATGACCTGATGTTTGGAAAGAGAAGCTGGATTCCAGAAGGACTAATTTTCTCTTCTCAGAATTCCCTTATTGAGTTCATAAAATCCCAGCAGCCGGCTCATCTATCTCCTCTTGCATCAGTCCTTGGGATGCCTTCACCAAAGCAGATCTAGAAACCCTCCATTTGTAACACAGTTGTAACTTCCAGTTACATTTCTAGTTGTGGATTCCTTAGCCCGGAAGGCCACTTCTATAACATGTATGAAAGTTTGGCCGAATTACACTCAATATTATACTCCAAATTCCAAGTGTTTCACACGCTCTGAATAGAAATCTTCTTACCAATAGATGATAGCCCCGCTAGAGCAGCTAAACAAACCTTGTACTGGAGATAGGGAGAGCACTTGATTCCAAGAGGTCTCATTATGAACTTCCTGGTCCTCACCTTGCCCCCTACCATCGATCTTGCTTTGTATTACATTAAAAAAATTTCAAGTCTTGCATTTGTTGTTGGATGAAACCAAAATAGTCACATATTCATATACTTAAACGCGTCACAAGTTCCATTACAGTCCTGAGCTAATCCACCAGTTCCGGATGAGTTTGGGTTTCCCATTAGGTCCTAAAAAACTCAACTTCCAATTTTATTTCCACTTCTAAATTTTATACCCGAATAAGCAGACTCTCTCTCTCTCTCATTCATTCTTGCCCACAAATCCTTAGTAATTTACTTTGTGCCACCTAATAGATGGCCACACGTGAGTAGCAAATGCTCGGACATTACATACAACAATAAGATCAAATATTCAAATTGCTTTAGTAACAGCAACTTCAAAGAACAACAATTTCAATAGTGCCAAGAGGTCGAAGAACACATTCAAGATTTAAAATCCCAATAGATATCAATGATTCAAGTGTTTGCAATTTTTCAAAGCAATGTGTTACAATCAAATTAATACGAAAAAATGATACTTATCATATGGGATGAAGCTCTAATGGCATAACGACAATCAATTGAAGCACTTTATAGGACTGCAGGATATAATAGGAAATTCAGAATGATTTGGAGGAACAATTGAGATATTCGATGAAATACCTCCAATTTTGGTTTCTTGTTTATTCTTTGGGATATGTAGATGCAGTCTCATCCAATCTCATAACATCAACTTCTGAGATTATTGTTTCCATTATGTCAAAAATCAGATGAATCACTGTTTCCATTATTTCAGAAGTTCAACTCCAAAAAGCAGAGGTTTATTTTTAATAATTTTCTATGGAATTAAGATGTCAACAAAAGATTATATATTTTGATTGTCTTAGAGTTTACATCACATATACCTCCACCAAATATGGCTCCAAGTGCATGAATCTCTCTCTCTATGTGCCACATAACAACAACCCACACGTGCACGTTTACTAGTATTACCATATACATGTTTCTCAAATGATAGGATCAACAAGAGTCCACTAAAAAAAGTAAACTAATTTCATATACACCTATTCTTCGTACTAGATCTACTAAAAAAACGTAAACAAACTGAACATCTACAGCTACTGCTATCTCCTAATCGACCTTAATCAGGCCATTCAGATTATTTACTTTTAAAATTAGAGTTGGACATATTTGGGCAAGCATCTCTTCAGCATCAGCGAACTGTAAAAAAAAAAAAAAAAGGTAATTAATAATTAAAATAAGAAAATATATAAATGACAAAGAACAGTACCTCCTCGTTATAATAAATAGCAATATAGCGATGGAGTTTTATCAAATCTGCTTCTGTACATAATGGATAACCATTATTTGCCATTATCCTGGCATACAAAGGGGTACTTGGGACCATGTTATACCATTGTGGTGGAATGGAAGAATGTAATGCCTTGTTCATTAAAGACCAACCGCCAGCAGTATTTTTTATATTCTTATACGCCCTCTTCTAAAAATTACTTCTCAGTGCCCCACTCCAAACACCTGGGTGTGACTCATACAAATGTTGTGTATTTGGATTTTTTTTGCTCATTTAAAAAAATAAAATAAATACACAAATAAACAAGTTACAATAATGTATAAATTCTAAATCTGTTGTTGGAACCGCTTCCTCTAAAAGACCGACCTTGTAGGAAAGGGAGGAAACAATATGTATTAATGTATATTGGCGAACTATCCAAAAGGGGACACAGGTGGATAAATAATTCAACACCTGCCCGCTCCTAGGGGGACTAGTCTGTCTGCTCTGGTACGACGTTCGAACCGCTTTCTCCAAAAGACCGACCTTGTAGAAAAGAGAGGAAACAATATATATATCAATTGAAAATATTAAGTAATTAATAATTAAAATAAAAATATATATAAATGACAAAAAATAGTACCTCCTCGTTATAATGAACAACAATATCGCGATGGCGTTTTATCAAATCTGTTTCTGTACATAATGGATAATCATTATTTACCATTATCCTAGTATATAAAGGGGTACTTGGGACCATGTTATACCATTGTGGTGGAATGGAAGAACATAATGCCATGTTCATTAAAGACCAACCGCCAGCAGTATTTTTTATATTCTCATACGCCCTCTTCCAAAAAATGCTTCTCAGTGTCCCACTCCAAACAGCTGGGAGTGACTCATACAAATGTTGTGTATTTGAATTTTTTTTGCTCATTTAAAAAAATAAAATAAATACACAAATAAACAAGTTACAATAAAAAAGTTTGGGACGAACACTTATAAAGTCTTTATAAGAGCTTTAAAAAAACAAAGACTCAACAATATGTATATCAAACAAGAGTTCTAACATGGCGGACTATCCAAAAGGGGACATGGGTGGATAAATAATTCAACACCTGCCCGCTCTCAGGGGGACTCGATATCGTGACCGTTGCCCGCTCTGATACCATATTGGAACCGCTTCCTCCAAAAGGCCGGCCTTGTAGGAAAGGGAAGAAACAATATGTATATCACATAGGAGCTCTAACACGACGAACTATTCAAAGGGGGATATAGGTGGATAAATAATTCAACACCTGCCCGCCCCCAAGGAGACTCGATATCGTGACCCATGCCTGCTCTGATACCATATTGGACTACTTCCTCTAAAAGGCCGATCTTGTAAGAAAAGGAGGAAACAATATGTATATCGAACAAGAGCTCTAACACGGCGTACTATCCAAAGGGGGACACAGGTGCATAAATAATTTAACATCTGTTTATAAAAATATAAATAGTATTAATTAAATTATTAAATATATATACACATAGAGAGAAATAACTAAATATAAAAAAAAAATATCTTACCTTCAATTTGAATAAATTTTGTTGTCCCTTTAGAGAATACCACAGAATTTCAGATGTCTCAAATCCTACGACGTGGACCAATGGTCTCCATGGCAAGAAGAAAATCTAACACAAAGTTTTGCAACTTTTTTGTTGGATAGACTGTACTTGATGAGGAACTAATACTTGTGATAAAAGAACTAAAATTGTCTGCTGGCTAATATATGAAAATTTCTCTATTCTACGGATTTGCAAGAAGCTGCAAAACAGATCTATAACACACAAAAAAATCGCAAAACTTAAAAATACAATCACTTGTTAGGTAATTGTGAGAAAATTCAAGGCTAAGAAATTATATACCCCTTAGCTGACTTTGAAATGAAATCGGTATAATCCTTGCTCGACTCCCAAGTCGATGCATATGATGTGGCATCCAACTTGTCGAAGTAGTCTATCGAGAAACTTGACTTGATGTCTTGTAACTTCAAAATCGCCTTTGATAGGGTTTCTTCCTGTTGAATTATTGTAACGCTCGAAGGGAGAGAATGAACTATTCGCAGTGGAACTCTCATAGGTTCATTGTCGAGGTATGTACCAACAAATGTTGTATATTAAACCTGGTAAAAAATGTTTTTGCTATTAGAGAAGTTGTTTGATAAGTAGCCAAACTTTTGAACTGTTCCAGTGGTGTAGGATGCGTTCTAATAAATCCTATTCCAAGGGCAGAATGGGCAAACAATAATTCAACAGTAGATCAAGCAATAATCACAATGCAACATTCACAACCACAGATTATGAAGGGTTATCCAAATTTATTGAATCGTCTTATAAGTAACAAAACTAGTTCAAAAGAGTTACAAGCTCCACTAGAATATTGTCAAGTTGTTCAAAGTTAAAAAACCAGTTCTATGGATTCAATTTTCTAGGACAATCACACACTTGAAGCTTTGAGATAGGATCCCATTTATTGATTCTGAAAGCCTCACATCTCATTTGTTGCAGATGCAATCGTTTTCATCTCTCCTTCACTTTGTTCTTATTTTCTATGCCACTCCATGCATGTACCCTGATTTATTGTCATTACTTTCATGCATTAATCACATCACTATGCTTAGCCTAAAGTCAATCATGTTTAGGATATTTAGGTTTATGGACCTTTGATTTTACATTCTCGAATACTAACCATTACCTTGCAGTCGAACCTTCAGGTATGTGCTTTCTTCACTCCCCTTGTATTTTACTTTATTACATTTTTACCTGCATTTCACTTACCCATCAAAGCATGTTTTTCTTTCCATAATGCCTAGCAATAGAAGATCGGCTTGATCGGACGGGCTAGGGTGCCTAATACCTTTCCCGGATCGTAACTTGACCCCATTTGTCTCTAAAAGAGCATTTTATGAGAGTCATTACATTTACATCATGGGTCCTAAACCCTCTTCTAGGTGACGACTCCCAACATTCATTTCACCCCTCTCTTCTCCCTAAAGAGAGATGAGGTGGAGGACACGTGGCGATCCCTTGCGGACGGATCCGCAAAAAGATGGAGAAAAAAGGGTATGGACACCTACAGGGCCGCTTGGCAGGGCCGTACAGGGCGCATGGTGCCACACGCAGGGCCGCACATGGAGCTTGGGGCTGCCTTGCGGGGCCATGTAGGTCGCGGTGCTGCCTAGCGAGGCCGTGCAGAGCACACGGGGCTGCCTTGTGGGGCTGCACCCGTTGTGGTGTTGCCTGGTATGGCCGTGCCTATTTACGGTATTGTCGCGCGTATGGTACACGCCTTACTGGGTGAACATAGGTGTATTTTTGGGGTTTTTGTATTTCTGTGGTGTTAGAGGGTGGGTTCCAGGGGACATTGCCAATCATTCACGTCCGTTTGTCATCATTACTAGGGGGTGACAAAATTCAGCATCTACACTACTTGGACTATCCTTTGAAGCATAAAAGTGATGTATTTGATGCATTTAAGAATTTTTATCAAATGATTCTTACTCAGTTTGATACTCGAATCAAAATTGTTCGGTCTGATAAAGAGGGGAATACATGTTTAGTGGTCTCCAAATCTTCTTTGCTAATAATGGTATTATCCATCAGCTAACGTGTGTTGACACACCCCCAACAAAATGGGGATGCTAAGAGGAAAAATCGCCATTTATTGGAGATCACTCGTAGTCTCTTATTTGACATGCATGTTCTTAAGACCTTCTGGTCTGAAGCTCTTCCCACTGCTTCCTTTCTCATACATCGCATGCCTACCAAACTCTTTGGTTCCAAATCTCGCTTATAAACCGCTTTCACTCTTCCTCCCAAACTCTTGGATGTGTTTGTTTTGTGCATATCAACAAACCCCATCACATTAAACTTGATCCCATTATCCATCACTAACGTGTGTGACACACCCCAACAAAATGGGGATACTAAGAGGAAAAATCGCCATTTATTGAGATCACTGTAGTCTCTTATTTGACATGCATGTTCTTAAGACCTTCGTCTAAGCTCTTCCCACTGCTTCCTTTCTCATACATCGCATGCCTACCAAACTCTTTGGTTCCAAATCTCGCTTATAAACCTGCTTTCACTCTTCCTCCCAAACTCTTTGGATGTGTTTGTTTTGTGCATATCAACAAACCCCATCACATTAAACTTGATCCCACTCGGGTTCGTATCCGAAATTACGTACCATACTCCAGTCCTATAGGAAAATTATCTCCTCTAGTTCCCTGCCCGGCTCCCTGGGGAACTAATCTTTAGAATGCTCAAAAGGGTATTTATGGAAGTAAAAAAGACCACTTGTCAACCGAACTCATCCTCGTGAACCTTATAAAAGAAAGAAATCAAACAATTAGATGAGTTTGGTTTCAGAGTTCTAGTTCCATTGTAAAATTGGACCGTCCGGTTTTATGGATTAAAAAAGCATATTTCGCCCACCGTGGGGCTCGAACCCACGACCACAAGGTTAAGAGCCTTGCGCTCTACCAACTGAGCTAGACGGGCATTTGATAGTACTGCGTATACACCTATTAACTATCTAACCGAAAAGAGAGAGAGACGTTTAAGATGAAATCTTAGTGCAATAGTAAATTAGTGTGGCGTATTTTGCCAGTAAATAGGCTACTCTGCACGTCTGTACACATGCTCACATTCAAAGTTTCAAACTATATTACCTATGCATCTGAGACCCACTCGGACAACCTCAACCGCTCTTCGACTCTTTGTGTTAGTCCAGTTAGCTTCTTTGACCCAAACCTGGTCTTTTTGTCAAGATTGAATAAGTTTGGAACAGACTCACTAATCCAATCTAAGAGTAAAACTGTTAAAAGAAAACTAGAAATGTTTTTAATTTCAAAATTTTGCATGAACAACCACGATTTTCACCATTAATGATTTCTAGGATATTTTAATGCATCTTTTCCTGAAAAAAATCCAAAGTTCTTTACATGCTTTTCATGCAAAGTCATACCTTGATGTTCTCTCTCATTTTAATATGCCGTGCCAGTCCCCCCACTCCAAGAAAAAAAAAAGGCCCTGTTGCTGTGGGCTTCACTGAGCCATCGAAAGTAATACAATTCTTCAACATCAAAGCTTTCCATTTTGGCTTATCCGCCCTACTGTGACCAAATCATGATCCCAATACACAGAATTTTGATTTGAACACAATTAATCATAGAAATTTGGGTACTGCAACATGACTCTGACATTACACACAAGAAAAAAAACTTTCCATTAGGCTGTCACAACATTGAACCAACAGCTGTTAATCCCCCCCCCCCCCAAAACCCCTAAAAACAAGAGAGAAAAAAAAAAAACACAAAAAAAAACCTATCTACATTCACTACCCGATCTTAACAATGGCAGATGATGCTATGTCCTCTCTATTCAGATATGGGAGGAGATCAACTCGGAAAAATGAGGTAGAAGAAAATTCATGCACTGATGAGAACCACAATGAAGTAAGCACTGAAAGTTTCACACCTACTCTGATTTGTACTCTTGTTCAGTACCATTTCTCCATATCTCCTTCAACTGATCAATGATAAAAATTAAATCGTTAGAATAACCTAAGCAATATTAATCCTCAGGTACCAGCCTGGTGAAGCAGAGTCACACGTTAAACTTTAAAATGCAGAACATCATGCATCAGAATGCTAGGAAAAGTCCTCCCAACCCAATCCCCACCTCCAACCCCAACCAGATGAGTTAAGGTTGAACAACCATGAGTAAGTCACATCCATAGTAAACCTCTCATAAAAAGTGAATCTGATTTGGTGAATTGTGCCACAGACCGTAGCTTTCTTTCACATTCTCTTTCTTCTGCTTTGTCTTCCTCAGCCAATTGAGGAACAGGGCAGACCTCAGCGCAACAGAAGGTTGCTCCATTGCGACCTAATGGTTGCAGGTTTGAATCGGGAAACAGCCTCTTTGCGAAGTGGGGGTAAGGCTGTGTACACTACGACCCTCCCTAGACCCATGTGGCGGGAGCCTTGTGCACTGGGCACACCCTTTTTTTATCAGTCAATTCAGGTCAAATTTTTCACCAAGGAGCTATGAGCAGCATTTTGACTGTGAGGTCTTCACCACATGTTTTAACAACAAACCGGTGGAAGACAGATCCAACCAATTAGCATAGCTTAGAAACATACTACCATTTTGCTTCCCATACATACGTATACACTCCAAAATCTGCATGCAAACATGCAAGACACTATCTGGTTGAGAAAGATGAACAGGAAGGGTGCAGGTTTACCTGTCCAAGGTGCTTCTTCTGAAACCGATACCCCTGGTAAGAGATATTTAAGGAGCATTAGTTATTGACACTCTTTGCATTCCAACATACCATAATCACTAAGTCTGAGGGATTCTTATTGACTAACCTTATCAGTTCCATAGATGTAGTCGCAGTAAGTGAACACTGAAGCAAAGTTGCTTTGACTTTGACCCCCAACATAATGATGGTAATCATGGTACTCCGCACCTCCGTAGAAGGGGATATACTTTGTGGGACTCCAAGGGAAGTCATACCTGCATCAAGAGCCAGGTTAATCACATTGAAATCCTCATTTATTTCTTAATGAAAAAAGACAAGACATTGAAAGGCAGAGAAAAGTAACTAAATAAATAAGAGGCAGGTGAAAGGCAAATTAGAAGTAATTGAATCTATAGACCATGATAATGGTTTTGATGTTTGGGTGCTTCTGGTGCAAGTCTCCCATACCCAGTGTTTTAAATCTGCCAGGTTTAACCCCCTGGGGGGAGGGGATTTTAAGATCTGACCTGGGCACAAAACCAGAAAAAGGCCTTCCGGTTGATTCAATAGGGTCAACCAACAGGTGACAACAAATAAGCTACACATGTATTGTCTTCTTAATTCTCATTTTATTTTTGGGAACAATACTAATTCATTAAACTAAATTATAGTAACCACTAACCAATTTCTCTCAATATATATAGATTTAATGACCCAGAAAAGAGTTGGAATTTTCAAATTTTGAAACAAAACAATTATAGTCCATTAAATTAAGAAAAGCTTTTAAACTGATGTGAACTTTATTAATAATAAGGTAATTAATGCCCTATCAGTAAGGGGCTGATCAGTACCACCACCCTCCCCCCCCCCCCCCCACACCAAAAAAATAAATAAATAAATCAATAAAACAGTCAAGGGGCTGAATCGCATCGTACCAATCAAGAAACCAATACTATCATTATTCTTTTCCTTTCCCTAGGAAAGTCTCCAAATCACCAACCTGATTTAGTAGTGATAAGGCTTACTTGATTTGAGTTGAATTGAGCTGAGGAAGATTTCAAATCAAGTCATAGAGTTTTATCACGATCCAATCAAAACAAAATGATGTGACAAAGCAAATCAAATGATCAGAAAACTGTTTAATCTGAATTTTGGGTTGGGTTATCTTCATTCTCATGTGTGCCTATCATATGCTGTTATTATTGAGAATCAAATCACAGTAACACAGTCAAGGATTTCCCATTTATGTTGGCGGATGCTCTGTTTTAGAGCTTAATTCTGTCAGAATTGAGGTTACCACCTGAGGAGAATCTAACCATCTGATTAAGAACCCCTTTTGGGATATATTCAAGGGCCACCAGAGAGAGGCCTTCAACCAGGACATGACTCAGATCAGGTCTGCTGAGTAATTTTAAATCTCCCCTTCTGCCTTTTTATTTTTCCAGATTTGTTAATTAATCTTAATCTGACCGTTTGATCATCAACATCTTTTGGGAATCTGTTCCACTATTGGCCTATTACAATCTACCACAATCTAGTATCCATCTGAGTTTCTGAATAATTTTAATTAGGGTTTTCATATATTCTGATTTAATTTCCAGATTACACTATTTGTTAATTGGGTTAAATCTAACCGTCAAATCATCAGAGTCTTGTGCGGTTTTGTTAATGTAACATCATCCTAACTTTAATCAGAATTTGAACTCCATCCAATAAGGTTGACTTTTGACCTTATTGTTGACCTATTTCCGTTTTGGGGTTTACTTGAGATCTTGTCAAAAGGAGTGTATAATCTGATCTTAGGGTTCATCTTACCAACCTGGCTACCCCCCACCATTATGTGTCAAAGAGACATATATTTAAGTGTTCGAGACTTTGAGGGCCAAGCTTTAGGGCTCATTTGTTTGCCAGACAAAAGTGGGATAAGCAAAAAGGGGTGGGAAAAGTGTACTATTTCCCCACAAAATACCAAGGATGTGTGTGTTTGGATACATGGGGTGGGAAACTTCTAGACAAACTCATTAAATGCATTTATTCTTGTCTGGTGAGGTGGCATCTCTCTTTTTTCCACCCCATTCACTTTCAAAGTCCTACCAATTTTGGTAGGACTTTGGCACTATTCATGGAAAAGTTACTTTTGAGTCTATCTCTCTCCTCGTCCTATTTCCTTTCTTTCCCATGGAATCCCACCCCATGTCCATTTCCTCTCTCTCCCACTAAATCCCACCCCAGTACAAAATGCATATTCCATTATTTCATTTCCTTTCCTTATCAACCTAACCCACAACATGTGGGACCCACCCTCACAAGTTTCCCACCCCTTTTTATCCTGCAAACAAATGGGGCCTTAAGGAACTGGAACCAACTTGTGTCGTAAACTCGTGATTACAAAGAAACACTTACATTTGAGTGTACCTAGAACTGTTAAAGGAATCGGAACCGGAACCAAATCATTCTATTCTTAAACAGGGCCGGATCCTAGTTTTGGGACCTTAGTATATATAGGACGGTTTTGGGATTGGTCCCCTGAGAAGGAACCGGTAAGTTAAAAAACAAAAAGGGCATACCCAGTGCACGAGGCTCCCGCCACTGCGGGGTCTGGGGAGGGTCATAATGTACGCAGCCCTTTACCAAGTTTCATCCCCTGTGACATCCTTACAAGAATCTGTCTCATTGCAAGTAAAGGGAAGGAAGGCAAATTAATTTTGAAAAGAAAATAATGCAGAATCGATCCTGAATCAGTAAAGCCATCGAGAGATCAATCGCAACAGGATCACATTTAGGGCAAATCAGTAGTAGTAATAGAATTTTCCAACATTTTTTTTTTTTTACATATGAAAGAAGAAATAAAAGGGATATGACCTAGAATCACCACTACGCCTGTGGGAGGGCATCACCACTAATCCCAACCTATTGATTCACCACAATAGGGATGAGCTGCATCACCACAGTCCAAGGAACAACATCACCACTGACCCAAGGAGGCAAAAGCCAAGTTTCTTCGTAACTCAATTCAGAGGAGGCTGAATCCCCCTCTCCCTTTATTTATAATATCAAAGAAAACAAAGAAACAGAAACTTCAAATTCCAACGCAGAAATATATGGTAACCTGATTACAATAAAAGAATGAAAAAACTAAACTAAGGCCCCACCCACTTCTACAATTTAATGAGATCCAAAAAAGTAGGGGTAACCTATAAATATCCCTTAGCTGAGCCCACCATAAATCTTCCATGCAATGAGCATATCGGGTTGAAGATAATAAAAGATCCTATAAATCTTTCATGCAAGGGACCTTAGTTTAGTTGTTTTTTCAGTCTTTTAAGATCTGTATAACTTCCATTTCGCAAGCTATATCTTCTTCATTTTGGGGCCCGCAGGGGCTGATTTTAAGGAGCTCCAATCCCACCATATGCAGGATATAACAGATGGCAGTTTAAGTTTCCTAAAATATAGGAAATTTGTAGCTGGATTTAATATTCTTGGAAAAGAAGCCCTGAGATGTCAACTGGATCCCACAAACCCTGATTTTGACTTTTGAGGAATCACAAAATCTCCAAATGCAGGTTCAGTGTGAGTCAAAGAACTAGTTCAATGATGAACCAAACCCACCCAAATCAAACCAACCAATTCACAGGAAGTCTGCATCAACTTCCCTAAGCTTAAAAATAAAACTTATCCACAAGCTCTGTAGCAACACCGATTAAAATTCACACGATCAATCTTCAATCGGAAGTAGAATGCAGCAAACGTTGATCTCATCTGCCGTCCCTCCTTAGCGTAGGGAGGGACGGCAGACGAGATTTATGATTAATTCAAGCATCATAAAGAATGCAACAACCGTCGATTTGTGTAACCTATGGTACCTACTTAAAACTCTTGGCATATTTGGTAATTTTATTTTCAGATGTAATATTTCCAAGTCGAATTCACAATGTAAAGTAAAAAATTTAATAACCAAAATGTTTGAAGTTAATTGCATCATCATGTAAGTCAGTGATTACCAAAATTTTCACTTTAGTACTTATTTGATTTCCCTAGTACTGATTTTATTTAACTTTCTTTTGTTTCCCTAGCAACCAGACACAGCCCAATTGAAAATGGTCGTAGAAACCAGAATTTAAGGGTGTCAATTTGGGACCGAATCAGGAACCGTCAAACTTGGAACCGACCCATCTCATACTAAATGGGACAGTTTTGGAAGCTGATTTTAGGACCAGTTATTAAATGGTACGGGACGGTTCTGGGACGGGTCCAGAACCGAAAGACCAATAATGAACAGACTGGAACCGAACCACTAGAACCCATTTATGATGGATATTTGCTTCTTTAGGGTTAGTTAATACCTAATAGTTATAATTTATAAGGGTTATATCTTAATTACAAAGAAATTAAGGGTTATGTATCAAAGAATCACTTATAATTTGAGACTTTGAGGCCCCATAACCGAAACCGGGTTATGTCTTAATTACAAAGAAACACTTATATTTGAGTGTTTCAGACTTCGAGTCCTCAGAACCGTTAAGGAACCAAATCAAACCATCCGGTTAATAAACAGGACTGGATTCTAGTTTTGGGACCGTTTAGTATATGGGACGGCTCTAGGATTGGCCTCTTTGGGACCAGAACCAGAAAGGAACCATCCCATTTGACACCCACACCAGAAATCCATTATCTGATACTAATAATATTATATTCATGAGACATAAATACTAACCTATAGTTTTTTTCCTTTTTTTCCTTTTTTTCTTCTTGTTTAGTTTTAGGATATATCTATATTTTGAAACCTATAGATACGAGGGAGTTGATTCAAGGCCCCATGTGATAGCAAACCCCAAGAAAATCAAACTTCGCTGTGCGCTAACTCCACACCAGCAGCCAGGGTAAGATATCATCAACAACAACAACTCAGCCTTATTCCAACTAAATGGGTCGACTACACGGATCCTTACAATAAACAAGGAATATAATAAGAATAAAAGAAATGGAACACAACAACCACAACTAGTCAACTACAAAATAGTCTAAAACAAACTAACTGGGGTTAGCTACATGGATCCATGCTCTTCAATCAGCTCTATTCGACGTCATACTAGGAGCAAGACCTAAAGTATGCATGTCTTTCCTCACCACTTCATCTAGGGTCATTTTAGGCCTGCCCCTATCTCTTTTAGAACCCTCAATCTGAATCAAGTCACTCCTCTGAACTGGAGCATCCGGCGGCCTCCGTTGAACATGGCTAGACCACCTCAGGTGACTTTCTCGAAGCTTATCTTACATCAGGGCTACTCCCAAACCAGCTCTAATATCAATATGGTCATTCCTTATCTTGTCCTTCCTGGTTTTGCCACTCATCCATTTCAACATCCTCATCTCCGCTACACTCTTCTTAACTGCCCAACACTCCGTGCCATACATCATAGCCGGTCTTATGATTGTCCTGTAAAATTTACTTTTAAGCTTTAAAGGAATCAGTCAATCACATAACACTCCGGATGCACCTCTCCACTTCAGCCATCGTACTTTAATCCTTTGTGAGACATCATCTTCTATATCACCTTCCTTACTGATGATTGATCCTAGATAACTAAAAAAGCTACTTTGCGGAATCTCCATCTCATCAACTTTCACCCTTTCATTATCCATCCAAGAGTTGCTAAAGTTACATATCATCTACTCCATCTTCTTTTTACTTAACTTCAAACCTTTTGATTCCAAGGTCGATCACCATAATTCCAATTTGGCATTAATTCCATCTTTTGTCTAATCCACCAAAACAATATCATCAGCAAAAAGCATGCACCAACGAACCTCATTTTGGATGCCTTTGGTTAACTCATCCATGGTAAGCACAAACAGATAAGGGCTTAAAGTTGATCCTGCTAGGGTTTAGTTTTGTTCTTAAGTTTTCAAAGTCTGTTACTTGAGGAGTGATTTCCTTGTCTTCTTGAAACTTGAAATTCATGAACTTATCAACCAAATGGGTCTTTGATAGTCCCTCCTCCTTTTTGAATTGGGCATCTAAATTGTCCCAATTTCCTTAGCAGTCTTGAACTTGCTATATGTTTCTGCAAGTCTATCTGACAAGCAATTCAACAGATAGTCCTTGCAGAAATCCTCATCACTCGCCTATTGGTGTTCCTCAATACCATCATAATCATTGAAAGTACCCTATACGGTGTAGAATACATTCAAGTATTTTAAAGCGAACTGAGTCTTCCACTTCCAGGCATTGAATTCAGATCCACCAAAGGATTCTAGTTTGGTCATCTCAAACGGAACTGTGTGTTTCTCCATCTCAAATTATATAGGTTTTCAAAAAATTAATTTCAAAACCGAATCAAAACAATCGCACCTGATAGGAAAGGAGAACTTGAGACAGTCAGAGACTGGCGAACCTGGGTGGAGAGGATAGATCCAAGATAGCTGCGCAGGCAGAGGCGCTTCTTGGTCGCTAGTGCCGCACACTGGTGCCGCGTGTGCTAGTGCCCAAAAGCCAAAAGAAGATTCTGACAAAGAGGTGTTGTACGCTCTGTACCTTGTACGGTGTGATTCTTCAACGCACAATCACAGAGGTAATAAAGTCCACTTCTTCGGATTTAATAAAGATAACTATTCTTTAATATCCAAATCTGAAGAAGCAATCAATGATGTCACTTCTTTAATATTCAATTCAAAAGCTTTAGAAAGCTTTCTGCCAACGTCAGATCAATGCTTGCAGACTTCTCCCTTTTGATTTTTTTTTCTTTTTGAATATTGAATCAATCAAAAGGAAAAGGCTTAGGAAGATGCAATGATTGCAATCTGATTTCAAAGCAATTAATGCATAGGAATATGCAATGATAGCAATCTGATTTCAAAGCAATTAATGCATAGGAATATGTAATGATAACAGTTTGATTTCAAAGCAATTAATACTTAGTAATCAATGCTTTTCCTTTTGTCTTCTAACCTTTATTGCTTCTCTTGATTCTTTATTTCAAGTTAAAGCCGTGAAGCGAGGTAAGACCGTGAACGAAGACAATACAACCAAAGCCGATCGTGAATGAAGACAATACGATCAAAGCCGAAGCCGATCTCTGCAGAATCGTTTTCCAAAAAAGAAAACCTGCAGAATCGTGTTCCAAAAGCCGAAGCCAATCTCTAAAATGAAACTTGCAGAATCGCGACGTACGATCAACAAACCACAAACTTGATTCTAAAATCCGAAAAGGTTTTGCACGATCGAGATGAACACCGAAGCCGATCTTTCAGAAAATTAAACTAATGTTTTAAGATTGTTAGGGTTTAGGGTAGAAACCTTAAACCTGCAAGTTTTCTTTTAGAGATCGGCTTCGGCTTTTGGAACACGATTCTGCAGGTTTTTTTTTTTTTTGGAAAACGATTCTGCAGAGATCGGCTTCGGCTTCGATCGTATCGTCTTCATTCACGATCGGCTTCGATTACATTGTCTTCGTTCACAATCTTACCTCGCTTCACGGCTTTAACTTGAAATAAAGAATCAAGAGAAGCAATAAAGGTTAGAAGACAAAAGGAAAAGCATTGATTACTAAGCATTAATTACTTCGAAATCAGATTGCTATCATTGCATATTCCTATGCATTAATTGCTTTGAAATCAGATTGTAATCATTACATCTTCCTAAGCCTTTTCCTTTTGATTGATTCAATAAAAAATAAATAAATAAATCAAAAGGGAGAAGTCTGCAAGCATTGATCTGACGTTGGCAAAAAGCTTTCTAAAGTTTTTGAATTGAATATTAAAGAAGTGACATCATTGATTGCTTCTTCAGATTTGGATATTAAAGAATAGTTATCTTTATTAAATCCGAAGAAATGGACTTTATTACCTCTGTGATTGTGCGTTGAAGAATCACACCGTACAAGGTACAGTACGTACAACACCTCTTTATCAGAATCTTCTTTTGGCTTTCGCGGCACCAACGCGCGGCACCAGCGACCAAGAAGCACCTCTACCCTCGCAGCTCTCTTAGATCTATCATCTCCGCCCCGCTTCTCCAGTCTCTGACTTTCTCAGGTTCTCTGTTCCTATCAGGTGCGGTCGTTTGATTTGGTTTCAAAATTAATTTTTTGAAAACCTAAATAATTTGAGAGGGAGAAACACACGGTTCCGTGTGAGATGACCAAACCAGAATCCTTTGGTGGATTTGAATTCAATGACTGGAAGCGGAAGACTCAGTTCGGTTTAAAATATTTGAATGTATTCTACACCGTACAAGGTACTTTCAATGATTATGATGGTATTGAGGAACATCAATGGGCAAGTGATGAGGATTTCTGCAAAGGCTATCTGTTGAATTGCTTGTCAGATAGACTTGCAAAAACATATAGCAAGTTCAAGACTGCTAAGGAAATTTGGGACAATTTAGATGTCTAATTCAAGTTGATAAGTTCATGGATTTCAAGTTTCAAGAAGATAAGGAAATCACTCCTCAAGTAACAGACTTTGAAAACTTGAGAATAAAACTGATCCAAGAAAATATCCCTATTGTTGATGCATTCTTAGTGGGTGCAATTATTTTTATGTTACCCTCTACCTGGCATTCCTTTCAAACTGAGATGTATAGGATGTAAACACAAGTGGGGCTGGATGATCTCAAACGGTTCATTAGAATCGAAGATGAGAACAGAGCCAGGAACAACTTGGAGATGGTGAAACAACAACAGGCATCTGCCAATTTAGTTTCACAACCCAAGAAAAATCCTAGAAAGTCCAAGTCACCTAAGAAAGAACCCCAACAGTTGGAGGCCAAAAAGACTAACTCTAAAAAGAAGGGCAAGTGCCACAACTGTGGAAAGTGGGGTCATTATGCATCTGAGTGTAGGAGTCCTAAGAAAGGGAATACTGACACACCAAAGAAGGAAGTTCACATGATGGTGGACAAGACTGAGCTTACCAACTTTGTTGCCATGGTTGGCAAGGGTAAGGGGTTGGCCAATACATCTTCAGATTGGTGGTTAGACTCTAGGACGACTTGTCCTGTTTGCAATAACAAGAACCTGCTAACTGATGTTGTTCAAGTAGCAGAGACTGTCACTGTTGCAAATGGAGACGTCGTGGAAATGACTCAACAAGGGACAGCGAACTTGGTTCTATCTTCAGGTAAAATACTTACTTTGAAAAATGTTAAAGTCTTTCCTAGTTTTGAAAAGAATTTAATTTCAATTGGAATTTTGTTTGATGCTGGCATGTCTATTATTTTTAATAGTGGTAGAGTAACACGGTCTGTTAACTCTTTTTATGTTGGATGTGCTTACAATTTGAATGGTATGTTTAGGTTGAATTTAGCTAATGAGACAATAAACCAGGTTAACCATATTTCACTTGATCCCAAAATGCTACACTGTAGGTTAGGAAAATGCTCCAACTAACTAAAACTCATAATTTACCATTAGACACTTCAATTAGATTTAACAAATATGAAGTGTGTGCTCAAACCAAAATAACTAGAAAACCTTTTAAACCGGTTTCTAGGAGCACTCAACTTCTTGAACTTATACATTCTGACATTTGTGACTTTAAAAACTACACAACTAGAGGAGGTCGGAAGTATTTGATAACATTTATAGACGAATTTTCTAGATATTGTTATTTATACCTGTTAAAATCTAAAGATGAAGCATTTAAAAATTTTAAAATTTTCAAGAATAGGGCAAAAAATCAGTTGAACTTGAAAATTAAAAGATTTAGAAGTGATAGGGGAGGAGAATACAAATTGACAGAGTTCAAGGAATTCTGTGCCTCTGCGGGCATAATCCTTGAAACTACTGCTCCCTACTCACCTCAATCAAATGGCATAGCTGAAAGAAAGAACAGGACGTTAACAGAAATGTTAAACTCCATGTTATTGACAGCTGGCATGCCCTCTTGCTATTGGGGAGAAGCAGTGTTGACTGCAAATCACATTCTAAATAGACTACCACATTCAAAACTGACTTCTACACCTTATGAACTATGGCATAACCATCCCTGTAGATATGACACTCTTAAGGTTTGGGGTTGTATAGCTTATGTTAGGATACAAGACCCTAGGAGACCTAAGGTGGGAACTAGAACAAACACTTATGTGTATCTGGGTTGTGCAGAAGACAGTGCTGTAGACCGACTTTTGGATCTATCAACCAATGTGGTGATAGAATCTAGGGATGCTATATTCTTTGAGGATAAATTCCTCAGAGATAAAGGCCTGACCTTGCCGAGTCTGACAGAAATGGTTACAGAATCACCTTTGGAATCTGAACCAATTGTTTCTGACACTACTCCCACAATGCTCCCTGAATCAGAGTCTAGAAGAGTATCTACTAGAGATCGAGTACCTAAGAATTTTGGTTAGGATTTTGTGACTTACCATTTAAAGGCTGATCCATCCACCTATAAGGAAGCGATGAGATCTAGAGACTCACTACTATAGAAAGAAGCCATTGACGAGGAAATGAGCTCTTTAATGCAAAATGAGACCTGGCACCTTGTTGATCTGCCTAGAGGGGCTAAGACAATAGGATGTAAGTGGGTACTGAAGAAGAAACTAAATCCGGATGGGTCTATAGCCAGGTATAAAGCACAGTTAGTAGCTAAGGGCTATACTCAGGTGTAAGGGATAGATTATTTTGACATCTACTCCCTGGTCTTCCATTTGGCAACGATAAGGATTCTTCTTGCCATAGCATCTATTGAGCACTATGTTGCACATCAAATGGATGTAAAAACAGCTTTCCTATATGGAGACCTAACAGAAGAAATCTACATGAACCAGCCTGAAGGGTTTGTCATGGAAGGTTCTGAAAAGAGAGTTTGGTCTTAAACAAGCACCTAAATTGCGGCATGAGAAGTTTGACAAGACAGTAAAGAGCCTTGGTTTTCGGACCAGCAACTCAGATAAGTGCCTTTATTTTTTGTCTGAGTCAAACAAGCTCACGATTATTTGCTTGTATATAAACGACATGTTGATTCTAGGTTCTGATTTCTCTGTAGTGAGTGACATTAAAGAAACCTTGTCCAAAGAATTCGACATGAAAGATCTTGGTGTGGTAGACACCATTCTTGGGATGAGAGTAAGCTTCAGTGAGCAAGGGATCACCCTTAGTCAGTCTTATTACATTGAGAAACTACTTTCTAGTTAGGGATACAATAATTGTAAACCGATTAAGACGCCCTATGACTAGAACAAACGGTTGAAACCTAACACAGGTGACACCGTGAATCAGTTAGAATATTCTAAACTGATTGGTAGTCTTATGTATGCAATGAGTTGCCCTAGGCCAGACATAGCCTTTACGGTAGGCATGCTGAGTCGTTTCACTAGTAATCCTGGAAAAGACCATTGGGATGCCCTGACGAGGCTAATGAGATACCTTAAGGGTACTCTAAGTTATGCTCTATGTTATACTGGACATCCTCCAACTTTGGAAAGATATTATGATGCATCTTGGTGCTCAAATTTGGGAGACAGCAGATCCACCAGTGGTTATGTATTTACACTAGGAGGAGCAGCTGTAGCATGGAAGTCCAAGAGACAGACTGGTATTACTCTGTCATCTATGAAATCGGAACTTTATGCTCTAGCTTCTGTGGGAGATGAAGCAAAGTGGATAAAGGACCTGATCATGGATATTCCATTGAGGAGTTTAAAGTTAAACTCTATATCTATTTTCTGTGATAATCAAGCAACAAATACGACAGTGAATAACTCACTCTTTAATGGTAAGAGGAGACACATCAGGCTGAAACAGGCCATGCTGAATTATCGAACAAAACAAGGGACTATCACTTTGGTTGATGTGAGATCAAAGAATAATACGGCAGATGCCCTTACAAAGGGATTGAACAAAGATCGAACATTCAAAACTACAGGAGAGATGAGGTTAAAGACCATTTAATCAGGTCTTAACCTAACCCAGTATTATTTTGAATTATTCGAATCTCATCTAGCCTTGGAAAACATTTGGGACAGTTTACATATTTCAGATAACTTAGTTAGGTTACTAAGTATGGGGGTTTGTGAAACCATTCCAAACTTGATGGTATAGCAAATTTTTCATGTGCAGTTTCCTTACTTCGTTATTCCACAAAGGAATATAGAAAATGTCTAATATGTTTCAATGTTATTGTGCTAGTCTTTATGTCATTCCAAATTTGATGACATGTCTTTCACAGTATGGTGTATCATTCCAAATTTGATGATACAACATAAATCTATGATTGATATGACGAACATAGTATTCTAAATGGAAACATGGTATGGTCCTTGTGATAGAGACTATATAGGATCGAGTTCTTGTAAAGAAACTTGATGATGATGCTTATTATTGGTTTTTTTTTTTTTTACCTTCACCCATATATGGAATGTACTAAGTTCTTATTGTTGAACTAGATACTATTGTGCAAATGATTGGATTCTTATCTTATGAAATTCATATTTGACAAATTACAGAGAACGGCGAAGATGGAGGAGAACGGTTGAATCTGGATCTCGATGAGGATGACTTATTTCATGAGTACAGTCACATGGATTGCAAGGACTTTTCCTTTTGTCTATTTCTCTTGGTTTAGCCACTTGCATGTGGAACTTCGGATTTATTGTTAGGTTTAGTTTTGACCTAAAACCCTAGTTTATTTCTTGAAGTTTACTTACTTGATTCATTGGATTGTTGATTTTCAACTTATTCAATTTATATTGATTCAATTACTGATTGAACAATGTTTTCTATACATGTGTGGTGGATATATGTAGAACATAAGAGGAGATTGTAAGGGTATTATGGTAATATCCCTTTATATGTTCTAATATAATCCTACTTGTATTTATGGCTCAGGCTGTGAGGGGCAATCTAGTAATTAGCCCATCTAACCTAAACCCTACTTTCCCTATAAATACTAGTTGGAAGCAGCAGCCTGGGTATTCCAAACTTGACACACAGGGTGTATTGCTTTAAGCAACCAGTGCTTAAACCCTAAACCCTAACAAATCCTTGATGTAACCCAACTGTAATTGGGAATTCACTACCTTGACCCCTCACGATTCTTACACTAGTCACCACACCATCATACATATCTTTAATTAAGTCCATATATGTACTTGAAATGAAATAAATGCAATGAAATAAAATCAAATGAAGCACTGTGTACAAACCTCCATACTGACCTTTTTTTAAGCCATCCTCTAAAAAATCATTAGTGAACATTATATATTGCCTTTGTTTCTAAACGTATACCATCTTTAATCATCAAGTACAATCAGTCTTTTGGAACTTAGTACCAACTAGTGGACCATCCAATCTACTTGAGATATATGGATCACTAGGTTGGTCACCTTTAAGAGAAGTCAGTAATTACTAATATTTTGACCAGATAAGTTGGGGGAGAGAGTTTGACAACTGAGCTGAGTAAATGGGGAAATGGATGATCTCTCGTCACAACCCCTTTTTCGTTTTAGTAAGTGGATGTCAACGCATGGTCTGACAGGGTGAAAACCTCTTTTGAACAAATCCAAGATCAAGAAGGGAAGTCAAAATTGGGACTGGTGACCTGAAGCCATTCCTGTAATAGAATCACGCTTGGTAGTTATTGCATGGAAGTGCTAGTGTGCGTCAATCTACTTTGACTCGTTTTTATAGTTTACTCAGCAAGAGGATACATCTTGATGCAGATTTCATCGCCAAATAGGTTATGTTTGCTTAGGAATAAGTCTAGGGTTGGGTTACATACATGTTGGGCCTTTGATCCCATGGGTTTTCAATGTAATAGGCCACTTTTATGGGCCTAAAATACGGGTAATAAGGTTACATACGGGATTAGTTAGTAGATTTCTTTTTATTTGGTTAGTGGTCATGTGATCACTTAAGTGATCATGCGACTTGGTTAAGTGGTCATGTGACAACTTAAGTGGTCATGTGACTATTTAATTGGTATGTAAGTTGGGCTGGATTAGGACTCTATAAGTCCAGCCATATTTTGAGTCTGTTTCCTTTGTTATTTCACTTTCCTAGTCAGTTTAGGTTACCTAATAAGTTAAAGATTGGGTTAGGCGTTTCCATTTTAGTGTAGGAGTCTATTTTTGAGTCTTTATATAAGGTTGTAAGGGGGGCAAGTATTGAACACGGGTTTTGATATTAATGAAAAGGTTTTGCTGCTTTTCTTCTCCATTGAAGATTTTTGTCTAGTGTTTTGATCAAGGCTGGTGGGATCGGTGTTTGATCCGACTGACACCTTGCGGTGAAAAGCACGGGTGGTTCATTGGTGGGATTGGTATTTGATCCAATTGACACCTTGCGGTGTGAAGCCAGGTTGGTTCTTTTGAAGCTCCCCTTCAAGCTCTTTGAAGATCTCTTTCAAGTTCCAGCCAAAGATTCAACTTTTATTCAAGTTTCTCAATCAAAAAAACTGCTGCCAAGGGAATTCTGCAACAACAGTGAGTTTGATTCACCCCAACTCTAACTTTTCTTCTTCTAATCCTCTAAACTACATAAACCTAACATCCCCTCCATCTCTAAACATCATCCCATAACCCAAATTCTGCCCAAACCAAACCAGCCATCAAAATACCCACATATTTGGATCAAATTTCCCTCTCACCCTAAGGAGAACTCGATCCAAACCCTTGCCCTAATTTTCCATTATAAACCCTAGATTCCACCATTGTTCCATTTTCAAAAACCCAAAACCCTAACCCTAAATTGCTGCAATTTCATTCTAATTCACTTTCCACCACTAAAACTTAACGTAACCTTCACTAATAGACTCCCCTACATCAACTTGACCTAACCCTACCATCAAACCCTAACCCTAATTTCACAATTTCCACCTATTTTGACTTAACCGAACTACATGTTCAAGTTAGATCCTGGTTGTCTGGCTTCTAGTTGGTCTCCTACCAATCTAGAACTACATTACATCCCAAGAATAAAATGTAGAGCAAGTTCAGATGATGCAGATAAGTCACTTAGAGGGCTTATCTGCATCATCAGGCTTATCACCCTAGATAACTCTCTTGTTCAACTCTCAAGGTAAAAGTCAGGCCACATACTTTTCTTAGAACAGATCAAAAACCTTTAGCTCCTGTTCATTATTTTCCCTCAAATTCCTTGTTATATAGGAAGAAAGCATGATGCAGATTACGGGTATACACACATAGGAAGAAGGGCCAGCAGACCTTTGCTAAGGTCCTAGGCCAGAACCTGGCCCATAAACTTAGCCACTGTTCAGGTTCTGGTTCTGGTCCTAACTTGGACCAGCCTTAGGCCAGCACATATGAGCCCTGCTTGTGTTGTTATTTTGTTTCTAGAAGTTTCTGATGTGGCCCCTCCAAGGACAGCTAGGCATGGAGCAGCTACAATCTTCCATAGTTGCTATTTTATTTTGTTTCCATTTTGTTTCAGTTTCTATTCTTGTAGAAGACTCTTAGTTATAGTAATAGCAACTAAAAAAAGGCGTACCCAGTGCACGAGTAATGTAGCTCTAGATAGGTAAAGGTCCTACTAGAGGCCAATTATCCAGGATCCAATGACAAAGGACCAAAGGGGCTGTTGTTTCGAATGGGCAGAATTAGGGTTAGGTTTATGAGAGTGGAGCTAAATCTTATATGGTTTTAATAGGCAGGTCTAAAGGACTGTAATGAAGAAGGTTTCACTAGGTTTAAACAAAATTTGAAAATCTGGAACTTCTAGGGTTAGGGGGTTTTGGGTTTTGGAAAACAGGAAAAATATGATTTTTAGGGTTTAGAGGGACTATTCTGTCAAGGGCTTCTGGTCGAACTTTCCAGGGACAGAGAAGAACACTCGGCCAAAGGGGAATGAGATTTTGATGGCTGGATATGTGGGATCTGCAATTTAGGGTTTTCTAGGTCTGGTAGAATTGAAGGGAACTAGGGTTTATGTGTTCAGATGGGGTTGGGAATGAGATCGAACAGAAGGAATGATCTAAAGGAGCTGAGGTGTGATTTTGAGACAATTCTTATGAGGGAATTATGCGGGACAGGTCTAAGAATGAGCTAGAGTTTATGAACTTTAACAAACAAAAAGGGGGATCGAATGAGGGGAAGGGTTTAGAGGATTAGAAGAAGAATTTGGGTATCAAACTTACTGGAGATTTCACTGGCAGCAAGCTTCGATAGGGTTGAAGGATAGAACCACCTTCGGATAGGGATCCTCCAGGCCATCATGGTGCAAGGAGTCACAAGAGATCCACCTGCCCTTCTTCCTTGATAGAACCACAAAGCAAAAACTCTAATGAGCAGCAGCAGCAACAACAATGGCGGCACTATTCACACACGATTTTGGGAGACTTCAAAACTATCTCTCCTATTTTTCTTGATTCATATATATAATAATAGGGCCAAAGGGCCATCCATGATTCAGCCTTGGAATATGATTCCTTGGCTGAATCAAATTACAATTCTAAAGCCCTTCAAAAATCATGGAAGGGAGGAAATCCTAATTTAAAACAAAAAACTTAAAAGATTCCTAAACTACCCTTCTAAAATCGTGGAAGGGAGAATTCTAACTTAAAACAGTTAATTTAAAAGAAGATTCTCTACTAGCCAATAGGATTTAAGAACCTATTAGCCAATGGGAGCACTTCAATTAAATTAGACCAATTGAACCAATTGGATGCAACCAATTTAAACCGGTTCAATTTAAAAAACAGAAAATAAAGCTAAGTATAGAAAATCTAAGTAAACTACTAAGTAAGGGGGCCAAGGGCCAACCCTAACTAACTACTCAATGGGCCCCACATAGGAGTGGGGCTTGGTCCTCTTCTTCCTCTTGATGTAGCCCTTTGATGCTGCATCAACAAGGCTCCCGTCACTGCTGGGTCTGGGGAGGGTCATAATGTATGCAGCCTCACCCCTGCTTCGCGGAAAGACTATTTCTAGAGACTCGAATCCGTGACCACTTGGTCACAATGGAGCAACCTTATAGTAATAGCAACTAAGAGTCCTTTTTATTTTAGCAAGTTTCTATTTCTGTAATAGCATTGGATCTTCTTCTAAAAGATCCTAACTAGCTTGGCAGCCAAGTAACAACCCACACATATGAGAGTCACTATTTTTTGTAGTTGTTTGGTTGCTTATTATAAATAAAGAGGAGGCATGCTGCCCACGATTTTGGTGATTGAACTAATGCTGTCTTGTGAGACTTTTTTGCTGTGGTGACTCAGTTGAAGACCGTAGGTAGTGAAACCTCGGTTGGTTGGTCATGAATCTGATCGTAGGCTTGGTGGTGATACCATGTCATATCCAGCAAGCCATTGGGTGATTTCTAAACCTTCTTGTGTCTTATTCATCTTTTATTTCTGCTGTTATTCTCACTTATTTTTCTGCAGGTTTTTTTCTTCTGTTTTTCTAGCCTACGGTTCCTGTTTTATTCCATTCTAGTTGCAGCAACTTCGTGCCTTCAGTTCTACCAATCTAGCCATTGGATGGGCTCCCTTTTTGATATTATCTTTTCTCTCACCCATACTACCTTCGACCAGACTTGGAGAGACATCTGATCAACAGATTGTGAGTTATTGTTTCTCCTATGAGTTACTAAATTCTGGTTCTCGTATGTTTCTATTTTCTGACTACATTTGTTTCTCCAAATCTAACCATCAGCTTGCCTTGATATTCTAGACATATAAGTCCATCTATTAGGACCTTCCTTCGACCGAAGTTTCAGCCCGATTGGTTTAGTGGATTGTGAGAGCCTAGTTAAACTCGTTAAAGCATCTCAAGAATTTGGCTTGTTTTCTCCTGTATGTTTTCCAAGGACAACCATGATTGCAAACAGATGATTTGTCTTCTGCAGCAAAAAAGGTTGCTCAATGTAATTCCAATAAAGATGTTTCAAAGAAAAACTAAGTTCTGCAACATTTTTTATTCAATAGTTCAATAAGAAACCACAATCTTGTGCATTTGAAAGTTCATGTTTAAGTAATATAAATTGTTTGCCATATTTATCTTATTTTTGTTTCCCATATATTTCAAGCAAGTTGTTTTTTTAAACTTCCAAAAGAGTGAGTGGAAGTATAGGAATTGCCTTTACATCTTTGCCAATGAGATCACCGAATACCAAGGCTGGAAGAATCCACTGCAATTATTTGAACAGATTTCCTCGGATAAGAACTCAGGAAGTTAAGAGCAAAAATGAAGATCATAAATATAATTGTTTTGCTATGAGTAAATATGAAGGTTAAAATTAGATCATAACCATGGCCTGATTCTGCCATATGACCCAAGTTTCAACTTGATCAAAGTTTTCCCTGTGGCAAAATAAAGTTCAGGGCAAAAAGAGGGTGCACAACACTACAGTAGGGTGCATAGATATACACGGGAGTGTATGGCATTAGATGGGTTATGTAGTCCTATATAGGCAAGACCTAATAGGAACCAGGGTAAAACAGAATTCTATAACTGTTTACAGTTGGGGCTGTTGAGGGTAAAACTAGGGTTAAGTTAAGGAATTAGGGTAAGGTTTATATATGGTTTTAATGTGCAGGTTTAGGGGATTAATATGGTGTAAAGAAAGTAGGGTTTGGGTAAGTCTAGAAATTCTGCAATTTTAGGGTTAGGGTTAGGGTTTTAGATTTCAGGTTTGAGGTTAAATCTAGCGTTTAGGAAGGGACTTAGGGGCAGGGCTTGGAGTTGAGCGTAGCTGGCTGTAGGAGGGTGACTCGATCAGGTTTTGGGAATGTTTTGATGGCTGGTTAGGGCTAGACAGAATTTAGAATGGGTTTAGGGTTTTTGGGTTTTGTGGGAGGTGATGGGAATTAGGGTTAGGATGGTCTGATTGGATTGATGGGGGAAGGGATGGCTTAGGTTGGAGGATGAAGAAGAGAAGGATGTATGCAGGAACTGAAAGTTAACATACTGATTTGAAGAACCAGCAATGGCAGCAGCTAGAAACAGTGAAAGAACCTCCCGATCTTCTCGATGTAAGGAGTCAACTGGAGATCCACCAGTCCCTACACCTTGATGTTACTCACAAGGCAACCTTGATATCACTCACAAGGCACTCACACGATGGAGCAGGCAGCAGCAGCATTCATGGCAGCAAGCAACGAAATTTTCAAACATAAACTGGTGGGGGAGCCTCTCCCGCGTTTCTATTAAATAATAGGCCAAGGGCCTTATTCCTAAAACTATTACAACTCTAATTCCCCATCCAAAATCGTGGAGAGGTGTAGATAAGTAACTTACAACAATTTAAAAGGTATTAAAAGACCTAATTGACCCTAATGACTTAAAAACACTTAAAACAACTAAGATTCTTCATCAGCCAATAGGATATAAGATCCTACCAGCCAATCAGAATTAATCACTTAAACTAAACCAATTGAACCAATTGGATGCAACCAATTTAAAACCGGTTCAATTAAAAACATAAAATAAAAACTAAGTATAGAATTGAAATAAACTAAACTAAAGCTCCTACTAAAACCCTAGGCTTAGGATGGGTTCTTCAATTCGAGGAGGCTGGGGTCTGCATCAACTCTCCCTAACTTAGAAACATTCATCTCCGATGAATGGGTGAAATCCATGCAACACCCTGGCAACTTGGGGTTGAGCTTGTTGACATCATTGGTGGGAGTCCAAGTACTATGCTTGTGTGAAGCAACATATCCACGAACCTTGTGATGAAGAGGGGGAAGCAACATGTGGGCAACAGCTGCAACACTTCCCTGGCAGAATTCTGTTGAGGTTAGAACAGTGGGAATATGATCTTCGAGTCGTGGAGCCTTCTCTTCGAAGAACCAAGGGGGCATCACAAAATCAATGTGTTCAACCTCCATAGGGTCTTCAATGTGGATAACCTTCTCATCGAGCTCCACTTCTTCAAGGGCAGCAACTCACTTATCATTGTCTTCCTGTGAAATGCTCCCAATTACCTCTTCACAATCAACCTCATCATCCATGAAAACTAGAGCAATCATATGGACACCTCGAGCACCACCATCCATATCTTCAAAGTAACCTTCTAAGTCGCCATCACTATTAGGGGGTAGTGCATATATAGCTTTGTCATCGTTCCCTTCAGAGGTTTCCCCTGCCTTGGCAGCCACATTAACAGGTCTATGCTTTCGTGGGCATTCTTTGGCATAGTGCCCAAGCTCATTGCAGTGGAAACACTTGTGGGGTTCATTGCTGTCCATGGGAGTTCTACCTGTATGATCAGCACATGGAAGGGTTGTAGGGCGGGAATAACTACCAGCAGAGTAGCCTGATCGAGTAGGACCAGCAGCAGAGTTTCCAGCTTGATAGTGACCATTGGTAGTCGACTTGAATGCTGAAAAAGTTTTGTTGGTACCTTCAGTGGAGGAATCAAATCTGCTATTTCCATCCAATAATTCTTCAGCCTTCAATGCCTTCTCGAAACAGTCCTTGATGTCCAGAACGTCAGCAACTCCAGTAGCTTTAATAATGTTTGATCTCAATCCCAGCCGAAATCGAGACAGTATCTGAGTATCACTTTCTCTGGTGTCAGTACGAGAAGAAAGAGCATCAAACTGCTGCATGTACTCAGCTACAGTCATAGTCCCTTGTCGTAGGGAGTTGAGTTGATCTTGCATTTGAGCTCTATAATGTTTGGGCAAATATTTCTCCTTCAAGTCATACCTCATGTCCTCCCAATTAGTAGGTGCATCACCTTCGCGTTCCATGTCTCTCTCTGTCTTTCACCACCATTCTCGGGCAGGGCCAATCAACTTGGTACGTGCCAGCCTCATCTTTCGATCTTCAGGCAAGTCATACCAGTCAAAATAGTCATCCAAGGCAGCAAGCCAATCATAGAACACCTGGGGATCACGGTTCCCATCAGACTCCTTCAGCTCGAGTTTGACCACCTACGTATCATACCTCTTATTAGTGGCTTCATCAGCAATGAAATAGGACCTCATGTACTCCTCAAAGTTAGGTCTTCGAGGTTCTTCTCTGTAACCTCCTCTATCATGTCATCTTCTGTCCATGTGATCTCCACGGTTCCTGGAGTGATCTCTGTAGTCTGTATGGCCTCTGGAATGATCTCTGTGATGTCGGTTCCTTCCCAAAGTTGCATGAACTTTAGAGTGAACTTGAAACCTGTCTTCCTCTACGTATAGAGGGTTGTTTACAAGAGGCACAGTCTGCCTTTATTTCATCACTATCATTCGATCACTGAGAACTTGCTGATCTGCCGAGAGCTTCTTGAGCATATCCATCATTGCAATCATGGGATCAGGTGGGGGGGCAATTGTTGTCTGTGGTTGGATTGCCATGTTCGGCCATAGCTCTGATACCAATTAATGTAGTCCTATATAGGCAAGATCTAATAGGAACCAGGGTAAAACAGAATTCTGTAACTGTTTACAGTTGGGGCTGTTGAGGGTAAAACTAGGGTTAAGTTAAGGAATTAGGGTAAGGTTTATATATGGTTTTAATGTGCAGGTTTAGGGGATTAATATGGTGCAAAGATAGTAGGGTTTGGGTAGGTCTAGAAATTCTGCAATTTTAGGGTTAGGGTTAGGGTTTTAGATTTCAGGTTTGAGGTTAAATCTAGGGTTTAGGAAGGGACTTTGGGGCAGGGCTTGGAGTCGAGTGTAGCTGGCTGTAGGAGGGTGACTCGATCAAGTTTTGGGAATGTTTTGATAGCTGGTTAGGGCTAGACAGAATTTAGAATGGGTTTAGGGTTTTCGGGTTTTGTGGGAGGTGATGGGAATTAGGGTTAGGTTGGTCTGATTGGCTCGATGGGGGAAGGGATGGCTTAGATTGGAGGATGAAGAAGAGAAGGATGTATGCAGGAATTGAAAGTTAACTTACTGATTTGAAGAACCAGCAATGGCAACAGCTAGAAACAGTGAAAGAACCTCCCGATCTTCTCGATGCAAGGAGTCAACTGGAGATCCACCAGTTCCTACACCTTGATGTTACTCACAAGGCACTCACACGATGGAGCAGGCAGCAGCAGCATTCATGGTAGCAAGCAACGAAATTTTCAAACATAAACTGGTGGGGGATCCTCTCCCACGTTTCTATTAAATAATAGGCCAAGGGCCTTATTCCTAAAACTATTACAACTCTAATTCCCCATCCAAAATCATGGAGAGGGGAACTTAAAACAATTTAAAAGGTATTAAAAGACGTAATTGACCCTAATGACTTAAAAGCACTTTAAAACACTTAAAACAACTAAGATTCTTCATCAGCCAATAGGATATAAGATCCTACCAGCCAATCAGAATTAATCACTTAAACTAAACCAATTGAACCAACTGTATGCAACCAATTTAAAACCGGTTCAATTAAAAACATAAAATAAAAACTAAGTATAGAATTGAAATAAACTAAACTAAGGCTCCTACTAAAACCCTAGGCTTAGGGTGGCTTCTTCAATTCGAGGAGGCTAGGGTCTGCATCAATGGGAGAGTAAATGATTGAATTTGAGGCTGAAATTTAATATTTCGTCAAATTAGGCATTCCCTAAATATCCAACCATGAGATTTGCCACATAATTCTTCCATACGGTAGAATGAGGGCATGGTTCATGGTTCTAAATCCCGGTTGAAACATGCAGTTTCGACCGAGATATCTTGGTTTCGACAAGACCCCAGACAAAACCATGGCTTGAAATGGGTTCATACAAGGTTTCGATTGGGTTCGACCAGGTTTTGGTCGAAACCCATGGGTATAAAAGCACATATATCACACGAAGCCTGTCTGTTTTGACAAGTTTCAACAATTAGCTCGAGGGTACCGCAGGTTTCGATACTGGGGAGGAGTTTGTTGCCAAAAACTTGGATTTTTTGCCCAAATTACTTCATTGACCACCACTTTTTGGCATTCTCATACACATTCAACCCTTACACCTTGGATTTGTTGATTGGAGCTTGAAGGTAATGCATTTTTTCGCAAATCTATATTTTTGGAAGAATATACTAATAGACATGGTAGTTTTATTTCAATTTTTTATATGTTAGATAGATAGAATGGCCCGATCTACGACTTCACGAAGTCAGATTATTTTTTAGGTTGTTACATTATTTAATGAATTTTCTGTTTTAAAAATGATTTTCCCACAACAAATTTTTTAAACAAAAAATAGGGGCAATATGTAGATATAATTAAAGATATGTACGATGGTGTGGTGACAAGTGTAAGAACTATGGGGGGTCAAGGTAGTGAATTCCCAGTTACAATTGGGTTACATCAAGGATCAGCTTTAAATCCTCATTTGCTTGCGCTTATCGTGGATGATTTAACCAGAGACATTCAAGGTGAGGTTCCTAGGAGTATGCTTTTTGGTGATGATATTGTTTTGGTGGATGAGACAAAAGCAGGGATTAATGTCAGGTTGGAGTTATGGGGATCAACCTTGGAATCAAAAGGTTTTAAGATAAGTAGAACGAAAATAAAGTATATGTTGTGTAACTTTGGTTACACTAGGATGGATAATGAGGTGGTGAAAATTGATGAGAGGGAGATTCCGCAAATTACTTATTTTAGGTATTTGGACCCAATCATAATAAAGAAGAAGATATAGAGTATGATGTTTTATAGAGAATTAAAATAGGATGGATGACGTGCAGAGGTGCATTCGGAGTGTTGTATGATCAGCGTATTCCTTTAAAAAACTTAAAGGAAGATTTTATAGGACAATCATATGTTTAGCTATGATGTATGTTGCGAAATGTTGGGCATTTAAGAAGCATCATATAGATAAATTCAGTGTAGCAGAGATGAGGATGTTGAGATGGATGAGCAATGCAGAGTCGACCTCGAACCAGGGAAACCAGCGGGAGATCAATTCCAGCAGGGTCAATACAATAAAAGAACAAAAATTATATCACTAAAACTCTTTTATTGCTATTTTCTGTTTACATATGAAGAAGAACATAAAAGGATCAGAAAAAGAAGAAGAAAGGGATATAGAAGGGGGGGTCGAATCAGCTATCTCAGCCCATCATCCTCTCACCCAAGGATTCTCACCCACGGTATCTCACCGTTGCCGCATCTCACTCATCGATAGCTCTTTTCTCTTTAATCTCTGTCTCTTTTCTGTTCAGTCGCAGACTTACTTATAATAACCCAATTACAAAGCAACCCAATCCTAATCTAAGTAAGAAACTAATTAATAAAACCTATAAAATAGAAACTAGACTCTTAACTAGGATTCCTAACAAAACTAGGATTCCCAATTAGGATTACAACTCAAATAGGAAACTAAATAAGTATTTAATAATAAAAATAACAACAAAAATCAACTCCCTAAGCCAGCAGTCCATATCAGCCCCAAAATTATTGTTCACTTGAATAGTAACTTTTTCCCCCCTCTTTTGATCTTCTTCATGCTTCGATCTGCATCAACTCTCCCCATCTTGAAAAAAAACTCGTCCTCGAGTTTTGATCATTCTTAGACAAGGCTTCTTGTTGTGCACGTCCATCTTCATGGCTGACCATAATAGGCTCTAATACCAAATAATGCAAGAGTCGACTTCGAACCAGGGAAACCAGTGGGAGATCGATTGCAACAGGATCCATACAATAAAAAAGAAAATTCAATAACTAAATCTCTTTTCTTGCTATTTTCTGATTATATATGAAGGAGAACATAAAAGGATAAGAATTAGAAGAAGAAAGGAATACAGAAGGGGGTAGAATCAGCTATCTCAGCCCATCATCCTCTCACCCACGGTATCTCACCATTGTTGCATCTCACAGCTTCATCAATAACTCTTTTCTCTTCAATCTCTGTCTCTTTTCTGTTCAGCTGCATACTTATTTATAATAACCCAATTACACAGCAACGAAATCCTAATCTAAGTAAGAAACTAAATAATAAAACCTATAAAATAGAAACTAGACTCTAACTAGGATTCCCAATTAGGATTACAACCCAAATAGGAAACTAAATAAGTGTCTAATAGTGAAAATAACACCAAAAATCAACTCCCTAAGCCAGCAGTCCATATCAGCCCCAAAATTATTGTTCGCATGAACAGTATCGTGTGAACAGTAACTTTTTCCCCCCCTTTTCTGGTCTTCTTCATGGTTCGATCTACATCAATGAGTGGCAAAATTAGGAAGGATAAAGTAAGAAATGATCATATTAGAGCTGATTTGAGAGTAGCTCCGATACATGATAAGCTATGAGAAAGTCGTTTGAGGTGGCTTGGTCATGTTCAACGAAGGCCCTTGAATGCCCCGGTACTGAGGAGTGATTTGATTCAGATTGAAAGAACTAAAAGAGCCAAGGGCAGACCTAAAATGACCTTAGGAGAAGTAAGAAAAGACATGCATAGCTTAGACCTTGTATCAAGTATGACCTCGAATACAGTTGATTGGAGGGCAAGGATCCATGTAGCCAACCCCATTTAGTTGGGATAAGGCTGAGTTGTTGTTGTTGTTGTTGCTAAATTATTTAATGCATTTTCTGTTTTAAAAAAGATTTTCCCACAACAAAAAAGAGGGGGGTAATATGTGATGGATGGATTTCAAATATATTATCTTAGACACCATTGGCCAATCTAAGGCTCGACGGAGTCAGAATTTTTTTACTGTTTTATTTTTTAATTTTCGTATTTTTCAAAATTAATTGATGAAATTCAAAATTTTTGAAAACAAATAAGAAAAAAATTTTGTTTTAGTTTGAAAATCAAGAAAAAAAAGGAAAAGTATTGGAAATATGTTTTCATCCGAAATCGATTAAGAATGTGATGTTCTTTAATTATTTTTTGTTGATTAAGTAATTATAATTATTAACAAATTAAATAAAAATAGTTTTAATTAGGTAAAAAATATAAGACCTAGAAGAAAATGTAGAAGAAGCTTCGCTGCAGTTTTAGGATCCTTATTTGATGTTTACATGTTTATAATCTTTGTGTTCTTGTTGCAACAGTGTACCAAGAAGTGCATAATGGCCGGGGAAGGTGGCGACATTGCATGGAGACATGGGATACCTCTTTTGTCCAACAAGAAAAAGTCTCAATGCAATTACTACAAGAAAAAAATTGGGAGGCAGGACCACCAGACTGAAGTGGCATCTTGCCGGTGGTGACAGAATGTCACGGGCTGCTCTAGTGTTCCAAGTAAGATTAAGAAGGTCATGGCAACGCAGATAAGGAACAAGATACAGAAAAGCAGGACAAGAGGGCAGCCAAGTAAGACTTTAAGGATGCATGTCTAAAGAGGATGCCTGAGTTAGGGTGATGCAGCACCAAGTGCCCACACCCGAAGGAAGAAGAAGAAGAAGAAGCAGCCCTGAAATTAGGGCTTAATTTGGGAGCCGTAGCTTAGGTTTGCATTTTATTTTCTATACTTAGTTTTTATTTCAGCTTATTTGTAAACTTAAATTGAACCAGTTCAAATCATGGTTCAATTTAAGTGATTTAATCAAGTCTTTTATTTAAAGTTGTTAGGGACAATTAGGTCTTTTTATTTTAAGTTTTTTAAGTTGTTTTATTAGGTCCCCACCCCTCCACGATTTAGTGAGGGAGTGTTTTGCTTAGATTAGGATTTGGCCATTGGACTTTTATTATAAATATTGAATATCGTGGGAGTCTCCCCCACAGTTGATGAATTAAAAAAAAGTCAGAATTGTGCTGCCGCCATTGTTGCTGCTGCTGCTCCTCGAGAGCTTGCATCCTTGTGGTTCTATCAAGGTGGAAAGGGTAGGTGGATCTCCTACGACTCCTTGCATCGAGACAATCAAGAGGATCTCCATTGAAGGTGGTTCTATCTTTCTTCATTGTTCAAGCTTGCCGCCAGTGGAATCTGCTGTAAGATTGAGCTTCAAATTCTGTTTCTAACCCTCCAATCCCTCCCCCAATCGATCCCCTTTTATTTTATTTGAATCCCCTCAAAACCCTAGATCTTCTTTACTCCAGCTAGCCTTCATTCTTCATCAGATTAAACCCAAATTCAGACTACAGCTCCCTTTCCATACCCCTTACACTCAACCTTAAGCTCTACCCCATTTCCCCACTCAAACCCTAATCCACATTGTCTCTGTAAAACCCCAAAAGCCCTAGAATTCTGTCTAGACCTAACCAGCCATCAGAATTACACCATATTACAGCCGAACCTCCTTCCCATTGCCCCTAGCACTCGGCCAGAAGCCTTGGTCCAGATTCCCATCTTAAACCCTAGTTTTAAACCCGAAACCCTAACCCTAAGTTACTGGAATTTAGAGACTCAGTCAAACCTAACTTAACCTATACCATTAGCTTCCCCTAGACCTACCTATCATTACCAAATAAGATCCAACCTCAATACCCTACACATAACCCTAGTTTTGACCTAAAACTCCAATTTTGCCCTATTGCAATTGCAGAACCAGCAGCCCCTTGGTTCCTTTATCATTAGATCCTAGTTATTTGGCCTCTAGTAGGTCCTTTGCCTATCTAGAGCTACATTATATGGGAGGAGGAGCCGGATTGGGATAATGCAAAAACAACGGCAAAGGATGCACAAGTAAGGAGGGCAAAGGTAGCGAGCAAAGCTACCTTTAGGATAGAGTAGGAGAGATTGTTGTAGATGGCCAGGGGAGCTGGTTCATCTAGATAGGCTCCAATAGAGCCAGAGTAGAGGAGGTGGAGGAGGATGCTGAGACATGAAGGGCAAGAGATCTCATTTAGGAGGACCTAAAGTGAGGGTCCCGCCCCCAGTCAGTGATGCAGCAGTTGAGATCCTTGAACAGGATCTTACCGTCTTTCCCAAACAAGACCGGAAATAGAAGAACCTAAAACATGTGTGATCTGATTTGAAGGGGCTAGTGGGGGTTACTTTCTCCAAGTGGGCTTTCTGCCACCATATTCCAGCCCATGCTACTACAAGGCCATATTATCAGAACATGTTGGATGAGATAGGTAGGGCTGGCAAGGAGTGAAGGGGCTCGGGACATATGAGATGTACAATACTTACTTGCCCCACCACAAGAAGGAGTTGCAGGAGTATATTGAGTGGTTGAAGCCGATGTGGGAGAACTATGGAGTGACTGTGATGTGTGATGGTTGGACTGGACCCACTAGACAGACCATCATCCACTTTATGGTCTATTGTGATGGTAGGACTGTCTTCTTGAAGTTTGTAGATGCATCCAAGAAGAAGAAGTATGCAAAATTTATATACAAGTCGTTGAAGGAGGTGGTAAAGGATGTGGGGTAGAGAATGTGGTACATGTTGTCACCAATAAAGAGAGCAACTTTAAGAAGGCTGGGGAAAAACTGATGAACAATCCCAGGTACCGACTTTTCTAGACTCCATGTGCAGCCCACTACATTGATCTCATGTTGAAGCACATGGGTAATCTTAGGCTTGTGAGAGAGGTTGTAGAGAGGGCAAGACAAGTGACCACTTTTGTCGACAACCATGGATTTGCCTTGTAGATGTTGAGGAGCAAATGTGGTTGGGATTTGGTGAGGCCAAGGCTGACACGCTTCACCACAAACTATAACGCTCTAAAGAGTTTTGAGACGAAGAAGGCTGGACTTAGGTACATGCTTGCTTCAGAGGATTGGTTTAAATGGCAGGAGTCTGCTTCTCATGGAAGTCGGGCAACCTATGCGCTAGGATGACCGATGACCTAAAGAATGTCATCATGATCTTAGAGCCAGTCATCAAAGTGTTGAGAATGATGGACTCACAGTAGAAGCCCACTTTACCACACTTGTTGGCAGCGATTGATTTGATAAAGATGCAGGTGCAGGAAGTGTACAGATAACACAAAGTTCTTAAGGCTGGTAAGTTTTTACTTTATTCACCCCAATTCAACTTGTTTGTCATTTAGTTGCTTATTTACTAGTTTGCATTGTTTTTAGCATACTATCTCAATCCCAAATACCAATACAAGCGCAAACTTGGGATGAGATAAGATCTGATAGATGCAGTTCAAATAGTGGCAGAGAAGCTTGAGCGAAATTCAAGTGCTCAGTCCATTGCCAATCGAGAGGTGAGACTAGTACTTTGTTTGGTACTTAAGAACTCATGTAATTATAAATTTGGTATTGATGCTAACACCGGTACCAAACATTGAAATGAATATAGATGAAAACTTTCAGGGATGGCACTAGGAGTTCCGGCCAGGCAGTGGCCGTTTTGGGTCGAGATACTACAGCGACTAGTTGGTCCAATCACCATACTTTGTTATTCTTATTTAACTATGCATTATCATTTAAAATCACCTAACAATACTTTTTAATGCTCTTATGCAGCTGAATGATAAGTGCTATATGGAAGATACTCACCTAATCTGACCAGGATAACAATTAAAGTGCTCTCTTAGACATGTTCCGCCACCAGGTGTTAGCGTAAATGGAGTTTATGGCATCAGAGGGCAAAGTTCGCTCACAAACCCAACATCCATTTGAGCCCCAGCTTGGTAGAGATGATGACGAAGAGGAGTGGTCGCATTTCTCAGATGATACAAGCACACTTCCCCAACTAAGGCCATGATGGTGGTGGTGGTGGTGGATGATGATTAGCAACATTATGCGAGGAGGACCAAATGATGCAAGATCCGGAGGCAGCGCCAGATCCCGACAAATTCACAGGGGAGACTTAGTTTGATCACGCCACGCAGAATCAAGATCACGGTGCACATACCGGGAGAGGCTACACTCGAGGTCTACGCATGCAGTTCGGCATGAGGAGGCAACTAGGATGGGTATGGATGTATCGAGCTTGTCTGGCACACTGGAAGCCATTAGTTTGGCTGAGAGTAGAGGATCTGGGCATTAACGTGCACCATCCTTCATAAGAGAGAACCCAGACATCATGTTGATAGTAGCTTCGAGAGCAACGGTTCAGTTGTTGGGTATGGTGGATATGGTGGTGGACCATCCTTCGAGAACACTGGTTTAGCATTTGGAGGGTATGGTAGGTATGAGGGTGGCTATGGTGGATCTTCTAGTCCATTCCCCAGCACTGAGTATGGAAGTGGGTCAGGTGGTGTGTCATCTTTTGTCAACAAAATCTTATCGTATTCAGCCCAACAACTTGTGCCGGCTCCACCCAGTTTCAATCTCAGTGAGCCATTCCCTAGGTTAGGATACCTATAATATGTTAATGATGGGGCTTATAGGTGGGCAATAATGGACTATCAAAACAATTGAGCCCAAAACAGGTATGAGATACATATATGATGCATTCTAAAGAGAGCCTACGATTTATTCAATCATACACAACTCATGGAATGGACCCACCAAAAAACTCAAAATGAAATTGAGTGGTGAGTGTTGTATGCTTGTATTTCCGTAACCTAATGTATATTTTGATTGGTTTAATTGCATACTTACATTTCCAATAGCACACTTGAGTCCAAACCACAGGTACCATTTGGATGGCTTTTTGTGAAACTAATTCATGAAATAGGTATAAAATGTTAAAAATATACAGCACACAAAAATTCATGTCAGAAAACCATTTTCTGGGTTTCAAGTTTGGCCTTGAAAAACCCTAGGTTTCGATCGAAACCTGGCATATCTCGGTTTCGGCCAGGATCGAAACCTGCCTCAAAATCGAGATTTAGAACCTTGGCATGGTTACAACAATATAATTGCAACCATAGATGGGTTTCAATTAAAATATAATACAAAAATGTTTAACGAAGCATTGAATTTTCAATGCAGAAGAGGATACTTCAACTGACCATGGGATGGCACAGCATAAGTGGGATAAGGAAAAGAACCAGCTGAACTTGGGTAAAAGAACCAACAAACTCATAAAGAATAGCCCTTTAGGATACCACATTAATGTTATTCATAACTCTGCCATGAGCCGGCTTAAACTAGGTTCATTGAGGATTTCCAAAAGGACACCTTTGTGGTAGTTGGGACTCCTTTCCTCAATCCTCTCCATCTGTATTGAGCTTTGATTAGGTTCAAGCATCAGCTCATGCACCCTCCATCCCCCCCCCTCCCCCGCCCCCCACAAAAAGGGAAGGCTTTAATACTGCTATTCAAATTAAGAACAAGGAAAATTTTCTTTATGAAATGCAATATGTTGGGACACTAATCCTTTCAGGTGGCTGCCATATGACCTGGAGAAGGATTCCTTCTAACTGTGCAGCTCTGTTAATGGAAGTCTGGCATAAAAATTAGGAGCAAAAAGGACAAAAGCGGCAAGAAATAAAGAAAATATGGGGCTGTAAACCATAAGATTGCCATGGCTTTGACAAATGTTAAAACAAAACCAAAATCCAAATAAAAATTCATTAAATTCCATGAGAATATAATTTTGAAACCCATTATGATGTATCTTAGCACCTTAATTTTTGGTTGAATTGACAGTAACCCACTATAAGTCTAAACGAAAAGCAAATAATAAATGTATTCAGAGCTAGCAATTTCTCTACTAACATATATGAATCAAACAAAAAAATCATTACTCGGGCACTTCTCTTAACATGTTTGCCTATTTGTTGAGGGTAGCCACCAGTCCAATGTCGAAGATTCTCCAACACCCAAAATCATCATAGTGAATTAATGGAAATAATTCAAAGAAATATAATATATAAAACCCCACTATCTACGGCATTTCGTCATGATTAATTCATTGAGCCAGAAAAAAAAACACAATAAAATAACGAGAAACAAATCATAACCCTATGCCACAGTTGAATAATTTGATGAATCCTTTAGATTCCACAACCTAAGAACATTTTGCTCGTAAAAACTAAAATTAGGACAATTGAGCCCAACCCCAGTATCGACTATCGACATCATTTCGTAAAAGATAGTTCAAGTATGGAAACAAAGAGGAGAGAAGAGCTAGAAACAGTACCCACTGTGCGTGTCAATAGCCTCGATCTGCCTCAGAGCAATCCACAACCAAAATGTAATCATGTGTCCAGGAACCATCGCCGGGCCAAGAAACGAAGGAATGCCAAGGACCAAAATCTCAGCCCAATGAGCGTAAGGAGCAGCGAAACCAATTGGAGCAGTAAACTCGTGGTGGACACGGTGAATTTTCTCGTATCCCCATTTACAGTGTAGCAAACGATGGATCCAGTAATTCCCAAAATCCTCGATAATAATATAAACTATCAACTGCAGAACAATTTCCCAACCCGATGGCAACGGCAAGTTCGTCCTGATTCCAACCAGCTGCAACACCAACAACAAAAACAAAAAAAAAAATTAGAAACTTGAGTAACAATAACATCTGGTGTCATCTCTGGAAACGCTCAATTTGGATATAAATTCAGCACCTTGACAGTCGGGTAAGAAACGAGTTGCAGAGGACCAACGACAAATATGAACATCCGCATGACTTCTTTGTAGCATCTAACCATATCGGAAAAAGAGAGCCTCACTTTAGGCTGAATCTTGTACTTGTCGAAGTTCTTGGATCGCTTCAGCTCTATGAAAGCTAATGGCAGAGGAACCAAAGAGAAGATGCAGAACAAGAAGAGAATGTTGTGACAGAAGAGAAAGTAATCGGACTTCTGGGCGGAGTAATTGAACCATAGCTTCTCTGCAAATGTAAGTTCTCTGCCAAGAGCTACCTCTGCTTCTTGCAAAGTCCCATACGGCAGCATTTTTGAATTCCTTGGTCCCTTACTCCTCTTCCAGGCAAGGATACCAATTCAAGAAAAACAAATGAGGTTCACTGTGAGGGAGGGAGAGAGAGATTTATTAGGGTTTTGTTCGCGAAGTAGAGGAAGCGGGAATGTCAGAGCGGATAAATTGGTGGGAACAAAAATAAATATATAATCTTCTGAAACAAGTTGTGCGCCACTATGCCCCGTTGCCCGTTGGTACGCGGAGACGGGGACGACAGTTCGGTTCTTCTGCTTCTGTTTTTGTAAAATTACATGTCACTCCCTGATTTTCAAACGAAACTCAAATCACCTCCTAATTTTTGAAAAAACTCAAATCATCCCTAATTTAGATCCTAATATGACAAATTAATCTTTACCGTTTTATGCTGTTAAGTGATGATGTCAACTAATTAAATAAATTTAAATCCCTAAACTATCCTTGACATCCAAACATAGATTTTGAAGAGTAGTATTATAAATTTATTTTTAATATTTTATTACAAAGGTAAAATAGTCCTTTCACACCAATAATTAACAGCAAACTAACACCATTACTGTAGAGGGGCTAGTTTGAGTATTTTCAAAAATCAAGGGGTGATCTGAGCTTCGTTTGAAAATTAGGGGGTGATGTGTAATTTACCTTCTATTTTATATGCGTTTATTCACTTTATGGTCGATTTGTTTGTTTACCCAAAAAAATTTTAAAAAAAATCCGTTTGTTTGCCTGTTGGAGATGGAAAATTATCTCTTCCAGTTCTATGCCTGGCCCAATTCCTAGAATCTCAGTCCCTCTAATAAGGGGGTGGGCCTCACTTGGATAGATTGTTCGGGTAGGGGTAGGATGGTTATTGCACCCCCTTGTTAGGAGGACTGGGGAACTGAGCCATGCAGCGAACCGGAGGGAATTGAAGTATGGGGTGGTATGGTTAACTGAGCAAGTTCTAAGGTATAATGGGAGTGGAATAAAATGAAAAATGAAAATTGAAAAGAAAGAAAAAGAAGGGATGAAGAATTCAATAGGACTTCCACGAATCCAGATCATCTCCACACCCTGCAGATGGTGGGAGATCGACTCCGGTGATTAAATGTCATTGAAAAAGATCAACTAAGTATGTTTTTCCCTATGTAGTTAGATTTGGTATCAAACGGTAGAAGTATAGTTCAATTCATTTTAAGGCTTGTGTACGTTTTGGATAGATTTGGTGTGAGTTCTTATTGTTAGAAGGTGGCGGATGGAGGCCGATATCGAAGACCTTACTCCACCTTTGAGGTTTGTTTAAGAAAAAAAAAAAATTAAGAAAACGCAACTTTCCCATGAATAGCACAGAAGTCTTACCAATTTACAAGGGACTTTAGAAGGAGGGGTGGAAAGATTACACAACTGGCATAAATCAACAGTGATATCTTCATTTAACGAGAAACCCACCCCCAATGAACGAAACATGTCATTTTTTTTAAACCCCTAGGATTGTTGTCTGGTTTCACACACCCATGGTTTCCCAGCTCATCAAAACCCTTGCAAACAAACATGTTCTCATTCACTATAATGAGATCTCTAGGCATTTGCTTGATTAATATCATTCAAGGGGTCCACAGTAGTGTAATGGGAACTAGGAATCTAAGGGGATTTGGAGTGTGGGCCAGTGGGCTCGTAGGCAGCAATAGAGCATAATTCAATTCAACTCAGCTCAACTGTATCCCAACTACATAGAGTCGTTATATTATGTGGTATGGTTCAGGAACTAATCCGATTGAAATATTTAGATCCATTTGTTATTAATGGGATCAGAGATATTTTCAGCAAAAAATATATCGAAGAGTTGGCATTGGACTAGCCAAAAACCAAAGTTTATTAGAAACTTGGTCTAAAATTCCTGAAAATTAGTCTTTTGATTACATCGGCAATAATCCAGCAAAAAGAGAATTATTCAGAGCAGGCTCAATGGACAATGAGGATAGAATAGTTGTTAGATAGCTAGGACATCTTGTCGATAAAGAAGGACGTGAGCTTTATCTCTTTGGATTTACCCAAGATCTTTTTCACTTCAATCAAATTTGTTATTAACCCTAAAATATGCATTTCTTTTCTCACCATTTCATTTTAGACTTATTCTTAAATCTTTTACCCTATTCAATCTTAATCAAATCATTTTTACCTACTAGAATATTCAAAAGTCTCCGCACATGTCCATGCCACTTTAAACAAAATTTTCACTTATCATGAATCAAAGTTACCTTAAGTTTTTTGTTTTTTTTTTTTCCAATCTAACATCATACATGAACTTATATCGATTACTAACGTAAAGTACTAAGTCAGATAGACGGGAAAGAAGGGGGGGCACAATGACCACTCTATCCGAACACTCTGCCCGGGTTAGGTCCACCCCCTTTATTACTGGTACTGAGGAACTGTGCTGATTAGAAAACTGGAGGAGATAATTTTCCGAAAGGTAATGTACCGGATCATTATTCTCTCCTGTTATAGTATGGTGCTGTAACGCATCGTACAGCGCTGTACAGACCATGTGGTACAGTGGGCCTCACATGGTGCACATGACTTCTGCAGCCGCCGTTAACAGGAGAGAATAAAAATTCCAATGCACCGCAAGAGGGTGGAAGACAACTTGCGTAGGTTTTACCTTCGCTAGCTTTTAGGCTTTTAAGGTGTATGGTGGGGCCCGTGCGACCCAGAAAAATGAGAAGGACTGAAGTTGTGAACACTTGCATGCGCAGGACATAAGACATTGGCAATCATGAAGCCCATAACCAGATAAACTATGATGCAAAAGGATTAAAAGGTGCAGAAAAAACCTCCTCATCGAGCATCCACAGGAATCTAAGCCTACATTCGGTGCCCTATATTCTTAACTTTGATTCGGTGCCCTATATTCTCATTGTCACTTTTACTTGCCTTTCGAAAGGGTAAGTTGGACTAAAAAAAGTATAGTTTCTTTGTGATTTAAAAGACTGAAAAAGTGATGGATATTCCTGTTTAATCATATGGTGGGCCCAGTTAAATATGAGAAAGAGAGAGAGAGAGAGAGAGAGAGTAAAGGTTGGTGATGTAATCCAAAATGACAAAATGAGTTGCTTTTGTGATGGGTCAATTTAAAGATCTTTGCTTTTTCTTTAGTCCCATTTTACCCTTTTAGGATTCGGTGGAAGACGTCAATCAATTATTTTAAAACAAGTAGAGTGAAGAAGAAGTGACATATGTGAGTCGTGAATGGTGAAGATGAGGAATCTGATGATGTAGTTTCATCATATTTAACACATAAGTAGGTCAAAGGGGGTGGTTTACTAAGCACTTATTACCTCTCTCTAAATTAGATTAGATTGTGACGTTTTGGAAGGTTAGCACACAAGCATGGCATGTAAATAGTGTTCCTTTCGGTGATTTAATTCACCGAATCAGTCACACCATATTGATTTGGATCAGCCATTTCATATCAGAGTAGACTATTTTGACTCTTAAGATAGATTTTGATATCTTTTTTTTTACTATTATAGGCCACCTGATGCTCCGTTTAAGGTTACTCCATCGTGACTAAATGGTTACGGGCTGAATTTAAAAATAGTTACTCTACAAAATTAAGGGTAAGACTGCGTACATTATGATCCTTCCTAAACTTGTAAAGAGAACCTCATGACCAATCTAAAATCAATAGCTTTGATATCCATATGGATTAGGTCAGATTGGAGGACTTTTTACTATTCACCCTCCTTTTTTCTGTTTTGTTAATCGGTTCACTGTTCGCATGAGGTAGTTGTTGTGTCACTGTGATTTAGGTCATGATGGGTCATTAATCCATAGAATACAAAGTTAAATGGTTCATATAAACCTAATGCTTTTAATTTGCAAATCCTAAGAAACATTCCTCCCAAACAAAGATAATTCCAATTGATGAAATTGACTTCTCATCTGTTTTGGAACTCTTTCAATTGGAAAGATACACTAGTTGTAGAATCACGCAATATTTCACATTTGAGGATGTGTCGTCATTAAATGCGCATCTATATGCTATGATCTTCTTTATTTGATATATTGTATTTTAAAGCCATGAGATCCATCTACCAAAACGAGCAATATTGTGCAATTAATGAAGATGAGTTCGTGACACTTCACTAGCAATGTTTTTTTTTTTAACGTCTCTCCACCCCCTCACCAATGAATTATAGGAGAGTGTACAGCATGATGGAATCCGTCAAGCATCAAATTTGAAAAGAACACAAAAATAAAATGTTTGGTAATTTGAGAAATCGGAATCGAATTGGGTGAATCATCCAATTTTAATTGGAATCGATGACATTCAATTTCGATTGCAACCGACTTTTTAACCCTTTTTAAATTGATGGTGAATTATGTTTCGTTTTTCTAGTCAATACAATAGTAAACAAACAAATATATCTCTTGTAACAAAATCTCCAAGTTTATTGAATCTAAAATTTCATAGATTATTTGAAATCTTTGTTTCTTCTTTTCGATTCCTTTTTAGGGTTTCAATCGATTCTAATCAGAATCGACAAAAACCCAACCCGATCCAAGGAAGACACTCAAGTGTGCATTTTCAATATACCAAAACCTTGGGTCACCAAGTGCTTAGGGTTTGATGAGTTTTGAGACTACTTTTATTGAGAAAGGGATGTTACCTTAATCCATTAAAGGGGCAAAGCAACCCTCAAGATTGATTGAAGGAAAGTGGTCGATACTCCAGTGAGTTTGAATGGTAACTAGCCACTGCGAGGTGGCAAGAAAGCAAAAGCAAAAGTATAGTTTGACATCATTGCCTCTGGAATTGATCAGTAAAGCTTGACTTTTGTTCCTATCTCGTCGTTTTCTCTACTTCATTGTCCCATCGGATTTCAAGGGCCTACTACTCAGCCACCAACAGAGTTGTGCTTGTGGCAAATTAAATTACTTTAGTTGATTATGGTTTGCAATAAGAATTTGGACTGAGTTTCTCTCCACCCACAGTGAATGAGATCTTATTCATTGCAGGACAAGAAAGAATATCGAAAGGGTATTTTGAAACATACAAAAATCCTAGGAGGGGTTTGTTAACCCTAGAATGGTGGGTGAACCGTTCTCTATGAGTGGAAGAAAACTTAGTCCTAAGAATTTAGTATAATCATGATGGATCCGACATGCATCTTGATGCGCTCAACAGTCTAGTGCCACTGGATGCCCCATTGGGCACTCCCTGGACGTTGGGATCCCTGGAGAAGAGCCCGGCGCAATCAAGATTGTTGGTATACAGTATGAAAATGAAGAAGAGATCAAGCAAAGGATTACACATAAATATAATATTTAATATGGATGTATACATCCAAGTAACATAAATATAATATTTAATGTGGTTTAATATGGATGTATACATCCAAGTAAGAAATAAGAGATTTTTTCATTAAGTTGGAAAACATTCTACACCATTCTTCACTTCATTATGTGATTTCCCTTACTTTTATGCCTATAGTTTTCTCTCACAAAGACAATATATAGGAACTCTAAAAACTCTAATTTCCACATAATTACAAAATTTATCATTTATATGTAATGAATCCAAAACCCAATCCAAACATATACAAGTTCAATAATAGCTTGTTGATGTCGATTCTATAAACTCTATTGTTGACTCCACCTGTCTGCACACTCAAACTAGTATGGCCCGCAACCCCGCCTAGGGTGCCTAGGTGCCCCGTACAACTCACTGTTGCACAATAATATGGACGTCTTCTCCTCCTCTATCACTACAATCCGATTAGGTAGGTCGCTTCCACTCACAAGAGTTGAATCAAAAGAGATTCACTTCTTTTCAAATATGCATGTCACACCCCGTTCCAAACCCAGCTTGCATTCTTCGTCGTCCACCTATACCTCTTGCCTGATCGAGTTCCAATGGTAGCTCAACTTGTTTCAACTCTCCTTGCAATTCTATACGATTTCCAATAATCTATCCCTGCATCACAACCATGCTCACCCTCCTTCAAATGAGGATTTAAAATCTCTCAAATCCAAGTGTTTCTAGTGAAATCACATTTTTTTAGATCTTGTACATGTCTAATCCTACGGCTTTGCACAATTCCATCAAACATGTGAATCCAGACACCCCAATTTCGATAATCTTACTTTCAATATTATTTGTCATTTTAACCATATAATTATCACATGCATGATATGTAACAAATTGATCTCTAATTGAACATATATGAAATGAACAATCATAATATAACATCTAATATGAAGTTTTTGTACTTGATAAAGTAATGACAATAAGGGGGGGGAAACCCCCCCCGGTTGGCATTTACCCATCGACTCCCTAGGTCCAAGGGATCGGTCCTTCCCATTACCCCTAAAAAAGAGGAGAACGTTCCAATAGCCCCCGGGAGAGCCACGATTGAATGGCCAAAATTTTTCCTCCAATCTCTCCTTCCCCTTTCTTCCTCTTTTTCCTCTTTACACTCACTTGGGATATTGGGCGGTGAGGCAATGGGTACATATATGTGGGTAAGGAGGAATGACCCACCTTATTGGGCAATAGGTATGCGCAGACCCTTGGGAGGGGCCCCAGTACTTCCTAAATGGGACCCAACTTAAATTATTCCCTTCTTAATGAAATAACGGGCCAGGGCCCCCCCCCGCGGGTCCAGGAAGTTAATTAATAACTAACCTTCTTCAGACCCGAATTGGGGTGCGAACACTTGAGTACTTGCTCTGAACTCCTTTGCCTATCTCTAATCCCTACCTTTGCCAATTCCATCAAACATGTGAATCAAGCACCTCCTAATCTCGATAATCTTACTTTCAATATTATTTGTCATTTTAACCATATAATTATCACATGCATGATATGTAACAAATTGATCTCTAATTGAACATATATGAAAATGAACAATCATAATATAACATCTAATATGAAGTTTTTGTACTTGATAAAGTAATGACAATAACATTTCCATCACTCCAGGACCCTTCCGCAATAGCAGCATTGAATGGTTTTTCTCCATTCTACTTCTTGCCCTCTTTTCCTTTTTTAATCCTCTTTACACTTTGGGCAATTAATCTTTAAATGACCCACCTTATTGTAATAATAACAAGTTATTTCATAACCTTTTCGATTTGGGGTGGCCAACATGAGAGATACCTTGTTCTCCTCTTTTATCTTAACATCTAGAGTGGACAACTCCCTCAGTATCCTGTTGAATTCATCTAAATGTACTTCAAATTTCACTCCCTCTAATAACCGAAGGCCATACAACTACAACTATTTCTTCAAGAACAATAGGCTTATCAGAGATTTGGACTTGTACCTGCTTTCCAAATTAGTCAGACTTGCCTTGGAGTTGAGAGCAACATGATGGCCGCTCAATCCCAAGCCGTAGACGAGCTCGATTTGTCTTGAAGCCTCTTTGAGAAAATGCAAGATACGAGAATCGGAAGAGGGGTGTTAATCCCACAAACTGGGTAGGCCCTTCTCCTACCCACAAATTGTGCGGGTCTCAATTCTTGAAATGGGCCAAATCAATCTTGTGCGTTGGATTTTAAAATGACATGTGGCAACTAGTGAGACCCTCACTGCACCTCATTGGTAGATGAGGACGTTGGAGAGGATTTTATCCAATGGTCTAGCCTCTATATTAGCCACGTGAAAATTTTCAGTCTAATTTCAATCCAATACCCTCTCATGTGTTGACATACATTCCATGTATGTCCATGAACACCTAAAGTATTCCAACAATTATCATTCGCTCTCCCATAGCGCTAGTTTTAAAGTTATATTTTGCCACATGTCATATTTTTATAGAACTGAAACTTGATATGTGAGTAGGGGACCTAGGGGCCTATGTGTCCATAAAATTCAACAGGTAACAAAAAATTCCTACCAAGGTGTGTAGGAGTCGAGCTCCCCAAAACAATTTTTTTCACATTTACAATGGACTAAGTTTGCATATATCAAGCCGGGCGGGGCTCAGCCCAATTTTACTAGGCCTCTCAAAGACAAGGCCTGCCAAACCTGGGCCTAGACCAGGACCTGGACCTGGACCGGGGCCGGGGCCAACAACAAATTTTAGCCCAAATAAATAAGCATGGCACAATTTGTTCTTGAGCACAGAGCTTTTAAGTGTTACCAACGGCTTTAACAGACCAAAAGACTTCCGAATGCTGGCGGCCAAATTGACATCCTTGTTGAATAAATTTGAAACGTCGAAGCAGGCGAAGCAAACCAACAAATCCTTTATCGATTAAAAGAACCTGATGTCTTCACTTGGTCCTTCGCCATTCAATACTTCACCCAGCATGGCAGGTTCAAAGACACCTTTTCTCTCTATGCCCAAATGCAGAGATTGGGTCCAAGCCACACCTTTGCAGTTTCATCTGCACTCAAAGCATGTGCTCGGATTGCAGATAATAACAACGGAAACGCAATCCACGCGCAGGTTTACAAGTATGGAAACAGTAGCGACGTTTATATGCTCACTGCTCTTGTCGATTTATATTCGGAGTTAGGTGATATGGAGACTGCACAGAGAGTGTTCGATGAGATGGCTGAGAGAAATGTCGTTTCATGGAACTCGACTCTGTTTGGGTATTTGAAGGCAGGGGATTTAGACATGTCTCGGAAGGTTTCAATGAGATTCCATTGAAAGATGTGTTCTCCTGGAACTCAGTGATTTCTGCTTATGCAAAAGCTGGGGATATGGAGAGTGCGAATTCTTTGTTCCAGCATATGTTTGAGAGAAATACAGCATCTTGGAAGGGTATGTTGATTGTGGGAACATAGAAGCAGCAAGACGACTCTTTAATGAAATTCCACATAGAAGCAACGTATCTTGGATTATAATGATATCTGGGTACTCAAAAAGTGGCTATGTTGACTCTGCTCGTGAGCTCTTTGATCAAATGGAGGAGAAAAATCTGCTCTCATCGAATGCCATGATTGCTTTCTATGCTCAAAACAGTCGACCCAAGGATGCCCTCCAACTATTCAATATAGCTATACAGCCTGATGAGAAGACTTTGGCCAGCGTTTTATCAGACTGTTCTTAGTTGGGGGATTTGAGATACGGACCATGGATTGAGGTGTTTATAAAGAACCTTGGAATTGAGTTGGATGATCATTTGCTTACAGCCCTAATTGACTTGTATGCAAAATGTGGTAACATAGACAAGGCGGCATATGAGCTCTTTTGTGGCTTGAGAAATAGGGATTTGGTTGCTTACAGTGCAATGATTTTGGGCTGTGGCATCAATGGAAAAGCTTTAGATGCAATTCAGTTGTTTGAAGAGATGATAAATGCCAACATCCGCCCCAACTCAGTGACCTTCACTGGGATTTTAACCGCTTATAACCATGCTGGTTTGGTTGAAGAAGGCTACCGATGCTTCACTTCCATGATGCATGAGTATGGACTGCTACCGTCGACTGATCACTATGGAATCATGGTTGATCTTCTCGGTCGGACTGGAAGGTTGGAAGGGGCCTATGAACTAATAAAAAGTATGCCCATGCAGCCTCATGCAGGGGTTTGAGGAGCATTGCTTCTTGCTTGCAGGTTACATTCCAATGTTGAGCTTGGTGAGATTGCAGCTCAACATTTCTTTGAGTTGGAGCCAGATACAAGTGGATACTAGTCTCTCTTAGCTAATCGATATGCCTCTGTTGATAGGTGGGATGATGCCAAGAGATTGAGAATGGTAATGGAGGAGAAAGGAATGACCCAAATTCCTGGATGTAGCTAGATGGAATCAACTTGACCTCCTATATTGGCAAGGCACATTCCTTTGGCATTATATTCTTGATATTGCTAAAGTCAGGAGACTGCAAAACTCATATATCTCAACTTTGAAGGGCTAGAATTCTTCCACATGTGTGGATGATGGAGCTAATTAGCAATTTCTCTTCATCTTCAATAGCTAGTCCCATACGTTTGGTGATTGCAGATGACTGGATACCAATTACAAAGTTGCCTCTTGGTCCTGTTGTGAAGATGTTCTTACAGAAGTTGCAAGGTTCAAAGGGTGTACATTCTAATTCACCGGCGCGGGGGGGGGGGGGGGAGGGGGGAAGAAGGATGTTTATCATTCACCCACAATATCATTAAGCTCATTGATGCCATAATGTAAATAATTATCAGTCATTTCTCTTGGTAACCATGCACTTAACATCTATAAGGCCCCCCTCCCTCTTCCTTTTGGTGCATAACATCAATACATTAACTCCCTTCCTTTCTGCTTGGTAGCATGTAACCCTATTTTGCGGCTCTTAATGTGTTCTAGGTAGCCTTTTTTAGCAGCTCACATTATGGTACAGGTAGCCCTTTCTGTGATTCAAACCCCATGACATGGAGGTAGGCATAGTTAGCCCTTTAGGGATCTAACTGTAAATTGTGCCCTTTAACATATCCTTAAAATTTCTGGAGCTAATGGAATATGTAAATTGAGCCCTTTAACATATCCAATACCAGACTGGCCCAACACCTTAGACTCGGCCCACTAGAATAAATCATATCCTATCTTTCATGTGAGTTGGTCCAAGCCTGAGGCTCAGGCCGCTCAGCTTGATTTAAAAAAGAGCATTTCAGTGCCCGAGGCTCTCCCACTACTGCAGGGTCTGGGAAGAGCAAATGTACGTACGTAACCTTACCCCTGCTTCGCAGGAGAGGCTGTTTCCAAATTTGAAACACAACCAATAGGTTGTAATAGAGCAACTTGATCGATGTGTCAAGACTCGCACACTAAAATCCAAATCTCATTGGGCACCTGGAGTTGATCCCCTATACTGCTATTTACATAGCAAGGGTAGCTTCCGCCGGCCTCAACCAAACCGGCTTTGCAGTTAATTGGTTCAACCAGAAAAACCAGGCCAAGAGGCAGGTCTGATACTGTCCTTCTAGATAGTTGAATTACATTCATCATGTAAGCACTAAACTACTTGACTATGGTCATCCAAAGAGGAATCCCATTGGATGGACGGCTGAAATGGGATATGGGACCTTCAAGCTTGCATGTGCCACAAGGAATCAAGTTCAACCCTTCCAGAATATGTAATTTCTACATTAACAGGGAATGGGGCTTCATTGTTATCATTTTCATGCGTTTTTGGACTAAAACATCCTTGCTTATTTGATCTTAGCTAGAAGACCAATAGAGATATTGCCCAACCGCGGTGAGGGGCTCACTTTTGAAGGCATTTCAAACATTTGCATAATAAGACTGAAAGATGATTCCAACTACGTGGTCAATAACTGAAGGTCGACCATGAAAACCCTTCATTATAATATTGCCAACCAATGATCTTTTGACCTAAGTATATTTTAACGAAGGAAAAATCTCGTTGCATGTAACCAAAGTTGGTGAAAATAAGTTATAACTCTACCTTTTCGCTCTGTAGACACTATTTTTAACGAGGGTTTATATTGTTTCACATAAAACAATGACAACTCATAATGATAAGTCACAAGTGGTTACAATTTCTAAGTTCACCATTTTGGTGACAAGAAGTTTCATTCTATACTTATATATAATTTTGGGGAAAGAGCAGTTTGCCAAGCTGCATGGCCACCATGGCGCCTACGCCCAAACACATGAAGGATGAAATGACCGCCCTGCATGGTTTTAGTGCACGGTATCGAGACGAGTATTGGTAACTTGCAAAATTGATACGATATCGATACGGTATCGGCTTGGATCGGTTGTATCGAACAACTTTGCCTCTAATTCTCCTTTAAAAATGAGTTTTGATGCTTTTATCCCTTGTACGTATTGTGCTACCGATACGGTATCGGTATGGTATTGGTATCAGTGACTAATGGACACGGGGAGCGAGCAAGCGAAGCGTGTCGTTTGTGGCAAAACCGGTATGATACCGATACCTCAAACCATGCCGACCTATCCCCCATAAAATGAGAAATCCCACCCCTATTGGTTGCCCCCACACGTGCTCTCATTGGCCCCCACACTGGTGCAGGGGCCACACAGGGATCCCACTCCCATACTTTTTTTATTAAGTACTTGTAGGAAAATAATTTTATACAAGTTTTTCACTTTTTTCTTTCAAAAAAGGGTATGGAGATTGTATTATTTCCTTTCATCTTTTTTGGGGAGGATAAAATTTCCTTTCATCTCATACTATCGTTGCATAATCTTTTGGAAATTATTTAAGTCAGAGCTACATAAAATAAAATAAATAATACAGAGAAGGTTCTCTGATCCTTTGGGGTATGGTTACCCCTGTGTCCATCTCTTTCCTCCTCACAGAAATGTCATTGTCGCCCTTCAATGTATGATTTTGTTTTACTGCATCTCATAGGTGGGTTTCTCTATGCTGTTTGCCCAGAGAATCCTTTCCCAAAACAATATTAAAGACTACAAGACCACCACCCTCTATAAGCCACTTTTCTGCTTTTAACAAGAGAATGAAACAACATACAGTCGTTAGACATTTGTGAATTTAATGAAAGTAATTTGTTTTATTTGAATTAATTCAAGAAATTTTCTACTAAAAAAAATTATTAAAGTTACATAACTTTTTAAAGTAGATACAAGTTTGAAAAAAAAAAATCCATTCTAACTAGAACCGAGTTTTCCTCACCCACAGTCAAGGGAGACCGTGGACCTTGGATGGCATAGAAATGATATTGGGGAATAGCGAATGTATTATCGACTTCGTATAGTATGAGATGGAGTAATTATAATTCTTAGATATTGGGGGTTTCCTTCATCGTGGGATGTAGAAAGCTTTTTTCTTCAAACCACATCAAATATGAGAAAAGACTCGGCATGCTGCCACGGTACCCAACATGTGTCATCCTCTCTCCTCCCGTTTTGCTCTCTTGTAATTGATGTATGTCACTAGCTTACCGAAAGTTGACGACATACCCAATCCTCTTCGATCAATTATTTCAGAAAGTAAAAAAAAAGAAGAGAAATTTCCATATCACAAAGGTATTGCATTGTCATATTGTTCCCTTTCAAATTGATAAACAAAATCCGTATCAAATATATATATATATATATATATATATATATATATATATATATATATATTTTTATATATATATATATATATTATATATTAAGAATCTTATCAATTAAGACTCATTTCAAACCTTGAGCAATGGGGGATGAGAGTTAATATTGAACCTGAATCCAATCAAAATGTTACGTAATCATTGGTGAAATGGGTAAAGGAAAGCCAAATCCTATCCACTAATACTTGATTTGAACCATTACTCTATGGATTGAGGTTTTTTTTTTATTTATTTGGAGCAACTCTTGCAGAGGAAAGACCTATTTACAAGAAAAGGAGGGGGGCTTAGTCCACCAAGTTCTAGACATATTAAATTTTGAAGCACCAAAGGCAAGAAAGTGAGTCCCTATTATAAGATTTGGGAAAGAAAATAAACATAATTTGGGAGAAACAAGAAGAAAGTTGAAAGATATCATCCAAAATAGCTAGAGCAGCCCAGTCCAACGATGTTGGGATTCCATTTAATTTCCTAATCAGTCCCTGACAGTCGGAGAAGATTGCTATTTGGTGAAGTCCCAGGCTAAGTGATAAAAGCATGGCAACCGAGTTTTTCTTCATCCATAGTGAAGTGAGAACCGTTTAATTCACAACATCTAGACTCTTGATTGAACATATAAAGGGCATTTTAGACCTTCAATAATATGGATAGGAGTTAAGACTCATTCTAAAAGTCCAATCATAATATCATACCACCTTGTTTACCAATAAAAAACATGATACCACCTTGGATAAAAAGCGATTGTCTCTTCACCCCGGATGACCATGGTTTGAGGTATCTGTTGTATCAGGTGATTTGTATCGATATCATTAACCATCGATTCCAATACTTGACTGATCTATATCGATGGACTGGTACAGATCAAAGGTAAATATATATTCAATTTTTAGAAAAAAAGAAAGGCAAAACTGTCTTATACGGGCCAATCCGTACTAATCCATATTGGTTTCAAGATGACTGATACCGGATCCAATACCGTGCACTACATCCATATGGGTGAGAAAAAACTTTTTGGAGACTTTCTCCTAACTTTATTCCAACTCAAGAGCCATTTTCGCTTATGGAGAGGTCTTAAGTTTTCCGCCATGATGTCCCCATCTTTGGCTATCTAGTGTTCCATGATAATGACAACCAGCTTTTCCTTGGAGCAGATACATTCGCAACACATCACCAACCCATTATGCCGAAAGCCCCTGGAAATTTCCTAACTTTGCCGTATATAGAATGTAATTTTTAAGGATTAGGACAATCATTAGAGAGGTTCCACAGCAAAGATTGATCGTTGGCCAAAAATTAACTAGTAAAAATATTTTCCCAATCCAAATAACTAATAGTTTCTTTTTGAAGTTCTTCTACCTAATTTTCCCTCTACTGTCTAATTATGTAATTAGATGGTTAATTGGATTAACTTTTGCCTCACCCATAATGAAAGAAGAATTCTTTCACCATGAAAGAAGATAGTGTTTACACCCTATTTTCGGTCTATTTCGGTCAATAGAGAAATAGATCAAAATCTATTTCAATAAAAAATGACCTATTAATCAGTGATCAGAAAACGGTCAGTGACTGGAAACGATCAGAAAATGGTCATGATCGAAAACGGTCAGGAAATGGTCAACGACCGAAAATGGTTAGAAAATGATCATGACCGAAAATGATCAGTGACTGATGGATTGGCAGTGACCAATAAATGGTTAATGACCGACGAACGATCACATTGTGGTTATAATCAATTCCCAAAGAAGTGGGTAGTTATGAAACTACCTGATAACTACAGAAAACCACCTGAACTGCCAAGGATACCTATAAAAAACAGAAATTCAAAACAAAGGAAGGGATTCACAAATTAATCAAACTAGTCTTTACATTTATTTTTTATTTTCTTTTCCCTAGTTGTAAATGATTTCTGTTTTTTTCCTTAAAAGAACCTGTTGGGGTTCCTCTCCAACAGTACTATCAGATGCAATGATGCATCATTCAAAATCAAATTGAAGATCTTTGCAGTCCTTCAATGGCAAGATGGGAGCATCTCAAAAGAGGCGTTATTGGCTACTGGCAGTCGGCAATTTGGTGTTGTTAATGTTGGACAAGTGTGTGTCCATCAAACCCGGTTTGATCCGATTCAACTCGGTTCACCTTTGTATTGAACTTTTATACATTTTAGTTTAATATTATCACATGCGATATAAATTTTTTGAGCATTGTGTGTCCGTAAGTTTTAATTAAAATGGTAGTCACGACTAGGGTTTGGGCTGGGCACCCTTATCATATAGTCGTCGCATTGGGTATGCCTAGACATGTGATGTCAGGGTACGAATGCAAGTGCTCACATGTTTGATGTGTGCATTGGCGAAGAATCTACTTTGTCGACTCCCTCATATATTACTGCCAGATGTAGCAAGGGATAGACATGTGTCACCGACACCCTTTGCCTGAGGAACCCTGTCGCTGCAAAATGTGATCGCATCCTTTGGTTCATCAATGACTGAGACTCAAGCGAGTCAAAACCGGTGTTCTGGGAATGCGTGAACACTTTGTGAGTGAAGGTGTTATCCAACATGGTTACCACTGCCCGATTAGGGGAACACCAAGGTTGAGACTGTCTGTGGTCGGATCAGAATCTGGATCCAGTGCCATTTTGGAAATGGTTTTGGAAAAATCTATTTTACATAAAATGATAGATTATATATAATTATTTGAACAAAGTGTTTTATCGAGTTTTGCGGGACCCGATCAGATACACAGACGCTCTTCTATGGACATGTACTATGGATTGGGGTCTAACAGTACATGTGTACATGCCCTAGATTCCATAATGATTGTGTTGATTAGTGGGGGGGTTGTATATGATAAATTGTTATCATATAGGGAATTATTTGGAATTTGCTATTTTAATTGGTTCTTTATTTAATTAATGGATATGGTGCTAATTGTAATTATCTATAAATATTAAATAAAACAACTAATTAATACTTTCCCTATTAGATTCTGCTTCTTCATCTTTTTTAAACACTCTAAATTTAAATAGAACTATCAAACTGAGAGAGAGAGAGAGAGAGAGAGAGAGAGAGTAAGACTCTCACTGGGATTAAAGTAATCCATCAGGGTTTTTAATAAAACCCTGCCTCTACAAAAGGGGACCAAAACGTAGAGGGGGCACAGAGTGCTCTGCGTTTCAGCCTGGCCCCCTCTCTCCTACGTTTTGGTCTCTCTCTCTCCCTCTTGTGATCTCTCTCCTTCTTCTTCTAGTTTCTCTCTTCTGTGTTTGAGAGTTAGGGTTTGAGAAACCCTAGATCTATGCTGAAGAAATTGAGAGTATCTGGGATTTGCTTGAAGAACCTTGGTAGCACCATTGGAGGTTCAGATCTGTTTGCTTGGAGCGCTCACTGGAGGAAGAACCATTGTCTGTTGGAGGAGCAACACTTGAGGCTCACCAGGTTAGCAATTCTTGATTGATTCCTTCAGTTATTAATTATTAATATTTATGGGATGCGAAAGAAACTCGAATCGATTTATTTCCGCTGCGCATTCGAGTATGAGATGGATCCCTCTTGCCATGTGATGGACTAGAGATGATTTTCTCTGTCCCCAATGCGTTCCATAATTGCGTGGGACACATGAGGAAAGGAGAAACCCTAACAGGGATGAACCAGGGTACCCATGGGCAACCATGGGAAACCCTAAAATTTAAATGGGACACCATGGGATAACCCAGGGCGTGCAACACCCTAATTTTGTAGTATATTGGTTTGCCATGGTGAACCATAATGATCCCATGGACCGTAGTTTGACATACAGTTAACACACTTTTAAGACCTGTATGGCGCTCTAGTGCCAGCATCAAATTGAGGCTTCGACCCGACAATTGGGTGTTGTTAGAACATTTACCATGGAGATTTTGGTGTCTGCATCACATTGAAGAGTCGATGGTGCGTTAATGGAGGGTTTGTAAATATTTTACCATAAATGTATCTGGAGAGAGAATTAATTTGATTTCTTCTTCTTTTTTCTTCTTGGCATTGCAATCTTTGCATTTTTAAAGAAAAGTCCTTGGATTATCAAGGCATTGGTTGGACCCACTCTTTGATTCAATTCATTTTATGGCATCTTCAATTCCCGCCATCGATGCCAAATTTAATGGAATCAGATGATTATGTAATCTTTTTGAGACTTTTGTTTAATTAGTGAAGGAAAACTTTCGCCTAACTGAATTATGAATTATTAAGTGTTAGATTGTGATCAAATATCCCCTCTACATAAGATAAAGGTCTCAAAAAGATTGCTCGAAAAAGTCAAAACAACTCCACATCAATTTTTTTTTTTAATTTCATGCATAATACGAGAAATTTGGAGGATTTGAATGAACTTTTTAGATCATGATTTGTGAACCTTTATATAGATGTCGATAAATGGATTAAGACTTTCAAATGAAAGAGATGGGTTTATCACAACTACTATATATTTGCCATGTTTCTCATTTTTAAAGGATTAGGGTCACCATTAGACAAGTCTCACCATGAAACTGTTTGGGAGAAAATTATTGTCTTGAAAGGGATGGTCTTTTTTTAAAAAAAATTTGAACTAATTGGAACCGTCTAGGAATCAGAACCAGCTCACCCATTAGTTAATAGTTCTGGATCTCAAGTTTGAAACCGATTAACTTATTGGTCTAGTTCTGATCTTGATTCTTGACCCCTTAAAAGTGAATTTGTTAAAAAAATTAATTGAATCGATAACTCAGAACTGACCAATTGACACCTCTAATAATATGAGAGAATGTTCTTTGTGCCGGGGGACGTAGGCTGCACTTAGACACATGAGGGTGGGTGCAATGACCATTCTACCCCCTAAATGGCAGACCCATGTGTCTGAGCGCAGCCTGCGCTGTGACACAGAGTACATGAACCCTGTGACACAGAGTACATGAACCCTAAATATATGGCTCTACTGAATTTTCATCTCTCTCAAATGAATACAAGGTTTGGTTTTTTACCAAAAAAAAACTACAAGGTTTGGCTTCCAAGCCAAACTTGGCTTCGTGTGTTTGGGTTCAACTACTAGGGCCACTTGCGTCACAGACGCTTCCAAGTCCAACAACCAAAGCAACTAGTCAAACACGCAAACCCACGAACAGAAGTAAGAGAGTCATTGTTTGGCTAGTGAAAGTCCATGTATGTGCATGGCATCTCGGTATGGATGAATTGACGAAATGCACCCTTGGCCCTCTATATGCTACGGGATAGTGGGTTACCCATCCATCATCCATGCATGGTGGGCATGGTATGAATGGCTGAATGCTCTTCACGAGGGACGGATGGAGTGATTATTGACACGTGGAAATGGCAATTATGGAATTTGATAGATTTACAAATGCTTTCCCTTACAAATCTGACCACCAATTAAACGCGAGAACTGTATATCCAAATGGAAAAAGACAAAAACAACAGTTAGAAATAGAAATAGAAAAACACCATTCCCACGCAACCACCAACTAACCCATTCGCAAGAAACTTCCTTCCTCCTTCGTTCCTTTCTCCCTTTCTCTCTCTCAGCAAAGAAAGTGAATCTCTTGTCTATGTCAGATAGAAGTTTCAGGCGACGAGCTCCGGCCACACACCGGAAGAGTAGACTACCGAAACCCACGCTATCGTTTCGCCGGCGAACCCCGACGCCCAGAAGATCAAAACCCCCAAAGCCCATAAATATCCTCCAGCGATGCCATTCGGAGCCGATCCTTTACACTTTCAGACTTTTCTTGGGCGACAACAACAACGACGACTACGAAACTCATATACCCAAAACCGATGCTCTCCTCCTCTTCCGCCCTCAGACTTGTATGGACATCTTCACACCTCCGTTTGTTTCTCCGACTCCATCTCCGTCTCCACGTTCTGCCGATGTAAGAGAATAAAATACACCTTTCCTCTTCTTTTTTTCTTTTTTCCCCCTGATTTGAAGTCGATCTTTTGCTTTTAGGATCAAAGTTTAGAGAAATTTGGGTTCTGATGTTGTGTGTGTGTGTGTGTGTGTGTGTGTGTGTGTGTATACAGGTATACAGTAAGGATGCGAAAGTGGTGGTGACGGTGACGGTGGAGGGAAGTCCAGGGCCGCTGAGGACGATGGTGAAGTTAGGATCGAGCGTGGAGGAGACGATAAGGTTGGTGGTTGACAAGTACAGGGAGGAACGAAGAACCCCTCATCTGGATCGCGACGCAGCTTCCTCCTTCCAGTTGCATCAGTCCTACTTCAGCCTTGACCGTAAGTTCCTCTTTACTCTGTTCTTCCATGAATCATCCCATCCATCCATCTATCTACTTCCTTCTTCTTCCATGAATGATTGATTGATTTACAGAATCCAGACATCTCCAATGTCTGGTCTTCCTTTAGCCGTTTGGTTGGGGAAGAGGGTTCTAATCTAATGGTTTAGATTGTATTATGTACCCAATGGTGGCCATTTTAGTGTATGGGCACTTAGATTGGGTCATCTTGATATGAGATAAGTTAAAAGGTTTAATTTAACGCGTTTCATTAGCTCCGGAGATTTTAACGTATCCGTCAAGTACCAAACAAATTGATTGCGTAGAATCTTCTTTTTATATATCTGGGAATTGGATTCCACCCTCATGAAAATAGTAAATCCCAAACACCAGAATTCCACTGTGATCATACATGGTAAGCTACGGAGTAGAAAGATAAATGATTATGGTCCAGGGCAGCGCAATTGGCAAGGGACGAGGTCTAAGAAAACTGAAGGTCCTGAATTTTATTCCGCCTGCCCCCTTGGGGCCACCCTCCTAAGAGGAAACTCCCTGGTGAACATGGCCTCCTAGTATCTTCTGGTTCGTGTATGTTGTGGGATCGTACATGAGTCCTGGGGGATTTAGTCAGCCGAAGACCGGAACCTCCTTTTCAAAAAAAACAAAGAAAAAAAAAAGAAAAAGATTATGGTCCGCATCAAACCTCACTATCTTTTGCATTTAACCGTACAAGTGTACCACTAAGTAACCATTACTGAACTTTTTTTTAACCAAGTAGAGGAATATAATATGGTACATGAATTCTTGAAGAATTGGAATCAATTAGGATGCCATTGTTAGTGGTCTGATGGGGACACGTACATTCCCTGAGTACTTGTGAAGGTCCTGTTCCTTTCCTTTTGAGTCACTGGATTGCCGAATTGATGGCTTCCTTGATCGATCTTGATCAGGTCTTGACAAGGCGCAAACAATTGGAGAGGCTGGGAGTAGAAGCTTCTACCTTCGAAAGAGCAGCTTCAGCAGAGAAAGCAGTTTTAACTCTGATGGTGGTGTAGTGTCTTCAAGAACGGCTTTCTGTTCTTCTTCTTCTTCTACTACTACTGCTGTGATGGCACAAGTTGTTTCAGTGAGAGCGAACACTGGAAATCCAGCGATTGCGTCTCCTCCATTAATAATATTCTCCCAAAACTTCATTGTTCGAAAGATGCACAAGATAGTTAGAAGAACGCGTAAGCTCTGGAAGTTGATGGGTTGCGTGCATTGCGAATAGCCCCAATCCACTCGTCTCATTGTCTGCTAAACCAAATGCTTAAATTATTTGTTCATCTCATATATGTAAATATCGATCAATTAATGTTTGGTTGTACTCTCTCTCTCTCTCTCTCTCTCTGTGTGTGTGTGGGAGAATTGAAAAATTAGATCCATGAGATGGAAGCAATTAGTGTGCAACCCTTTTGCTATGATATATGGACAGTGGATTCGTTTGAAGCAATACCTGATCAGCTCCTTCAATGCAAGCAGCAGGGCTATCCATCTCTATTTGTAAAGCCATAAAAGATTGGAGTTATAGTTGAGAAGGGGAAATTGATTCAATGAAGAAATTTGAATCTAATGGGTTTAATCTTAACCCTATTCCTATATACAAAATGCATTGCTTGCTGTAACTTATTTTTTTGCATTCCGAACGTTACGATATATCAAGGGGAAATCCATCTCAGATGAGGTGAGCTGTGAGCGCATCTGAGAAAGCTTGAGAAAATGTCAATAAAAATAGCAATACTGACTCCCGAGCATAGTTAGCAAAAACGCATTTAAAACTGTTTTAAATATGTTCTCGTTTTTTTTTTATTGTTTTAAACGCATTTTGCTGCTTGTTTTCCAAACATATGGATAAAAACTCCAAACGACAAGCATTCCCGTTTTAAATGCATTTAAAATACATTCTTGGTTTTTTGGTATTTTTTAACAATAACTTACTTAACTGATCATATCTCTCTCTATCGAACTCTGATCGATCTGAATCTTTCGTCGACTTAAAGTAAACTCAAATGGGTATACTTCTCATGCTATCACTTTTAGCTCATGTTCAATGTACGAATCCCAAATATGAGTTACAATACAATGCATTTGCTAAAAGGGTTTCTAAAACGATGACTCCCAATTTGAACTGAACATGCATCATTTTGAGAGTGTGTTGGTTGTGTTGACAATAATGAATAACACCATAGCGAAGTCCTATTCTTCAATAAGACTTTGGAAATGTTTTTTTAATTTTAAAGGTGTATGAATTTGGAATTGTATTTTGGATGATATTGAATGATATGTATTGAAACTTATAATGGATTTTGGAATATATATGCATTAATATTGGATGTTATAGTTGTTTTGGATCATTATATGTAGGTATTCAAATAATAATTCTAGTATTTATGAGTATATTGCTTCTTCTTTTTTTCTTAATTTTTTTTGAAATCTACACATTTAAAACACATACTCTTTGTTTTCGATTTTTTTGCTGTGTTGTTCAAAATTTTACACCATTTAAAACCTGTACCGTCCATTTCTATTTTTTTAACTGTTTCATTTTTACTAACATTTTATTTTTTATTTGTGGTAAAGCTAACTATGCTACCGAGGGGCGAGGGAGTATACGATTGAGGATTTTCACCAAATTTTTTGTGCTGCTTTCCTCACTTCTACGTTTGCAGTTGCTTCTCCAATGGTTCTCACATGTTTTTTGAGAGAGAGATGCACGTTGCCGTGGAGTTGCACAGTGTACTATTGTGTATTTTTTTAGTCCTTAGAATTTTTTTTTTTATGGACAAGGAAACTAGTGATTTCATTAAGCAAAGAGATAGGAGGAAAACCTCTTACCGGGTACAACTTGATTGAACAGCAGAGGAGTTCCCCACCAAGACCACGATAAACCAAAGCGCAAAACACCATTTGCGAGCAAATGAGCTTCTATGTTCCCGGAGGTAAGAACACAACAGAGTCTAAAGTATAGACTCTAAACTGGAAATTAACAGAGTAGTATCCTCCACAAATAAATTACTAGCACAATCTAAACAAGAAGGCTTGCCTACAAGGGTATTTACAGCAGCTAGGCAATCAGAAAAAACAGAAAGGGTAGTGGGGGTAACATGAGAGATAAAAATCCTTTCCAATTCTTTAGTCAGGCAATTCGACACATGGCGTAAGATGATCTTGTGGTGGAGAGGATTTTTATCCTGACATGAGACCTGTAAAAATAAATGGGACAAAGTTCTCTGTACTGCAGCGCAGCCTGTGCAAGAGGCAAATTGATCATTATGCCTACCCCTATGTGCCTAGGCGCAGGCTGCGCTGCGGTACAGAAAACATTACCCCAAATTATATTTACACATTTAAGTGGGACAGACTAGGGGTGGCATTGTCGGCAAGGAAACGCAAAAATCTTTCCCAGGAAATGGGGGGGGTGACATTTGTCTTTGTATCGGGTGAGGTGAATGAAAATCGTACTCATGATTTTGCGTGTTTAGAAGGGTCAAACAGTCAAGCTAAATGTAAGGGTAGCTTACAGTTATGGTTAGTAGCTGATGAGTTTTGCCATTGTTATGTGTTTTATTTATTTTTATTTTTTTAAGAAACAAATATGTGTTTGCACATTGTTGGAAAATCGGGTTTTGATTAAGGCGAGTCGCTTGAATCAAGCCAAAATTTTGAAAAACCTAGTAAAAAATTGTGTAGACTAAATTAGGGTAAAAAATGACTAGACTAGGTCATAAATCATCCGAGTCAAATAAGACAGTATTTTTTACCCGAGTCATGACAAACTCGACGAATTTAGTCATCTTTTAAAAAACCATAAAGTCGGTTCACATAGAATTTGAGTTCAGTAAAATAGTAAATCCATATTCTAAACAGTAAGACACCCTCAAATATTTGACTCTCTTCTCTTGTTCAACGGTATAAATTCAAAATGCATTGATATGTGATTCATTATTTTATCTGATTCTTTTCCATATTTTTTTTTCTGTAATCTTTCTATTTTTTTAAATTTATACATATTTATTATATTAAAGTTTAAAAGAATGTGGCTGAAAGATGAGTCGAGTAAGAAAACCCGATTTTCCAACTGTGGTTAAAACCGAAATAAACCAGTTTTTTTACACATTTTACATTATTTTGATACATATTTGGATGCTTTGTAGATAGCTACATACCTTGTCACCAAGACACATAATGGCGGCAATGCTCTCATTGGAAATGATTCATGAATAGAACTCCTCTCCAGGGAGCCCAACGCCTAGAGAGTGCATAGGGGGTATCCAGTCATTGGGCTGTGTAGCACACATCCCAATGGTTGATTGGATTTGCATCGAGATGTATGTGGTACAGCCTAGCCGTTGGATGCCCCCTAGGCACTGAACTCCCTGGAGAGGAGGCAGATCCAAGATTCACAGCACTTGACGTTGTAGAGACTAATGGGAGCAGCTTTGATACTCTTTCATTATGATTTTGTCTTATTATATTAATTTTTTTTTTTTTTGCCTTCGAAATATAACATGTGATGCGATCAGTTGCTCCTAGGATTGTCCAAAGGCCAATGACTCACCATTCAAAACAAAAATCCAAAAACATCAACATTAGACATTTGGGTGGACTTTGAAACTTTTAACTTTATGTTAATCTATTTACTCTTTAGGACATTTTGATCATTTTACTTGTATGATTTCCAATGTCATCGAGATTGTGGGGAATCTCCTAAACTTAAAGATAGAACATTTCTTAGGTTCAAAAACACACATTCATCATTGTCGTGGGCACCCTACACGATGACAAAATTAGGTGTCTGTAGCACACCACATATGAAGGTTATTCCTCATGTTTTTCATTGGTATTATTTGCTGAAATGATTTTCCTAACAACCTCGAAAGAATTCTTTTAACACTTGGCATTGTATGATAAGAATCCATGGTTAAATGATGATGTAAACTTTTGGCTTATTTGATAACGTTTCGATTACATTAAAGTATTTCTAGGTCAAATTTTTTTTTTCCTATATTCCACAGAAGTATCTCTGTAATTTAAAAATGTATTCGGTAACATAGAAGTGATGGAACTTCTCTCATTACATCTCTTCGTCTCATTTCCCTAACACTTTACTGGACTATAGTCTATAGTGACACAACAACTTAAACTTTCTTACAAAATTTCCTCTTCTCCAAATTGAGGATAGTAGTCCAATTCATAACAAAGAGATACCCACTCTCATCAATAAAGTTAGGGATGCAACAAGGCTGGTCTGGCCGGGTTTTTGACAACCCAAGGTTGGGCCTGGATTTTTAAAACCTTAGCCTAACCCTGAGTCCTCTTAGCTCAACACAAGCCCAACCAGCCCTAGGTTGGGCTGAGATATCTTAGCCTAGATCCAACCTTGTCAGCCTCAGCCTAGCCCAGCCTGACCCTGATTGACCCTGATCGGGCCGGGTTGGCCTTGATTAACCCTGATTTTTATTAGGGCCTAGTTGGGCCCGATTGACTAGTCTCATGCAATTGGGTATTGGTTTGAATCATACATGGTTTTAGTGCACAGTATTAGAACGGGTATCGGTAACTTGCAAAACCGATACGATACCGATATGGTATCAGCTTGGATCAACTGTATCGGACAAAATTATCCTTGAATCTACTTAAAAAATGAATTTTCTGACCATTTCACCCCTTGTCCGTACCGTGCTACCAATACTATATCGATGACTTGCAAAACCGTAACGAGTGATACGATACCAATTCTTAGAACCATGGTTTCATATTCAATTGACTATTAGACTTTTTTCTATGTTAACAAACTTGGCCCTCTTTAAATTTTAAATATTTCTTTGTTCAATAGATAAGTAGTCTTTTTTTTTGATAAACCAATAGATAATTAGATATTAAACAAAATTTGCAAAATGTAATCAATAAATTGTAAAGCATAACCTAACAGAGGACTGGGCCAGGATGGGCTTAGCCCAAGGTCTCAACCCTGGCCCAACCCGACCTGACCCCGGGCCTAAAAATTTCAACCCTAACCAGCCCTCAGGATTAAAAAATCCAGCCCTGACCATGTTCGGGCTCAAGGCGGTCTCAAGCCGACAAGGCCAAACTTTACACCCCCAGCTGAGATATTTCAGCCTAGGCCTGACCCTCTCGTTAAACCATTTAGTTAGCTTACTAATAATAAAACAAAAAAATAATGAAAGTGGTTTGGGATGTCTAGCTTTATTTATAAGCATCCCATTTACTATTCATTCTTTAAATTTTCAATGTGGGGGTGGGGAGGAGGGGGAACTACTTTTGCTCCAAGAGAGGAGAAAAAGGACTAAAAGAAAGCACTGAATTTTAGTCCCACAGTGAAATTTTAAGAAAAAGAAAGGAAGAGAGAGTATAAATAAGAGGGAGAGATGGTGGAGTTTTTCAAAGTTGATTATTAACCCCATAGACATAGCTTAGTTGGCAATAGTCTACATCATCTCCTAATTAAATTACTAAAAATCAATTATAAATTCTCCTTTGTGGCAAATTAAAACTGATTGAGAAGTCAACTAAATGATATAGCTTATTAGAATCGTCATTCATGCTGATTTTTGAACCATTTAATTTCTAGATGGGAAACACACTTCTTTGTTTTTTTTTTTTTTATGTCTGAAGATAAGAATTGATAAATCACATCTTCAAAATATTCCATGCACATAAAAATCAGTTAACAATCTGATTCTCTTTATTTACAGAAGTCCCCTGAAACTGTCCACTGACCCCAAAAAAATACAGGAGAAAATGAAAAAGGGAAACAAATTAAGATACAAAAAATTCAGGGCTTTTTTGCTCAAGCTGAATTTATACATTTTAGATCAGGTTGATCTCAGAGGCATAAAACTTCCAATTGGGAAGGTGTTATGCAGTACAAAAAACCTGCATTTTCTTTGCTAAAACTCAGCAATATATTCAATTAATGGAAAAAAAGAAAAAATAACAGCATTAACGCCTAGGCATTCCTGGACGGCTGATTACAGAAACAAAATTCAGATCACTTCTCCACCTTCGGCATGGCCATCAGCAGAGGAAGCAATCCAAATCAGAAAATATGGCATAAGAATTGTGCCCAAAAAATATTTACAAGACTTCCACAAATAATGCTACTGTTGATTCCAATCAGGTGGTTACTGTGGTGGGTTTGGTGGCTCGATGACCCATTTCCAGACTCTGAGTTCGCCAGTTCCATCACCAGTAAAGAAAAGCCCAGGCCCACCAAGCCCACCTGGAGCTATTTGTATTGCCCGAACCTCCTCTCTTGAGAATATTCTCCCCCTTTCACTGAATCTAAAACACATGAAACATGGAGTTTCAGTAGTTTGCAGGCAAAAAAACAACTACTATAATTTATCAACGGAAAAAGGGAGAGGGAAGAGAAAAAAATCATAAAGCAGATGCATCTTCAAACAAAAGAAGATATGCTGAGGGTTGTAACACTTACGATGGGAGATCATAAATGCGAATAGTATTGTCATTACACGAACACATCAGGACAGGTTTCGCTTGTGCATCATTCACTCCACAGAGGGTGAGCACACCCTGTAATGCAAAAAAAAAAAACACATCAATAAACATTCTCATTGAACTGCAAAAATGTGAATCAGATATCTGATTACCCATATCAATTATTCAGATAACAAATGGTTATATCAACAGATTGAAATAAAGATCCACCCATATCAAACCATTCACAGCCCCATGCTTAGGAACCCAACTCCAATGGTGTACAAACTAACTCTTCTCTAAAACAACCATAAAGGAAAAGATATTATGGAACCTAGTTACAATGTAGCCCATTAATATGCTATCTAGATCCAGAAAGATGTCCACAAGTAAACATCTACATCAAACTCCAAAATCTTGGCAACTGACAACCCCCGAGTCCTGACCTTCTGATGAGGCCATGAAGTTCAAAAGAACCCCTGTGGAGTGCCAAGAAGTTCCAAAGAACAACCCCCTCCCAAAAAAATGGGTGATTATTTTAAATTACAATGTCTAGGCTTACAGGAACACTTGATAGAAATACCGAAACATGTTTTTTCCAGATGAGAACTACTGTTCAAAAAAATAAAAGAGAACCAAACCCAAGAAGATCTCAATATAAAAAGTCGGTTGAGCAACAAAAGCTAAAATATAAAAGTTAAAACAAGGTTCCACAAATGACATACATTTTCTTCATTGTGTGTATGTATTACTTCCAAATTGCCACTTTCTGTAGCAGCCCACGCCTGCACAAATATGGGAGAAACAGTTAATAGCGCTCCATTGCATGCACAACCATAAATAGCTACTCATTGAAAGGAAAGACATGCCAATATTAACTAAAAAAAGGGGAAAAGAACACTGCCAGGATGTGTAGCATACGTTAGAACCTCCCTATGTGTCTAACTCTCTCCTCCCTCCTATGAAATGACAAATCTGCCCCTATTGTGGGGGGAGAGAGATAGACATAGGGAGGCGCTAGTGTACAATACACAGCTGGACAGGGAACTCAATCCCTTAAAAAATTTCCAAAATGTAACAAACCTTTATTGTTTTGTCAAGTGAACATGACAATAGATACTCGTCCCAACAAAGAACAGACGTCACAACCGATGTATGGCCTGTCAGAGTATGGATACATTGTAAAGTCTTGAGGTCCCATGCCTGAAAGTAAGTTCAACAGTTTATACGAAAGATTAGTTTTAACATGCCTACCAAGAAATATTAAAAGTCAGCAAAGAAAGAGCAAAAATGTGTGTTTGTCTGCATATATATTTATATATATCTATTAGAGAAAAACGAGAATAACCGATCAAAATAAGATTCTCATTGATTCAGTATCAAGGATTCCCGGTTGGCCAAGATGATAAGCAAGATGTCTAATGCAAAAGCTAAACCATGTAATTCAAGGTAAAAGAAACTACATTGCCAGGACGAGTGCTATTTGCCTATTTATTGCATATAAGAACAGGGCATGAATTTGAAAATTAACGAAAAGACTCCACAGTACATAATACCTCTCAATAAAATATCTCTATAGCACCTACAACAGACTCGGGGAAAATTCACAATATTGAATAAACTATCAAACATTTGCAATATTTGCATCCTTTCAGGGTAGAAAAGTGATGGTTTCCACACTAACTTACTCTTATTGTATGGTCCATTGAACCAGAGTACAGCCTACCAGCTCCAACAACTAATGAAACAACAGCAAGTCTGTGACCCTCAAGTGATGCAGTTGGTAGAAAGCAGTTGTTTTTAGCATCAATTTTCCATGCCAGTATTTTACCATCCTGAAGAAAATAAATGGAAGGATTAATATCTGTCAGAGTCAAACCATATGCAGGGAAATTTTGTTTTTTGATCTTCGGTTTCCATAGTTAGACATCAAAAGGGGGTGGGTGGCGTTGAAAGTCATTAGCACAACTGAAAGTGTTCATCTTTTCCCAACAACTTGAAGCTCATCAACAGAGAGGATAAGAACATAAGTTTATTGTGCCAAAAGAGTTACCTGGGTTCCAGCAAAAAGTATCTCATTTCCCTCAGCAAGGGAATACACTTGTCCAACTGGTCCACTAAGATTAACTTCAGACGCAGTTTGGGTGTTCCACACCTGTAATATAACCATTTCAAGCCATAAATTAAGCAAGAGGCAAGGTATTTCTCAACTCAAGCTACTTTAAGCTAACAGTAGTAATTAAAGAATATATATCCAAATTTCTCTCCATACTTCAAAATGATAAAAGAAAGACAAGGGCAAAAAATATAAAACCCTCGGTTTTCACCTTGACAGCATTTGGAATTCCAATAAAAAGCCACGGCCCCTCACTCATCATACATCCAATTTCACCATCCAAATTGATCACAGCAGCACACTAAACAAAACAATCACTTGTGATGTCACATAAGAGAGAGCTTAGGATAAATTACGATAGGTAGACAGATAGATATACATAGATAAATACAGATAGAGACTAATCAAAAAGATAACAATAGATAAAGCTAAAAATGAAATGATGATAATCACCTGCCCAGTATGACAGTCCCAAACACGTACAGATTGATCTTCGCTTCCAGAGTAAAGTTTATCAGAACCAGAGGGAAGAGCAACTCCGGTAATAACCTGTTCAACAAGCTTCACTGGATTAGTGCAACAACTGACAACATAATACATTAACCAAAAGCTTAGTCCTAATAATATAAGGCAAAAACAAACTACGATCAAAAGGAATACCTTCTGGTGTCCTTCAAGCTGCTTCAATAATGTAAAACAATCGCAAAGAAACCAAGAGTGTAGATATTTGCACTCGTCTCCATAACTGCAGTTTCCCGCGAGCCAATAATGGCAGATTTTGTCTTTCGTTGTTTTACGAGGAACAATAGCCAATCCGTCACCATGATTTTTGTCTTGCGTCTTGCGAGGAACAGTTGCCGATCCGTCACCTTGATTCCTAACCCAGGTGTTGCTAACCAACCGGAGGTTAGGATCAGGTCTCCGTGACAAGGAAGAAGGACGAGTAAAATTCCGGTTATTGGCCGACCCCACTTGAGGCCGCTTCGAAGCGTTTCCATTGATACTGGGCGGTGGTGGCAATTCTCTGTGAAGAAAGGGGCAGGGATTCCTGTTACAACTCCCAGACCGCCAGAAATAGCAGACCTTGTTGGGTTTATGAGCTGCAGCCCCAATGCGACGATTAAACACACCCTTATTTCCATCCCTCGGGGCAGAGTCGACAGCAATAGCCATATCTATAACGATTCACGACTAGAAAACAAATATACAAACACACTAACTTCAGAATCAAAGACAAACATCAATGAAGTCGAAGAAATCCCCATCAATCAATCGATCAATCAATAAAAACTATGATATCTGCTCCTTCAGTCCAATAGTAGAGAACGACAGACGATCTCCTTCGCCTACATTCCAAAAATAAGTAGACGAAGGTAAAACCCTAAAACCCCTCAGAAGATGGAGAACAGAGACGGAGACCGACAAGTCGTTCCGGAGCTCACAAGAGGGACGATAACAAAGACCATAAAGCAAGGAAGCAGTGTTTGTAGATTCGATCATCATCAAGCGAATAAATGAGAGCATTCTTCGATTCTCCCTTAGATTATTGACTGATGATGATGCCTCGAGAGAAAATCGAAAATAGAAGACGACGCGGCTTGAGATGAAAAGTAAAAGTACCAAACCTGTGTCAATCGAAAACCAAAATAATCCCCAACCGCTAAGCAACGATGGATCTTCCCTGATAAAGTCGCTTTTCTTCACAATCCAAGCGCTTCAATTTTCAACAACTAGAAGACAACCTAATCAGTTGCAGAGCCTTCCGATTTTCTGCTTGGAACTGAAGCAAACGTAGGTGTGTATATATAATATGTGGTGGGTGGGTTCCTTGGGAAGGGGGGAAGGATCCAATTGGGATTTACATGTAAAGTTAGTATTTAGGCCGTGGATTTCGTATCTTCAAAATGGACAGCCCCGATCTCTCCCTTAGTGGTTCTCTATCCGTGTCTATTCACAAGAGTAGGAGTGAGACGGGGATCGCTGACGTAGGCCATCCTTTGGCAAAGTTAGTATTTAGGCCGTGGATTTCGTATCTTTAAAATGGACAGTTCCGATCTCTCCCTTACTGATTCTCTATCCGTGTCTTTTCACATCCTCATTGAGGAGGAGTGAGACTTGAGACGGGGATCGCTGACGTAGGCGACGCTATCGGACAGAATTAATTTGCCCTTCTGAGACAGGGATTGCTGACGTAGGTGATACTTGGAAGACAAGTCAGTTATGGTGCCGAAATTGGTTGATAAGAAATTAAAAAAATTCTTAGGGAAATTTACATGTACCTCGCCTGGGGTGAGGCCTAATTAAAGATCTATCTATGTGTTTTGAATATTTATGCATAATACCCTGCTTTTTAAAATAATTAAAGGGCACTGTTCTCTGTGCCGCAGAGCAAGCTGAGCAGGCACATGTAGGTGGGCACAATGACCACCCTACCCCCTGAGTGGTAGGCCCATGTGCCTGGACACAGCCTGCATTGCGGCACAGAGAACGTTCTCCCAATAATTAATTAGTAGAACTAAAAAATGTTAGAATTTAACATATATTGACCCAATTGTCTTCCTAACTTCCTTGCTAAAATAAACCTATTCTTCCATTGTTTCTAGGGTTAGATTAAATCAAAAGGAGAAGCTACTAACTCGATTGGGTATCCATCCTCTCACTCAAATGTCTCACAATGGCGACGGCGAGGGTATCCTCTCTCACGCCTCCCGCTCTCATTGTCGGCGCACGCTCACCTCTCCTCTCTCACTCATCTCTGATGATACTGGTATCATCACTCAAACTTTGCGCATCATAGAGCGCTATCGTTGAATCTAGCATATAGTTTGAATGTTGATTCGAAGAGTTTGTTGTTCTTTGACTTGCTACAGCAATAGCAAATCTAAAATCTTTGCAGATCATTCAGACATTCAATGTTGCTTGATACAAACTCTTCTTGCATGTTAATGGATTGATGGTTTGTTGCCTGTGGATTTTGTATCTACAAAGTGGACTGCCCCGATCTCTCCCTTAGTGGTTCTTTGTCCGTGTCTTTTCATTTGAGGAGGAGTGAGATGTGTTGGGCTCCTTTGTAATGCAACAGGGAGTGTAGTGCACATCCAACAGCCCACAGTGCTTGAGCATGCAACCCAACACCCCGCCTGTGTGTTGGGCTGCGTGTTAAGCACTACGGGGTATCGAATGGTGCGCTACAAACCTTCTTGTACTACAGAGAACCCAAATCTGGAGTCAGATGGGGATCACTGATGTAGGCGATGCTTTCGGACAGAGTTAATTTTCCATTTTGATTAATTAATAACATGGCATATCTGTTATACCGAAAGTTCGGACAAATGGACAATATAGTTTATCTCAAATTCCCAACTAACAAATTCTATCATGCGACACTGATAAGTCATTTATGGTGCCCAACTTTGGTTAACAAGAAAATAAAAAAATTTCTTACTTGCATGTGTCAACTGGTCGGTCTCAGTCGGGTTTAGGCCTTTAGTCGGGCCTAAATGGGCTTTACAATTTTCCCACCTTGCAGTGTGACTGCCCGTCTAACTAGATTGGCTTACATTGGGCAGAGAAAGCATTGAATATAATTGGTCGGTCAGTTTTCGGGTTTTAATAGGGGTACATATAATCAGACTAAATGGGCCTTAGACAGGCTAATGAACAATTTAATCCTAAACGGACTCTAAAAAGGCCATGATAAAACCTTTTTTTTTTAGAGTAAATGACTCAAACCTCCCCTAACCTTTCTGACAAATACGTGAACCTCGCCTGTGTTTTTGACAATTACTCGAACATCCCTTACTTTTCAAACTCCGTTGCACCTAACCCCAGTTTATTAATGGCGTTAGTAAAAAACCTACTATGATCAAAATGCCCTTACTTATAAAGGATCGGCATCAACGCACCCTTTCCCTTTCTTCTTATTTTGAATTGCATCCCAAGAAGGGAATTGTTTTTTTCATACTCAACACAATTTGGAGAAGATGAGGGCATTTTGGTCAATTAAAACATAATTTTAACATTTAATGTGTATAGTTAACGGACTGGATGTTTTTGTTAATTAGTTTGGAAAGCAATGGAGGTACGTGAAATTTTCCAAACCTCAAGGGTGAATGTGTAATTAAGGCAAACCTTAGGGGAATCTGTATGTAAAAATTTGGTTTCCAAAAATTATCTGATCCATTTAGATCGAATTATAAAAATATGATTAAATAATAATTGTAATTAATAATATCTTGTAATACTAAAATACCCAAATCACTTCATGTTTTATTACAAGTAATTCAACAAGAAATTAAATTAAAACAAAATCAGAGGACATCTATGTAATTTCATATATGATAATTCAACACAACCCTAGTGGGATAGGGAAAATTATCTCCTCCAGTTCCCTACTCAGCCCAGTTTCCCAATTCCTCTAATAGGGGGGTGGTCCCCACCCGTGTAGAGTGTTCAGGCAGGGATAGGATGGTCATACCAGCCCCCCCCCCCTTGTTAGATGAACTGGGGAGCTGGGCCGGGTAGGAACTGGAGGAGATAAATAAGATCCAATGGGGTAGTGGATTCAGCCCTTCACTTTCTCGTCTTCTCCAGTTCTTTTTTCTTTTTGGTAACCCAAACTTAACTGGGACCCAGGGCAGCCCCTAGAATTTTATTAAGAATCAATCAAATGAATAAAAGAATACAAGGGAGGACATGGCCGCCTTACCCCAACCCACTCCTAGAGAAACCTCTCACAACCTCTTAGACCTCACTTACCCGGCCCTACAATAATGAATAAACTCACATCCTTACCATTGCCAGACCGCAGGCATCTTCCCGAGTGATCTTGTGCAGCTCAGTTGGAAGATCCTCACCACCCTGAAACTCCTTATCCATCCTAATATTGCAAGCAAAATTAGCCAACCAGTCTGCAGCCCTATTTCCTTCTCTGTAGGTGAAAGGAATCAACGGCTTTAGGGACCTGATCATCTCCATCATTTCATTGAACCAGTACCAACACTTCCACGAACCACATCTCCCCTTCGACAGGCTTTGAACTATTCCCATTGAATCCATGTTGACCACAATGCCATTAAAACCTAAATGAACACACAGTTTCAGCCCATCGTTCAGCGCTCTGACCTCAGCTATCGTGTTGGTGCAATCTCCATAGTACCTAGCATATGCTGCCAAAACCACCCCCTTCTTATCTCTAATCACGCCGCCCCCCCTCCAATTCCCGGGTTCCCTTTATAGGCCCCATCTACATTGAGCTTTACCATGTTGATTGGGGGGCACCAATAAACTGGTATTGGCATTCTCTCACGCAGGGGGGTGAAATGACAAACCGAAGTAACTAAGAATTAGTTTCTCCTTCAACGGTGGCTGCTTCTTGCCTCTTGGAAAATATGGGACCTCCCCAATCCATCTTCTCACTACTCCAATGATAGATGTAGCCGCGCATGGACTTTCACCATGTCGCCTATTATTTCGTTCCTTCCATAACTCCCACACGATGAAAGACGGCAGCAGCCCTGTTATAATACCACATAAATTTCTCATACTTGCATGGCTCTGCCAAAACATTATTTTCTCCCTTACACCTTGCAGCGGGATGTTTTCCACCTCTAATAGACAAGAGAAAAAAGCCCAAACCTTAGCTACCGTTCCTCCCCAAACCAAACAATGTGATGCCGATTCACCTGTAGGGGTACCACAGCACGAGCATTTAGAGGCCAACAAAATCCCCATTCTTCTTATGGCATCATCAGTAGCCACCTCACCACACATCAACTGCCAAGAAAAAAATCCCACTTTCGTGGGGAGAGTACGATTCCAGAACCATGGCGCAAATAACTTTACTAGGGAAGCCGTTCTTATCACATTCCAAGCCGATTGGGTGGAGAATTCACTATTCCGGGTTGCTGTCCAAACGAATCTATCATCCTTATTTGACACAAAAATTTTCCTAGTTTCCAAGTCCTGGCGTACCATAGCAGCATCAATGGAATCGAGGAAACCCTCTCTTCACCTCCCCTCCTCAATTAACACTTCCTTTACCCTCCTCGTGAAGTCTAGCTGCAATTCCTCATCAACCCAATCCATCAAGGGACCCCAGCCTGTCCAGTCATCCAGCCACAGATTTAACTCTCCTTTCCCAACCAGCCAACGTGAGTTAGCCAAAATAGTATCCTTACATGCCATCACCCGCCGCCAAGAGAGCGTGCCAGCTGCCCTTGGTTGTGAGAAGACCACATGGTCGTTCCTTAGAAATTTTGCCCTAAAAACCTCACACCAAATGGAATCAGAAGAGAGTGCCCGCCACAGCCCCTTTAATCGCAAGGCCAACCCAATGTCCTCCAACCGTCGAAGGCCCAGCCCGCCTTCTTCCAAAGGTCTATAGATTTTACCCCACCCTACCCAGTGGTGTCTTGGGCCCTAGTCCAAGTTACCCCACAAGAAGTTAGCACACAGGCTTTCAAACCGTTTTTCAACCGTTTTAGGAATGGACAGCGTTGAGAGAAAATGTATAGGAAACGAAGCCAACACATGCCTTAACAAGATCACCCTCCCTCCCGACGAGAGCAAACGTCCTTTCCAACCCGCAATCTTGTTGCGAACCTTAGCTAAAACACTATCGAAGTAGGCAACCCGCAGACGTCCTGCAAAAAGCGGTGCTCCAAGGTAGGTTATGGGAAGATTCTTCCTTGAAAATCCTGTAACCTGTTCAATCATTCGACATCTGTCTCCAGTTCTGTGCTACCACGCCAATACAAAGAGTGAGATCGCATCACCTCTCTCTCTCTCTCTCTCTACTCATGACCCCACTCTCCAATATCCATTAGAGATATAAATGGATAATTACAAATCGGTATTCAATTCTTGTTCTGTTAAATGGAATCCGTATTTGAAAATAGAATATCAATTATCGAAAACTATTCAAATCCATTCAAAAGGTAATTGAATATGGATGCGGAGTCAACCAGTTTACATCCATATATAGATAAATGATGATGAAAACATATCCACCATATTCTGATCCCAAGGGTATGGAACTAAACTCCCCATATAAGTCGGTGAAATCAGACATTTTAATTTTGCCATTTTGGTAAGATTAATTTGAGTACAATTGAAACCATATGTGAAAGTTGAGTGCAATTGAAACCATATATGTGTTTTACCAAAAAAAAAAAAACCATATATGTGACCAAGTGCCTAAAGCACTTCGTTGCATGTGTTGCATGGCAGTCCAATGCTACCAGGAGGTCTTAGGTTCAAGCCTCTGGGATAACATCTCCCCTCCCCCCTTAGAATATGTTAGAGTAGGACTGATTAGTGAAAAAAACATATAAGTGAAAGTTTCTTGATCGACAAGATTAGGTTAGAATCGTCATTCATGCTGAATTTTATACCATTTGATTTCTAGTTAGGACTCAGGATCCACAAATATTTTTTTTTGGGGGGGGGGGGGGGGGTGTGGGGAGCGGTTTAGAATCTGTAGATAGAAGTTACAAAATCCATTCAAATGAATGTAGGATAAAGATTCTTGATCAACAAGAAAATATTAGAATCTTCATTCATGCTGAATTTTGTACCATCTGATCTGTAGATGGGACCAGAGATTTAGGAATCATTATCCATGGTTTAACCGAATAAACTATTTACCACTCTTAAATGTACATAAATGCACCAAGATCAAACAGAGACAGTTTACCGAAACGAACCAAACTGTGAAAATCGTTTAATAAATGATTCGATAATGGTTTCAAAATTAAGACCGTTTAATTAAATGGTCTAAACCAAACCGGACCATTTAACACCCTCAACTGCACCCCCGTGAAATTCCTCCTTTCCATGGAGGCACACTGATCATTTTGCCCACCCCTGTGTCTGGGCACAGGTGCAGCGCACCGCACACGCCTAGTTAGCATTCTTTCTCCCTATATATAAAACTGCATAAGACGCTATTTTATATTTTTTCGGTATGATGGCATTTTCATAAGTTTATTACAACTTCCAATCATAGTTTGAGTCACTTTTCTTATTTATTTTGTTACCAAAAAATAAACTTATTTATTTTAAACTAAAATTTGACTATGAGATGGACGTGAGATCCTCTATCACATCACATAACTAATTTACCTCATGTATTGCCACATAACAAATAGTGAAATGTTACACTTCACTAGCTATATTGCTGCCTAGAAGGACTCCCTTTTGTGTAATATAATTGAATGTCACTAAGCTTCTGTACATTCTCCTTTTGTGTGATATAATCGCGGATATGAACATTTCTCCCCCATCCACTACAACATCAACTACCCCACATTTTTCTAAGTATATATCGTCTGGTTCTTTTTTACCATATATTTCTAATTTTCATGCTCAATGGCCTGTTTTAATTTGCGCAGACATTTTTGATCCGCAGCTTAAATTAATCGGTTGGGCTTTTTCAATTTTGATAGATGGACAACAAAACCTAATCTCTGCAGGTGTACATAATACTATAGACAAGGTGGAGGCAAAAATAGTTGACTTGCTAAAAGGTTGGAAGTCAACAACAAAATTTGAGATCAATTTTCAAGATTTCTTTTGTAGCAACAAAGATCTGCACTCCTATCTTCATCCTTCGGATCACGCGACAATCCCTTGGAGTATTGCTCATAATTTTTTTGAACTGGCAGAACTAACAGACAATTTTTCAACAATAACTTTTAGTGTACGTATTGATAAAGCCATCCTAGAATATCTATGGAACCTAGCTCGTACATCCATTGAGGATTGATCTAGTAATCCTATAATGGGAAAGTTTGTATTTGGTTTTTAATCTAATGTATTTCTTTCCTTTCATAAAAAAAAGGCTTATGTACGTTTTGTCATTCCTTAATTCCCCATATGAGTAAAGAATCATTTGTTTTTGTTTTCCAGAGCCCGCATAGGCCCGACTGAACACGACCGAGCCCAACCGGTTGACACCCATAGTGCCAAATAAATTTTTTTTATTTTCTTGTAAACCAAATTTTGGCACCATAAATGACTTGTCACTTCTACCCCCAAAAAAAAAAAAATGACTTGTCATTTCACATGATATAATTTGTCCAAACTTACGGTATAACAGATATGCTATGTAATTATTTTTTTTTTTTTATGAAATAAAGTAAAATATATAAAGTAAAAACTCAGGAAATAAGAGTCAGTGGAGTGGCGCTGATAGAAGCCACCTCAGAACAGTGATGAAAAGTAATATTCTTGTTTCAAACTTCTGCTAAACAAAGGAAAAGAGGGAGTAAGTTCCATGGGATGGTGGATGCATCTGGGTTTGAAACTCATGATAGAAGATCTCTGTCCCGTAGCCAAACTTGGGTGATAGGTATTCCTTCCTTCTGCGATCTGTCCCAGCCTCGTAAAAGCCCATGTAGTGCTGCTTCTTTTGGATCCTGTACATTGATACAACTTGTATCTATGACAAAACTGTGGCCATCTATCAAAATGTTAAAGGTCCACTTTGCTAAATTAAGTTCAGGTTCATAGAGGCCTGCGACCGTTAAACCAGTCATGTTTGTCATTAGGGATGTAAATGGATATTCGTAAATCCGTATTCGATCCGCGTTCGTATCTGTTTAGGAGAATGAGAATCCGTCCGAAACTAATCGGATACGAATATGATAATCCCCCTATCCAATCGATTATTATCCGATTCGTTTAGCAGTCTGACGGTAATAAAATATCTGAAATATAACTGTGTTTGTCTATCCTTTTAAGTTACCTTATTGGATTTTGTAATCTTATTTTTATAAATTTATAAGTTAAGATAATGTGATTCTTTTTCTAGATTTGCTATTGGTTTATATATATTGTTTTATGCAATGTGATACATAGAATTACATATCTATTAAAAAATCAAAAGTAAAAAACGTAAGAGAATAAAAGACTAAGAAGAGTAGAAGAAATGGTAGTTACTGAACTCTCAAGTCTCAACCCTAACCCTCATCATAAAAGCGGTAAATATATTAATGGATAGTCAAAAAATCGTATTCAATCCGTATTCATATCTATTGAGGAGAACCTGTATTCAAAAAATCACTATCAAAAAATTATCCGAATCCGTCCAAAAATCGATAGGATATTATCCGAATCCATTTGAATATAATCGAATACGAATATGATAATGCAGCTAGCCGACTGAATTCGTTCCGTTTACATCCCTATTTGTCATGGTGTTAGTAGGCTTCCATAAAGTCATAGGAGATAATGGGGTAGAAGAAAAACATGGATATAAAGATGGGGTGAAGATCTGTAGATCAGTTGCCCATTTAGAAACATTCCGAATCACAACCATAGGGTCTACCTTGGCAGCTTGCACAATCACATTGTTTCTTACAAACCATATGAAATAACAAGTTATAATAAAAATAGAAAATATCCAAATGAGGGACTGCTTGTCGACATCCAACGATGCAAGAAGGGAAGTACACAGATTGAAGAAGGAAGAGCCAGAGAGATGGTCAGTTCTTAGTCCAAGCGGATCAGAAGCCCAGATACGTTTAGACCAAGCACATGAAAGGAACAAGTGCCAGATCGATTCATCACTATTGCCACAAAGAACACATGAAAGGTCGACTGAGAGCCATTTCGAAATAGTAGCCCTGACAGGGAGTCCTGCATTCAAGAGACACCAAAAAAAAACTTTAAACCGTGGATGCAGTTTAAGTTTCCAAACAAACCTCCACCATTTAGAAACCTGGGTAGGTTAGAGGGCAAAATTGGATATGTAATCGGCAGCCAATTTAACTGAAAACTTTCCATTCTGTGAGAGAGTGCATCTCCATTCATCAGCATCTTGTTAGATGGAAATCTTACGAATGTTATTAAGCAAGGTAGAATTGAAACATTCTTGGAGCTTATTAGTATTCCAGACATTGTCGAAGATAAAATCAGAAACTAGAGAATATTGTGAATTAAAATTCAATATAGGGGGGGAGATAGTACCTGTCTGTTGGAATCCAGGGATCCATCCAACAAAAGGTGGAGCGGCCATTACCAATAGTTCTGGCAACCACACGTTTTAAGGTAGGAAGGACCTTAGTTACCCCAATCCAGATGCAAGACCCCCTTTTGGCCAGGGTATTGCTATCAAACAAAGAAGATCTAGGGTAAATTAACTATGTACGAGACCGTCGCCTATGTCAGCGATCCCCGTCTCACCCTTCATGTGAAGAGACACGGATTGAGATCCACTAAGGGTGACATTGGGGCTGTCCATTTTGAAGATACGAAATCCACGGCCTAAATACTAACTTTACTAAGGGATCACCTACGTCAGCGATCCCTGTCTCACTCCTCCTCATGTGAAGAGACATGAGGATGTATCCAGTACAACTCAACTCTTCAACCTTCTATTTTGGTGATACAAGAGGATGTATTTTGAAGCAAAACAATCCCTACTTCAACTTCTACAAGGATATTTTAGAGACGTACAAATTGGCATATAAACAGATAAGTCTTATACTACTGCTTGTTACATTATATTTCTATCAGAGGAAACTATTCTGATCTGCTCCAGGCGATGATGGATTCTACCAGTGCTTTGGTACTCCAAGGATTTTTAAAATGTAAAGATTACAATGTCAAGAAGAAGAATAAGAAATCAAATTGCTTACTTTACAAAACGTATTTGTTGAAGTCTTTACAACTCGCCAAATCCGAACTAATGAGACTTACAACTTGATATTTACACTACCACTACTCTACAACCAAATTGCTTATTTCCTATAAATGAATTTGTTGAGGTCTTAACAACTCTACTAGCCACGAACTGTTGAACGTTGCAACTTGATGATAATGGATGTCATTTGAAGCAAGCCTAAAAGACATGTTACAGGGTGAAAATCTACATTACACTACTCCAAAGATAAAAGGAAAAAAAAAGAAGATAAGAGATAAAAGACTTGTTGTGTTGATTTGTTTTGATCTTTTCCTTTATTTTGGAATTTTTTCCTTTCATAGGCATCATTGACTGTTCTGGTGGTTTCTGTAGTTATCAGGCACTTTTACAACTATCTACTTCTTTGAAAATTGGTTATAACCACTCTGCTAAAAGTTTATCGGTCACTGCCAATCCATTAGTTTTTGACTGTTTTTGGTCATTGACCATTTTTACCATTTTCAGTCACTGATTTTTTTCGATCATTGACCAACAAGTCAATCTTGACTAAAATAGATTTCAGTCCATTTTTCTATTGGCAGAAATAGACCAAAAATTAAGTGTAAACAATGCCCCTCACAATTCTATTTCAAAGGGGACATATGAGTTCGAATGGAATTATGAACTTTTATGAATCTTAAATTTGATCTATTGACCAAAAATAGGGTGTAAACAAATTTTTTTTTTGAATATTCTCTCTCTCGCCCATTGACGTTGTCTTGTTTTTTTTTTTTTTTTTTGGCCGAAGACCCTAATTCAAGTATTAACCCCTCTCTTTCTTGCTGAGAAACAAGAATGTTTCCTTAAATTGGGAACATATTCCAACTGTTCTCACGTGGTCATACACTCATGCATGACTTGTCATTGTCACACATCGAATTTGTTTGTTTGGATAACTAAAAAGACCGAACTTACCCGTTTACAGGATACCAGATATGCCATGTAATTAAATTAAAGGGAAAAACACTATCCAATCGTGCGTCTATCGCACGCAAATACACACAAATAGCCTTGGGTGCCAACCTTGCCTCATGGAAAGGTGGACATTTTAGGGAAAATTATATATTCATTTTTTGTCTGGTCCATTTTCCCAAATCTCTCTAATAGGACCTGGGTAGTATGTTTGGGCGGGGGATAGGGTGGTTATTTTAACTCCCAATTAGAGGAACTTGGGGAAATGGACCAGGCAGTGAAATGGAGCAGATAATGATCCGACATCTTAGTCGTCCAAGGCACTTTGTGTGTCTAAGCGTGGGATGCACGACCGGATAAGGTTCTATTAACCTTAAATTAACCAAAAAAAAAAAAACTCTGTCCAAGAGTGTGGCTTATGCCGACACTCCCATGTGTCCAATCTCTTTGTAATTAATTAATCAAAGAGAGACACATAGAGTAAACAGAGACCAATATTGGAGAGGATCAGGTCAGTTCATTTGGAAGACATGCCGTTATTATCGAAAGAATAATAACGAAATAAACCAAAATAAACCGAAAACAAAATCATACTGGATCGAAACTGAAACTGATCGAAAACCAAAGTTCCTTAACAGTTTGGTTTTGGACTCTCGTTCTTAGATCGAACCAATTCAACCCGATTGAATCAAATCAAACTGACCGTTTGACACCCCTAACTGAAATTATGCTTCAACCACCATATTACACCATTAATTACATCAATGTTTTACCAAATGTAATGCAAGCGCATACAACGTTTAGAGCAAAAAATTATAGTTTCCAAATCAAAACTAGATCATTGCTTTGCCGTTCGATAGTAAATGATCTGTTCCGATTCCGAAATTCAGTTTCGATTTCATTTTGACACCCTTAGTTAGCATTCTCTTGCCCTAACTTCATAAATATCTTTAAATTGAAATCCTATACGGTACACCAGAAAAGAAATCCTCTGCAATGCCTTAATCTTGTGGTGCCTTGTAGTTTAGACCTGAGAGCTCAACACGTGAAAGATACGACATCTAACTGGATCAATCAAGGATTTGCGCGCAGAAGATTTTAATCCGGTGCTCCACAGCCTATTCTAAAAGATCTTCGGACTAATCTCCAAATACTAATGAATGGATCACTACACTCCAAATATATATAGTGAACTCCTTCGTTGTCGCAGGAGCAAGATTTATACACAGACACCTGTCATCTTTTTAGCAGTTGGATCGGACAAACCGGTCAATTTATTTTCCACGTGTCGTAATCAAGGATGATAGCAACTCCTTCGCGTTTTATGAGAGATCGTATCATTCATTCATTACAAGCTGGGGAGTGTTCAGTTCAGGACAAGCGAGGCTTTCCTCGAACCTTCCTGAGGGACCCACACCACTCAGACGCCATTCGCAAACACAACGATATAAAACCGAAACAAACCCCTATAATAACTGATTTTCTGAACTTTGGTAATTAATAAAATTTTCCAAAATGGACACCAACGAGAAAGAAAAGAAAATCACTTTTGTCTGCAAGAAATGGTAGTTTTCCGACGATCGATGAGGACAGAAGAACTCCCTCAGATGGATCGTCTGGAGATCCTCCGTAAAATCCGTGGCACTTTCTCCGACAAATCGATCTCGTCGTCGGACAACACTCGTAAGCTGACGAAAATTCTACTAAATGTTACGATCGAACAGAGCTTCGGAGCTATTCGTATCTTGATGTCGCCGGAGAACACTGTGGATGATCTGATAAAAGCTAGTTTAAATGTGTACGTGAAAGAAATGAGAAGACCGTTTCTGACTAAATCGGATCCTCATTGTTTCGAGCTTCATTACTCTCAATTTAGCTTAGAAAGTAAGTTCTCCAACTTCAAAGATTATTATTATTACAATTATTTTCTCCATCTCTTTAATTTTCTTTTCAACAAATATCTCGATCCATGGTTCATCATCATCGTCATCATCTCAACCACTTAGGTTTTAAGGATATATTCGCTGCGTCGAGAATACGCAGTGGGCAATAGATACCGTGTGTTTTCTCCAGTGCCCGACTGACGGAAAAGGTTAATCATTAGGTTAAAATATAACCGTTATATAGTATACAAACTTAACGGCCTTTGGATAACACTACCTAACTTAACTTAACAGTGTTGTCGTTCGTTCGACCGGTGATCTGTTAGAGTAAATACATGAAATTGCTTATATCAATCAATCACTGGTGGTTCTCTCGCCATGGAGATTGGAGAAAGTGTTTTATCATATTTGTGTTTTTAGCAGGTTTGAATCCGAAGGAGAAGTTGATAGAGTTGGGATCGCGAAATTTCTATTTGTGTTGCTCAAAGCGGATCAACCCCGTCATCGTCAACTCCTCACCGTGTTCGGAACAAACCAAGAATATGGCTGCTGATCATAAATCACCATTTTCATGGACGAGCTTCATGGATTTCTTGCTATAATTAAAATTATTTCTGAGGCTTCTTAATTAATTATCTCACAGAAACTACACTTTTCTTTTTTCATTTTTAATTTCCATTTTAGAATCGCATTTTTGTATATATAATTCCTATACATGTACAGTGTTTCAATTAATGTAAGGCAGATTAATGAAACATCCCCAAATTTATGTAAGAAAACCTTTTATAAATAACTATCCATCATTAAAAATCAAAGGTCATTTATTCTTTTAATTTCTTTCATTCCTTTTTCGTACGTGTTCTCTTCTGACATGCCAGTTTGAATTTAAAACGTAAAGTTTCCTTGGCTGCCAACCTTGTGACAGGAACATATCTACTACAAGTGTAGCAACAACCCAAGTCTCAATGATTAAACTAGGAGCATGGAATACTAGAGTGGCTAACATCCCCATTCAAAGATCAGTCCATCAACCACCAAAACCTATTCAAAAGAGTCAGTACATTAACAAAGGAATATTCTAAGATCTTACCATCTTAGAAGACCATTACATTCAAAAGTGCACCTCCGCAGCAGATATTGCCAGGAGGATTTTTTACCAAGACTGACACTTTTATTCTCCAAATCCTTCAAAAACCCAAGAGTTTTATGAGTTTAGCATTGTAGACACTAATTCCATCCGAATTAAACAAAATTTTGACAAAACAGACAAGTCCCTGGTAACCCATTCTTCCGTTACCATCCTCAAGATCCTCCAATGGATTAGATACCCTATTCCAAACAAAAGGGATTTACTACAAAAAATACATCAAGCCAAAGTAGGGATGTAAACGGATCGGATTCGGATCGGATGTGATCGGAGCCGGATATTCTCTGGTCGAATACGGATACCTCTAAACGGATTCGGATGCGGATCGGATTCGGATTTTCGACCATCCGTTTACATCTCTGCCTTGTGTAACCCGGACCTTCCTCCCCCTAGCGGATACAATTCACTCTCAATCCATATCTCTTAGATCATGATTCTCTTTTCATCATATTCTAGAACTTATTTAATCTTCAAAAACCCTTGAAATCATTATTTACTTAATTTTTTATTATTAAGTATTCGGATTTTTTTTCGGACGGATTTTAATCGGAGTATTCGGATTATTTTCCGGATATCTCTAAACGAATACGGATGCCCCTAAACGAATACGGATGCGAATTCGGATTCGGATTTCGGTTATCCATTTACATCCCTAAGCCAAAGTCTTCTCCAAGTTTGACATGAAGTCTGGATTCTGGATTCAGATTCAGATTCAGATTCGATCTGACTCGCTTGTTGCAATACAAATGCTCAATGAACGCTTTCATATTTCATGGTTTGCTATTAGGTTGATAGGCGATATTCACAGGCTACATGTGTGATTGTTCTTGGAGCTATGTATTCTCACATCACGTGAGAGATGTAACACCTATGCTGATTTCGTGGCAGGATTTCTTCATTCTTGCCACGAGATCCATTTGTGTATAGATAGTCTCCCAAAGACTCTTTCCGCTCTAATACGAGATGAGATCAATGGAAAGAAATTTTACCGAATGTAATTCCAGGGTTGTATTCGTTAATTTATTAATATAAAATTTCTCTTTTTCCAATTTTTTTTTTTTCTTGTAGTCCCCTTAGCATCACTCAGTTTTGGGTTTCTAATAGTAGAGTTACTGATCTCGATACCTCAAACCATGGATACTAATTCCTAAATCCCTGGTCCCATCTACAGGTCAGATGGTACAAAATTCAGCATGAATGAAGATTCTAATATATTCTTGTTGATCAAGAATCTTTATCCTACATTCATTTGAATGGATTTTGTAACTTCTATCTAAAGATTCTAAACTGCTCCCCACACCCTCCCCCCCTCCCCCCAAAAAAAAAGTGTGGATTCCAAGTCCCTACTAGAAATCGAATGGTACAAAATTCAGCATGAATGACGATTCTAACCTAATCTTGTTGATCAAGAAACTTTAACTTATATGTTTTTTTTCCCCTAATCAGTCCTACTCTAACATATTCTAAGGGGGGAGGGGAGATGTGAACCAGGAGGCTTGAACCTAGGACCTCGTGGTAACTTTGGGCTGCCACGCACCACATGCAACCGAGTGCTTTAGGCACTTGGTCACATATATGGTTTTTTTTTTGGGTAAAACACATGATTTCAACTGCACCCAACTTTCACATATGGTTTCAATTGTACTCAAATTAATCTTATCAAAACGGCAAAATTAAAATTTCTGATTTTAACGACTTCTATGGGGAGTTTGGTTCCACACCCTGGGGGATCAAAATATGGTGGATATGTCTTCATCATCATTTATCTATATATGGATGTAAACAGGTTGAATCCGTAACCATATTCAATTACCTTTTGAATGGGTTTGAATAGTTTTTGATAATTAATATTCTATTTTCAAACACGGATTCATTTAAACGGAACACGATTTGAATATGGATTTTGACTATCCATTTATCTTTAAACGAAACACGAATTGAATACAAATTTTTAATTATCTATTTATATCTCTAATGGATATTGGAGAGTGGAGTCATGAGTAGAGCAACAGAGGTGATGCATTCTCACTCTTTGTGTTGGTGTGGAATAGCAGAGAATTAGAGAAGACGAGAAAGTGAAGGGTTGAATCCACTACCCCTAGTGTTGATGTTAAAGTATCGTATATGAAATTACATAGATATTATTAATTACAATTATTATTTAATCATATTTTTATAATTGCATCTAAATGGATCGGATAGTATCCTACCTAAAATTGAAATATCTGTAACCGCATCATCTGATTAACTTTAGAGTAGATTCGAATAGTTTTAGAAAGCAGGGGTGGCATGGATAAATATTCAAAGGAGCGTTGTTCTCTGTGCCGCAGTGTAGACTGTGCCCAGACACATGGGGGTGGGCGCAATGACCACCCTCCCCCCCCCCCCCCCCCAAGAAGAAGAAGAAGAAGAAGTGTGTTTCCCATCTAGAAATTAAATGTTTCAAAAATCAGCATAAATGACGATTCTAATAATATGGTGTAGTTGAGCAATAAAACTTCCACATTTGTTTTCAACAATACTCAAAATAGACTCACAAATAATCTGATTTTACTGACTTCTATGGAGACTTTGGTTCCAACACACCTTTACCAAGAATCACCGATTCCATCATGCCCTTATTATTAACTGCCATGGAGCAGTTAAATTGGGGATCAAAATATGGTGGACATGACTTCTTCATCCATGGCCAAAATCATTTAGTTGCCTTCTCAATCAGTTTTAATTTGCCACATAGGAGAATTTTTAATTGATTTTTACTAATTTAATTGAATAGGAGATGATGTAGACTATTGCCAACTAAGCTATATCTATGGGGTTAATAATCAACTTTGAAAAACTCCACCATCTCTCCCTCTTATTTATTATACTCTCTTTTCCTTTTCTTTTTCTTAAAATTTCACTGTGGGATTAAAATTCAGTGCATTCTTTTAGTCTTTTTTCTCCTCTCTTGGAGCAAAAGTAGTTCCCCCTCCTCCCCACCCCACATTGAAAATTTAAAGAATGAATTGTAAATGTGATGCTTATAAATAAAGCTACACATCCCAAACCATTTTTATTTTATTTTTGTTTAATTATTAGTAAGCTAACTAAATGGTTTAATGACAAAACAGAGCCAAACGCATCCTTCCTGAACCCGACAGGGTCAGGTCTAGGTTGAAATATCTCAGCTAAGGGTGTAAGTTTGGCTTTGTTGTCCCAAGTTCGCCCTTAGCTCGAACATGGCTTGGGCTGGATTTTTCAACCCTAAGGGTGGGTTAGGGTGGAAATTTTTAGGCCCGGGCTCAGGTCGGGCTGGGCCAAGGTTGAGACCTTGGGCTAACCCCAGCCCGGCCCAGCCTCGTGTTAGGTTATCAATTTATTGATTACATTTTGCGATTTTTGTTTAATATCTAATTATCTATTGGTTTATCCAAAAAAGGCTAATTATCTATTGAACAAAAAAATATTTAAAATTTAAAGAGGGCCAAGTTTGTTAACACAAAGAAAAGTCTAATAGTCGATTGAGTATGAAACCATGGTTTTAAGAATCGGTATTGTATCGCCCGATACGGTTTTGCTAGTCACCGATATCGTATTGGTAGCACGGTACAGACAAGAGGTAAAATTGTCAAAAAACTCCTTTTTCAAGGAGATTCAAGGGTAATTTTATCCGATATAGCCGATCCAGGCTGATATCGTATTGGTATCGTATCGATTTTGTAAGTTACCGATACCCATTCCAACACCGTGCACTAAAACCATGTATAAAACAAACCAATATCCAATTGCATGAGACTAGTCAATCGGGATCAACCAGGCCCTAACAAAAATTAGGGTCAATCAAAGCCAACTTAGCCCAACCCGGCCCGATCAGGGTCAATCAGGGTCGGGTTTGGCTAGGCTGAGCCTGACAAGATTGGGCCTGGACTAAGATATCTCAGCCTGACCTAAGATTATTTGGGCTTCTGTTGAGCTAAAAGGACTCAGGGTTGGGCTAGGGTTTTAAAAAACCCGGCCCAACCTTGGGCTGGGCTTGGGTTGTCAAAAACCCGGCCAGCCTGGCCTTGTTGCATCCCTAACTTTCTTGATGAGAGTGGGTATCTCCTTGTTATGAATTGGACTACCATCCTCAAATTGGAGAAGAGGAAATTTTGTATGAGAGTTTATGTTGTTGTGTCTCAATAGTCCGGTAAAGTGTTGGGAAATGAGACGAAGAGGAGATGTAATGAGAGAAGTTCTATCACTTCTATGTTACCGAACACATTTTTAAATTACAGAGATACTTCTATGGAATATAGAAAAAAAATAAATTTTGACCTAGAAATACTTTGATGTAATTGAAACGTTATCAAATAAGCCAAAAGTCCACATCATCATTTAACCGTGGATTCTTATCATACAATGCCAAGTGTTAAAAGAATTCTTTCGAGGTTGTTAGAAAAATCTTTTCAACAAAGAATACCAATGAAAAGCATGAGGAATAACCTTCATATGTGGTGGGCTACAGACACCTAATTTTGTCATCGTGTATGGTATCCAAGACAATGATGAATGTGTGTTTTAGAACCTAGGAAATGTTGTATCTTTAAGTTTAGGAGATTCCCTCCCCACAATCTCGATGACATTGGAAATCATACAAGTAAAAATGCCCTAAAGAGTAAATAGGTTAACATAAAGTGAAAAGTTTCAAAGTCCACTCAAATGTCTAATGTTGATGTTTAGGATTTTTGTTTTGAATGGTGAGTCATTGGCCTTTGGACAATCCTAGGAGCAACTGATCACATCACATGCTATGTTTGGAAGCCAAGAAAAGAAAAAACATAATAAGACAAAATCATAATGAGAGAGTATCAAAGTTACTGCCATTAGTCTCCACAAGGTCAAGTGTTGTGATCCTGGATACCCTCCTATCCAGGGAGTTCAGTGCCCAGGGGGCATCCAACAACTAGGCTATACTACATACATCCTGATGTGAGTCCAATCAGCCCTTGGGATGTGTGCTACACATCCCAATGGCTGGAACCCGCTGGGCTCCCTGGAGAGGAGTTCGAACAGATTCAGATAGTGCTAAACGAATACGAACTCGGATACAGAAATGGATTTCGGCTATTCATTTACACTCCTAGGTTTGAGTCTCTAAAAATAGCCTCTTTGCAAAACATGGGTAAAGCTGTGTACATTATGACCCTCCCCAGACCCCGTAGTGACTGAAGTCCTTTGCATTGGATACGCCCTTTATATATATAGATGGTTTTGGAAACTCACCTTGAACGATAATATCCCTATTCAAGCTTAACTTGTAATTTGAAGAAGGCATGATAATACATTAGGTTCCACGTATTTAGACAAAATGCGTATACTTACCTCAAAATGCAGCCAAAATCTATTTTCATTTTTTTTTTAATCTTAAGAGACATTTCTGTCCCAGATGACTGTTTCACTAGAAGCATAGGACAACTCTAAGCACGAGATTCCAATATCAACTAACAGATTCTTGAGAGTGGTAAAACCAAAAAGCAATGACTTGGTTCCTCACATTATGACTAGGGATGTAAATGGATAGTCAAAAATCCATGTCAGATCTGTGTTCAAATCTTTTTAGGGGTTTTCGAATCCGAAAATTTGGTTTCCAAAAAATAACTGAATCCGTTCGAAAGATAATCGGATTCAAATATTTCCATTTTGGATCCGGATAATTTTCGATTAATTTACTATTTGATTGTAAAATGCGTTTAATTTAATATTTTTTTGTAAATACATATGATATATTATTATATTACCCTTATTATAAATACTTTTGAATATCCAGATATCCGATAAACTCTTGAATTTGAATATGATTATAGTTTTTAAAACTCGATCGGATATCGAATCGAATACGGATATTTCATTCGGTAAATGGATTCAGATTTGGATAGTATTAAATCCAAATTGAATCCGATCCGTTTACATCCCTAATTATGACTCAGAGTGTGTAGGAATAGCACAACTTGTTCATCAATATATATGTGCATCGTATCCCTAAGTTTTCTATGTTCTCTTAGAACCTATAGAAATACTCTTGACTCATTAGAATTTGGTCCATGCAATCAGGATCATAACTATTCAATCCAGGCCGATTTGTACCGACTTGTTTCTTTACCGTATCATTTTCTAGGGTCCCCGATCCCCGATCCCCGATCCCCGATCCGATACCATGTACTTAAATCATAGGGTAAATTACACGTCACCCCTTGGTTTTCAAAAGAAACTCAGATCACCCCCTGGTTTTTGAAAAAAATTCAAATCACCCCCTCTACAATAACGGTGTTAGTTTGCTGGTAGTTATTGATATGAAAAGACTATTTTACCCTTGTATTAAAATATTAGAATTAAATTTACATTACTACCCTTCCTTCATCTTCAACATTGGTCAAGGGTAGTTAAGGGATTTAAATTTATTTAACTGGCTGACATCATCACTTAACAGCATAAAACTAACCATAGGGACTAATTTGTCATATTGGGGTCTAAACCAAAGGTGATTTAAGTTTTTTCAAAAACCAAGGGATGATCTGAGTTTCGTTTGAAAATCAGGGGGTGACATATAATTCACCCTAAATCATATGTAATAAGAATCCTTTCCCTGATTCAAATCCACTCCGATCAATTGGCTAAGTGGGTTGATTTTTTTTATTTTTTTTTCCAGTTTTAAAACTATGGTCTCATATACGATCAATTTTATTTTTCTGATAATAGAAATAAAGATAACATAAGAATCCAATCACATAAGGGCCACATTAGAAAAAATTATCCTTACTGAAAAAACCTTTCCCTGTAAAGCCAAAATTCTAGATCCTTTTATCTGGCACTGTCTAACAAACAATGCCTTGGTGATGGTGCAAAGAACCTTTTGCCTTGTCTAAAAAGAATAAGGACTGGTGCCAAGCGTGCTCACTGGGCAAAGTAGAAGCCATAAGCCAGGCACATTGAGCACTAGGCGTTCAGTTAAAGACTGTAGAGAGATAGAGGGAGGGAGGGAAGGAGACGGGAGGCATGGACGGAGTTATTCTTTCATGGCTCTTGTCATTTTTCCTCGAAATCGCTCTGGTCGGCATTATCGTCTACCAGGTCACTTCAGAACCCTAGGAACAAAAAAAATTATTATTATTTTTGTTTTGAATTTACCGTATTGGTTTTTTGCCCCTTTCCTGAAGTATTAATGGATCTCTGATTCAGGCACTGAGTTCGATCACTTTATGTTCATGGAATGCCATATAATCATGTCTGGTGATAAGGAATGGAAATTTAATTTTTTTATCGCACCAATGTTCATGGAATGCCATATAATCATGTCTGATGATAAGGAATGGAAATTTTATTTTTTTGTCGCACCAAAAGCTTCTTTTTTCTGCATCTGTTGTGATTTAGTTTCCCGGTTTTATAGTTCGATACATCAGAATTCAGTTTCCAGATTCCACAGTAGTTGATCTCTATTGTCTGTGCCGTTTTTGGCTTAAATTATCATGTTTGGTGAAAACTATAATTTTGGCTTTGATAGTACAAGAGCCAGGGGAATTTCCAAACAGTGGAAGTCAGTAGTTTTGAAAACAATTGTATTATTAGTCGTTATTCAAGTAAGTAAACAACAATGGTCAGTTGCGGCAGTAGGGGCCATTGCATGTACTGATGTGATGCATAATTCATGTCAGATGTGATGCAGTTATGGGCATTAGCAACAATGCCAAGACAGAGAAGAACCAGTAGTTTAAGAAATTTCATAATTCCTAGTTTCTCTAGAAATCCTAGTATTACTGGGAATCCTATTCCTAGTCTACTATGGGGTTCTATTTAGATAGAGTTCTGTTTTCAGTTTCTCTTCCTATTTTGGTTATGTCTGTGTCTTAGTTCAGGCTGGATTAGGAATCTATAAGTCTCATGCTGTTATGAGTTGATTTTCTCTCATTATGTCAATTCCTATTTCCTAGTCGGTTTAGGATACCAAACACAGATGGAGGTTCTTGAGTCAGTTTAGGAGTTGTTTAAGTCTTTTATTGGTCAATTAAGTAGCCAGTTTAATTACTAGTTGGTTTAAGCTATTTCTAGTCATGTTAGGAATCATATTTGGAGAGTTTATATGTATCCATGTAACCAGCCATTGAGGCACACGAATTTTATGATGAATAAAGTCTGTCTTTCGCTCCAATGTTCTGTGAGATGCAGAATTCTGTTGTAATGCAACAACCCTTAGTGAGATGCTAAGATAGAATTGGTGGGATTCCAATCAAGTTCTAGGTGAGAGGCTTGGACCATATCCTTCTACTCTTCTTCCATTATTCTTCTTTCTTCATTCTCAATATAGAAAATCAGGTTACTAAACAGAATTCTTTCTCAGTTCATATGTATACCATACTTGATTGAATCTGAGTTTTCTCCATTAATACACCATAGATTTTAGATCCAATCATAGATACTGTGACTGCACTTCATGTTTTACTGATCTACAACAACACCAACTAAGCCTTATGGGGTTGGCTACATGGATCCGTGCAAAGACAAAGTATATAAATAATAAAAGTAAAAAGAAAGGAACACAAAAACATCAACAACCACTCAGCAATATCCCACCTAAATGGGGTCGGCTGCATGGATCCTTGCCCTCCAATCAGCTCTATTCGAGGTCATACTTGAGACAAGACCTAAACTATGCTTGTCTTTCCTCACTACTCTCTTATGGTCATTTTTTGGCCTGCCCCTAGCTCTTTTAGTTCCTTCAATCTGAATCAGATCACTCCTCCATACTGGTGCATCCCAAGGCCTCCTTTGAAACATGGTCATGCCACCTCAAACAACTTTCTCGGTGCTTATCATGTATCGGGGAAACTCCCAAATCAGCTCTAATATGGTCATTCCTTACTTTATCCTTCCTAGTTGTGCTGCACATCCATCTCAATGTTCTCTGCTACCCTTAGTTTATCTATATGACACTTCTTAACTGCCCAACATTCCACCCCGTACATCATAGCCGGTCATACGGCTATCATATAGAATTTTCCTTTAAGTTTTAAGGAATATGACGATCAAACAACAATCCGGATGCACCTCTCCACTTCATCCATCCCACTTTAATTCTCTGTGAAACATCATCCTCTATATCACCTTCTTTATTTATGGTTGACCTGAGATATCTAAAATAATCACTCGGTGGTATCTCTCTCTCCTCAATATTCACCATTTCATTATCAGACATAGCGTAGCTTAAGTTACACATCATATACCCCGTCTTCGTTATATTTATCTTAAAACCTCTTGATTCCAAGGTTGATATTCATAACTGCAACTTAGTGTTAATCCCTGCTTTTGTTTCATCCAACAAAAGAATATCATCAGCAAAAAGCATGCACCACGGAACCTCATCTTCTTTATTTATGGTTGACCCGAGATATCTAAAATAATCACTCTGTGGGATCTCTCTCTCCTCAATATTCACCATTTCATTGTTAGACATAGCATAGCTAAAGTTACACACCATATACCCCGTCTTCGTTATATTTATCTTAAAACCTCTTGATTCCAAGGTTGGTCTTCATAACTCCAACTTAGTGTTAATTCCTACTTTTGTCTCATGCAACAAAAGAATATCATCAGCAAAAAGCATGCACCACAGAACCTCATCTTGAATGTTCCTGGTTAAATCATCCATGATAAGCGCAAACGAATAAGGGCTTAGAGCTGTTCCTTGATGTAACCCTATTGTAATTGAGAAATCACTACCTTGACCTCCCACGGTTCTCACACTAGTCACCACGCCCTCATACATATCTTTAATTATATCCACATACTTACTCGACACCCTTCTCTTCTCTAGTACATGCCATATGAACTCTTTAGGGACTCTGTCATAGGCTTTTTATAGGTAAAAAAAAGACCAAATCAAGATCCTTCTTGCAAACTCTAATTCTTTCAATGAGCCTCCTGAGTAAGTAAATAGCTTCCGTCGTGGATCTACCTGACATAAAACCAAATTGGTTATCCGAGATAGTAGTTTCTCTTCTCAGGTGGGCTTTAATAGCCCTCTCCCATATTTTCATTGTATGACTCATTAGTTTTATTCCTCTGTAGTTATTGCAGCTCTGGATATCACCTTTATTTTTGCAAATCAGAATTACAATGCTTCTCCTCCATTCGTGGCATTTTACTTATGCTCATAATCTTGTTAAACAGTTTGGTTTACCAAGATAAACCACATACTCCTAGGCTTTTCCACACTTCTATTGGGAGTCATATCTATTTTCTGATCTATGGTTTCAAAGTGCAATTTTGTTGCTGTTTTCTTAAAATTCTACTTCAGGTTGGATTCTCAGTCTTATTTGAAGATCATATCTATTTTCTGTTTCGGATTAGTATCCTATTACTATTTCTGGTATCTGTTGCTGTCTGTTTTGATATATTGTTTTGGCTTATTTGATCCAATTTCATTCTGATATTTTTATTTTGTTCTGGAACCCTATGCTAGTGACCTATTGCTTGTAGGATAATTATATCTTCAGATCAGACCATTGGATCTGAACCAGACTTTAAGGAAAGGTTCTAAATCTCGGTTTCAAGGCAGGTTTCGACCAGTCTGGAAACTGAGATTTCCCAAGTTTCGACCGAAACCTGGTACTTTTCTGGGTAAAACTTGACATGTCATGTGCTGTCAAAACTGATCGAAACTAGGCTGGTCAAAACTGATGAAAATTGGGTGAAACTTGGTATTTTTCAGTCGAAACTGGTTGAAACTACTGAAATGTGTGAAATATGGTCGAAACCATTCGAAACTTGACTCGTACCAAGTTTCGTCTCGGTTTCTTGGGAAACCGATATTTAGAACCATGCTTTAAGGAGTCCTCCCAATTTCTGGCCTTCGATCAGAATTCTAAGACCATCTGAATTGTTGATTTTCAACTAGTAAATTTCTTATGCATCTGGTCTTCCCCTCTTCACTGTGATTCTGGTTTTCAACTGAGTTTTTGACCCTAATCCCTTAGGTTTCTAGAAACCCATTAAGATGCTTCTCACCTCTAATATGTGATCTTTGAATTAAGAGTAGGATTCTCAAAATTTAATGTGTTCCATGGGATAGCAACTGCTTGGCTAAATCTCTTGACGAATTTGATGAGGGTTGTCGCTTATAGAATGCCTATGGGCAAAGTTTGAATTGGAGTTAACATTATATTTGTAATTCATCAAATAAACATGATATCGTGTTAAACCATATTTGGTAGAGGGAAAAAAAAATTTTCTTTTATACACAGCCTACTTGAGAAGCGACTCACAACCCAACATAGACCACTTGGGGGAAGTCGTCTCTTTTCTTCAGTGGGAAAGTGCATCGTCTTCAAGGATCCTGATTCAAGGATTGTTTTTAGTTGGGACCCCCACTCTGTGATACTCCATTCCTTTTGTGACTCTCTTATTCTTTGATGACAATGGATTGGACATTCGAGTGGTCAATAAAGCACTTAACTTAGCATGCTAAACAGCAGGGTGGGAACAGTAAAACATATCAAAGGAAAATTAACATAATCCATCCTTTTCTTTTGGCCATTACAAATTTCATTTACTTGTCAGAGTACATCCCTCTTCAAATCAGATTGGATGAGACACTCTATGCCATCCCCCCCCGAAAAAAAAAGGGCAACATTTGTCTCAATCTGAGATGCTCTAAGCCACTCTTACTCCCCTTCCCCCCCCCCCCCCCAAAAAAAAACAAAAAAACAACATTTGTGTTCTGTTTTATTTTCAGTAAAATATTTCTTTAAGTGATCCTTTTTTTTTTCGCTTAGCTCTTACTATGTTTAATGAGCAGTTTCTACTATTCTTGTAAATATGGGTTTAGGGTTGTTTAGTTGAGTAGGAAAGTTCAATTGTAATCGGATTTTCTATTTTTACTTGGAGTTGGAAACTTAGGTTCAAGTATTATTTTTTAAAAAGTTTTGATTGTTTTAGTTCTAATATTTTAGCATTTTAACAAAGTTGATGGGTCTGTACTGGCAACACATTACACATGGGACAGATTATACTTCAGTTTTTGTTACTAGAGTTATTTGGTTGCCCCAGGGGTATACTTGATGTTGGCTAGAGTCAAAAACTTTCTTTGCTGCTATTTGTTTTCTTTTCTTCTTGCAGTTTGCATAATCTGGGTCAGTGCTCTTATTACTTTTGATATTCTTCTTCATACTTCAGATCTGATTTCTATTCTCAATTAGTTTGAGTTGATTATATCATCCTTCTTTTTGGCCAATTGCAACTATTGTTAAAGAAATTATATCTTTTAATGAAGTCCTCCACTAACAGGACCATTTATTTTTTAAAGAAATTTATCTTTTTTCAACCACCCCTCATGACTTTGTGTTCTAACTTATGTTCAAGTTTGTAAGAAAGTTCTTTTTGGTTGGACTTCAATATGACTCAAATTTTCTGTAAACTTATTATTATTCAATTTTGTGATTTGTTCTCTACTCTATACTTCATCTAAAACCTTAAACATCTAGTTATATATCCTACATGTTAATTGGATTGACCCTTTGAGGGCCTATTCTCTTGTAGGATGTGGTTTTCTTGACCAAGCATGCATTTTGAGGAAGCTAAATTAGATGAGTCCATTGAATTACATCCATCAGTATTGCCTGAGTGGATTTTTTTCTTTAAAAGATGGCTCTTAGGGAGACATGTGCATAATTTTTCTCAGAGATTGTACACTTAATTCCACCACTATCTTCATCCTCTCGAAATGAAAATTTCCAGATTGCTTACAAATATTGAACTCTTTACTGTTCAAAGTAACAAATTCATATTTTTATGGCACTTAAAAAGCATCCAATTGAATTACATTTTGTTACGCGCTAGCTACTTTGTGTTGTTTTTCAATCATCCTTTTCTACATATGGAAGACTTACAATATGACACTTATATTTGTTTGCAGCTCATGTGTTTAGCTGACCTAGAGTTTGATTACATCAACCCGTATGATTCAACTAGACGGATAAACAGCGTGGTTTTCCCAGAGTTTTTCACACAAGGAATCCTTTCCTTCCTCTTTCTCGTAACAGGGCACTGGTTTATGTTTCTGTTGTGTGTTCCATACCTTTACTATAATGTGAGAATGTAAGTTCATTTTCCTGCTCCCAAATCCATCAGTTATTTACTTGTAGCTATATTATAATTTTAAATTATCAGTCATGCATTGAACTACAAATCCCTCCCCCCCCCCCCCCCCACCCCCCGCTTTCTGAGGATTATGGTAAAAGTTGTCCAGTAATTTTGCCATTAAGCATCAATGGAGTTGTGATGGACCTTTTTTATTGTAGTTAATCAGTATACAGACCATAACTGAACCGTATTATTGTTCAAAATCATCCAATTATGTGAAATCCTTTCCAATAGCAAGAAGATTAATAACTAATTCTAATGGGTGAATGTCTATATTGGCTGGTTAAATTTTCTGACATCTAATCAGATTTATATATTCTCTGGAGCTCACGAGTTGGTGGTTACAAACTATAGGGATTGACTTCATGATCCTGGCATATGGGGAGGTGGATAGCTTCTTCCATTCTCCCTACTCAGGTGCTACCGCTCCTTTACATAGGATTTGTTTTGATAAGCTGTTTGTCGGCTATATTGAACTTTAGGATTTGTGAAGTATGCCACCTTGGATGTTAATGCATAGGATGTTAAAATACCTTAACCTTTACACCAGATGCAAAACAAATAGAAGGCAGACCTGCAACCTCAAAGAAATAAGAGACCCCTAATCGTTCCCACAAGTGATACCATCAACACCCAAGAACTCTGTTGAAGAATTAACCAATGAATAAGAAATTATCTAATATTACAACGAATCTTAAGAATTTATTCTGCTGTTCTTCTCTCTACAATGTTCCTCCTTCCCTGATCCCCAGATTGCAAATGGAACCAGCTTCCACAAACTAATGTATCCAATTGTCTTACTGACCCTCCAAGTTCAAACCCACTCATTACCCTTAGGTTATGATTGATGGTGTGGTTTCCTTCTGGATAGAGTGAGTAAAGTACTACTCTTCAAAATTTTCTGTTCCTCGAAAGCTTGCAAAATAGACTGGATTTTTTTCCCTCAAATTTTGGAGGAAAAAAAATCCAGTCTATTTTGCAAGCTATCAAGGATAAAAAACGATAGAGAAGATACTGCAGAAGAAATTCTGAAGATTGAGAAGAAATCCAGTCTATTTGAATCATCCGAATTGTATCGCTATCGACCTGGCCGATCCTGGTTTGGGTATCGGTATCGAATCAAGGATAAAATCTTTAAAAAAACATGATTTTTAATGAAAAATAAGGGTAAAATTGAGCAATCTAGGTCCATACCGGCCAATCTGGATCGGTATCAACGGAGACCAATACCATTCCCGATACCGACATCGCAATCCCTGGTCTATACCACTAGGTTAGAGTGAGTAAACTACTACTTTTCAGAAAAAATAAAATCCCTCAAATTTTGGGGAGGGGTGATTATCTCCACCCTCCCTTAATAATCCATTTGATTGCTTGTGAAATTCTAATCAAATCGCTATTTTTAGTTGAATTTGTAGAACATAGAATTTGAAGAGTACTCATTCTAAGTTGAATTTGGTGTTTTCATGATTAGGTACATGCAGAGGCAGCATTTGGTAGACATTACTGAGATCTTCAATATGCTCAACTGGGAAAAGAAGCAGCGGCTTGTCAAGCTGGCCTACCTTGTTATCTTCCTCTTCCTCACTATATTCTGGTATTGTGATGACTGATGCGACACCCTACTTAGAGTATTATTTTAAATAATTATTTTGAAATGTTGTAACCTTCGATATAATCATTGTAGGTTGATTTATAGTGTATTGGAGGATGATGAGTGATCTAGCATTGTTGCGTCGGTGTTTCATTGTCCTTGAGAATGTTTCCACTGTAAGTATTAAATGCATTTGAATTGCTCTGCCAGTCTAGTAGGGGGTTATATGATATAGTGTTGGATGTGGCAAGGCCCATGCAATAGCATTACAACTCATCCAGTTGGTGAATGTCCTCTTGAATTTTCTATAGTCTAGGAGTCGGATAATCTTAATTATCAAACTGTCATTACTAGCCTCTGGATGATTTCTTTCTGAAACCTTCAACTAGTGATCTGTTTATAGGTGATGTTTAAACCATCTCATAAAATTCATGTTTCCATTACTATTTCAGTCACTACTTACTGAGTATATGGACTTACTGTGGGGTTTCGATTCCAGGTCTCTCCCCAGCTGACATCGATGATGCATCAAGTAGGTGTCTTTACCTTGGCCTGATTGTGCAGTATTTGTGATGGTCCTATATTGCTGTACTCTAGTGATTTATTTCATTAGTTTCATTATCCAATTATAGTACAAGTTTCTTCATTTTGTAGTGGTTGTCATGTTTTTTATAAGGATTTTTTTTTTTTTTGGGGTGGGGAGAGACCATGTTTTGCACAAAGCCCTTGATAAATTAGGTCTGCGAGCATCTGTGTGGTTCCTTTAAATGGGTTGCAAATTACGGAATATTTATGAAGAGAGCACTACCATGCTTCTTTTCTGACCCCAGTTCTAATTCTAAGCCTCTTTTTTCCCCAGATATAGATCTGCTTTTATTTCTTTGTATGGAATGGCTACACACCCCCTGGACTTTGCCTATAGTAATAATAAATCTGAGGATCAAAAAACCACCTTGTACACCCCCTTTATTTAAAAAAAATTAACCCCAAAAGTAATAGTTCGTTAGGCAAAGATGACATGGGCTTTACTTTGAACATGAAATGACTCTTTTACCCTTTGACCATACCCTTAACAAACCAATCCTCTTCCCAACCTCACCATCCTTGTCTCTGGCGAAGAGGCAAATATTATTCCTCCTCCAGTGAAGAGAAGATCAGCCAAGTTCCTCTATTCTGACGCATTCTCTCAATTGGGTACCTATTGAGACCTTCAACAGAGACAGCCTCACCAATAGATAACTCAGTACTTAGTATGGTGTATCCTCTTCCATCCATTTAAAACTCCTTGTTCTTCTTAAAGGAGGAGTGATAAGTTTTGACAAAAATAGGAACTCAGAAAGACTAGTAGCAGGAGGAAAACGAAGAAGTTTTTAAGTTCTTTACAGGAAAAAAAAGGGTTAGTTCAACCAAGGAAACTAATTTGGAAGGACATGGAATCCAAAATCCATTTGGATCTTGAAATGTGGTTTTTGGGTATTGCCTAATGCTAAACTTGCCTCGCAATTAAAACCAACCATGTCCGATTCTTTACTTACATTCTGCGTGTTCCCTTTCTCCCCCAATTGCAATGAACTCCTCTGTCTTGCCCAATGCCCACTGACCGCCACCCCTCAATTGTTAAATCTCTTTTAGTTCCTCCAAATTAAATCATTCTCTCTCATCCATGCCTTCTCACCATGAGTTCTTCTCAAGGCATCCGCAGCAACTGCCGTCCCCATCTGGGCAGCCTCTGTCGGCACAACTAGAAAACTGACATGGAAGAGGATCAGATTTTAAGCTGCCCCAATCTCGCAAGACCAAGCCCATCACCTGAGAGAATGTGCCAGAACATGGCAGGTCTCTCCGTCGGAAGAGGAACAGGACTGGTTCACCTCTTCGCCGGAGACAGGAATGGTGAGATTTGAGGACAACGATTGGTTTGTTAAGGGTAAGGTGAAAGGGTAAAATAGTCATGTCCAAAGCACCCACGTCATCACTTAACATCTAATTACTAAGGGATTGTTACGGGTAATTTTCCCTCTTTTTTGGTTGGGAAATCGTTTGAATATGGGTGTCTCGGGATTCTTTGAAGCTTATGATGAGGTTTTCGAGTGTGTTGCAGATGCTACAGTCGACGACTATTGTCAACCCCCAACTTTCGAATTTTTTTCGTGTACGGTTCCCTGACTGGTGCGGTTCCCTAGTTCCTCTCACAAGAGGAGGGTGGACCCCACTTGGGCAGATTATTCGATCAGGTGCTCCGGGTGGGTCCCACCCACCTCTTGTGAGAGGAGCTAGGGAACCGCACCGGTCAGGGAACCGTAGACGATAACGACTCCCCAACTTTCCACATATCTGACTCTTGTATTCCCTCTCCCTTCCTCGTAGATCGCACTTCTCTTAATCTAAAGTTAAAATTCGTGCGAGTGACCAAGATTGGTCCAGAGATGGAGGACCCAAGATGTCCAATCAAAGGGTGGAAAACATTTAGGATGTTTTGTGAGCTTCTTTTGATTGTCTAAAGGGTTTTTTTTTTTAAATAATTTTAAAATGTACTTAAGGTACTATGATGTCATTTTTTTATGTAACATATTTTTGGGATACACATAAAATGATATGATTTAACCCTCAATGAAAGAAAGAAAAAATGTCATAAGAACTATGGCAATAGATATGAGGGCTAATAGTTGACATTTAGATCATTCCCTAGATTTTCAACAGTTCATATTACCACATCACTCTTTAATGTGGCAAAACTAGGCATATCCTAATGGAACAAAAAACTTTTGGTTTTATTTAATTCAACCTCCTCGTGTTGTACACAAAGTTTTAAAATACGGAATTGGAGACAGAATCGGACAGTGATGATTTTCATGCAGATCAAATCAGAATCAGCCTTCAAGAACCCAATAATAGGTCCACAGATCAAAAAACAGGGAAATTTCTACAGTAGAGTGCGAATTAGCTGTATCGATCAAAATCATAATTGGTCACAGCTAATTCAACGATCCGATTCCCAAATTTTAAAACCATGATTGTACCAGTGTTGCACTTGGCGTGCACGTGCGATCCAATCAATTATCTTCATTGTGGATGCCCTCTTGGATGGTAAAGTATGCAATCTAATTCTCTATCCATCTGCACTTGGAAGTTTCATTTCATTCTCTTCGTTAAATGTCACCTACCAAGAATTATCCAAGAGACCATACACACCTACTCTTGTACTGCATTCAGTATGAGAGACTTGCATTCTGGGTCATCAAGAAACTAAACCATAAAATCTCTCAATCAGGAATCATGTGTAACCCAAAACAAACTCAAGGCATGATGCAAGCTATTCACATTTCTAATAACAAGAATCGATCTGCAAATCCATGTTAAAGTTAAGTTTCATGGCACAAAATCCAATCCCTCAGTTCAGCATGCATTGCTGCTGTTGCTCAACAATTCCGATCAACACATAAATAATACCACAACCATACACAATCAACCAAACTTAAACGAAGTCAAGAACCTGCACCCCATTATTAGTAAGAACGAAGTAGCAAAATATTATGTTAATAACCATCCACATGATCCATGCCACCAAACACTATCATGACGAATGTTTGTAGGTATGGAATTCAAAACCCATGCCTGGTATAATACTGCCACGATTTAACTTAATACTCCAGCATACCAACCACATAGATGATGAAAATATCAATAATTTCCAACCGTAAAAACAGGGTAGAAATCTTAGAATTTATCATTATCATTCTACAAAATGGACCTTGGAGGACCTCTTCTCTAAAACAGATGGTGAACAGCCTCCTATCAATTATTTCTCTCAAACACTAGTGATTGTCAACCCACGACAATGTCTTCCACCAACACAACCTTTTAACACAAAAAACTAAAGCAGCATAAAAACAGAACCCATAGTTGATCTGGCATCTAGTATGGTTCCACTGGTGTTCGGAACTTTGCTCCCGCATAGATTGCAGCAGCCCCAAGCTCTTCTTCAATCCTAAGAAGCTGCATGCCAGAGAAAACAAAAAATTTTAGCAACAGCTTCCATGTACACAAGTATGCACAAAAACATAAGATCCAGCTCTGCCATATTTCATGATCGACTAAAGTATAGTATATACCAAGGATCAAGAACTTGGGTTTTGACTAGGTTTCAACCTGGATGAAACCGAGATTTGGTCGAAACCAACTGAAACTAGGTCAAAACCTGGTACTTTCTCCCATTCATGGGAAAACCTTGGTTGGAGGGGTTTCTATCGAAACCAAGTCGAAATGAGGTATTATATAGGCCTGGTTCAAGGTGGTTCAACCATATCGAAACATGATCGAAACTGTCAATACCGAGTCGAAACCATGTAGTTTTTAAAATACCCGTCCATCTCATCTCGAAAACCTACGAAACCGAGATATCTCGGTGGTTTCGACAGGTTTACAACAATAACCATGCAAAACATGCTCATCAATCAGGGACCATAGTGCGCAACTAAACAACACCAGTCATCGCACATATGGTAATGCTAACTTTGCATTATATTAAAGAGTTAGTATGACAATTATACCATGATGTTACACAGATATTACATTAGAAAACCCCTGATATGCAAATATGAACCAGCATGCAATAGGAAAGCAATATCAAAATCAAATGACCAGGATTCCAATTATAAAATAATAAGTCAGCAATATAGTGCTAGCTCAAAGCTTACCTGGTTGTATTTAGCAAGGCGCTCTGATCTGCAAGGAGCTCCAGTCTTGATTTGGCCCTGTTCCGACAAGCACAAAGTTCAAGATACAAAGCAAATTTAGGAGTGTCAATTTGAAGCCCAAACAGGGGGGGGGGAAAAACATAACCAAAAGCAGATGGACCAAATTCCTTCTTGGCCGGTTTCAATCTTCAGTTTAGAAAAATGCTCAGATTTTGGACAGTTTTGATCTTGCCTGATTGGCCAAAAATACCAATAGATGCCCATAATTCTTGTTGCTTACTTGCATATATAATCATTGGGTTGTAATTAATTATAGCTACTAAAAATCAAAATAGATATTTAAGATTGACCTAATAAGAACTCAATTTAGGGATGCTTGAAGTTAGTATATTAGTTATACTGGTTATTATATATTAAAAATCAGCAAGGGACCAAACACCTACAAATTAACCCAGACTGAACTGAAAACCGAATGACCAATAAATAGTCAGGTTGCAGTCTAGACTTTAGGACTGATAGAGTTAATCAGTTGATAAGCCTGTGCAAATTTATTATATGAAACCCTGATTTATAGCTCCAATTGCAATGCATCAACAAATAGAACTCTTTTTTTATACATGGAGAAACAAAATATTTAGTTCAAGAAAAAAGGGGGCAAGGGAGAGAGACAGAGAGGGACATACTGTTGCCAAACCAACTGAAAGGTCGGCAATGAAAGTATCCTCGGTTTCACCACTGTAATGAACAAACAGAACTGAGTCAGCCATGATTTTTCACATTAAAAACAAAATAAACAACTGAACACATATCGAACCTTCGGTGGCTTGCCATTACACCCCAGCCAGCACGTTTGGACATTTTGACAGCCTCAATACTCTCTGTGACAGAACCGATTTGATTAACCTGGAACCACACAAAAATTAAATTGTATAGGTTGATAAATTGTGTTAAAGAATTATAAGCACCATACTGCATTCTGCACAACAGGATGCAATTCCTATCTGTTGAAACACAAAAACCAATTAAGCCATGTGAAGAATCCAAATAGTTCTTTTCTATCTCTTACATCCTGATTACTGTAGGCAATCACCAAGTTTTTACAATTAAAAGTTGGGAAAAGGAATGCTAACCGGTTGCTGGGCGCGGCGTGTACCTGCACCCGCCCAGACACAGCCCAGCACGAAAAGACCGGTGCACCCCTGGTCCTTTCTGCTTTTCCAGGGGGGGTGGACTTGTCTTTTTGCGCTGGGCTGTGTCTGGATGCAAGTACACGCCGAGGCACAGCACCGGTTAGCGTCTTTCTCCCTTAAAATTACAAATGTACACCAATGTGTCAATGGTAATAAAGAAAATAACGGTGCACCAGATCACATAAAATGATTGAAAGCCACACTTTGTCAATGCAGATAAAATGCACTGATAATACCTTCAACAGAAGGGCATTGCATGACTTCTCCTTGATTGCCTTCTCAACACGCTGTAACAATCACAAAGAATACAGAAATCAGAAACATAATTATGTTCTTTTGGAATTTTAGTAGTAGTTAGTATATAAGGCTACTTACCTTGGGGTTGGTGACAAGAAGGTCATCCCCAACAATCTGTACTTGTTGGCCAATTTCAGAAGTCATCTTGGCATAATGCTCCCAATCATCCTGATCAAATGGATCTTCAATGGATACAATTGGATAACCACTCACAAAGGACTTGTAAACATTTTTCAAACTGTCGCCTGAAATCTTCTGTGATCCATCATTGTTCTGCATGCAGTGAAATCATCCATTATTGAATACATGTTCCACCAATTTTTTGTTTAATGAATATAATAACGCGGCTTAGGATCTATTGTAAAGAGAGAGAGAGAGAATTTCAGACAAACAATAACTACCAAAACTTGATCTGGTGTTTGAAAAAACGTATGGAGGCCCAACATTGGATAGTAGTTGGATATTAAATCTCAGTTTGAGAGTTTCAGTTAAAAATGAGTTAAAATTTGATAACCTCGATAATTTCCCACTTTCAAACAACTAGGTGGATTTTTTGGGTTTGTTTGGAGACATAAACATAATGTTATTTCTTACCTCTTCTTTGAAATTCAAATCATAAGTCTTGTCCTTGTTTTCATAGAACTCTGATGCAGCAACATCCATCCCAATCACCACCTGTTAGAAAATCCAAAATCAACAAACCCAGAAATTAAACAAGCGGATAACTGAATTAGTAGTAAAAACTTACTAATAAAAGATTAAAACTGCGAAAAAATATGTTACTGGTGAAGAAGACATACTTTGCCAGTGTATCCAGCTTTTGCTATAGCTGTCTTAAGTAATTCTAGACCCTCTTTATTTTCCTGCATGTCATACAAACATTTCAAAATAAAAATTTATTATAGACTTTCGTTATTGGAACCCTCTCTATTTTGATGTCTTACTGTAGGGAGTGAGATACTAAGATTTTCCCAGTTGTATTTTTTAAGTTGGTCTGGGGAGACAAATGCAATCAGCTCAAAATAGATGACAACATGGGCTTTGCTGAGTTGATTTGAGTGGTGTAGAGTTGAGCCCACAATGGTGTCATCATTATGAGACAAACAACTGAAAGTCACAGTCCAGACATCATTATTAACTCTTGCAACCGATCTGTTTGGCAAGCTAAATTATTAGCAATTTTAAGGAAGGTGGGGAGGGGGAAGAAAGCATTGAGATGAAGATAGATGGATTCATGCAAAGCATATAACAGCCACCAAAGCTTACTTTCAGACAAAAACTTCCATTTCAGTTTCACAAAATGACAATCTTTCTCTACAGAGAGTGAGGAAAGGATAAGAACACTCACGAACCTGAATGTTGGGTGCAAAGCCACCTTCATCACCAACATTAGTGGCATCTTGACCATATTTTTTCTTAATTACAGCCTGTTAAAATAAAGCATAGAAACTTGCTTGGTCAATGAGACACAGTGTTAATTCACATTCATAATGAAATAGGAATAACCAAAGATGTACCTTTAAATGATGATAAACTTCTACACCCATCTTCATTGCTTCCTTGAAAGTAGATGCCCCCACAGGAAGGATCATGAACTCCTACAGAACGTGAGAAGAGCAAAGGGTAAATTTTTATTATTTATTATGATTATTATTATGCGTAAGAAGAGAAGAAACAAAACATTTATTCATTAAGTGAAATCAACGGGAAAAAGGGCACTACCTACTCATAGATTACTCATTCAAGTATTACCTGCATTGCCAGTTTATTTCCTGCATGAGAACCACCATTGATGACATTGAATGCAGGTACAGGTAACACTAAGGTTTTGTTCCCAGCAAGATTGGCTATGTGCTGAAGTAAAGTGACAAAACAACAGTGAGGCACATAATAAACATGACATATGTCAAAGGAATAAATAATAATATTCCAGTGTCAAAAATACCTGGTAGAGTGGGATATTTTTCACACTAGCTCCTGCTTTACAGACAGCAAGTGATACAGCCAATATAGCATTTGCACCAAGCTGAGTGGTTGAGAGGAAAACGGAACTAAGCAAATACGGTAGTAAAATAACAAGCAAGATGAAAAATTGTTGCATCTTGATAAAAGAAAACAAGGGATAAAATGTTCATGGAACCTTTTGTTTGCACCAACCCCACTCATTAACAGTCCCATCTAGCTCTTGCACCATGAAGTTGTCAATTTTAGTTTGCTCTGTTGGATCCTACAAATGTGTCCAGGAAACAAGAAAATAAGAAATAGTCAGTCAGTTATTTTCACACTTGAGCTAATGAACAAAGAGACAACAACAATCAAAGCATAGAATGTACCTTTCCAATCAAAGCAGGTCCGATGATTGCATTGACATTACCCACAGCCTGGTCAAGAAATGGTACAAAAAAACTAAGTAAAAACATACCCATAGCCCAATAACTTCAGGACTACTCTAATTCAGTCAACCAAACATCAACCTAAGTAATTCAGTAGAGTGCAAAGAATTATGTATAAATGAGCCCCCCCCCCCCCTCCCCCTTTTTGAGAGCCTTTAAGGAAACCCAAATAAACACAAAAATAGATCCTACTTGTTTGTTTACAATCACAACAGAGAACAGCAGAAAAAAAAAGGCACTGTGCTTGGGTTAACCTTAAGGACACCCTTCCCAAGATAGTCGGAACCTCCATCCCTCAACTCCAAAGCCTCGTAGACACCTTTTGTAAATCAACAACATAAAGGTTACAACTTAGTGAATACCACAGAAACAAGCAAATAATCTGTTATAAATAGCTGCCAAAAGATATATATTCTTTACCAGTCGAAGCACCGCTGGGAACAGCAGCCCTAGCCAGTGTTCCATCAGAAAGAGTAACGTCCACCTGAAATTTTCTTTACACTTAGAATCCATGTATATAACAACTCAAAATGCCGATGCAATCACAAGAAATAAGATTTATCAAAATAAACATCTCTAAATGTAATCGAAAATGCTTCAGATCGGTCAAGTAAATCATCCAAAAAACTGTACAAACCGAAATAGTGGACCAAATCATTGTTAAATAAATCAGAAACTGTAAAAAAAACGAAGACGAACGAACTTAATGATTTCATATTCGAAAAATGAAATTGAAATGCACTTACTTCGACGGTAGGGTTTCCACGGCTGTCGAAAATCTGCCTAGCTTTAACAAGCTTGATCGTCGCCATTGATCGTTCAGTCGCGGAAAAAATGTGTCGGTGTTTCGAAGACTCGAACTCTGAATGATCTCTAAATGAACTCCGTCAATAACAACCGGAGAAAATAAGGGCAGTTGAGGGCAGTATTTATAGGAGTGGTAAAGTTCATCTACCACTCTTAAAGTCTTAAAGTATTCGCAGTCGTCAGATCAAAACACGTGGAAATTTCACGGGTGGACGGAAAAAGTGAACCCTGTGATTTCAAAACTTGGGCGTCACGGAGTGGTGGAATTAGAAGTTTTTCACGGAATGCTCCTGCTCGCAGCCGCCCGCATCTAACAAGGATTAAAATGGTATATTCTTGTTACCCAAAAAAAAGCGGAGTATCCGTCATCCGTGGATTCTAGTGGACCTGTCCCAACTGCCATGGCCCACTTAGGGAAGGTTTCTAGTTACCTTTTTTTGTTGGGTAATAAGATGGAAAAAAACCCTTTACATTGTTCTAATCTTGCGGTGAATTGCAGTGTGGGTTTGAGAGCTCGATATGTGGAAGATGCGACATCCAGCGGTGTCGAACTTGAGAAGAAAGAAGAAGAAAAAAGGATAAATTATCTCAATCGAAACTCAGATCACCCCCTGGTTTTTGAAAAAACTCAAATCACCCCCTGGTTTATACCCCAAAATGCCAAATTAGTACCTACCGTTAGTTTTTTTCTATTAAGTGATGATGTCAGCCAGTTAAAAAAATTTAAAACCCTAAACTACCCTTGACCAATGTAAAATTATTTTTTTACCCTTGGATCTAAAAAACCTAATATTTTTAGGATGAGGGAAAGCAGAGGGGAATATTCCCTCTTCTTCCCCAAATCAACAAAACAGAAAACAATAAACGGTACTGATCCAGGTGGGATTTCAGCGGTGGTGATGCTGCAGCGGCGGCAATGTTGCACGGGGGCATAATGCTACTGATAGCAGAGTCGCTGGCAAGCATGGGGAGCTAAGGCCATCTACCACCTTCGACCTTGTCTGCCCAGACTGCAATGGTGGTTCCTCGAAGACTATGAAAACCCCACCCCCTCCCCCTAATTCCTCATTCCTCTCTCGTTCTCCAACTTTTTCTTCTCAGGTTAGTTTCTGTAACGAAAGAGGATAAAGATAAGATGAATTCAAATTCAAATTCTGAGTTGGCTAAGTCAGCGCACATAATCAGGACTTCTAGTTCGTTGAGGGCTCCTCTAACTGAGAGATAAGAGTTTGAAGCAAACTCAACTTGTATTTCAAATATAGATAACGTTGTACAATTCAAATTACAGTTACACAATGATTTATAAATATAGAGACCCTATCGACAAATTGTCATAGGGAAGAGTTCCAACAATTCAAATTCTCTAACTTTGTATCATCCGGCATTGACCAAGGTCACCATGACGAATTCTAAGAATTCCACCACTACTGCTTCTGCAAATCCATCCTCTACTCTGATTTCTCTAACCAATATTGTTTCCTTACTGCCTATTAAGCTTGACCGTACCAATTATCTGCTCTGGAAGTCCCAATTTCTTCCTCTCCTACATGCACACGATCTCTTTGGCTTTGTTGATGGCAGCAACAGATGCCCACCAGCAACTTTATCTCCCTCTTCAACGTCTTCTTCTCCTGAACTCAGTCCAAATCCTGCATATACTCTTTGGCGCAGGCAAGATCAAATCATATTAAGTTGGATAATATCCTCCCTCACCGAAGGAGCCCTTGCTCAAATCATAGGTCTCACATCCTCTCATGCGGCTTGGAGCACTCTAGAACGCACCTATGCATCCCAATCCCAAGCTCGCATTATGCAATTGAAGCTTCAACTGTTCCAGCTGAAGAAATGAACATCCTCCATGGCTGAATATGTTCAACGAATTAATGGCTTAGTTGATAATTTAGCTTGCTGCGGCACATCCAGAAGTTAGTGAACCCGATGTAATCTTAAGCATTCTCCAAGGCTTGGGTTCTGACTATGAAGCCTTTGCAACTTCAATCACCACAAGGTTGGATCCACTGCCGCTTGATGATCTTATTGGTTTATTACTCAGCCAAGAAATCCTTAAGGAGCAGCGGACATCACATGTTGATCTTCCCACAGTAGAAGCCAATGTTGCTACAAAATCAACAACACCAAGTGCAAATCGTGGTAGAAGAGCCAACTACCGCAGCCGTAGCCACGGAAACTACTATAACAACCGTGGCCGTGGTCAGTTCAACACCAACCAGCAGCAGCGCCCTCCTCTATTGCTGACCCCAACCTCATGTCAGATCTGTCATCGAACAAATCACACAGCTTCTACCTGCTTCAACAGGTATAATCCAAACTACCAGCCAGTCAATCAACAAGCACCAGCAACAACCACTGAGACTGCTCAACAAGTACCAGCTGCAACATGTGACTATGCATGGTACCCGGACTCAGGTGCTTCTCACCACATCACTTCTGATTTGGCGAATTTGACAATCAACTCAGAATACAATGGCACTGATCAAGTGCGGGTTGGTAATGGGGCAGGTTTGCAAATAAAAAATATAGGCTCATCTAAAATTCCTTCTTCCTCTCATTCCTTGTTTCTAAATAATATATTACATGTTCCTTCCATTACAAAAAATTTACTTTTAGTCAGTAAATTTACATTTGACAACAATGTAATTGTTGAGTTTCATCCAAAATCTTATTATGTGAAGGATATCAAAACAGGGAAGATACTACTGCAAGGAACAATTGAAGGTGGCCTATATAAGCTGCAAAAGAATGACTTGCCTATCTCAAGTCAAAATAAATCACTGCCAATCGTCCATGTTGGGGAGAAGGTGTCCAAGGCTGTCTGGCATGATCGCTTAGGACATCCTTCATTGAAGTGTTTGGATTCTGTTTTACGCTGCTCAAGTCTTCCATTCAATAAATTAGCAACATCAGTTTGTGTTTCCTGCCAGCTGGGAAAAGCACACAAGTTGCCGTTTGAAGCAAATAAGAGCACTGCCCAGTTTCCCTTCCAACTAGTGCATTCGGACATTTGGGGACCCTCTCCATCTCCATCAGTGCAAGGTTATCAGTATTATATTTCCTTCTTGGATGATTATAGTAGATTCACGTGGGTCTTTCCACTTGTACGCCGTTCAGAGGCTCTATCAATATTTCTTCAATTTAATTCACATATTGAGAACTTCTTCAATTGCACTATTAAAAATTTTCAATCCGATGGAGCTAAGGAGTATCAAGCCTTTAATCCCTTCCTCAAACAAAAAGGGATAACGCACCAATATTCATGTCCTCATACTTCTGAACAGAATAGAAGAGCAGAGCGCAAGCATCGCCATATTGTAGAGACTGGCTTATCTCTAATGGCAAGAGCTTCAATACCACTGAGTTTCTGGCCAACAGCCTTTGAAACAGCCGTATATCTGATAAACAGGCTGCCTACACCGGTGCTTGAAAACAGGTGTCCATTCAAAGTTCTTTTTGGTCATGATCCAGATTACAAGTTGCTTCGCACATTCGGCTGTGCATGTTACCCATGGTTGAGACCCTACAACAAAAATAAATTGCAGTACCGATCGACCCAGTGCATTTTCCTTGGCTACAGTAATAGTCACAAAGGATACAAGTGCTTTGACCCATCTATGGGGCGCACATATATATCAAGGCATGTAACATTTGATGAGAACCGGTTTCCCTATGCCCACCAAACCAAAACCAGAACCCAAATCACTTCACCCAGTTCCAACCCAGTGATTGTAACCATTGATAATATATTACAATCACCCAACCATGGCCAAACTCCACAACAGTCCAGCCCACGGATTCCCACCTTTTCAGGTCACCACCAACAACCCACTCAAATAATAGAGGTCCTTCACCCACTGCACAAACCGAACCGTTAAGTCCACCGAATTTGGCCCAAGTACAAACCATCCCATCACTTCCTCTCTCACCAACCCACCAACTGGATACTTCATTAGACCATGACCCAATCACCACACCTATAGTGTCACACCCCTATCCCGATAAGGGATAAAGTACAATATCAGGGTATGATTGGGATGACACGCGTTATCCCACCTCATCGCCAGGATCTCGATGCAGTGGCCAACTCACAGTCATAAATTAATATTCAAATACAATAATATCAGAGTGCGAAAGACAAAGGAATATTACATTTCAAGATAGGTCAGAGTTTACGGAAGCGTAAATGAAATAATTATAAGATGTTCATTGGCTAATGATAATAAGTAACATAGTTATAAAATTCCTATGATCATCAAGTAGCTACCAAAAAGAAAAAACATAAAAGTTTAGACAAAGCACAAGGCTCTCAAAAATAACAAAATGGGAAAGATCCCAAGTAACAGTACAGCCCATAGGCACAATCGTCATGGGCAACCATCGCCATGATCCTCAGTCACGATCTCTGGCTCCACAGTAATCATCTGCATCAAAATCTAAAAAGAATGTGTACACGGGGGTTAGCTCCACCGAGCTAGTGAGAGAGAAAAGGGGATGCACAATCACACAATCACAAATAGTCCATGGTGCATGCCATTATTAATTCATTTACCACCTAACACACAATGCTAAGTCAATGGGTATATGCTACTGCAATAACTAGGGAAGACACTGTGGATCCTTCCATTCTCACCACAATGCAACCTCAATTATTACTATGGAGCCCACGTCGATCGTAGTCATCACCACCCAGAGGCAGACCCCGATAACCATTACTACCCCCTGGCCTGGCCTCTCTAACTCTCCATAAGCAGCAGGTGCTCTGGCTACCCAACACCTAAACCCCTGTTGATAAGGGTCGTAGCATAGGGAACTGAGTCTAACCACAGATATACTATATGAATCCTATCGTGTTGAGAGGTACATCCGGGTGTATCAACGTCCCATTCCATCTAACACCCGGGTACTAGCATAACACGACGCATACAGGCAAGAATGAGATGCAATATACAATTCCACGTAATTTGGGGGTTCCGGTGCCAGTACTTCCTGGCATCGTAACCCAACACAAATCCATATCATCCTAATCATCATCATCGAATAAGAATAAATGCAAATATACAATCATGCTTGAATGATAATGTCACAATATAATTCATAAATGCATAAATAAGCAATAGTAAACAAGCTCAGACAGTCACCCAAACCCACTCACCAATTACTTCAAATAGAATTTGTATAAGCGCAACGATTCTTGCTCAAAATCACTCCATTGCACATATGTTGGCGCCTATGAAAGTGAATAAGAGTGTGAGAGAGTGTAGGGGAGGCCTCATAGAGAAACCTCACAGTTTACATAAGTTATAAGCCTTGAAAACTGCGTCGGAGGCAATGTCGGACTCAGCAGAGATCTACCTCCGACCTTCACTGCAGGCTCTGGCCACATCGGAGGCAACGTCGGACTCAGCAGGCTTACCACCGACCTTGAATCCGACCTTTCCTGTAGGCTCAGGCCACATCGGAGGCAACGTCGGACTCAGCAGGCTTGCCTCTGACCTTGAGTCCGACCTTTCCTGTAGGCTCAGGCCACATCGGAGGCAACATCGGCCTCACGCAGAGCTCTGCCTCCGATGCAACCCAGGTACGATTTTTAAGGTCCTTAACAACCCAGATTTGCCCCATTTGGTTCTTTAAATTCCAAGGGACTAGGGAGGGGGTGTCCTATGGTCTATTAAGGTCTTAGAAGCACCCATCATCAAATGATTGAGGGATTTAAAGAATCAAATGCTCAAAATCCAGATTTGGGGCTTCCTTTGGTGGTTGAAACTCTAGAATCAAAATAGGTTTAGTAGGAGGTTAAAATAGAGGTCTTTATAGGACTGAAATACATTAATGGAGTCCCAAAAACACAGCTTAGGCTAAGCCATTTGGTTCCAAGAGGAAACCCAAACTTAAGACTAAAATTAGGTGAGCCATCTAAGCTCAAAAAGGACATGGAGGGCCTTCCAAGCTCAACCGAAAAGAGAAAAGAGAAGGGAGAGAGGCAAGAGTGTTCTTGGCCTACCTGATTTGAGGTACACAAGAGGTCCTCCTTGTAGATCCAAGCTCAAGCAGCCGATCCCACCTTCTTCTCCTTCATCTCCTTCATCTCCTTCTTCTCCTCCTTGCTGCCTCCTCTCTTCAAAGCTCTCCTCTCCTTTCACGATTAGGTTAGGAAAGAAAATGAGAAAGACTAAGGAATAGCCCTAACTCTTATATCTATAGATGTGCCTTACTAAGGCCTGTTTGGCTAGGGCCTCTTAGCTATAAATCTAGGGCTTGTTTGGGTTGGGTAGTTTAAATGTCCACTTAGGTGTTGTTTGGGTAGGATCTCTTAATGAACCACAAACATATTACCCATCTAAACTCATTACCCACCTAAACTCAATTAAACACCATTAAGATACAACTTGGGCCCAATGGGCTTCATTTTAGAATAAAGATTGGGTCTTGTTTGGCTAAGGTCTTTTAATGTCTAAAGTACATTAACCTATTTCAAGCATGACTTAGGCCCAAGGGCCCACTTAAGAGGTCACCAAAATAGAAGGGAGGCTAGGGTAGTAGTCAACCATGACAAGGCACCAACAACATCCTCGATAAAGGGAATGTGGGCCCCACATAAGGTCTCACTCAAAATAGCCACGACAACAGCATCGGATGCACATAGGACCCTGCATCCTATGCAATAGAAAGGGCAGATAAAGTATCAAAAAGGTCCGGGCTTGGGCCCACACCTCAAGGACTTCGAGAGGAAGTAAACAAGCAATAAAATAGGTTTAGTAACCTACCCTTTGACCATCACGGTGAAATGCTCACAGGCAAACAAGGCAACACAGTCTACTCACCATAAGGATAAATAATAAACAAATAGGCTCTCGGGTGCGAGTGTAACATATAGTCTCACCCGAAATCCCTAGCCCAATTTCCCAACCTCCCCCCTCCATGCCTCAACCTGCACCAAGACCAGCCCATCCCATGATGACTCGGCTAAGATCGGGTGTCACCAAACCGGTTGAGAAATTGAATCTTATGGCAACCAAGCATCCTATCTCCACTATGTTACTGTCATCCTTGACGTCTTCTGATGAAGAACCAACGTCATACACTAGTGCAAGTAAGGAACCAAAGTGGAGGGAAGCCATGAGTGAAGAATTTCATGCCCTTCTAAGAAATGGAACTTGGAAGTTGGTGCCTTACCACTCATCCATGAACTTGGTTGGTAACAAGTGGGTCTACAGAATAAAAAGAAATTCTGATGGGTCAATAAGTCGGTATAAAGCACGTTTGGTGGCTAAGGGGTTTCACCAAAGAGAAGGGATCGATTATTTTGACATTTTTAGTGCAGTCGTCAAACCTGCAACCATCAGAATGGTCCTATCCATTGCAGTGTCAAGAGGGTGGTGTCTACGATAGTTGGACATTCAAAATGCTTTCTTAAATGGAGATTTAAAGGAGGAAGTTTTCATGAGCCAGCCACAAGGGTTCATAGATCCAGCCTACCCAAACCATGTGTGTCACCTACAACGTGCTCTCTATGGGTTAAAATAAGCACCCCGTGCATGGTCTCATAGGCTTGGCCAATTCCTAGTATCCCTTAGATTTAAGTCATCGGCAGTTGACACAGCCCTATATGTGCGTTCCTGGAAAGATCAAATTATCTATCTACTGGTGTATGTAGATGATATAGTAGTGACAGGAACAAACTCACAAATGGTGCAGGAGCTGATAGACAACCTTGGAAAGGAGTTTGCGATCAAAGATTTGGGAGATCTAAACTACTTTCTTGGTGTGGAGGTTTTAAGAACCTCCAAAGGGTTACACCTCTCACAATCCAAGTACACATTGGACTTAATCCGAAAGGCACAAATGGAGGGTGCCAAACCGTTGCCTACTCCAACGTCTACACAAGCTCTAGCTCCGGCTGTTGGATCACTATTTGATGATGCTACTCTATATCGTAGCACGGTGGAAGCACTACAGTACCTGACCCTGACAAGACCTGACATAGCCTTCGCAGTGAACAAAGTGTGTCAGTTCATGCACAGCCCTACCGTTGATCATTGGGCAGCGGTAAAGAGGATTCTTCAGTATCTCAAAGACACCATCGATTTAGGACTTCAAATTCGACAATCTGACACACAGAAATTACTTGCATTTAGTGATGCTGACTGGGCAGGTAGCCAACATGATCGTCGATCGACCAGTGGATATTGTGTTTATCTTGGTCAGAATTTAATATCATGGAGTTCAAAGAAGCAACAAACAGTGGCACGCTCATCCACTGAAGCAGAGTACAAGGATATCACCTACACCACCCGTGTTGTACTGTGACAACATCGGGGTGACTTATCTAGCAACCAATCCACTGTTTCATGCTAGAACCAAGCATATTGAAATTGATTACCACTTTGTTTGTGAACAAGTGGTTGCGAACCAATTATGCATTCGGTTCCTTCCCAGTCAAAACCAAATTGCAGACATCCTCATGAAGGGCCTACCAGGGCCACATTTTCGAATTTTGCGAGACAAGCTCACCATCGCCATTCGACCGTTTCACTTGAGGGGGAGTGTAACGGAAGAGGATAAGGATACGATGAATTCAAATTCGAATTCTGAGTTGGCTAAGTCAGCGCACATAATCAGGACTTCTAGTTCGTTGAGGGCTCCTCTAACTGAGAGATAAGAGTTTGAAGCAAACTCAACTTGTATTTCAAATATAGATAACGTTGTACAATTCAAATTACAGTTACACAATGATTTATAAATATAGAGACCCTATCGACAAATTGTCATAGGGAAGAGTTCCAACAATTCAAATTCTCTAACTGTTTCTTTTATTTTCTCCCTTCTTTGTCTCTCTGGTGTCTTTTATAGTTCCCTAATCTTCATCTTCGTATTTCTCTTCTTCCATCAAGTTTCTGAAATCCTTCCACTACCATGCTCTAATGTTAGAATTGGTTTTTTCATCAGGGAGAGCTTGATCTCTCTCAAATTGCATTATTTTGACCTGAACTTCTGGGATTTGAAACTCACCTTAGGGGTGACCAAAATCCTGTAACTTGAGACCCTTATATTATCCTAATCATGAGATCTAAACTGGAACTCAGACCCACTTTAATCTTTCTATCAGCCATGGTTTCATTCGATTACTGTGGGTCTTCATGTTGCTGAAGCACTTGATGGTGTGAAGGATTTACTAGTTTAGAGAGTTAGCAACATACTTTTGCCGCTAGGATTGCCGGTCTCCCCTTCCTCCTCTCCAGCTCCAGCACCATGGAAGTCCCCCCTCGATTTCTCCGCTCTCTTCGGCCCTGAAATCCGTCAGTGATCGACGACGACGATGCAAGTAAGACCCAGACGTCTTCAATCCCTTCCTCTTTCTCCATAATTAGCTCTAAGAATTCAGAGCCTGAACCTCCGGTTTTGGTCATCGCGAGGACGACCCACCACCTCCACCACCAATCGGAGTTGCGACAAAGCTGTCGGCAGCATTATCCGACTGCGGCCGAGAGATCTCCACCAACATCTTCTCCGCCGATGGTTGTGCTCGGCCTCTCCATTGCAAGTGACGGAAGCAATTTTCTTTTCTTTTTTTTAAATAAAAAAGGTAAAAATGTCATTTCACTTTTTTATTTGATTTAAGTTAACGTTGTTACTTTAGAGGGGGAAGGATGAGTTTTTTCAAAAACCAGGGGGTGATATGAGTTTCGATTGAAAACCAGAGGGTGATCGATAATTTACCCAAAAAAAAAAATACTACCTTGTATCAAGCTCGTACTAAAGGATGAAGCTTCATGCACTATAAGATTATCACCAATAAGACTAGAATGTAGGTCGAACTTTATGCAAAGAAAAAAAAAAAAAAGGGTTGTTAACAAATGCCCCCTTGAAATGGCTATTTGTCCAAATGCCCTCGAAAACTTATCTAATTACAAACTTTTCTTATTTTCAAAACAATGTAGCACTTTGGTCCAGTCCGTTAATTTGAGACGTTAGATATTAGTTTCAGGGAATCTAATGACCAAAATGCCCTTTTGATAAAAACTCATCAAAATTAAAGAATTAAATGACCAAATTGCCCTCATCTTCCCCAAATCGTTTAAGGTTTGAAACTGAAAATCAAACCCTAAACCATTTGGGGAAGATGAACCCTAAAATCAAACCTCCAAAATTGAAGTTGCAGCAATTCATCAGAAAATGTATGGATTTAGAGCACTTGGGATTGGGAATTATGCTCCATTAAACCTCGAAGATATTCGTCTGATTTTTAACTGAAAATCAAACCTCCATTGTTTCAACCATTTTGTAAGAATCCTCTGCTTATCGTCTAATTTCTAATTTTCCCATTTTTCAAAATTTACAGGCGATAGAGATTGGAAAAATCAGATTTGAAGAGATTGGTTGTTTATTCTTTTTAAATCATCAGAAGAAGAATAAATTCTTTTTTGGATTCATGGGTTTTGTTTTCCTGATGTTCTTGCAATTAATATTGCAGGAATTTATCTTCAATTCTCGAGAATTTAAACTTTATACATGTAGATGGCTCCCTTCAAATACAGAACCAAAAGCTTTAATCTTTCTATGCCATGGTATTATATCCATTACACCAAAAATATAATATATTTCATGTAGCAAGTAAGTTTCCATGATTGGTCTGTTTTTCCATATTTGTTGCTCCTAATTCATTCCCGGCCTTCATGTTTTCCTGGTGCTCATAGGATATGCCATGGAGTGCAGCATCTCAATGAATGGTGAATGGAAAAGAGTATACTTAACCTTCTTGTTCATGGCTGAATTGAAATTCAAAGAGAGCTAATGGGTATCTGAGTCTCTGATGCAGGAACTGGAATTTGACTTGCAAGGGAAGGTTTTGCAGTATATGGGATTGATTACGAGGGCCATGGGAAACCAAGCGACCCAGAGTTGCTCTGCCGAATACCATCGAATACCAGATGCAAGTCCAAAATCTATTAGTATGACACTCAGATAACTCATCTTCCCCAAATCTCTTGCTTTCGAGATGGGTTCAAACCCTAACCGATTTGGGGAAAAAAAATTTCAATTTCAAACCCAAAACAATTTGGGGAAGATGAGGGCAATTTGGTTATTTTATTTTTTAATTTTAATGGGTTTTTATCAAGGGGCATTTTGGTCATTAGATTCCTTAAAATTAATGTCTAATGTATCAAATTAACAGATTGAACCAAAGTGCTACACTGTTTTGAAAATAGGGGGAATTTACAATTAAAAAAGTTGTTGGGGGCATTTGTTAAAAACCCAAAAAACAGAGAGGAGAGGTTTCCCATAATGCTGATTTAAGAAGGAATGTGTAATCCACACCGATGAGGGTTTACAAACTATACCATCCACATGGGGCGCACATGGTAGAATATGAGAGAGAATGTTGGTATGGCCTCCCATGGCTCCTCTCTAACACACCCCCGAGCTGGGATCATCCAACGCGGCAACAGACGTTGACACGTGCCCTGTGTGCCATTCCGACGGCTTGGATCGATGAAACACAATTGGGGTGTGGTTTACATGTGATGGAGAGAAGGATTGAAATCATTTTTACTTCAACCAATAGGCTTCGTTTGGTTGCAGTGGAAATTAAAAGGAAGGGAATGAAAAATTTTAAACTTACCAAAGAATGATGCTTTTTAGAGATGTAATTTTTACTTTATTTTCAAATTCAAGAGATTTGAATGCAAAATAAACTGAACTTTTATAATCAAATATGGAATGATTTGAAATTTAATAATATAATCATGTAGTGTAATGATTACAAAAGTTTATTTTTTAATTTTTAAAAAGTTCAATAACCTTAGATTAAACGATATCTTTGCCACATTTGTTGTATGTATATGTTCTGCGGAGGTGTCTAGGTAATTATAATATCATGGTTAAGGTTCAAGTAGTAGCTTTGGACATGGTTTGTGGTTTGGGAGCAATTGTTACAAATGGAGTAATTAGTGTAAGGTTCCTTGATGCAATCCCTTTTCTATAATAAGAGAAGGATTTTAGTATGGCTTCACTTTCCCTGTAAGAAACATAGTAATTGTATGCTATGGTTGGGCTTTACTTATTTCTTTTTTATGTATAATAAATTGTTCATAGATATATTACTAATATTTAATATATTTAATCAAGTAAATATGGCAATATGGCCATAAAGGCCCTGAACTCTAATTTTCTTGTATATTCCTTCTTTCAGTTTATCTATTTTTTTTTTTCATAAAAAAAATATGACAATTTATGCCACTCCTAAAAGAAAATTTGATCACTTTTGCATAAACTTCCTAGATAAAATCACTAAATTACCCTTAGTTCTTTTGAGAAAAAAAGAGAACATTCTCTCTCTCTCTCTATATATATATTAGTTCTAAAACATGTTTTTAATTGTGTTTAATTAGTTATATAACTAATACCTCACTTTTTTTGGTAGAACTAATACCTCACTTCACTCCTCATAAAGAGATAGAGCCTCTAAATATGGGTGGTAAGCATGGGCACTTAGGCAGGTTTAACCGATTCCACTTCAGCCCAAACATACTTGGGAATAGGACCACTCAAAGTTTGAAGGAACAAAAAAAAAAAAAATTCATCCATAGTGCCTTAATCTTGTGGTGCCACGTACTTTGGGCTTGAGAGTTCGACACATGGAAGATGCGACATTTAATGGTGCCGAGCTCAAGAAGAAAGAAAAAAAATTCAATCGAGCTCGCACCATTAGATGAAGCATTTTCCATGTGTGGAGCTCTCAGGAAAAACTACAAGGCAACATAAGATAAAGGAATTGCAGAGGATTTTAATCTATGTTGAGAAACCATTTGAAATTAAATTATCTAATGCAAAAATAAAACGATTGAATCCAAATTGGTAGAGAGTAGGTTTAGATAAACTTGAGGGTTTGGAAGGGTTTAGGATTGCATAACATTTTATTTTAATTAAAATTTTATTTTCTAAATTGTTACGAGTACGATGTATATGGATAGGGATATTTAAAAAAAACACAAAATCATGTGTTGTACACTAATGGCATGAAATTGTGTTCATTAGTTTAATTTTGGACAAATTGAATGTGATTTTCAATTTAGGCTGAACAGTCTGTTCACACACAAAGGCATTAGTTTGTATCTAGGCAGAAGAACAGCTAACGTTCTTTTTCCCTAAGATTTTTTAACGGAGTTAAATTTGATAGCTCAACAGAACTATAATATCTATAATGAATTGGATTTCTTCACCTCAATTTAATTGGCAATTACTCTATTCAAAGCATGGTTTTAGTGCAGTATTGATTGGGTTATCGGTCACTTGCAAAACCGATACAATATCAGCATGAATCAAACAGATTTACCCCTGATTTATTTATAAAAAAAAAGCGGGTTTTTGATTGTTTAACCCCTTGTCCGTACTGTCATCGATACAGTATCAAAATGGTATCGAGATCAGCAACTAGCAAAACTAATACATATTGTCTGATACAGGCAATACAATACCGATACCTTAAACCATGGTTCAAAGCTTGAATTTTCATTTATTTTTATTTACTTTATTTTGCCAAAGTAAGGAACTCTATGTTCTATGGAAGTCAGCACACACAGGATAATAGGAAATATGTGTATATCGTAAGTAAAGCTTAACAAAATGCTTCATTTATATTTCCAACATGGTAGTTCAAACGGTAGTTCACCTGCCACTCAAATTTGGTGCCCAAGTAGGCTTCAACCAACTTTCCTTATCTACCTAACAAATTTTATTCCAATCCAAGATTTAACTGTTTATATGTATGGAGAAATAAAAGTAATAATATGCTAAAAGAGACAATGAACCAAGGATCAAAATCCAAGATTTGCACTAGTGTTACATTCTGAACCAATTTGTTTCTTTATTTGGTTTTCAGTTTGCTCAGTGAGGATACAATTTCTACTGGTACGAGAATATCTTTGTTCTTTTTTTTCTTCTTCCTTCAAATACATCAAAAGAAATTCTTAGCATATCCCTGAATAAAACTCACACCAAAATCTACAAATATCATAGCACAATAAACACACAAGGGATCAGATTCACAGGCCACTATCCAATATCCATTAACATATATTCTCACAGGCAATCAATGGCAAATGCATCCTACAGTGTCTTCTGCAACTCAGGGAAATATGTAAAAACTACCTTTTGTCCAGAACTTCTTCATTAGTTACCTTAGTTGGAACTGGAAATGGTGCTATATAAATGGAACCACAATCTTCAAGATGCTGACATTCTGTTCTTCCACCAGACCCATACTACAGTACCTTATTCCTCATCATCTGGGTAGTAACTACCTGTCAATTGTAATTCATCTATTCTATACTAGGCAGATACACCAATTACCTTCTCCTCCACATTCAAGTAGGTTGTGATACCTACAAAAAAGAATCAAGACTATTTTCATTATGCAATAAGATCAAGAGAATTTTATATGCATTATAGTTTTCCGGAGTGGGAAAGCAGCCGCAACTTGTATAATTTCAATTCTTTCAAATGCAACAGAGTGCCAGGAACTTAAGTAAAACAATAATGGAGATGATAAAGTACCAAACTAACATGGTGCATCCTTATAAACCCATTTCCCAATTATTGGAGCATATGCATAACCTTTTCAGTAGATTTGCTTCAAATGTAGCAATATAGGTCAACATATGTAAAGCATCACAAAGACAATGGCTAGGGTGACCACCGCTTGAACTCGATAGGGTTAAGTAACATACAGCATTTAATATTATGGAAATCCTTGGGTTGTCTATGGTTACCTACTGCTTTTCTCCATGACATTGTTTTTAAGTTAAACCCCAAGAATTTAAAACATGCTACGGAAAATTGGAGGCAGGAGACAAATGAGTAAAAATATATTCCAGTCCTGAATATATATAGATGCGGAATAGGAATGTTTCTTGAACTAAGCAGAGGTAAAATACACTGAGAATCAGTTTCACCAACAAACAATCTCTCCTGCCCAATCTGGAGGGTTTCTTTGCGCCGCCAGTGTGGGAGGAATCTCCCACACCAAACCAATCATATTGCAGGACACAGTTCTGTCAAGAAGGGGGCCTACATGGTGAGGGAGGAGTGTGTGTCAGTGAGGGTCCTCAACTCCCCATGGTCAGGATGTGAGAGGGCATGGGGATCTTTTCGCACACGCAGACGTACCCAGAAACCTTTTTAGTCTTGACAAGAAAATGCAGTTCATAACGTTCGTTGAAGACTACCTGAATCAACATGTGATTCCATAAATCCAGCCTCTGCTTAGAAATGAGAAAATCTGATAAAATAAATGAACAAACATTAAAACCTGACAAGATGGTACAAGAAGAGTACATGGAGAATCTAAATAAGGAATATAAATCTGGAAGATATTACGGTGAACAATCACTGAATCTCAACATACTTACGTAAAAGATACGCCAATACAAGGCTTAGGGTGTCATTGAAATTTGTCACAAATCAACAAGAAAATAAGCTAAAAGTACAACAATACATATCAGAGACGAACCTACGGAACAATAACTACTAATCCTAAAGATATCATCAAGAATTCAAGACTAAATAATTCGATAAAAGATACTACTTCCAAGAGAAGTTTGCTATGTATCCTTTAACAAGGGAAAAAGGAAAGAAAAGCAGAATATAAAAATACATGAAAGAGAAGGTTAAGCTATTGGAAAATAAGAAAGAGAGAATAAAAGAATCGTGGTTATAATTCAACGGCAAACAAGATGAACTTTTTTGATTTCTGGAAAGCAGAGCTTACACCGGTACAACTCATAACGAAAAGAACTACTGTACAAGGGTTTCCATACAAGGTAGTGATGAGTGAGGACAACCTAAAGTATGATGAAGGAACATAATGTTTTTGGAAATAATACAAGATTTTAAATAAAGGAGACTGAACACTTTGTACAAGTGTTATCAGGAATTTTCTCATACTATAAAATCTGGGACCGATCAACTGGTCTGGGCAACATTGCAAAAGGATGGGGCAGAACAACAGGTCCCGGCAACATTGCGAAAGGCGGCGGTAGAACAACAGGTCCCCGCAACATTGTCGCTGGATGTGATTGATTCACAGGTCCTTGCAACACTGCTGCAGGATGGGACTGATCCACAGCTCCCTGTAACAATACACAGAAAAATCCTTCATTATGGTTACATAATATATAAAATAAGAGTAACATCATGCATCCACAAAAATCCACAAACCTTACCTTAGAACATGTATGCATTTGATGTTTGGTTTCCCCACATGTACGACATATTCTTTTCTTCTTTGGTGACTGTTCACAGCCTGATTTCTCTCTCGAAGACACAAGACGACCTTTTGCTTTGGTCTGTGACAGATCAGGCACATCGCTCTCCTTATGTTCATTGATATTTCCCCCTTGAAAGCTACTACCACAACCCAGATCTTCAGGAAGTGTGGCACTTCTAGGCATATGGATATCACAAAGTTTTTCCAAGCCTCCTTGTAGAATTCTAATAGCAACAGTAGTTCGCTCAGCGCAAGTAGAACCAAACTCTACAAATTTGGTAGCTGTTTCTTTCAAAATCTCCCTGGAACATCCTCCCACTTCGTCAATACAAGACTCAACATACCTAGCACTCATTGTCCACCTCTTTAAAATATATCGTGGTGGGATCTCAAATACATTTACCATTTGGAATACCTTAAGCACATGCCTGCAAAGCATCCCTTCAAACTCGAACATCTGACAACTGCAGCTTATACCATTATCAACTGTATTAAACGTAACAAGGTGCATGTTTTTGTCCTTCTCATTGTATTTACCCACTATGAACTTGCTGACAGGCCCCTCCTCATCAGTCTTATTTGCAATGCAACAAGAACTTTCAAGGAATTCATGTCGAAATACTGAGAACATACTCCTAGTGAAAACTCTTGCAGCTTGTTCTTCAATTGGGTTTTTGGATGTTAAAACTGTTTTGGTATGCATTGTTACAAAATCTTCATCTGATTCCTTTTCACGAAGTTGCTTTAGGGCCTGATCATACTGAGGTATAAATGCACTTAGAGGAGTTCCTTCATGCATGAATCCATCAAAATAAGAATTTATCCCCTCACTTCTCTTTATTGTAGTCATTCCAGCAAAGAATGTATCTTGTAGATACAGTGGCACCCAAAGGTGGCGCTGATCATACATTAAATTTAACCAACTATTTTCTTTCAAACCATACTTCACAATAATCGCCACCCACCCTGACTCAAATTCTTCTGGCTTCCGACTTGTATGAATGCACTTTCTATATTCAGCTTCAAATTCCTTGTGCATTTTAAAAACATATCCGAGATTATCTAACTCATTTTTTGCCATATGCCACATGCAAAACCTGAGCCTTACTCCTGGAAAAACCTTCTCTATGGCCATTTTCATTGCTTTGTCTTGATATGTTATCATTGAAGTAGGCTGCTGATCTGACATTGCTTTGAGCCAGGTTTCAAATAGCCAAACATAAGATTCCACAGTTTCATCTGCCAGCAACCCACATCCGAACACTGTAGACTGCCTGTGGTGATTTACACCAGTGAAACAAGCAAGTGGAAACCTGTACTTGTCTGACTGATATGAGGTATCAAATACCACCACATCCCCAAACTGCTTGTAAGCCTCTCTTGCCCGGGTATCCACCCAAAACAAGCTCCTTATGCTCTGATTTGTACCAAAATCTGCTGCATAAAAAAATCCAGAATCCACAGACTGCATGCTCCGGAAATACTCCAGCATACAATCCCAATCCCAATCAACTCCAGTGTTATTTTTACATTCTTTCTTCACATAATTCTTGCAATCTTGATAGTTAATTCCCATATCATCTGCTCTTCCTGCAGCATCCTTAAACTGATCTTTATTGTCAGATGGTCCAACTTCAAGTCTAACAGGGATTGACCTCATAGTGTTTGTCATTTTTCGATGTGACCGAAGTTTGTAAGCTTCAACAGGATTAACAAGTTCATGATTGTGGTCATGATGAACTTTGTAAGCAATCCATCCACCAGATTTTCTTTTAATGCTCATAGCTGCCCGGCAATCTACCCTTGTTTCTCTTCGAGACCGAACCGCCTTACCCTTATAACGTTTATCTTTTGTCCAACGAAACCCTTCATGTGCACACACATACTTCCGGGAAAGAACACTCTTGTCAACCTTTGAGCGTTCTACACGACTCTTCCGTATACTAAAGCCCTTCTCCATAGCATATGCATTGTAGAATTCATATGCCTCATCTTCAGACTCAAATTGCAAACCAACGTATGGCTCCGATCCAAGCTTTTTGAGGGAGGCATGATCGTTTTCCTTTCCACTACTTTCATTTGTATCAACATCATCCTTTATTGGTTCCTGTACATCCACAATCAGTTGTGTCTCTTGAATACTGTCATCAAACACCATTACATCAGCTTCTGATATATCTTGACCAAGAGTCCTATTATTTTCCATTTCATCTCCTTTTGGAGATGCTTGGATGTCCAAAGTAAGATCAGGCTCTTGAATGACGACATCAGCTTCTAATATATCTTGATCAAGATTGATATCATATTCCATTTCAAGACCTTCACACAATTGTCAAAATGAAATGCATTATTAAATGAGGAAGTGACGGACAACAAAGCTTAAAAATTGAACCATTTACGTGTCATTGAAAACAGAATTGTAGGCATTATCGATTGAAATAAATCACATAAGTCATGCTATTCACTTTTTGATCTTCTCTGATATAAAATTTATCAAAGGGTAATGCAGGTGATCAACTATGGCATTTACACCATGGATAGTAACCAGAAAAGAGAAAGGCTGTAATTAACATCCAGCAACATAATCAAAACCCTAATTGCACGATTAAAGGTAGTGTACCTTGACACACATCTCATCCACTTGAAGAGCATAAGAATCCCATGCACAACCAATCTAAAACAAAATCCAGATAATATTGATGTTTGGCTTTAGTTTCACAAGGTGGCGCAACTAGGCTTATGGACCTTTAAATGTACAAGACCAAGAAAAGATTCATCAATGTTGTTTACAAGGCCCATTTAGTAGTTTTTACGGTAGGCTTCACATTGGCTGTAAATCAAGCTGATGTAAACCCAGACAAAACTGCTCAAAATGGAAATTCAAAGTCTTCACCATGGGGGTCAGTCTCAAATAATTTTTTTTTGTCAATAACAAAAATTCCTGTTGTCCTCCAGTAAGTTCCGAAATCAATTTTATAGTTACCATACAACACCTTTACATATAATTGCCAAATACCAAAAAAAAAAAAAAAAAAAAAAAAAAAAGAAGGAAGAAAAAACTTACAGCACCCATTGAGTTTTTGTGGTGTGATTCTGTCCTAAATTGGTGTGCAACAGTGTAACTTTATTAGTTTTTAGGCATAGATTGGTGAGACTCCATTCTTGGTTCAAGAATCCTGACAACTGAGCCTCCTCTCAGTTATCTGCACTCTCTTTTCCTTTCAGGAAAAAGATGAAAGGTGCCAAAATACTGTTGTATACATGAGTGCCAGTATGCTCCAACCAATCAGAACCCCACACAACCAAAATTAGAAGTGAAGACAATCCTACCCAAAAACTAAATAAAGAACTCAACAAGGACTTGAATCAAGTGGAAAAAATCCATAGGGAGAGAGGAATGGAAATCCTGCTATGGATCATTTTGCCTTGCCTCACATAAATTTTTCACAAAGTGCTTAAATCTTATCAATATTGAGAATCTCAAGCTCATAGGTTGGCTAACCAAATAAATTAGAAAGATACCAACTCAAAATATTTGGGCACTTGACCACAAGGAAGTTAAGGATTAAATAAATGAAAAGAATAGACAACTTATGGTTGGAGTGTTACAACAGCCTCATCTATTCCTGTTCATCTTCTTTCTCCCCAGTTCCTGAAGGTTACAATCCTATTCCCACAGCATGGCTACCAATGTGTGTGTGTGTGTGTGTGCGTGAGAGAGAGAGAGAGAGAGAGAGATTTAAAAAAGATACCAAACTCAAATGGGAAAGAATAGGGATGTGGGAACATAGAGGAGATAAGGGATTCCAGAATCATGCAAAACCTTAGATCGGACTCACCATTTGATGTTGGAACTTTCTTAACACATTTGAAATCTTTTAGGGGGCACAACATGAATCACTTCACCATAGTAAATGGTATATACAAGCAAAGATTGAAACATAAAGTTAAGATAGAGAGTTTTGTGACAAAACCAAGGATTTGTGTAACCAGTAACCGCAATTAGTGGAAGAAAATAGAGAAGAGAGAGAATGGAAGAGAAGAATGAGACTGCAAGGAGAATAACAGCCGATAGATGTAGCTACCTCCCTCATCATGTATATATATTCAACTAATTACAAGAGAGCAAGGACTAGAAGCCTTGCGGAAATAGGAAAGAGAAAGATTCCTAGCTAACATAGGAAAATAAAGATCTAATTTAACTAGGAAAGTAATAAAGTAAATCTAGCCTAAACAATAATTAACCACCACGATAGGGACACTCCCCCCATCATGGTACACATCTTAACACTCCCCCTCAAGTTGTAGTATAAATATATCAAAAGAAGGCTCCAGCTTGGATCAATAAGAATAGATATTAAAAGCAACACTAATCTTGGGCATAAACAGTAGTGGTAGACGCCGGTGAGCACATGAAGAACTTCATCCAGATAGCAGTATCAACTCAAGGGCATCACTCATTAGCAACTTCAGTAGATAATAATCTTCGTATCGAACAAATCCAATCAGCAACGAGTAAAATAGGCGGCAGTGAACACGAACCACAATCCACAAGATCATAGCAACAACAGTAATATCAAAGACACTTCTCAAAGAAGGCTAGTAGTAGGTAGGTAGTCATCTTCTCAAAGAGAGATAAAAGTGCAGCATCCAATGGCTACATCATAAACAACAGGTAGTAGGTAGTTTTCTTCCCAAAGAAAGCTAAAAGTGTGGTTCCAATAGCTACATATAAGCTCTTCTCAAAGAAAGAAGAAAAGTAGTACGTAGTATTCTTCTCAAACAAAGGCCGATATAGAGCCCCAAACTGAGGTCTTAGATAAAAACCTCTGTTGAGATAGGCTAGTTACCCGATTGGGGGAACTAGTCCTAGTTGTGTTAGGATTGCAGTCCTAGTTGTGTTTGTGTTAGGATTACTCTTTTTCTTTCTTTTATTTTTTATTTTCCACTGTTTTATTGTATTTTCCTCCTCAGCCGAGTGCTATTCTGGGATTCCTAGTTGTACTAGGAATTCCTAGTAGGATTAGGACCGAGGAGTTTTACTTCAATTACATGTACTTCAGATTACTATAAATAAAGGGCCTGGGTGATCGATTCTGATCACTAAAGCATTCATATTCAGAGCTGTCTACATGGTATCAGAGCCATCTGTGATCTGAAGAACAGCTTCCCCTCGATTTTTCTGGTTTCCATCTTCAACACACTCTCGGCTTCTGGTTCTCTTCTTCTCCAACTCTCTCGGACTCTCTACTTCATGCAGGGCAGCATCTTTGAGGTGATTCAATGAAGAATTAGCTACTGCCCTCCATGACACCTCTCTGAAAATCATTCAAATACTGGGGTGATCTGAACCTGCCGCAGGTTTCCTCCAACCTTGGAGATCAAGCTGCTGCCCTAATCGAGCTGGATTTCTGGTTTTATTTGGAGATTGATTCCTGCACCTTCTGATCTACACCCTATTGTTTTCAAACTGCAGATCCAAAGCTGCAATTTTTTGAATTCAATCCACAGCAGATCCAAATCTGCAATTATTTTGCATTCAGATCTGTCCCTGCTAACCTAAATCTTCTCCAATTCAGGGCTTTTATTGGCTCATCCGAAGGGGCCACTGTCTGGAAGGACACTTTCTCTGCTACAAGGAAGACACTCGAACCTTGTTTCAGCTAGTTCTAAGGGCTGCAACTCATACAGCCTTAAAACCCAGGGCTCTACTCGATTAGGGTTTCCTATTACATCATCAGTTTTTTTTTCTGATTTTTGAAGAAACTTTACATGATGTCTGACATCACTTCAGCTGATTCTGATGGATCTTCTCGACCAGAGTATCTTCCTTTTGCTTCTCCCACCAAATTAGATGGGACAAACTATTTAATGTGGTCCAGATCCACTTACCTTACAGTTGCTGGCCGTGGCTATACAGGACACCTTACAGCACTACTCCTATCCCTACTGAAGAAGGAGCTGCCAAGACTAAATGGTTATCCATCGACTCCATGGTCATGTCATACCTTATTCATTCTATGCATCCTTCAATTGCATCGGGCTACCTTCTCCTAGACACTGCTGCCCGGATATGGAAGGCTGCCAAAGACACCTATTCACGGTAGGGAATGATGCTCGGTCTCACGAATTAAGGAAGAAAATCCATGACACCAAGCGAATGATTCATCAATCCCTCAATACTATGCTGAACTCCGCAAGTATTGGCAAGAACTTGATCATTACTCTGATTATCAGCCCACTAATGCCACTGACATTGCTGCCTACAAAAAGCATATTGACAAAATTAGGGTTTATGATTTTTTGGCTGGACTTAATGTGGAATACGACCCAATTAGGGTTCAGATTCTAGGCAAAGACCCTTTCCCTACATTGGAATAGTCTTATGCCTTGGTTAACAGTGAAGATTGCTGAAGAACTGCTATGCTCAATACTACAGTTCCGGATCGATCAGCATTACAGACCGGGGCTGGTTCTACTCCTTCAGTTGCTGATACTTCTAAATTTGAGAAGACACAGGTTAAATGTGAGCATTGTGGAAAATTGTGGCACACCAAGGCCACCTGTTGGAAGATACATGGCAAACGAGCCGACTTTGAGGCTAAACGTGCTGCTCACAAATCGAAAAACAAAGCTAATCATACTGAAGCTGTCACTCCTACCCCTCCTACTGACACTGGACTATCCAAGAATGAACTTCAGGCTTTCTGTCGTATGTTACAGGCTTCCGCTGCTACAACAACACCAGCCAATTCTTCCACTCCTCCAGGTTCAAATTTAGCTCACTCAGGTATTTCTTTTGTTGGTCACTGTGAATCGGTAGCCTCCTCTCCCTGGATCATAGACTCCAGTGCCACTGATCATATGACTAGATCCTCCAGTATCTTTACTCGTTACTCTCCTACATCTGGTAAAGACAAAGTACGGGTAGCTGATGGCTCTCTCTCCTCTATCTCTGGAAAGGGCTCCATCAGTTGCACACCTTCCTTACAGTTATCATCTGTTTTACATATTCCTAAATTTACCACTAATCTTCTTTCTATCAGTAGTCTTACCCGTGACCCAAATTGTAAAGTAACATTTTTTTCTTCACACTGTGTGTTTCAGGATCTGGCAACGGGGGCGACGATTGGATGTGGTAAGATGCATGGTGGATTGTACCTGCTTGATACTGGGAGTCTTACTTCACCACCGCCTTTGGCTTCTCCCATCCATCAAAGTGCGTTAGTTTCTTCTGAACTTCAACAATGGCATAATAGACTAGGTCGCCCCCTTTTGGAACATTATCCCTTTTATTTCCAACATTAGCTAAAGAATATCATAAAGATGATTTTTTTTGTTGTGTTTTGGCTAAACAACATCGTTCTACTTATTCTATTTCTAATAAAAGAAGCTCTTCTCCTTTTAATATTGTTCACTCTGATGTTTGGGGGCCTAGCCGCAAACCATCCCTTAAAGGCCACCGTTGGTTTGTTTCTTTCATTGATTGTTATTCTAGGTGTACATGGGTATATTTAATGCACAACAAAAGTGAAGTTTTCTCTTGTTTTCAAAATTTTCATAAAATGATTCAGACCCAATACACTGCCACTCTCAAGATATTGCGTAGTGACAATGGTAAAGAATACATGGATGGTCAGTTTCAGCAGTACCTTGCTGCCCATGGAATACTCCATCAAACCAGTTGTGTTGATACCCCAGCCCAAAATGGTGTGGCTGAAAGAAAAAACCGCCACCTTCTTGAGGTGACTCGGGCTCTTATGTTTGCCCATTCTGTCCCTTCCCAATATTGGGGAGATGCTGTCCTGACTTCTGCCTATCTTATCAATAGGCTCCCTACTCGAGTCCTTGACTCTGCCACCCCTGCTTCATTACTGCAGGGGTCCTCCACCTTTGTTGTCCCACCAAAGGAGTTTGGTTGTGTCTGTTATGTTCGCGGTACCCGATCTTCAGGCAAGCTTGAACCCCGTGGGACCCGGTGTATTTTTTTAGGTTACTCTCCTTCCCAAAAGGGATATAAGTGTTACCATCCTCCTACCCGTCGCACCTTCACCAGTATGGATGTTGTCTTTCATGAAACTCTATTATCACCCCACACCTCTTCAGGGGGAGACTTTTGGTGAAGATGTGATGGTTGACCTTCCCATACAGACCCAGACCCGAGTCCAACTACCTATTTCACCCACCCCTCAACCGACTGTTGTTTCCTCCCCTCTCCCCTCTCCTGCTTCCCAGGGGGAGAACTTAGAGGATGCTGAAAATCCTATTGATGATAATTCCCTTCAGGGGGAGGTGACTCCAGTCCAACAAACCATTAGGGAATTTCAGAAGAAAATTAACGACTCTAATCTCAAAACATATCACAGGGGACATTCCCAATACAAGCAGCTTCCATCCACTGTAGCTCCAGCACCACTACAGTTGTCGGCCCTGGAACCAGATCGATCTCCAGGTAACATATCCTCTCCTTCATCTCCTGATTTACCTATTGCTCATCGTAAAGGTATTCGGGCTTGTACCCAGCACCCCATTTCTCATGTAGTCTCTTATGACTCCCTTTCTCCATCATTTCGTACATTTATCTCCTCTCTTTCTTCTGTTCGTATTCCCCAAAATTGGCAGGAAGCTTTTGCAGATGGAAAGTGGAAAGCAGCAATGATGGAAGAAATGCAAGCCTTAAAAAAGAATAATACATGGGAACTTGTGGTTCTTCCTCCAGGAAAGAAACCAGTTGGATGTAAGTGGGTGTTTGTGGTGAAACAGAAGGTAGATGGCACTGTGGATCGATACAAAGCACGTTTGGTTGCAAAAGGATTTACTCAGACCTATGGGATCGATTACCAGGAGACTTTTGCACCAATCGCAAAATTAAATATTGTCAGAGTGCTACTTTCTTGTGCAGTGAATCTTGGCTGGGAATTACAACAATTAGATGTGAAGAATGCCTTCGTCCATGGAGAACTTGACGAGGAAGTGTACATGGACATTCCACCTGGATTCTCTTGTGATAAGACCAGCGGAAAAGTTTGTAAATTGAAGCGTGCTTTATATGGACTGAAACAGTCCCCTCGTGCATGGTTTACACGATTTCATAAGGCAATGGTCTCTGCAGGTTATAAGCAGAGCAACGCTGATCATACTTTGTTTATCAAGAAAAATGGTGAAAAGGTAACTCTCCTAATAGTTTATGTTGATGATATTGTGGTGACTGGGAATGATAATCATGAAATTACCCAGTTGAAGACTTATCTTGGGTGAGAATTTGAAATAAAAGATCTGGGAAAACTAAAGTACTTTCTAAGGATAGAAGTTGCTAGATCTTCTAAAGGCATCTTTCTTTCTCAAAGAAAGTACATCCTAGATTTATTGACTAAGACTGGAATGCTAGGGTGTCATCCTTCCGATACACCTATGGATGATACTACAAGACTGAAAAGGAGGGAACTCCTGTTGATAAAGGTCGGTATCAAAGATTGGTTGGTAAGCTCATCTATCTGTCTCATACAAGACCTGACAAAGCAATATCTGTGAGTATGGTTAGTCAGTTCATGCATGATCCACACTCCTCTCACATGGATGCTGTTATCTGGATCCTTCGATATTTAAAATCAGCACCGGGTAAAGGAATTCTTTTGTCTCCGAATGGTCATCTTCGTGTCGAAGCATATACTGATGCGGATTGGGCTGGTTCCTCTAATAGAAAGTCCATTTCTGGCTATTGCTCATTTGTTGGAGGCAATCTTGTTACGTGGCGTAGTAAAAAGCAGAACGTCGTGGCAAGATCTAGTGCTGAAGCAGAGTTTCGTGCTATGACACAAGGTATTTGTGAAATGTTGTGGATCAAAGGTTTATTACAAGATATCAAGACTCCTGTTCCTCTTCCCATGAACAAGGCTACTATTAGTATTGCTCACAACCCGGTTCAACATGATCGTACTAAGCATGTGGAGGTTGACAGACACTTTATTAAAGAAAAGTTGGAAGGAGGGCTGGTGTGTGTTCCGTTTGTGCAATCTTCTGACCAGCTTGCTGATGTGTTTACTAAAGGCTTAAGTGGAAAGATTTTTCATCCCATTCTTGTCAAGTTGGGCATGGTTGACATTTATGCTCCAACTTGAGGGGGAGTGTTGAGATAGGCTAGTTACCCGATTGGGGGAACTAGTCCTAGTTGTGTTAGGATTGTAGTCCTAGTTGTGTTTGTGTTAGGATTGCAGTCCTAGTTGTGTTAGGATTACTCTTTTTCTTTCTTTTATTTTTTATTTTCCACTGTTTTATTGTATTTTCCTCCTTAGCCGAGTGCTATTCTGGGATTCCTAGTTGTACTAGGAATTCCTAGTAGGATTAGGACTGAGGAGTTTTACTTCAATTACATGTACTTCAGATTACTATAAATAAAGGGCCTGGGTGATCGATTCTGATCACTCGAGCATTCATATTCAGAGCTGTCTACAACCTCCAATGGTAAATAGGCAGTATAGGTTACTGCGGACCAAATAGCATCAGGTTGTTGTAGACCAAATAAACTATTTAGGTTACTGTGGACCAGATAGGCAGTAGACCAAATCTCCCCCTCACGAGTAGCATTACACATAGACAAATAATGACCACCAATAATCAGCATCTCAAAGGATGAGCATCACAAAAAAATCCCATAACCAAGAGCAGCTGCAAATAATCTCCAATAAAAAATCTTCAATCTCCCCATAGTAGTAAATAATTCCCAGGCAAGAACCAATCGTAAAAAATTTTCAAATCCCAAGCTGATGTGAACTGGGGGTCCAAGACCCTAAAATGAGTGTTTATGTGCTCACACATGGCAAATCTGTACTAATTCATTGAATTCTGGATTCGAAAACCCTATTTGGGTTCGCTATGGACCCACCCACGTGCTTGAACATGGCAATATGTAATGGCAGTGGAAATCTTTTTATTAAATCAAAGTACATACTCCAATTAAGAAGGTAATGGTATTCTGGTAAATAACCAGAACTATTCAAAAGGTTATTGGTAAAGAATGAAACAATAGGAGTATGACACATGAAAGGAAATAAAAACCATTGTGTGGGAACAAACTTGACAATAAGGGACGATGGTTAAAGTTGGAAGATAAATAAAAGGTGGGCCATAGCATAATAACAGAAAGGGAGAGGGGGCAATATGGGAAAACTCAAAGAATAAAACAAAGTAACTCTCAACCCACGTGAAACCTAACAAAAGAAAGGAACTAAGAAAAGAAAGAGAGGAACTTACGAAAGAAATTCATCTCTTTCCTTCAGTAAAACCAAAAATCAAAACCTTCAGAGTTTTTCAACCTTCAACCATACAAAAGCTATAATCCGAGGGAAATTGAATAATGAACCAGAGGTGGAAAGCATGGAACCTAAAACACCAGTATATAAATCTTCTTTAATCCATTGATCAAAACACCAATCACCAGAGAATGAATCAACAGCAAACACAAATACCAAAAGGGGAAATTACCATCTTCAGCAACATACCATGAACATCAACTTCAGTAAATTCACAAAGGGCAACAGTAGCATCAGAGAACCTTTGATTCATCAAAGGACTCCAGCAGCAGGGATTGACATAGCAGCAAATCAACAATCCTTTAAGAAAATCAGAAATCACCAACAGTAGTTCTTCGATTCTTCAACCAGTAGTAGAGAAAATTGGCAGTAAAGGAACCCTTCGCAACAGATTCGACAGTTCGTAACCAAAACCAACAACCACTTGTAAGAAGCCCTAATACTACCTTTTTTTCCTATGTTTCAGCAACTAGGGATTTTTCAGATTTTTTTTTTCTTCTTCTTCTTCTTCTTCATTGCTCTGATACAATGTGACAAAACCAAGGATTTGTGTAACCAGTACCTGCAATTAGTGGGAGAAAATAGAGAAGAGAAAAAGAATGGAAGAGAAGAATGAGACTGGAAGGAGAATAGCAGCCGATAGATGTAGCTACATCCCTCATCATGTATATATACATTCAACTAATTACAAGAGAGCAAGGACTAGAAGCCTTGTGGAAATAAGAAAGAGAAAGACTCCTAGCTAAAATAGGAAAATAAAGATCTAACTTAACTAGGAAAGTAATAAAGTAAATCTAGCCTAAGCAATACTTAACTACCACGATAGGGACACTCCCCCTATCGTGGTAGACATCTTAACAGGTTTCTTGCACCAAAGTGTGGGAAGCCATTCCAACACCAACAGTCTTTTTTACCACATGGAAGTGTCTGTTGGGGCCCAAAATTGTGACATGTTGTCCACATCATTACTAGACATGGGTTAATTTTTTGACCAAACTGACTTTTCCATGTCTTATAAAACGGTTTAAAATTTGTTTTAAAAGAAGTGAAATGTATTTGAAGACGGTTGAAAACAAATAAATGTAATACCCCGTCCCCAGAAAAGTATATAATATTGAATTTTATGGTTGACAGGTGTAGACGGGGTCGTTTTTTACAGAATCTGGTTCGAGTCAGCCCAATGGAGAAGTATTAACAATACAAGTAAATACGAATTTTCATTATTTATAAGCATTGAGTATGTTAAAATGAACCTAAGTATGGCGTGGACCCTTCACGTGAGTTTTAGAAGGACATGGAGTAGGGGTACAAGTTTGGCCCTGACGGCCCGAGCCCGCCCTGAGCCCAAGCGGGGCCTAGGTTGAGATACCTTGGCCCTGAGGGCGGGTCACAGGGTTGGGTATTTCCGGCTTTGAGTCGGGGCTGGGTTAGGGTTGTGGCCTCAGGCTAAGCCCGGCCCAACTAAGTCTTTTTCTTCTTGTTCATTTTTTTTTTGTTCTGCTTCATCTTCCTCTTCTTTCTTTTTTCTCTTCTTCTTCTTCGTCTTCTTCTTCCTAACCTGGCCAGCCCATGCATCTACCTTTGCCCGCCTGGCCAGCCCATGCATGTCTCTTTCCCAGCTTGGCCAGCTCATGCATCTCCCTTCCAACCCATGGTTAGGGCCAATCAGGGTCAGCCTGGCCCGATCCTGAGGGCGGGTCAGGGTTGGATTTTTCTGGCCTTGAGTCAGGGTCGGGTCGGGCCCGGGCCCAGCTAAGGGGAGTCAGGGTTGGGTTGGGGTTTTAAAAGGCCCGACCCAACTCGACCTTGTTGCAGCACTAACATGGAGTTAGAATTTTGGAAAGCCCAAAACATGAAAAACGGGGGAAATCGAGTTACCTCCATTGTGGAAAACGAATCGGGTCAAATGGAGTTAAGACAAGAAAGTTATGAGCAATTTAGTGGTTGCTGGTCGATCATACCTGCACTGATCAATAGGTTTCAGCAACCTGAAGGTCGGTCCTCTGGTCGATCGATAGATCGTGACGGTCAACCATCAGGACGCAAAAATGACCATTTAAGTTCTAATTTGTCTCATTTTTGGGTGCATATTAAAAGAAGGAAAAAGGGGAGTGCAACACGAGGACTTCCAAGGGGGAAACGCTTCTTGAGTCAAGAAGATCAAGAGTTGGAGCTAGGGTTAGGGTTTTAAGCTTGGAAAGGTAAACCCTAAGCCCCTTTTTTGATTTCTTTGGATGTTTTGAGTATTTGATCCATTAGAAAGTTTCATAATAGTATTATTAAGACTTTAAAATGATTTATTCTGAAAGGGGATGAAATCCCATAGTGTATTCAGGAAAAAGGGAGTAAAAACCTTATTTTAGGGTTTAGTTTTCACATGTTGGGCTACTAGTTCGACTTGGGGATCAACCGGTGGTACCTAGATGCCCAAGTAAGCTTGTAGAGACAAGTTTAGTTAAGTATGGATGGTGGGGGACCTTACCCACTATTCCAAGAGTATAAAGGAGAAGCCTAATGTTAATGAAATGTGTTAACAAAACAGGTTTGTGGAATAATGCTTGAATGATCAATGAGATCAGTCAAGCTCTCTATTTATAATAATAATAGAGATTACAAGGGAAAAAACACTGTTCACGACACTGTTCACGTGAACAGTGCCACCGCCCTAATTACATTTCTACCCTTGCTCATAAATACATAAATAAAGAATAAATAAAACACCCAAAGACCAGAATACCCCCATGGTATTCTGGTGTACATAATTTAACACTCCCCCTCAAGTTGGTGCAAATATATCAATCATGCATTCATGCCCAACTTGACTAGAATGGGATGGAACAATTTCCCAAATAATCCCTTAGTGAAGATATTAGCAACCTGATCAGCAGACTTCACAAAGGAAACACAAATCAACTCTTCTTCCAGTTTTTCCTTGATGAAATGTCTGTCCACTTCAACATGTTTAGTGCGATCATGCTGTACCGGGTTGTGTGCAATGCTGATTGCAGCTTTGTTATCACAGTACAACATCATGGGAAGATGAACAGGAACACCAAGATCTTGTAGCAAGCCTTTCAACCAAAGTAACTCACAAATGCCCTGTGCCATAGTACGAAACTTGGCTTCAACACTAGAACGAGCCACCACTATCTGCTTCTTGCTACACCAAGTGACCAAATTGCCTCCTACAAAAGAACAGTACCCAGAGATAGACTTCCAATCTGCAGAACCAGCCCAGTTAGCATCGGTATACACCTCTACCCGTAGGTTACCATTAGGAGACAGAAGAATGCCTTTTCCAGGAGCTGACTTCAAGTAGTGGAGAATCCGAAGAACAGCCTCCATGTGAGAAGAATAGGGATCATGCATGAACTGACTCACAATACTCACAGTAATAGCAATATCTGGACGAGTGTGTGAGAGATAAATCAGCTTTCCCACTAGGCGTTGGTACCGGCCTTTATCAACAGATTCACCCTCCTTTTCTTTGAGACGAACAGTAACCTCCATAGGAGTATCTGAAGGGTGACATCCTAACAGACCAGTTTTAGCCAACAAGTCTAGGACATACTTCCTTTGGGAGAGAAAGATGCCTTTAGAAGACTGGCAACCTCAATCCCAAGAAAGTACCGCAGCGCCCCTAGATCTTTAATCTCGAATTCCTGCCCAAGAAAACTCTTCAACTGGATGATCTCATCCCCATCATTGCCTGTAACCACAATGTCATCCACATACACTATAAGAACAATGAGCTTCTCACCAGCCCACTTTATAAAGAGAGTATGATCAGCATTACTTTGCTTGTAGCCAACAGATGTCATTGCCTTGTGGAACCGACCAAACCATGCTCGAGGTGACTACTTCAGCCCATACAGTGCTCACTTCAATTTGCACACCTTGCCTTTATTATTGTCAGAAGAAAAACCTGGTGGAATATCCATGTATACCTCCTCACAAAGTTCCCCATTTAGGAAGGCATTCTTCACATCCAACTGTTGGAGATCCCATCAAAGATTAACTGCACACGATAATAAAATCCGAACTGTATTCAATTTTACAACAGGGGCAAAAATCTCCTGATAGTTAATCCCATATGTTTGGGTGAAGCCTTTTGCAACCAAACGTGCCTTATACCGATCCATAGACCCATCAATCTTTTGTTTGACCACAAACACCCACTTACATCAGACTGATTTTTTTCCTAGAGGGAGGGTTACAAGATCCCAAGTGTTGTTTTTTTTTTAAAGCTCTCATTTCTTCCAACATAGTTACCTTCCACTTTCCATTTGTATATGCTTCCTGCCAGTTTTTAGGAATAGAAACAAAAGAAAAAGAGGACACATGCACGAAAAGATGGAGAAAGAAAACTATAAGAAACAAAGCGAGAAATGGGGTGCATAGTGCAAGTCCTTGTACATTTTCGATGAGCAATAGGTAGATCGAAAGGAGAGGTCTCACCACAAGGAGGAGGAGGATCTGACTCCTGGGTCGGCAATTGGATAGGTATTGATGCCACAGTAGATTGATGCTGCCCTCTGTCGGAGTGTCTCTTGTAGGTGATGATATTAGAGTTGTCAATTCTCTTCTGAAATTCACTGATGGTTCTCTGGATTGGAGTCAACTCCCCCTGACAATGATCATTACCACCATTATTTCCTACACACTCCCCCTGTAAAGGAGTCCCTACAGATGAAGGGACAGCAGCCAAAGGAGGTTGGGCAACAGCCAAAGGAGGCTTCACAGCAGCGGTAGGAGGCTGGGCAGCAGCCAAAGGAGGAATTTCAAGGGGAGGAAACACAAGCACATCTTCAATGGAACCAGATTTCTCCCCCTGAAGATGTGTAGACTAATAATAGGCAAGACTTTCATGAAAGACCATATCCATACTGACCATAGTACGACGAGAAGGAGGGTGGTAACACTTATAACCTTTCTGGGTTGGGGAGTAACCCAAAAAAATACACATTAACCCACAAGGATCAAATTTGCCATGAGGTTTAGTGTCTCTGGCATAACACACACAACCGAAAACTTTGGGAGGAACCACAAAAGTTGAATTCCCATGTAAAATATCCGTCGAACTGCGGGAGTCAAGAACACGGGAAGGCAACCGATTAATAAGATAGGTTACAGTAAGAATAGCATCCCCCCAATATTGGGAGGGAACATGGCGCGAAAACATCAACGCCCTGGCCACTTCCAACAAGTGTCGGTTCTTCCTTTCAGCCACACCATTTTGGGCTGGGGTATCAACACAACTTGTCTGATGAACAATCCTATTATCAGCAAGGTATTTCTGAAATTGAATCTCTGTATACTCAGTCCCATTATCACTTCTCAAGACTTTGAGAGTAGCATTGAACTGAGTTTTGACCATGTTATGGAAATGCTGAAAACAGGAAAAAACTTGACCTTTGGTGTGTAAAAGATAAACCCATGTGTGTCTAGAATGACAATCAATAAAAGAGACAAACCAACGGTGACCAGAAACCGAAGTCTTACGACTGGGGCCCCAAACATTAGAATGTACTAATTGAAAAAGTGAAGAACTCATTTTATTAGAAATAGAATAAGTTGAACGTGTCTGTTTGGCCAGAACACAAGCCTCACAAAAGACATCGGTCTTATCACAATGTTTGACCAAAGTAGGAAATAAAGATGCTAAGATGCTTAAGGGGGGGGGTGACCTAATCTAGAGTGCCACTGATAAATTTCAGAAGATACTAAGGAATTCTGATGTAGTGGTAGTAATGGAGGTGGAGTGAGACGTCCATCGTCAAGCAGGTACAGACCACCATGCACTTTACCCAATCCAATCGTCTTCCCAGAGTCCAGATCCTGAAAAACACAATGGGAAGGAAAAAAAGGTTACTTTGCAGTTAAGATCACGAGTTATACTACTAATAGAAAGAAGGTTAGTAGTAAAATTTGGAATATGTAAAACATTGGACAAAGGAAGGGAAGGAGTGCAGTTAATGATTCCTTTTCCAGAAATGGAGGAAAGGGAACCATCAGCCACCATGCCTTTGTCTTTCCCAGAGGTAGGAGAATAACGATGGAAGAGGCTAGAGGACCCGGTCATGTGATCTTTAGCTCCAGAATCAATGATCCATGGATGGGAAGCTACAGAGGCACAATGACCACCAAACGAAATACCTGGCCGAGCAAAGTGTGAACCTGAAGGAGTAGATGAAGTAGTAGTAGCTGGTGTAGTAGAGGCAGCAGCAGTGGAAGACTTTAGCAGACGTAGGAATGCCTGTAAATCCTCCTGAGATAGGCCAGTGTCAGTAGTAGGGGCTGCAGTGACAGACTCAGAGTGATTGGCCTTGGTTTTTAGAAGGGGAGGAAAAAAAAAACGATAGGAAGGGGGTGGGTTTTGAAAACTTAGATCAGAGAAATTTTGGCTCTGATACCATGTTAACAAAACAGGTTTGTGGAATAATGCTTGAATGATCAATGAGATCAGTCAAGCTCTCTATTTATTATAATAAAAGAGATTACAAGGGGAAAAATACTATTCGCAATACTGTTCATGACACTGTTTACGTGAATAGAATCACAGCCCTAATTACATTTCTACCCTTGCTCATAAATACATAAATAAATAATAAATAAAACACCCAAAGACCAGAATACCCCCATGGTATTCTGGTGTACATAATTTAACAAAATGATATGTAGAGATCCATTTTGATCCAAGAGTGATAGAGGAGTACCAGATGCACTGTTTGAGGACAATAGACATAGCACATAGCACAGACACAAACAGGTGAGGGGAATTCAAACATATCATTGCATGTTTTCCCAGTATTGTTTATAGTATCATGCCTCTGAAATTCTTTATGTTAAATATAGAAATAAAATGATGTTTTTATGAATTGTTAAGCATAGTGAGGCATAATAAGTAAAAGAACAGTAAAAGACCGAAACTGAAGGTTTCAACAATGTCTGCTTCAACAAAGGAATGAATGGGGTAATGGGGTCTTCCATGTCTACTCCACTAGTATGGTAGACATTAGGGATTCCATCAATATCCAGTTAATCCTGGAGTTGAGGTAGGTAGTGTGGACTGGAAGTGGAGATTAATAAAGAAAGATATGAGAACCAGAGGATCAAGAAAAGTAAAGAACACAACAATAAGACCCTGTGACTGCCAACCATGGTTCGTAATCTTGGTATCAAGATAGGATTGGTGAATCGCCCGAAATCGGGCCAAATAAGACGCATTTGCCCCATTTTCTGTAAAAAACAATATTTATTACCTTTTCACCCTTGTCCGTACCAATGTATCGGATCGGTCTCAGCCAATACTGATCCGGCCAATATCAGCCGATCTGATCCAAGATTAGGACCATGCTGCCAACCCTTTCCAATAAGGGTTTAAGTATTGGATGAGGCATAGATAGGTCTCCCCTCCAACATGCAATGGTGATACATAACGGTATGTTGGGGGCGTGCGATGACAATATGTAGTGGCATGAGTGAGATGTGTCTCTAGTGTGCGACGGTGATATGTAACTGTACATTGAGGATGGCTATCAGGGTGCGATAGCAATACGTATCGGTAACATTGATAGTGAGACAAAATCCTCCTAGTTATGAGATATAGAGTAGCAGGTCACTGAAACAGCTGTTCAGACATAGAAATAAAGTAAAAGGCAAGTACAACAAAAGACAAGTATAGTATGCATCGTTTTAAAATGCCATGCATGATAGTTAATATGCTCAGATATTATATCCCAGCTGTTCATAGAATGATTTGCCAGCATAGCGTGATTTGTATATTCATGAGCATGATATGAACTGTGTTTTTTTTTTCACAGCTAGTTAGCTCACCCCATAGTTATGAATGTTTTTACAGAGCACGCCCATGTGGAGTGTCAGTGTGCTGATTGTACAAGGAGAGCTAGAGGAAGGACATCAGACCCTCTAAGTAGTTGATCAGAGAGATTAGAGACAGTATTTTGATGTTTATACACATTTTGTTGTATATAGTAGAATATGATCTTTTGATGTAAGTAACTGTAACAATTTACAGGAGACGTAATAAAAAATTATGTTTATAGCATGAGATGGCTTATGCCAGTATTTACAGAGTTTTTCAGATGTTTATAGTCATGTTTACAGTTATTCTGCTGCGATATTCTGATGTCTTTGATATAATCTAATGTATGTTTATAGTTTCCGCATATGGAAAGTAACAAAAATGAAAGATCAGCCGTTACTTAACGGCAGCCAGTGAGGGCTTGCAATATCTTTAACCCAGAGTTGGAGGCGATACAATAAAGTAATAGCTCTATACATGGTGGAGATAAGCCATTAAATTTTACATGTGGCTTGTCCTAGGAACTCCACACCAAATATGACTCGTGAACGTGATTTTTTACCGGTAAAACTTGAATTATTCAACTGAAGCAAAGCCCTCCTTATCTAAGAAAAATGGTAACATGCTGAAATTAAAAGACAAAATTGTAACAACACAGATTCCAAACACTAAAAGCTGAAACGCTAGAAGAGGCAGGGGTTTCAGTTTTTTCAACTCCCTCTCCCTCTCTCCCTATCAGCCTCTGTGTCTGTTTCTTGAAATAGAAGGTTCTGTGAAATCATCAGATAGTCAGTTTTGAGTGTGCTGGCTATGTGTTGAAAGAAGGATTATTTCCTTATGTACTGAAAAGAGCAAGCTTTAAAGCAGGTTTATAAATTGTTGAATAAAGGGCTGCTAAACCTGAGTTCCAACATTTGGATCACCATGGGTGACAGAAATTATCCAATATAACTAATATCTTGAGCTCCCATCAAATTGACACCATTAATCTCGATCTGAACCACAACTCCCACCTGAATTCTAATACCAAAACTTCACCCGTTCAGAACATTCAAGATTCCCACATTCTCAAATTGAAACTAAATCACAGACCCTACACACAAAACACCATACACCCAAAAAAAAAAAAAACCTATCATAATTAATTTTTAAAAAAATCCGACCAGTCTACGTCAACCAGCTCTTCCAAGTACCTGAAAACGGGATTCCAGTGAATTTCCCTCCATCTACAGAAGAAATTCAAAGAGAATAGAAGTACAAATTTCTGTCTCAGAGAATCAAAAATATCATCCACCACCACTCTGTCAGTTAAAAAGAAGCCCTAAATTCTTACCATCTGCCCGTAATTGTTTCCCTTTTCCTTATGTCCTCATATCGAACTCATTTCATTTCCCATGAAATCCAACAAATTCAGTGAAATCATATAATAAAGAGATACCCAATTAAAAAAAAATGATGAAACTGAATCTGCCTATGAGCTAATAAGCTAATATACACTGAAGTACAGTAATTAAATAATTTCACTGACCTCCCCCTTGAATTTTAGCTTCGTGATGGTTAGGCTTTTTGTTTCATTACACAGTTCCTTTTCAATTATAGATCGTTAATCTCTGGATTCCAACTGAACTGCTGTTGCAGGAAGGGTCGAAGCCTCGAAGGATGAAGGAGGGCAAGTGAGACTGGAGAGAGAAGAGACGGGAAAGACGAGGGAGAGGTGAGATAAGCAGCTTCGTGTGAAGCAGCATAATAGGCATATAGAGAAATGTTTGAGTGAGATTAAATAGCACGTGTTTATGTGCAAACGTTATCTAACCAGTCGGATTGGAATAAACAAAGGCTTAGGGAGCTTTGATGCTTACGCGTGTGTGCATCGTAAACTAGGGAATCGCGCAAGATGGGGTAATATTGTATGTGCGCACCTGTATAAGTGCGTTTTGTAGCTTCTTCTCATTCTATTTTCCTGTCTTTTTATGTTGGAGGGAGATATTTTGCACTTTGTGCCACTTTTTATGCCACTTGCCCTTTCTTTTTGTTTTTTCTGGTTTAATCTTCGATACTTTAATGGCTAATTTGCACTGCAAAGATGGTATGCCGCAACCCATGGCTTCAAGTATCGGTATCGTATCGCCCGTATCGAGTGATACATACTGATTTTGCTAGTCACTCATATTGATATCGTGCTGATATCGTATCGATAGGACGGTACAGACAAGAGGTAAAATGGTTAGAAAACTCATTCTTTTAAGGAAATTCAGGGGTAATTTTGTCCACTACATTCGATCCAGGCCGATACCGTATTGGTATCATATCGGTTTTGCGTGTTGCCGATACCCGTTCCGATACCGTACACTAAAACCATGCTACAACCCACAAGTAATGGTGTCAATTTTGGTTTGGAACCCGGACTGTCTTGCTAAAACCCGAAACCTACCCATTCCATTTAGAGGGAACTGGTTTTAGAACCGATTATTAAATGAGACGGGGCGATTCTAGGATGAGTTTCTCAACAGATTTAGAACCGCAAGCCCCTTTACCCAAAAAAAAAAAAAGAATCCAAACCGCTAGGACCAGTTTAATGCCTAAATTACTTATTTAAAATTAATTAATACTTAATAATTATATAAGAAGTATAAATTATATTGGGTTTAGTTGACTGTTTTTATTCTTAAGAATTGATATTTGATTATATTAATGCCAGCGCGTGTGGGCAGTGTGGATTGGTTCTTTTCGGCACGTATGAAGATCCCTTTATTGGCACGTTTGTGCATGCGCTTAAACTTATCTGTGTTTACAGCTTGATCTTTAGGGTAGTGCTTGTGAATCAAACCCTAGTCAGGATGACCCAATCAATGGCATGTGAGACCGGATCAATTTCCACTCCTTGGTTTTGGGTACCAATTTTCCATACCATGTGTTTATCATGCTATCTATCAGTGTTTTGTCTTTTATTCTTCTTTGTTTGGCGTTGGACACGCATGAATGAATAGCCTTTTTTTCTATTAAAAAAAAAAAAAAGGCTTAGGAATATATTCAATTATTTGTATGCTTGGAACATATAATTGTTTGAGACTTTGAGTGCTTAGGTTTAGTTAAGGAACCAAAACTGGAATCGGACCGTCCCATTATTAATGAGATCGGATCTTAATTTAGGGACCGTTCAGTTAATGGGATGGTTCTGGGATTGATCCCTTTGGGACCGGAACAGAGAACCATCCCAATTACCGTCCCGTTTGACACACTTACCCGTGGGAATGTCAAAAGTTGCCTATATTGGTAGGTCTAAAATGTACCAACTGGTTGAAGCCTAAAACTACTCGATCCATTATTAAATGTGTCTTGCTCAAGCACTGAACGATTAATAATCATGCATTCCTAGTGTAAGGTAATGGTTTGGCTGTGACTTGATTGAGATTGACCAAATACTATGAACAACCGATTACTAACTATTTACAACCTGATTATCCCGTTTAAACACATTCACTTCGATTATATCATGTTTATGATTTGTTAAGGACGGTTTATAATCCAATTAGTCAATTAGCCTAGTGACCTTGAGCTAATATATGAAACAGGCAACTGACCAACCGGTTGACTAGAAATGTGTCCATGCCCTGGACCTACAAGGCCCAATTACTTAAACGGCAAAAAAAGGTACAAAACCTTAAATTGGTGGGGACCGACTCGACCTGATGGTCGACAGTGACACCCCTAGTGTGTTGCTCATACCCCCACAAACTGGTCTAATAAGAACCAACTAGAGTAGAGGCAACTCCTAACCATGGAAGAAGAACTCGATCGAAACCTGTCAAAACCACCGAGTTAACTCGGTTTCGCAAGTTTTCAAGACGAGTTGAAAGGTGATTTTAAAAAAATCTAGAGTTTCGATAGAAATTCGATGGTTTTGACCAGTTTTGACTAAGATGTTGGTAATTACGCAAGTTTTGACACTTATGTCCATCGAAACTTGGGAAAACCTGGGTCAAAACCAGTATAGATATTTAAATAAATGCTTTTGTATTTGTATTTCATTTACTTAAGATATTATTCATAATAAGCAAATACCCCTTATTTGAATTCAATAAAAATATTTAAAAAATCAAATTTCAAAAGGAGAAAAAAAGTCAACCCCCCAGTTCAAGAACAAAAATTTAATTTTCGGTGGTAGGTGCAATTTTCAATTTTCTATTACTGGAGTTTTTCTTAATATGGTAAAACATTGCTAAAATTCGAAAGAGCGATAAAATATTCATTTGTTTTGATGTCCAAAAAAATATTTTCATTCAGAGCGATTTTGACAACATTTGCACACCCAAATTAAGTTTGACCGGTACATAACTCCTTCAATATAAACCATATTTAAACAATCTTGGACTTGTTGGAAAGCTATCAAAACAAAGCTTCTAACAAATCCAAGATTGGTTAAATCTGATTTATATTGAAGGTGTTATGTTTCGGGGCAAACCTTATTCGATACCATGTCCAAGAACAATGTATAGTATCAAACTTGGATCAAAACCACGAGTATTATTTTTAGTGTTTTCTATGTGAAACTAATGCATGGATTGGATTTAAAATGTCAAAAATATGCAGCACAACAAGAATCAGGGCAAAAAAACAACTTTTGGGCTTTGAAACCAAGGTTCGAGTTAGCCTGAAGAAAATTTTAGGTTTCGATCGAGATATGGTCGAAATCGAGACGAACTCGATTTTTGGCTGATCGAAACCTAATCGAAACCCGAGATTTAGAACCTTGCTCCTAACCAACGAAATTTGAAGATTTGAGCATTCTCTAAATGATAGTTACAATTTAACCCAAATACCCCTTTATTATCTGTGAAATAATTGTTAAATGATCAAAATCATTACCAGCGAAAGCAAGATTCATCGCCATGAAAGTTGAGAGAGAGAGAGGTATCTTACCTTGTTAGAATGAAGAGGGGGAAAAAAACCCTTTTAAATCTCTTATATAATGTCGATTCATAGTCAAACACGTTTGATCAGATGGGAGTCCATCTCTCTCTCGAGTCTACTTGTTAGTTGACTTGTCTGTTGTATTTGAACGTAGCATTGACGCGCTGTTGACTGGGTATTCAATACATGGATTGATTTACTTATTTATTTATTTATTTATTTTCATTTCTCATGGTCGAATTATTAAAGTTTTTTTTTGGTAAAGGAATTATTAAGTGAATATATTAAGTTTTGGAATTTTCTTCCAACGAATTAAATCCAGATTCCAAAAACCTAACCACATTTTTGTAATTTTTTAATTTTCCGTTGCAATGCATCCATGCCTTGCTTCTTCAATCACTCAAATTTGGATTCTTCTCTTTATACCTACCATCTGAACAAGGGATTCAAACCATGAAATTGGGATCTGAATCGACAATTACCATTTTGGATTCGTATCGATTGGAGAAATAATTTAATTTTGGTTGTCTGAAGCATTTAGGTGGACAAGTTCATCATCTAAGTCTAAGTATTGTTCAGATTCCTGTTAGACTTCACAATTGTTTTTTGACTGGGAAGAGAGTGATTAAAGAGTCTATGAGAGTTTTTGTTTTTTTTTTTGGACTAAAGGAAATCAATTATTGAAGAAACAAGAAAACTCATGGCTGTGAATTACATAACTCAAGAACCCATAGATTGGAGACCTTCCTTGTCAGATAAAAAAGATGGTTGGATGACGATTGCACTACAGTTTTTATCTTCTCAAGTGTTGGGTTGAACATGTTTGAGAAAAGGTCTGTGTGAACATAAAGATCAGGGCTCGTGGTCTTCTTGTTCATGATTTCATTTGATGACATGGGAGTAGGACCACTAGCCTGTTTAATTAGAATTTGCTTTTGTGAATTGTTTTGGGCATGCACTTTAAGTTAAATTCCATTAGACAAAAGAACTCTCAATAGCTTTCACATTGACCCTTTCCCTCCTTGTTCTCCAAGTTTGTATAAAAGAGAGGAGAGCTTCCTTGGCACAATATTCACAAAGTGAAGCTTTAAAAGGGCTTCAACATCTCTCCCCTTGCGACCAATTACAGCTACACTGTCTATTATATTCTCTTCTCCATCTCCCAATCGCCAACCATATTTGGTTCCACCATGGAGCTGTTTACATTGGCTGCTGCTTCCAATTCTCTCGTTATCTTCTGTCTCTGCAATTTGATCATTGTCATTCTCCTCTTAAATGGTTCAGCAAAGCCCAGTTCACCAGCTACTCAAGAAAGTTTCATTATTTGTGCTCATGAAGTTCCAAAGAGATTTGATGATGAGAAAGAGGAGAAAAGAGGACATGAAGCAGTATTCTCCTCGGAAGAAATTGACGCATCATCATCTGAAAATATTCCTCAAGCAGAAAATGCTGAGAAATTACCCATTGATTATGTTGGTAGGGAGGAAAGTGATGAAAATAAAGACGAGTGCGAAGAAGATGACAATGAACTGAGGAGGAGAGTGGAGGAATTCATTGACAAGGTACATAGAGGATGGAAGGCAGAGAAGTCAATGACCTTGCACCCAAGTAGATGTTCGATACTGTGATTTTCACTGTTTTCATCATCTCTTGCAAGAAAATCCTGACACACAATTTGGAAATTAAATAATTCTTACATAACTCAGCAAGGAAATTTTGATCATTTGTCACTGGTGTTGGTGGCTCTAGAGGCGGGAGAGAACTTCTTCAACATTTTTTTTGTGGAGTTGAACTACTACTCATTGTGGTGCATGTAGAAGAATTGTGCAACGACTGCACAAAATAGAACTTATTTATTTCTACATCCCTATTAGACAAATCCATTGGTTTATTGACACATCTATAGGTTTATATAGAATTTGAGAATTCATTTAATTGCCCCTTGTCTTTTTTTCAATTAAATTTTTTTTAAAATTAGGGGTATAAAGTGATTTTCAAAAATAATTTGAAAGTGACTTATCATTGTTTCATTACCAAAAATTGTCATTGTCTTGTGCATTTTTTGAAGATACATGTGGAAAAGAAAAAAAACGTCATTTTTCTTTTGGTAACGTAAAATTCCAAGTCTATTGACACCCTAAGGGTGTTAAAAAGAAAATCTCATGTTTAATCATTAGATTGGAGCTAAATTCTCTAGCCTGTGTTTGGCTTTCGAGAATTAATTGCCATTTCCTTTAATCTACAATTTTGTTAAATCGAAAAAAGGTTATCGATTCACAATGTTTCTATTACAAAATATTATTTCCTAGTCAGAAATACTTTTTGTGTTTCTATTATTTTGGAGTATTTCTACACCAACAAATGTTGTATGATAAAATTGGGGGAAAAAAAGTATTTCTGTCACTATAAAAGAACAGAAACATGTATAGAATGCATCTTAACAGAAGGATTTCTTATAACAAATTACATGAATGCCATCCTACACATATTTTCATAACTTATAGACTTGAGAACATTATTTTAGCCACATAAGCAAGATCGGCAAATGTGTCAACCGAACACGTGTCAACTATTTAGAAGTCCATAATTACACAAAAGTCCAATGAGGTTGTGTTAAATATTCTAATCACTATAAGAAAATGTGGTATTTGCAACACAAATGCTGGGTCTTTATTGGTGGTTATTTTTTGGTGAACAACCACTATTTAAATACCCTTTAGCGATGGTTAAAAATAATTGCCACTAGAAACTACAACAATTATTTATCAATAGCGATGGTTTTATAAAAACTATCACTAAATAAACCTTTTTTAATCTCTCTTATGTCCTACAAGATAGTAAATCTTATCGACAACTATGAGAAGGCATAACTTTACGACCATTGATAAGCTCGAGCGGTGCGACCAGTTGATTTGGGTCGACTTTCAAGATCTATGAGATGGAATTGACACCGGTTGCATATTTGGCCAGTACTTAGAAAATGAAAATGATTTTAATATAAAAACTTCCGAAAGCCTTAACTTGCGTTTGGATGTCGACTTAGGATGCTTTTTTTTGGGTGGGGGGAAAATTTTCTTTCATTACTCAGACAATATCCATGCATTGCGGGATGGCATAGGACTAGGAAACCTATAAGCTATAACCCGCCTATAAAAATAAGAAAAATCTTACTAGAGGAAATCAAAGATTTAAAATCAACAACAACTTTATGATAAATTATTTAATTAAGGTAATAGCCATGACTCATTTTAGGGTTCTTCAAGAAACGAGGAAATTTTTTTTTGCAAGAGATGAGACGGTTGAAGCATCCATCAGCGAAATCTCTAAAGGGGATTTTGTACTTGAGACTTGCAATAATTTCCACCTGCGAAATCAGCATCGACATCCGGTTGCTGGAGAGATAGAGCAAAGCCCTTTGTAACGGCGATTGTGGGTTGAAAACTTTTTGCATCGGCAAACTCAACATCAGCGTCCGTGGCGAGAGGATCTTCTGGCTTGAGGAAAAAGGTGACAACGTAGAGAGAAGAGAGTCGAGAGGGTCAGGGGCCGTGAGTCCCCAAATAATGTTACTAAATTCTGTCTCTTTTGACAAAAAAAAAAAAAAAAAAAAAATGTTTCTGGTGTTTTTCAAAACTGTTCCATTTGTGGGTTTTTTTTAATCCGATTCATTAAAAAGAAAAAAAAAGATGTTTCATACAGTTTTTATTTCAAAAGTGTTCCAAAAAGGCATAGAAACACTAGAATTGTCAAATCTAACTCTTCTCAGGTTTCCTGTCTGGTCAGGTTCGTAGGTTCCTCTCATGGGGGATCGAAAAATGACGACCTCACCCCCTGCCCGAATACACTGCCTGGATGGGGTGAGGTTGTCATTTTCACCCTCCCTATGAGAAGAACCTACGAACCTGACCAGGCAAGGAACCTGAGAGGAGAAAAATTGGACATACAAAGCCTTGGTGTCCAAATTTTCTTATATCCCCCCATATTCCAGATTAATGAACATACACCATAGAAAAGTACATGAATTCCTTCTTTTCTATTCTTCTACTTTCTTATAAAACTCTTATTTTCTTTTCCTTTCTTCTCTCCTATATTCTGGATATCAATGAACAACAACCTAAATTTGCAATTTTCAAAAACAAAAAAACAATCCATGCTTTTGCGTTTATAGCGTGTGAATAATAGGTGAATTTGATAACTCTCTTTTCATGGTTTATTGTTCTAATGCCTCCGGTGAACTCCTTCTATTGTTTATAAAGATCTGGCTGGGCATAGAATAATGTTGTACTTTTTGTGTCTTTGTTTGCCAGACATTTCGTCTTGGGGTTTGGTCGGGATCTTTATCCCCTCCAGTTCTTGGCCGACCGCCCAGCTCCCGCTTCCTCTAACAAAGGGGGCTGAAATGACCTCTCTACCCATGCCCAAACACCGCCCGGGTGGGGTCCACCATCCCCTATTAGAGAAACCGGAATCGGCGGTCGCAAAACCGGAGGTGATAATTTTCCGGTTTGGTCGTATTTGGCCCATGAAAGAGTTCCGTATTGGACTGCCTAGAAATTTTAAAAAATGGATCATCTGCACATATCAACATGTGAATGTACATGTGCAAAAAAACCGAACTCAAAATTTTCTTCATATTTTCTATTAAATTTTCAATCTAATTAAGTGGAGACTATTAGACAAACTAACCTAACCCAACTTAACGTGTTTAGTGATGGTTGATCGACTTCTTCATTCCATATTAAGGAATCAATGCATGCATGTAGAGTTATTATTAATATAATTTATAATCGTCTTATGATATTATTATAATCTTACTTAGACTTCAACTACCAAATAATTTAACTCGATCACACATGTTAAAGACAACCATATAAGTTCTCACAACCGAAGATCCCTTCACCCAGGTATTCAAAACATGGAATTTGGATGTGGATCAGTCTCGATCGATTTCAATTCGGATTTAGAGTACTAGGGTCTCCTTGAGTAAATAAGAAAATCCCTTACCTAAAAGTCTTACTTGTAGATAAATAATAAAAGGGCAAGAGAACACCTGGTCGTGCACATGCAGTGCATGTTGTCCCTGCGCCCTGACACAATGGTGCGCAAATGATTGTCGCACCCCCTGGAACCCTAGAAATGACCAAGGGTGCGGCGGACATTTCGTGCGCCCGTGTGTTAGTGCTCAGGGGCAGCTTGTTTGGCGCGATCAGGTGGCGTTCTTTCTCCCTTAACGGGGGATAAATATATCATTTCATATGGGAGGACAGAGAAAGACATAGGGAGATGTTAGCGTATACTACGCTCTCAGACAAAAAACATTATACCCTAAAATATTTATCAATAAGTACACCCCTAAATGGTACTAACAAAAAAACTGATTAAAGTGATAGAAATAATTGTGTTAAAGTTCATCAACTTAACAATATCACATGGCAGACTTACGAGTATGGAATACACACACAGAGTCAGAAACCCTAGTCTGTCAAAACGGCCATGTCAAAGAATCATGACCACTGATTAGAAATAAAACTTTGAAAAGCTTTTCCCATATAATTATTAGGAGAAAGAACGCTATATGGTCGTGTGCGGCGTGTGGCCCCTGTGCCTAGACACAGGGCCACACAAAATGGCTGTTGTGCCCCATGGATAGTCGGAATTTCTTGGGGGTGCGAAGGTCATTTTGACAGGGCCACGCATTGCATGCGACTAGGTAGCGTTCTCTTTCCCATAATTATTATATAGATAAATTAATATGTTAAGTGTATTATAAACTCTTTATAAAACTGCCACCGAACTCGGAATTTCGATCCAATAATAGTCATATAATTCTCTTAGGATATTCACCTTGTTTCAGAAGTGCATATTTTATTCAGTATCTTTTTCCATTCACAGATGAATATCGTGAATCCAAAACACCAATGTATAGATAGTGTAAACATCAACTTTTGATACACCAAAATGCAGAAGACATAACTACAACAGTAAAGACCTCTCAGGTACGAGTATCGTTACTTGATACAACTGACGATAATCCATACAAAACTCTCAAATGATTAAATTCGATACACATACAATATATATACTCATGTCTAGATTCTTAAATCACATTTGATAAAGTATACAACGTGACAACCATATAAACAAAATACCCAACTTTATCATTAGTTGCGACACTTTAAGGTATATAACCTGTGCACAATATTTTGTATATAAAAATAATAATATAAACTAATTTAATTTAATATTCTTAAATTAGGTTTGATGAACATATATTAATTGTTGCTTATATCCCTAAGCCCGGTATGAAGTCTGAACTGTGGACTTTTGACCATGGAGAGTACTACCTAGATCTTAACTTTTCTACTGTAGGTGTTAAATTAATAGTATGTTTAATATATCTCCATCCCTCCACCCATCTTCTTTTTTTTTTTCTTATTTTATTTATCTCAGTTCTGCTTGTCTTTATCAATTCTGAACGGGAACTTATATTGTTGAACATTTGGCTGTGATAACCACGATAACAGTAATGTACCAGTCTTAAACCGGGAGAGTTGTACTACTAAATATTTGAATCACATTTGCCAAATATTTTTAGTATATTATTGTATAAAATTTGTCGATGCTTTATATGTATATATGTATAGTGCAGGCTTTCAGGAGGTCAATCAATGTCTTCACCTTATACCTTAAGACACCGTTTTCCCTTCTTTTCCAAGCCTCATCTTCTTCCCTCTCTTACTCAACCACTCTTTATAGGGATCTTTATCCCTTGCAATTTCATGTCCAATCCAGTTCTCCTAGTGTCTCTAATAAGGGGGGGGGGTGGAATGGTCGGGGGGGGGGAGGGAATGACCATTCCACCCCTACCCGGGTGGGGTCCACCCCCTCTTATTACAGACACTAGGGATTTGCAGGAGATAAATTGTTTTTTCAGTAGAAACAGGAGCTTATATATTATATTATCAGGATAAGTTTAAATTACAGTCTGATATATTTCTTTCCCATAGCATCATTCTGGATAACAGAGTTAAAAAAAAAATGCATAAAATTTAACCTTAATGAATTATATTTGAGCTTTGCCATGTATTGCCTTTAGAAATATTGGCATTACAGCATGGACCCACTGCAACCCGGGCAACAACCAAGTTTTGTCCGTTCTTCTCCACCCACAGTAAACAGAGAATTTCATCATCTACGCAATCTGACTTTATGATTAGACCATAAACAAATGACTTCTGCAGGGTTTGCAAAGGGCAAGGGACCAGGGATAAAAGAGATTAGAGATCTGGGTTGATAGTTTGGATTCAATTACTTGGTTCATGCATGGACCTTAGTATTTTTATTTGCTCCATTTCCTGCACGCTCCATTTCCCCAAGTTCCTCTAATATAGGGGGGTGGACCGTACCCGGGCAGTGTGTTCGGGCAAGGGTAGGATAGTCATTTCTACCTCCCTCTATAAGAGGAACTTGGGGAAATGGACCTGCCCAGAAAATGGACCAGATAAAGGTATTGGACCTTGGTCTAGATGGTCATAAGAGTTGTTTCTAATTTTTATGAACACATCATTTATTTTCAAATCTGATGGTGTTGTAAATATTATTACGAAGGATAAAACATTAAATTTCGATAGATTGGAATTGATTAGTTTATTGGTTCAATTGTGATCTTGACCCTTTAGAGTTGGAACCGTTGAGAAACCGGACTAATGGCCCAAAACTAGACCAATTGACACCTCTACTTACATGCCTTTTATCAAAAAAAAAAAAAAAACCCATCATTGTGATCCAGATAAGAGTCCCCCTCTTATTTGACCTAGTTAATACCGAGCAGCGGGCTACTGGAGTCTAATGATTATCACCTCTAATTCGCTATCTGCTCCAATTTCTTCCAATTCCTCACATAGGAGCAAAAATGACCACCCTATCCCACCTTGGGTAGTGTGTTCGGGCAGGGGGTAGGGTGGTTATTTCCACTCCTATGTGAGGAATTGGAGGAATTGGAGTGGGTAGCGAATTGGGAATAATTATCACCTCTAATTCCTCTAATAGGGGGAGTGGACCCCACCTTGGACAATGTTTTCGGGTAGGGGGTAGGGTGGTTATTTTCGCCCTCATGTGAGGAATTGGAGGAATTGGAGGGGATAACTTGGCTTAGGGCTTTGGCGAGGGAGAAGGTCCGACCTTTAAAACTCAAACGTACACACGCAGACTCTCTCTATCCCTCTCTCATTCTCACTTTTAAAAGAAGGCATTGATTGGATGGCTAGACTCATTTCCTGATGCTATTTTGATTAGTTTGTTCTGTTTATGTGTTTTGACTTGAGGGATATGCAGGTCAATGGGAATTGTACCATTCTATTTCTTAGTTTAACTGACGAAATTGGTGTCTATTTATCCAATTTGTTGATTTAATTTGGTACAAATTTTGCTTCAGATAAGGGTCCTATATTAGTCTCAGATGGTTGCCTGCTCAGAAAACAGCCAAAGTCAAATAAGAGGGGGCCTAGGGTGGCACCTGGAGATCGATAAGGAGGAAATTAAGGTTGGCCATGGTGGTGGGAAGGAGAACAATGATGAGGACAAAAAAGATGAAGAACAGAGAGTATAGGAATTCCAAATTTGGATTTGGAGGAAGGCCAACAAACAGGTAAATTATGCATTTGAAACAGATTAAACTCTCTTGTTTATTGCAGTTGTTGTTTTGGTTTATTTATTTATTCATTTGGGGAAGAATAGAATGGGATATAAAGAACAGTTGGGAATTTTTTAAATTCCCAGATTATAGACAGAGATGCTATGGGGTAGTTAGATATTGCCTCACTTGGTTCATGCTGGCCAGTCCTCCTGGAATTTGGTTAACCCAACAATTTTATTTCGTGTCCAATTTTTAGGCATCTGTGGACCATCAGGATTATTGGTCTCTCTCTCTCTCTCTCTCTCAATTCACCAAAGTAGTGAGGTGATTGGGCTGGAGGAAGAGAACAGTGAGGGAATATTTCAGTAAAATATTTTCCTCTCTTTCTAATCCTTTTACATTTCTGTATTAGATTTCAATATATTCTGTAAATATTATGAGGAAGCCTTAGAAGATGATATCTCTATGATGGTCAAGAAGTGATCTAGCAAAACCAGATTAAATTCATTAAACATGAACAGTTTGGATCATGCTTTCTAGTAAAATTTTTGCTTTGAATGCCAGCATTTGTCTATAGACTGCTCATCAAGCACTAATCAAAGGCTAAAAGGTTGCAGTTTTTTACTTGGGCAAACCATCTTTTGGGCATTTATGGTGGTGATATGGAAGAGAAGAAGAATCTCAATTACATCATCACCTTTGAAAAACATTGGAGAAAAGGTGTGGACACAAGAACAGGACTCGTGGGCTTGTCCATGACCTCAGGTGATGACATGAGAGAAGGTGTAGTGACTGTACCTACCCTACTTAGAAGTTGCCTTGTGATTTTCTTGGTCAGCTCTATCATTATTTAATCATGGGGGACATGTGATGCCCCATTTTAAAGTTGACAAGAAGCTTCCCAACTACATTAAACTAAAGGACCTCAAGTAGCTTTCACACTACACCTCTCTGCTTCATTGTATTGAACTTTTGCAAACAAAGAAAAGAGCTTCCTTAGTACACTTTATTCACAAACAGAGGCTTTAAAAGAGCTTCAACCTATCCTCTTGCCAAGTACAGCTACACAAGCTCCTTCTGCACACTCTATTATCTTCTGACAGTGTCTTCTCTTCTCCATCTCCCAATCTCCAACAATGTTTGATTCAACTATGGAGTTGTTCACACTGGCTGCTGCTTCCAATTCTCTCATTGTCTTCGGTTTCTGCAATTTGATCATTATCATTCTACTCTTAAGCAGTCCAAAGCCCAGTTCATCAGGTACTCAAGAAAGTTTCATTTGTGCCCATGAAGTTCCAAATAGAATTGAGAAAGAGGACATAGGAGGAGATGAAGGGTTCACTTCTGAAGACGTTGAAGCATCATTGTCTGTAAATGTTCCTCAAGTGTCAAATACTGTATATTCACCCGGCGAAGAATTTGTCAGCAATGTTGGTACAGAGAAAAGTGACAATGAAGATGAATGCAGAGAAGATGACGATGAGCTGAGGAAGAGAGTGGAAGAATTCATTGTGAAAGTAAACAGAGGATGGAAAACAGAGAAGTTGATGACCTTGGACCTTAATAGAAGTCCCATATTTTGATTTAAACTGGTTTCATCATCGCTTGCTAGCAAATTCCAGCACTTAGAACTGAGCCCTGCTTTGTACAAAACTGTGGACTGGATTCGGTATTTTAAAACCTTCACCACAGAATTAGCTTGATCTCACGATTGTCCATGCCTTCTTGATGATGATATGGATAGCATAAAACACGTTACTGTATTTAAGCCTCAATACACATTGTTATGTAACATAAAAGAATTCCATCATTTCCCATAGAGGAAGGCTAGGAAATAGGGAAACTAAAAGGGCTCACAGCAAAAGTGTAAATTTAGCAAATTGAAACATCCCCCTTCCCCCAAATTATTAAAAAAAAAAATTGTATAAAATTTAAACTTTATGAATTATATTTGAGGGTTTTTTTTTTTCAAATTCAACGATTAGTGAATTGAGGCATTTCATACATTTGATACACTTAAAAGTGTAACAGAAAAATACCCCTGGTATGTTTACAATATTGAGTACCTCCAAGTCCCCAACCCCCTTTTCTCCCCAATTAATAGTAGATACTACATAGTAAATGATCAAAATGTTAAATCCCTTTCCCTTAAGTAAAAAAATTAGTTAGTATACAAAAATGTATTTACCTTCTTTGCCTCTAGGTAGTATCTTAAGAATTCTAGTGGTCAATCCTTAACTGTGCGCCCTTGTCCAAGCGGCATTTTCTTCGATCGGGGATCTTCCACATCCTTCAACTGGTAATAGTGAGGTGCAATTTCCACCAACCAATCGGGTTTTATTTCAGTGACCTGTCTCATGTATTCCTTTGTTGTAAGTACAGGCTCATGATAAACAACCCACCTAGGGAGCACCTGTGCAAGACCAGAACTTGGATGTATCTGAACAGTCTGAAGATTTTTAACAGTTCGATAAGATCCATTCTTTTGTATCCTGGCAGAATGGGGAAAAAAATCCTGAAGTTATTGCCTTCTTTATGTCATCTAAATCATGGGGGTTGGATATCAATTCAATCTCAACCCTCTCCAACAGACCCTCCAATTGGTCCCTTATATCCCTAGCACGTTTCATACTTCTAACCTGAATATAGTTTTCATAGCACCACTGAGTTGAGAAATTAGTTTCTTTCCAAGAATTGTAAACCTTAAGTAGTGCAATGTGGTCCCCCACATTCCCTGTATGAAAATTCATCCTTGCATTGTCAGCATGGACTTGCTTGTCCTTTGGACGGTAGAAGATTGAATTTCCAATTGAAAGCATAGCAGCAATTGATATTATCTCATCTGAACACTTATAATTTTCTGAAGCAACAATCATTTTAGAAACCATTGGATCAAGAGGAAACTCTGCCATTCTTCTGCCGATCTTCGTGAGCTCCCCTCGATTATTCAGTGCATTAAGTGCAAAAAGCAGCTCTATGGCTTTGACTAATGCTTCAGACGAAGGAGGGTCCATGAAATCAAAATTCACCAAATCATTAATACCTAAGCTCTTAAGAGTGAGAACAACGTTTGCAAGGTTAGTTCTTTGGATCTCTGGCACAGTATTATCTTCCAAATCATGATCAAAATTGTAAGCAGTATACAAACGAAAGCACTTACCTGGACCTGTTCGTCCAGATCGACCAGCCCTTTGCCTTGCTGATGCTTTAGAAATGGGAGTGATCTGTAGTGATTCCATGCCAGTTCTTGGGTTATAAGAATTCATCTTAACAAATCCAGGATCAATGACGTATTTAATTCCATCAATTGTCAATGAGGTCTCTGCTATGTTAGTTGCCAAGACAACCTTACGAGCATATTCCGGAGTGGATTCAAAAATTTTAGCTTGCAACTCAGTAGGGAGGTTACTATATATTGGGCAGATTATGAGTTCAGCAATCTTTGTTCCTAGGCCTCGGATCCGATATTTCAAATTCTCTTCCGCTGCTTCAATTTCCTCTTGTCCCGTGAAGAACACCAGAATATCACCCGGTGGTTGATTCACATGTGTTTGAAGGATTTTGACAACAGCAGCATCTAGGTAGTTAGCTTCAGGCGCTTCTGTGTAGTGTTTCTCAACAGGGAATTGTCTTCCTGGAATCGTAAATATAGGGGCTGAGTCAAAGAAATCACTGAATTTCTTAGAATCTAGAGTAGCACTACAGATGAGCAACTTCAGATCACTTCGAAACCAAACAATGTCCTTAACTAAACCAAATAAAATATCAGTTGAGAGCGTTCTTTCATGAGCCTCATCTACCATCACGACACTGTAACTTGCCAGATCAGGTTCACTGAGGAATTCTCTCAGCAACATTCCATCAGTCATATATTTAAGAACTGTTGTCTCAGATGTACAATCTTCAAATCGGATAGAGTACCCAACCTCATGACCAAGCTTAACTCCCATCTCCTCAGAAACTCGTTTAGCGACACTCATGGCCGCAACACGTCTTGGCTGGGTACATCCTATTTTCCCATGTTTTGTGTAGCCAGCTTCATGAAGATACTGAGGTATCTGAGTTGTCTTTCCAGATCCAGTTTCACCTTCAATTACAAGAACCTGATGATCATGGATAGCTTGGAGTAGTTCTTCTCGATATTTATAGATAGGCAAAGTTTTTCTCTCATCCTGAAGCCTCTGTAAAGCAGATATCTCCATCTTCTGAAGATTCTGCTCTTCTTCCCCTTCAAATTTGTCACCCTCAATCATAGATGTTTTGATGAACTCAATTTGGTCCTCAAACACATACTGATAATCATCATCAGATTTTTGTTTTTTATCTTTTGAACCAAACTTCAAGATTGCCTTTCTAATCTGATGATCCTCCCATGTCGTCTCCTTCTCAGCAAAATCCCTATAACGCTGAAGAGCTGCAGAAAATCTCTTCCCCTGATTTACACTACCTTCTTGATCATAGGCTTCAGGCATCCGGTACTCAGTGTAACTATCCAGATCTTCTTCATCAGACCGATTCTTCTTCAGAAGCTCAAGAATTTCTTTCTTATACCTTAGTTGACGATGTTCTGCTTCTGTTAGTCTGACACCTTCAAAGAGATACTTCTCATCTTCTATTTCATCATTCATCTCCTCCAGCTTTTTTTGTTCTCTTTTCTTTAAGTATTCTTGTCTCGAGACTTTTCTCAGAGTTGCAGTATCGTCTTCCTCTAGGGCTTTATTAAGTCGCCGAATAGCAGTCCCTTCCTCCTTCCGAGATAATTTTGCATCTCTTTCTCTTATGTTCATCTCTAGTTGTACCCGCTCTTCCTGATCACGTAACCTCGCTTCCTCTTCTGACTGCTCTAAGTAGTTGTCTTCTTCAACTTCAGAGGTGCGCGACCGGACACGTCTATCTTCTTTTTCTTCTCGATCTTCATCGTCTTCTTGATACTGAGTTTTCTTCCGAAAACGCTTTTGATGGGAATCTGCTTTTTTTGATTGAGAAGAGATTTTGTCATAATCTTCTTCGTCGTCATCAGCATCCAAGATCGTGTAACTCTTCTGCTTCCTTACCAACAACATAGCTGCTGCTGCATCTTTTCCTTGTTTCTGGCAATTATTCAGACCAGATGCTTTACGGGGAACCCTAGAAAATATTTCTCCCGCAAAAACTCTGGTCTCAATTGATGAAGAAGACAAACCAAACTCAACAAGCTTGCTCACAACATCAACAGGAGAAGAAGCTTGCTTAGATAACCCAATTACATACTGGACAACCGTAGGCTGAGCATATCCCCAAAGATTCATCAACTTGTCTGATACCCATGTTTTCAAATTACTTTCGTCGTCCCGCATTTTCTTGGAGAACGATCGATGGATTCTGCAACTAAAACTCTGGAAGAAGCTGCTGCAAGCCTGCAATGTGTCCTCTCTTAGTTGCGTTCTATTAGCTGGATTCACAGGATGGAATCCTCACGCCTCTACCAAGCCTTCCAGATTTACACTTTTCTTTACACTTTTCTTGTTCTCTACTGTTTTTTCTTTGATTGAGTGAATCCTATCTCAACTCACATACGGTTATCCAGATTTACACTTTTCTTGTTCTCTACTCTTTCTTCCTTAAAAGCTGCTGCAATAGTGTAAATCTGAAAGGTTTGGTTCCTCCTCTTGTGATTGAGAGAATCAGGGCCTGAGAGATTTGAATTAGAGAGGGAGTATACAAGGAATTGAAATAGGAATATTGCTACAACTAAGGATTTTATCCTTATCACAATTACACATTCCCTTTCCTTGTTTGGTTTCGATTACATTGCTTGATTTATTTGTTGGACCATAGTTTTTAATTTATAAAAGCGGTTCTTATTATGGAAGCATAGAATTTTCTACAGAATTATTTCCTATTGGATGATGATCTATCTAAGAGGGATTAAATCTGGAAAGAAATTCCAAACAGTGTGTGAAACTTGCTGTTATACTATATTCATATTCCAATCCTATCGTTAGAAGGTTTAATTTTTGGAAAGTTTATAATTGGAAGGCATGAAGGATGATCAAAGCTATTATTGAAGATATGTTATCAGCAAGCATTTGACTTGGAGGTACCACCACATCAAAGTAGTGCCAACCGGATCGTGATCCTCTACTGTCAAGCTGCCCGGCAAGACCGTGCAGCCCAGACACAGTGAGGTACACAATGACCACCTTACCCCCACTCAGGCAAGGCGTTTGGGCAGGAGCAAGGCGGTCACTGCACGCCTCACTGTGTCTCGGCTGCACGATCCTGCCGGGCAGCTCAGCAGTAGAGGATCTGGATTGGTACCGAGCTGGGCACCAACCTTAATTCACGGTTTTGGGAGTGAAAAGGGAATTGAATAGTCTATAAAGGAGGAACATTCACACACTTGCCTAACATATATATGGAAAGTACATTCCCAATCTTGTCTTATATTTGGAATATTACTTATCATCTCACCCCACTTAGGATGAAATTTATGAAGGCAGGAACAGCCTTCATTGAGATGATTTGGAGGTGAGAGAAGAACATGAGAGGACGATTGAGGTTTGAAGGCCATTAATTAGGGACCTCACGGATTCTTCGACAGTCAGTTCCCTTTCCTCTTTAGTTTGTTATTTATTTTTGGTATTATTTTGTGCCAAGGAACTCAATATGTAAATGAGTTTTGTCTAAGATCCTTGAAGATTCATTGTTGTCTAGAAGAACAACACTTGCATTTATCTTTTTATTCTTCCTTTCATCATGTCTTCCATCAATTCTTGGCACATGTTTCTTTGAAGTTCACATTTCGTGCTTGCATTAGAGATGCTATGGGTAATGGGTAGTTAGATATTGCCTCACTTGGTTCATGCTAGCCAGTCCTCCTGGAATCAGATTAACCCCACAATTTTATTTCTTGTCCAATTTCTAGGCATCTGTTGACCATTAGGATTATTGGTCTCTCTCTCTCTCTCTCTCTCTCTCAATTCACCAAATTAATGAGGTGATTGGGCTGGAGGAGGAGAAGATTGCATATTGACCTAGCAAGGCTAGAGTTGATTTTGACAATTTTTATGGGAGAAGGAGTTCTATGTCTGAGAGTGTGGTCTACGTCAGCACCACAAGTGTTTATCTCTCTCCTCCTTAAAACAAGGGGGCAGAAGTGTCTTTTCATATGGGAAGGAGAGAGATAGACTCATGGGATTGCTGGTATAGGCCATATTCCCGGACACAGTTCTTTTGCCCAATTTTTTTATTGGACATCATTAAGGAACACAGTTTAACATGATTGAATAAAGAGGCAAAAAAAAAAAAAAAAAATCAAAGAATATTGATGGAGGGTTGGAGTTCTCCATGGATACCAAGAGTACCAATGCTGAATCCTCTAGATACTATTTTCCATTGTAAAGTGAATTTTTTTTTTCCCCAACCATTTGTATAGCATTTCAGTAAGATAGTTTCTCTCTTTCTAATCCTTTTACATTTCTGTATTAGATTTCAACAAATCCTATAAATATTATGTGGAACCTTTAAAAGGTGATATCTCTATTCGATATGATTGTCAAGAAATGATCTAGCAAAACTAGATTAAATTCATCAAGCATGAACAGTTTGGATCCTGCTTTCTAGTCAATTTTTTTGCTTTGAATGCCTGCATCTATACATAGACTTCTCATCAAACACTAATCAAAGGCTTAAAGGTTGCAGTTTTTACTTGGGCAAACCATCTTTTGGGCTTTTATGGTGGTGATATGGAAGAGAAGAAGAAGAATCTCAATTACACCATCACCTCTGAAAAAAGTTGGAGAAAAGGTGTGGACACAAGACCAGAACTCAGTGACCTTGTCCATGACCTCATGTGATGACATGAGAGAGAGAGAAGGGGTAGTGCCCCTACCTACCTTGCTGAAGTTGCCTTGTGATTTTTCTTGATCAGCTTTATCATTATTTTATAGGTAAAATACACGTACCCTTAAAATACATCCAATATTCTTCATACCCCCTAAGGTTCTGACAAGTCCACGTGCCACCATGATTACACTTTCATAAAAATAAAAATAAAAAAAGGGATGTGTGGATTTAATCCCACATCGGATGTGTGGATTTCGTCCCACATCGGATGTGTGAGTGTGGTGTGTGTTGTGTACATCCGCCATTCCACGGTCCTAAAAGTTGGTTAACCTTTTGGGATTGGTGTGTGATTTGTGTGATTACACTGTCATCAAAAAAATCCACGTATCACCCGTGAAATTCTAGGTACCATCCCTATTTTACCCCCTAAAGCCATTTAAGACTACATCGTTAAATTTAGGCATTAAGTGTTAAAAATTTAACCATTTTACCTTTTCTTCTATTTTTTCTAAAATTTGAAAAGATCTAATTGTCCTGGACTCCTGATCTATTTGGTCATTATTTGGAAAAACCTTTTTGCCCTAATCTAATTTGAAAAAACCCCTTTTATCCTTTCTCGGTTCACGATGGAACTCCCTCAACCAGCGGCGCCCCCTGTCATCTTCCCTGATCGTTGAATAAGCCCTTGCTGTTTCTGCGTGATGGTGTTAGTGGAGTTTGCGCTGAGGTTGATCAAAGCCCCCATTCACGTCATGCACTGGTTCACCGAGCAGATCCCTTGCTGAGGAGGAGGAGGAGGAGCTTCTTGAACTCTTTGATACTTACTCATGAGTTCTTCTTTCTGTGTACTTCGTTATTTACTCTCGTTCTTTTGTGCTCTCTTCTCTTGTATGGTTTTGGTCGTTTCAGAATTCTTTGATTTGGGGATAGGGTTGGATGGTTGTTGGAATGTGAAAAATTGCCTAGAAATTAATTATAAAACTACTTATATCAACAGAATTTATTTGATTCTATTCTTTCTTATCTCTAACTGATCGATCTCACTTGAATTGCGTCCAAAGTTGTTAGAAACCATCCGTGATCTGGCAATTTGAAAGAAAGAAGGTAGTCTTCTCACACATTCACCACAGTTCATATGTCGATCTCTGATCTATGGGGAAATAATAAGGTCGACGTTTCCTGACTGTAACGGAGGCTATGCGGTCAGGCAAAGCCAATCAGCGCCACTGTTGGTTCAATCAATAGAGGTAGGGAGGTTTGTTTTATGGATTTTATGGGGGAAAAAGAGAAAGAGAGAGGAGAAGCAGGAAACATAATCCCTAATAAGATAGAGATTTCATTGTGGCTGTCGCAAAACACAGTTAAATCCAACAAGCCACACCACTGACCACACCACACCGCTCATTGTTCAACGTTTCAGATCCCTGGCGCCCTGGCTTGCATTACATAAAAGTCATCCGAATTGATGATGCTTATAGAAGCAGCCATGCTATAGAATGGGAAAGGGGAAAATGGGGAAAAGGGTCTTTTCAAATTAAGTTAGGGTAAAAAAGTCTTTTCATATTATGAACAAATAAATCAGGATAATTAACGCCTAAACTTAACAGTGTGGACTTAAATTTTTATCAAAAAAAAAGAAAAAAATGGTGTGGACTTAAATTAGGGATGTAAACGGATCGGATTCGGCTCGGATAGTGCTATATCCGCATTCGCATCTGATTAGCTTTTGAACAGATTCGGATAGTGCTAAATGGATACGAACACAGATACGGATAGGATATTTTATCCATTTACATGTAAATATAGCTTTTCGGATAGTTCGGATAGCTATAGCCTATCCGTATCCGCATCTGTTACGAATTCGAAAATGGATTTCGGCTATTCATTTACATCCCTATCTTAAATGGTTTTAGGGAGGTAAAGTAGGAGTGGTATGTAGAATTTTCAGGGATGATACGTGAACTTGTCAGAACCTTAGGGAGGTATAAAGAATATTGAGGGCATTTTAGGGGTACGTGTATTTTACCCTTATGTAATCATGGGGTCATGTGATGCCCCATTCTAAAGTTGTCAAGAAGCTTCCCAACTACATTAAACTAAAGGACCTCAAGTAGCTTGCACACTACACCTCACTGTTTCCTTGCATTGGACTTTTGCAAACAAAGAGAAGAGCTTCCTTAGAACACTTTATTCACAAACAGAGGCTTTAAAAGGGCTTGAACTTCTCCCCTTGCCAAGTACAGCTACACAAGCTCTTCTTGCCATTCTCTATTTTCTTCTTACACAGTCATATTCTCTTCTCCATCTCCCAATCTCCAACCATGTTTGATTCCACTATGGAGCTGTTCACACTGGCTGCTGCTTCCAATTCTCTCATTGTCATTGGTCTCTGCAATTTGATCATTATAATTCTGCTCTTAAGTGGTCCAAAGCCCACTTCACCAGGTACAGAAGAAAGTTTCATTTGTGCCCATGAAGTACCAAATAGAATTGAGAAAGAAGAGAAAGGAGGAGATGAAGGGTTCACCTCTGAAGACATTGAAGCATCATTGTCTGCAAATGTTTCTCAAGTGTCAAATGCTGTAAATTCAACCGGCGAAGAATTTGTCAGCAATGTTGGTACAGAGGAAAGTGACAATGAAGATGAATGCAAAGAAGATGATGATGAGCTGAGGAGGAGAGTGGAGAAATTCATTGAAAAGGTAAACAGAGGATGGAAGACAGAGAAGTTGATGACTCTGGACCTTAATAGAAGTCCCATATGGGGATTTGAACTGGTTTCAACATCTCTTGCTAACAAATTTTAGCCTTTAAGACTGAGCCCTGCTGTATACAAAATTGTGATGAGATTGACCCAGGATGGAAATGGAAATTTTGCTTTTGGGGGATCAATAACCACTGGTGCTGCTTGACTCTAGAGCCAGGAGAAGAGAAATACTTCAACATTTTCTGTACAGTTCTGTTTTGACTATCTTGTTATTTTTATTTAAACAAGAATGCAACTGAACTACTTTATTCCGGTGTAGAACAAATGTGCAATGATTGCAGAAAGTAGAATTATGGCCACGCTACCATTATCATGGGTTTCTTCACACTCTTTCTTCCTTTTTTTTTTTTTTTTTTTTTTTCTTCTTTCTGATACTTTCTCACTCCTCCCTTACATGTAGACCATGATTTTAAAAATCGGGAATCGCATCATTGAATCGGCCGTGACTGATCTCAATTTCAATTGATCCAACACGGCTGATTTACACTCAAAACCCTAGAAATTTCCTTATTTTTGGATCTGTGGACTGATTCTAGGGTTCTTGAAGGCCGATTCCGATCCAATCCGGACTGGAATCATCACTGTTTGATTCTGTCTCCGATTCTGCATTTTAAAACCTTGACGTGGACCCTATGCAATCTATGCAATGCTCCCTCGAATTCTTCCATTGACTTGGCGTGTGAGATTCCATCCCACACTAGCTGCCACTTTTTTCCAACCACAATCACAATTTCATGCCATGGATTGTTCTTCACCACAGAATTGGCTTTATCTCACGATTGTCCATACTTTCTTATTGATGATGATGATAAATTTTTTGTCACCCTTGCCTATGTGGCAAAGGGCAGTGAACATTTTATTTTGGTAATTTGGGAATGGTCTCGCTGTGACCTTGTGGTTGGACTCTTGGGTCATCATTATATTCTCATCTTCTGTTGACGAAGTTGAGATTAATTACCTCTTTTTAATGCAATCAGATGGTACATTGGTACCAATTAAAGTAGATGTGGAGATTCCTCTTCACCATGGGTACAAAGAAACTCAATTTATTTTTGGGGAAAAGTTTTCCTTCACCATAGGTGTACACTTCATCTATATATGAAAGGTCATAATTACTTTATTCCCTACCAGATAAAGGGGATTTGTTTAAGAGATTCTCTCTTCACCATGAGTAAACAAAAACTCGGTCTTTTTGTATCCTAGTTTGTCAAACATTTCTTCTTGGGGTCGGTTGTATTTAGGCCTTGAAAGAGCTCCGTAATGGACTGCCTATAATTTTTTCATCTTTTCTATTCAACTTTCAATCTAATTAAATAGAAGAAAATCCTATGCAATGCCCTAATTAGACGGTGTATTACAATGTGGGCAGGCCCGAAGTACACCCTATTTGTTTTCGTCGCCAAATTGAAGTTTTATTTGATAGGTGTTGCGACGCTGCCAACGGTCGACATCTATGACTTTGGATCTTAGTAGTCAAAGGAAAGCTCGAACACAAAGAAGGAATTCATGGCTTGATGGACGATTGGACCATACAATGGGTAAGCTTCTAATCCTAAATTTTAGGTATACATACCCTCCTTGAAGTCCTTGAGGTGCGGACCTAAACCCGGGCCTTTCTAAAGTAGGTTGTGCCCTTTTTGTTGGATAGGATGGAAGGACGGATGCAACATTGTTGCTGCATCCAATGCTGCTGTCAAGTCTCTTTTGAGTGAAATTTTGTGTGGGGCCCACATGCCCTGTGTCTAGGATGCTGTTGGTGCCCTGTCTTGATTGATCTCCTACCCTAGCCTCCTTTATTTTTGGTGACCTTTTGAATGGGCCTATAGGGTCCAAGTTATGCTTTTAAAGTTAATGTGCCTTGGGCAATTAAAAGACCTCACCCAAACTGGCTCTTAGTGGGCAATTAAAAGACCTCACCCAAACTGGCTCTTAGTGGACAATTAAAGGATCCTACCCGAATAGACCCTAAGTATACACTTAAGAGGCCCTAACCAAACAAGCCCTAGTAGGGCATTTCTTAAAAGGGATAGCTAAGGTAAGTACTAGTCATTACTCAGCCTTACCTAACCTAATCGTTCAAGGAGAAGAGAGTTATGAGGAGAGAGAGCTAGCAAGGAGAACAAGGAGGTGAAGAAGAGGGGATCGATTGCTTGAGCTGGGATCTTTAAAGAGAGCACCCCTTATGAATCTTAAACCAGGTAGGCCAAGTGCTCTCACTCTTCTCTCCCTTTCTTTTCTTTATTTTTTTGGTTTGAGCTTGGATGGCTCTCCTTGTTTCAATTTTGAGCTTGGGGTTCCTTTGGAATCCAAAGGTTTAGCCTAAGCTATGTTTTTTGGACTCTAATATTTTGATACATGTTGGCCAAACAACGGTCCAGGGATCAAACCATGGTTCCCTAGGGAGACCAAGATATTTATCCTTAGGATTTTACACGCCCTGGGTTAGCCCATGGTGTCCCATGGGTGCCCTATTTTAATTTTTAGGGCTTCCCATGGTCGCCCATGGGAACCCTGGTGCATCCCTGTTAGGGTTTCTCCTTCTCTCATGTGTCCCATAAAATCTATTATCACAGTAGGGACAAAGAAACTCATCCCTAGTCCATCACATGGCAAAGGGGATCCATCCTTAACTCGAATGAGTAGCGGAAAAGGTTGATTCGAGTTTCTTTTGCATCCCATAAATATTAATAATCAATAAACTGAAGGAATTAATGAAGAACTGCTAACCTGGTGAGCCTCAAGTGTTGCTCCTCCAATAGACAGTGGTTCTTCCTCCAGTGAGCGCTCCAAGCAAACAGATCTGAACCTCCAATGGTGCTACCAAGGTTCTTTAAGCCAATCCCAGATGCTCTCAAATTCTTCAGCACAGATCTAGGGGTTTCACAAACCCTAACTCTCAAACACAGGTGAGAGAAGCAAGAAGAAGAAGAGAGATCACAAGAGGGAGAGAGAGAGACCAAAAACGTAGGAGAGAGAGTGTCTGCTCCAAAAACGTGGAGAGTTGCCCCCTTCTACATTTTATGGTCCCCTATTTATAATAATAAGGTTTAATTAAATCCTAGATAGATTTAATAGAGCCCTAGTGAGAGTCTGACTCTCTCTCTCTCAGTCTGACAATTCTGTTTAAACTTAAAGTGCTACATAGGTGAAGAAGCAGAATCTAATAGGGAAAGTATTAATTAGATTATTTATTTAATTATTAATGGATAATTACAATTAGCACCAAATCCATTAATTAAATAAAGAGCCAATTAAATTAGCAAATTCCAAATAACTCCCTATATGATAACAATTTATCATATACAACCCCCCCACTAATCAACACCATCATTATGGAATCTAGGGCATGTACACATGTACTGCCAAACCCCAATCCATAGTACATGTCCATATAAGAGCGTCTGTGCATCCGATCGGGTCCTGCAAAACTCAATAAAACACTTTATTTGAAATAACTATAAATAATGTATCATTTTATGTAAAATAAATTTTGCAAAACCATTTCCAAAATGGTACTGGATCCAGATTCTGATCCGACCATGCACAGACAGTCTGTATCTTGGTGTTCCCCAATCGGGCAGTGGTGACCGTGTTGGATAACTCCTTCACTCACAAAGCATTCACGCATTCCTAGAACACGGACTTTGACTCGCTTGAGTCTCAGTCATTGATGAACCAAAGAATGCGATCACACTTTGCAGTGACAGGGTTCCCTCAGGTACAGGGTGTCGATGACAAATGTCTATCCCTTCCTACATCTGGAAGTAATACATGAGGGAATCGACAAAGTAGATTCTTCGCCAATGCACACATCAAACATGTGAGCACTCGCATTCGTACCCTGACCTCACATGTCTAGGCATACCCAATGCGATGACCATATGATAAGGGTGCCCAGCCCAAACCCTAGTCGTGACTACCATTTTAAGTATAACTTACGAACACAATGCTAAAAAAGTTTATATCGCATGTGACAATATTAAACTAAAATGTATAAATGTTCAATACAAAGGTGAATCGAGTTGAACTGGACAAAACCGGGGTTGATGGACACACACTTGTCCAACAATCTCCCACTTGTACATCGAAGCCAATTCCCCATACATTTTAAACCCATGCCCTCCATGTGTTTCTCAAACACTCCTGGTAACAAACCCTTTGTCATGGCATCAGACACATTTTCAGTTGTGTCCACTTTGGAGATACTCACGCCACCCTGCTGGATAATCTCTCTGATGAGGTGATACTTCCCCTGCACGTGCTTGTTCCTCTGATGAGCCCTAGGCTCCTTAGCTTGTGCAATGGCCCCTCTGTTGTTACATAACAGGGCAATAGGGCCCTTGACAAGATCAGGGACTACCTCCAAATCTAATAGGAATTTCCTCAGCCAAACACCTTCTTTTGCTGCATCACAAGCTGTAAGGTATTCTGCTTCGGTAGTAGAATCGGTTGTAGACTTTTGTTTCGCACTCCGCCACACAATGACACCTCCACCCATTAGATATACCATCCTGGACATGGATTTTCTATCATCCTTGTCAGTTTAGAAATCCGAATCTGTGTATCCTAATACTGACAACTGATCAGATCCAAAAACCAAGAAATATTTCTTAGTCCTTCTCAAGTACTTGAGGATATTCTTGACAGCACTCCAATGCTTGCATCCAGGGTTAGATTGATAACGACTTACCATACCTACTGCATAGTAAATATCCAGCCTCATACACAACATAGCGTACATAAGACTCCCTACTGCTGAGGCATAGGGAATCCTCTTCATCTCTTCAATGTCTGTCGGAGACTGAGGACATTGAGATCTGGAAAGACTGACTCCATGTTTGAAGGGAATACTTCCCCTCTTGGAGTTCTCCATACTAAATCTGGCCAGGACTTTGTCTATATAGGTAGCCTGTGATAAGCCTAGCATCCTTTTCTGGCGATCTCTTACGAGTTTGAACCCAAAGATATAGCTAGCTTCACTAAGGTCTTTCATCGAAAACGTTGTGGATAACCACTGTTTTACTGATGAAAGGAATCCTACATCATTACCAATCAACAATATGTCATCTACGTATAAAACAAGAAAACATACTGCCCTCCCACTGATCTTCTTGTAAACGTATGGTTCATCCATGTTTTGATCAAAACCAAACGATTTGATTGATTGATCAAACCTAATGTTCCAGCTCCTGGAAGCCTGCTTCAGCCCATAAATGGACCTCTGCAATTTGCACACCTTTCTTTCTTCCTCCAAGGAAGAGAACCCCTCTGGCTATTCCATGTAGATTTTCTCCTGAAGGAACCCATTTAGAAATGTAGTCTGCACATCCATCTGCCAGATCTCATAATCAAAGTGTGTTGCGATAGCCAATAAAATCCTGATGGATTTCATCATCGCTACTGGTGAAAAGGTTTTCTCATAGTCTATACCCTCTTTCTGGGTATAGCCCTTTGCTACCAGTCTCACTTTGAATCTTTTGACCTTTCCATTTGCGCCCTTCTTCCTCTTGAAGATCCATTTGCATCCAATTGGCTTGACGCCAAGTGGTGGATCGACTAGAGTCCAGACCTTGTTGGAATGCATCGAATAAATTTCAGAGCGCATTGCCTCCAGCCACCTAGTGGCATCAACATCCTTTAGAGCCTCAAAGTATGTCATTGGATCATCATCCGATTCAGCCGATACCATGTGGAACTCTTCCACAGTTTCCTCTTCGGTTAGATGAGTTAGCCTGGTGGGTGGTCTAATAGTCCTCCCACTACGTCGAGGTTCCTCAAGTGTTGGTATTTCAATGGGTATGTCAGTTGGTCTCACTTCTAGAAGTGGCGTTTCTGAGCCATCTGATAGCTCTTTTATGACTACTGGTTCGGACCTTTGGGTCATCATTTCTTCCTCCAAAAATATGACATGTTTACTTATAATGACCTTTTGGTCAACTGGGTCATAGAAATAATAGCCTATCGTGCCTTTGGGGTAGCCTAAGAAATAGCATCTCGCAGTCCTGGATTCCAACTTGTTTATCTGTTGCTTTCGCAAATGTGCTATGCAAACCCATACCCTAAGGTGTTGAATACTAGGCTTTCGCCCCTTCCACAACTCAAAGGGTGTCTTGGCTACAGACTTAGATGGAACCCTATTCAAGATATATATCACCGTCTCTAAAGTGTACCCCCAGAAAGAAAGAGGCAACTCACTATAAGTGAGCATCGTCCTGACCATATCCAATAGGGTCCGATTGCGTCATTCGGATACACCATTTTGTTGTGGTGTGCCTGGATTAGTTAGCTGACTAACTATCCCTTGGGATATGAGATGTTCTTTAAACTCATCCGATAGATACTCCCCTCCATGATCTGATCGTAAGGACTTGATGCGTTTATCGAGCTGTATTTCAACCTCGGCTTGGAATTCTTTGAATTTATCAAAGGCTTCCGATTTCCTATGCATCAAGTATATGTAACCATATCTAGAGTAATCATCGGTGAACGTGATAAAGTACTCATACCCATATCTTGCTTGTATGTTTATGGGTCCACACATGTCAATGTGTATCAACTCCAATAGATCTGTGACTCTAGCACCTTTATTGCTAAAGGGTTTCTTGATCATTTTGCCCAGAAGGCATGACTCACAGGTGGGGAATGGTTCCACCCTCAAACTCTCTAAGGGCCCATCCCTCACCAATCTATTGATTCGGTCCACATTTATGTGACCCAATCTTAGATGCCACAGATATGTTGAGTTCACTGGAGCTGCTTTCCGTTTCAAATCAATATTTGAAACAACATTCGTTCTAATAAGGCAATCTAGAAAATACAAACCACTTTGCATATATCCGGATGCCACAAAGAAATTATTAAAACGAATAATCAATTTAGAATTAAAGGAAAAACTATATCTGTCCAAAACAAGTTTTGAAACTGAAACTATCTTCCTCTTGAAAGAAGGTACATAATAGCAATCTTTTAAAACTAAACTAGCAGAACTAAAATTTAAAATAAAAGTTCCCACAGCCAACGCCATGGTCTTAGCTCCAGTGCCCATCCGAAGACGCACTTCATTTCTTTTCAGGTTCCTTGTCTCCTTGAACCCCTACAAATCATTACAAATGTGAACAGTGGATCCACTATCCACCAACCAAGAATTGATCGGTTCAAAAGACAAATTAGATTCATAAAGAACGTGAACATCACATGTACCTTCTTTAGTAGCCTCTGTTTCATCTGGCTTCTTGTCTTTCAAAGTTGCCAAGTAAGCATGACAGTTTCTTTTCCAGTGACCCTCTTTCTTGTAATAGAAGCACTTGCCTTTGCCTTTATTGCCAGACTTCCCACCCTTGGCTTTCAGGGTCTTGCCCTTACTTTCTTTTTTCTTCTTCTTCCCATTTGAAGAAGGTTTTGCCTCAGTTGCATTGACCTCAGCCTTGTCCTTTTTCAGGACGCTTCAGCCTCTACCAGTGCATTAGGAAGCTCGGTGAGCTTCATCTCCTTCTCGAACATCTTGTAGGACATCCTAAAAGGTGCGTAGGCAGAAGTGAGTGATGCTAAGATCACATCAGTCTTGTATCGCAGGCTGAAATCAGTCCCCATGGATTCCAATTTTTCAAATAGATTGATCATTTTCATTACATAATCCATCATTGGAGTCCCCTGGGACTTCTTGGAGTTATGGATTTGACTCACCGCATCAGAATGTGCGTGTGTCAACTGCCTGTTGAACAATTTAGCAAGCTTATCCATTTTACCCCCAGCAGTGCGTATATCCTTGACTGAGTCTACAACTGACTTTTCCAACGATCCTAGGATATAGAGTGATGCCTTGGAATCTCTCATGAGGAACTCTTGCATCTCTTCATTTGCCTCAAAATCGTTCGGTCGGGCTGAGGAGGAACTTGTTCATCTAGAGCTGTGTACATGTCCTTCAAATCAGAGCAACTTAATGCTCCTGTACTCAATCGACATAGTTTGTACCATTAAGTTTGTATTCGCTAATGAGTGTTAACAGTTGGAATTAACAGCAACCATCGTATATTAATCTACAAATGCACAAGTAAATAACCACATGCTAATTAATGACCATTGAAAATAATAAATTGAGCACACACACATCAATGGTCTTTCATGATTTGGGTTTTTCTCATAACCCAAAAGATGAATTGGATACCTACAACCCTTGCATGCATAACTTACCCTGTCGGGAGTCATTATACACACCATGGTAATGTGAACTAAGCTGTCCGCCTTATGGGCTTCCAATATTTTCAGCCACCTGGGTGTCATGTCCAGATCCTGTCGGCTGACATACACCCAAGTCATGTACTTACCTATTGCATTAGTTAGAATCATGGAATCATGAAAGATGGCCCACTGTCGCAGTGCCCTCTCACTATCCATACCCTAACGTATCTAGATAGAGGTAAATATAGATAAATGTGTGACAGAGGTCCTGGCAATGTCCTGTCTGCTTATGCGAGGTCATGTCACACACTTTCTGCATTTATCTTCAATAGGAGGCCATGGACATGTCTATCGATTAAGACTAGTCCATATCATACATGTATTGTGAATAAAGAGGGATTAATTAACACTCACATACATGGATAGATTTAAACAACATAATTAATCAACATTAATTAAAAGTGATTATGGGATGGCGGCATTTTTATCAGAAGCAATTAAAGAACCCTCCCAATAAAAATAAACTAATAACTTTGGGTGCATTTATCATGCCATGGATGCCACGCCTCGATCATCTCCTCCGCCCGATTACGTCTTCAAAGTAGGTGACTTGCATCTCCATAAGCTTTGAGCACCACATGTGGATCACCATCAACATGCCCTGGGAGTCCTAACTTCTCTAAAATTACAATGAAAACCTAGGAAAAATTCTATACACTTTTCTTTCCATAATAATAAAGAAACCCCGCATGGAGAAACCAACCCACCATTTGGGCTGCCCAAGGGGTGGAGTACATTTGTTTATAAAAAAGATAGGGGAGAGAGAGAAAGAGAGAGAAACATCACATCCACCCATAACCCCATGTATCACATACATAAACAATCCATCCATTTATTAGAATGTCATTCCCATAATCACATCATAATATAATTTCATACATGGGCATTAAAGCAAGTAAACCAAAAATTAAAACATGGATTCCTTCAATTGTTGAACCACCACATCGCATGTGATAACATGTATCCAAGCCCATAAAATTAAAATCACATTTTAATTGCAAGTAGGTAAAGAGGGAATCTCTTCACCCATCCTCATCCTCCAAAAAACAAAACAAAATAATAAAATTCTGTTTTAAAAAAAAATTGTTTTTTTTTTATTTTTTATTGTTAAATTGGAGGGAAAACAAGGGGGGTGCATGCAGCCCACATGCGCAGGCTACAGGCACTCCCTGCGCAGCCCATAGGCTCAAGGCCCACGGATAGCAGCCTTGGGCTGCAGGCCGCAGGCCTACTGCCCGTAGGCTAAAGCCCACGGACAGCAGCATGCAGGCCTGCAGCCCTCAAGGGGATGCGCACATAGGCTGGCAATAGGGGGAGGGCGTGTGCAGAGGCTTGGCAGCGTGGGCTCCCCCCCCTCCCCACATATAAATCATGATTAAAAATTTAAATTAATAAAATTAATAATCACTCCTTAATTGGATACATGCTTCAACAATTGGAATAAATAAAACAAACCAAATCCATCATCACATTGGTAGGTTGTTACACTAACAACCTTGTAACTACCCATGTGCATATGGGAAGGTTGTTACAACAATCATATTCTAACCACCCATGTGCCAATTTGCATCCCACTCATGATAATTACATTAAACTATTAATTATCTAATATTCATGGGTGGGAAAGGTGGCTCTGATACCACACCGTTGGCCAAACAACGGTCCAGGGATCAAATCATGATTCCCTAGGGAGACCAAGATATTTATCCTTAGGGTTTTGCACGCCCTGGGTTAGCCCATGATGTCCCATGGGTGCCCTATTTTAATTTTTAGGGCTTCCCATGGTCGCCCATGGGAATCCTGGTGCATCCCTATTAGGGTTTTTCCTTCCCTCATGTGTCCCATAAAATTTATTATCACAGTAGGGACGAAGAAACTCATCCCTAGTCCATCACATGGCAAGGGGGATCCATCCCTAACTCGAATGCGCAGTGAAAAAGGTCGATTCGAGTTTCTTTCGCATCCCATAAATATTAATAATCAATAAACTGAAGGAATTAATGAAGAATTGCTAACCTGGTGAGCCTCAAGTGTTGCTCCTCCAATAGACAGTGGTTCTTCCTCCAGTGAGCGCTCCAAGCAAACAGATCTGAACCTCCAATGATGCTACCAAGGTTCTTTAAGCCAATCCTAGATGCTCTCAAATTCTTCAGCACAAATCTAGGGTTTCACAAACCCTAACTCTCAAACACAGGTGAGAGAAGCAAGAAGAAGAAGAGAGATCACAAGAGGGAGAGAGAAAAACCAAAAACGTAGGAGAGAGAGTGTCTGCTCCAAAAAATGTGGAGAGCTGCCCCCTTTTGCATATTATGGTCCCCTATTTATAATAATAGGGTTTAATTAAATCCTAGATAGATTTAATAGAGCCCTAGTGAGAGTCTGACTCTCTCTCTCTCTCAGTCTGGCAGTTCTGTTTAAACTCAAAGTGCTACACAGGTGAAGAAGCAGAATCTAAAAGGGAAAGTATTAATTAGATTCTTTATTTAATTATTAATGGATAATTATAATTAGCACCAAATCCATTAATTAAATAAAGAGCCAATTAAATTAGCAAATTCCAAATACCTCCCTATATGATTTATCATATACAACCCCCCCACGAATCAACACCATCATTATGGAATCTAGGGCATGTACACATGTACTGCCAAACCCCAATCCATAGTACATGTCCATATAAGAGCGTCTATGCATCCGATCGGGTCCCGTAAAACTCGATAAAACACTTTATTTGAAATAACTATAAATAATGTATCATTTTATATAAAATAAATTTTGCAAAACCATTTCCAAAATGGTATTGGATCCAGATTCTGATCCGACCATGCACAGACAGTTTGTATCTTGGTGTTCCCCAATCGGGCAGTGGTAACCGTGTTGGATAACTCCTTCACTCACAAAACGTTCACGCATTCCCAGAACATCGGCTTTGACTCGCTTGAGTCTCAGTCATTGATGAGCCAAAGAATGCGATCACACTTTGCAGTGACAGGGTTCCCTCAGGTACAGGGTGTCGGTGACACATGTCTATCCCTTCCTACATCTGGCAGTAATACATACATGAGGGAATCGACAAAGTAGATTCTTCGCCAATGCACACATCAAACATGTGAGCACTCGCATTCGTACCCTGACATCACATGTCTAGGCATACCCAATGCGACGACCATATGATAAGGGTGCCCAGCCCAAACCCTAGTCGTGACTACCATTTTAAGTATAACTTACGGACACATAATGCTCAAAAAGTTTATATTGCATGTGACAATATTAAACTAAAATGTATAAATGTTCAATACAAAGGTGAACCGGTTTGAACCGGACCGAACCGGGCTTGATGGACACACACTTGTCCAACAATACAGTCCTATTAGAACCCCTATTAAGGCCTCCAGCTGAATCTCTTTGATTCAAGGATTTCAACCACCAAAGGAAACCCCAAATTTAGATTTTGAGTAATGGATCCTTTAAATTTCTCAATCATTAGATGATGGGCACTTCTAAGACCTGAGTAGACCCTATGGCACCTCCTTCCTAGCCCTTTAGGACTTACAGAACCAAATGAGGCAAAATGGACTGTTAAAGACCTTAAAAATTGCACCTAGGTAGCATCGGATGAGTGTCTTACGTGCATCCGATCCTGCATTCGATGAGGCATGAGCCTGCAGGAAGGATCAGACGCAAGGTCAGATGCAAGACCTATCTGAATCCGACCCTGCATCTGATGCTGTTCTGAAGCTTGTAACTTCTGAAACTTCGGTGGCTTTTCTATGAGGTCTTCCCTACCTTTCCTAACACTCTTCCACACTTCCCTAGGCATCTTTAAGCATACGAAAAAGTGACCCAAGCGGAATCGATTTGTGGATACAAGTTTTATAATGAACAATCGGTGAGTGGGTTTTGGGTGATTGATTGGGATTGCTTACATTCTTATATACATAATATTCATATTGTTCGCATCATTATCAAGCATGTTGCATTTTGCATTTAATCTCTTATTTGATTGATGTGATGATGATGTGAATTGTATATCTTTACTTTCATTGGGTTACGGTGTCGAGTGGTACCACCATCGGAACCCCAGAAATATGTTGACTTCTACTAACACATGTTGTCCCAGTCATACCATTTTATTGTATTTTACCACTTATCAGGATGGGGGTGTGATAGTGGGGGGCTGAGAGTTCGACATGTGGATAAAACTTCGTCCACGTGTCGAGCTCTTAGGACCGCATTGCAGTGCCAAGCTAGATGCCCACATTGCAGAGGATTTTAATCCTAATTAAATGGATACTATATTACACAAACTACCCTAGTACAACCTAACGCGTTTGGTGATGATTGACATCTCTATTCCATGTTAAGGAATATTAATTCTTGTAGAATTGTTATTATAATTTATAACCATATTGTAAGATTATTGTTAAAAACTTATTTAGACTTCTTCAACTATCAAAGATTCCAACATGTATTAAGATAACTAAAAAATTTCCCACAACCGAAGGCCGACTCACCCAATATTTTGAACTGTTGGAGGAGAGAGACCTTAACACCAGTACCACTAAATAATTGATTATTTAAAGAGTAATCTCTTCACTCGAGTGACAAATCCCAATGACGAGTAGATAGATGACTTCGAAATCGCCTGGTCAATGTCATGTCACTAGAATAAGCACATGTGGTTTCTTTTCTTTTCTTGCCTTCCACACATAGTCTAAATATAGAAATATTTTATAACGCAATCTCTAAATCTTAATTTTTTTTTTCTAGTGAACGCGTTCTCTATCTAGGAACGTGTCACTACACCAATGGTAGTGCACAATAAACATCAATTAGAGTAGGATTTCCGCCTTTCATGAAGATGGAGTAGTTATTTTGCTCCATCTTCTGTCTAAGCATAAGAATCACATTCCCAGACAAAATTCTTTTCCCTTTTTTGCTATTATAGGTGTTATATTATAGTATATATTTTGTTTGATAAGGAAATTATAGTATATTTGAGATAATGTTTTCAAGTATTCACTTCACATAACCTTTTTTTTTCCCTCTCTGAAATGTTATTTTAGCTATCGTTGGTTTAAATATCTAAATTTCTCAAATTTTTTTAATGGAGTCAACATTTGAGTGTGATAGCACATAACAATGACTCGTATATGCCAATTCTTAAGCATTTAATCGTATAAAGTTTAAACTTATAGCATTAAAAATAAAATAAAAAATTTAATTTTGGTAATTTTTTATAGGAAAACAATATAATATCTCCTCTAGACCCCGGAAGCTTGTGCCTTTACTAGTTTACTATCCACTTATTTGAGCCACACGAAAAGTTGTCTTCGTCAATCCAACCATTGGATGGATAAAAAAAATTTTATTTGTCAGATTTAAGGTCCTCCATTATTGATTTTAAAAATACTAGAATTACGGAATTACAAGTCTTGACATGTGGCCTTGTACACCAGTTCACTTGGAGCAGGTTATAACAATCACACCACAACATATTTAGCATAAAATTTTATCCTTTAGGTACAGTCACCAAAGGATAAATGAGAGCATGCGCAGAGGGACATGGATGAGATTTTTTATTTTATAGGGGTGGGGTGCAAAATTTTTATGTGCTTCTACTTCTGGGCGCAATGACTATGCGATCAGACAGCGTTCTTTTTCTCAAGTAAAGTGGAAAAAAAAAAAAACATAAGGGAAAATGTTCTTTATGGGGAGGCACAGGTAGGGGTGTAAATGAATAGTCAAAATCTGTTTTCGTATCTGTATCCATATTCGTTTAGCACTATCCAAATCCATCTGAAAGTTAAACAGATGCGGATACGAATAGACTATAGCTATCTGAAAAGCTATATTTACATGTAAACGGATAAAATATCCGATCCGTATCCGTCTCTGTATCGGTTTAGCACTATTCGAAAGCTAATTGGATGCGGATATAACATTATCCAAGTCGAATCCGATCCGTTTACATCCCTAGGCATATGCCATATCCAAACATAGTGGGAGTGAAATGACTACCCTACCCTTCATGAAAGGCGAAAATCCCACTTCCAAGATATTGGCATGCATGCTCTCATTGACTGTCGCACACTCATGGCCCCTACGCTCCACATACAAGGAAGGAGAGAGAATGTCAGAAAGAAGAGAAAATATAAAGAGAGAGAGACAGAGAGATCCCAAGGGCCTATGATACTGGCAGAGTGGCCATTATTTTCCCTTTAAACACTAGAACAATAGACAACTCTAACCGTAGATGTATAAAAGTCAACTGACGGTTACTAAATTGTTTTACACCATAATAGAGTAGTTCAGCTCCACATTCTTGTTTAAATAAATAAAGAAAAAAAAAATAAAAATAGTATGATAGTCAAAACAGAACTGCACAGAAAATGTTGGAAGTATTTCTCCTCTTCTGGTTCTATAGTCACCAGTAGCACCAGTGCCCAGTGGTAATTGATCAATTGTTTCTGTTTTCCATCATGGGTCAATCTCATTACAGTTTTGTATACAGAGTTTGCTAGCAAGAGATGATGAAACCAGTTCAAATCACCATATGAGACTTCTATTAAGGTCCAAGGTCATCAATTTCTCTGCTTTCCATCCTCTGTTTACCTTCTCAATGAATTCCTCCACTCTCCTCCTCAGCTCATCGTCCTCTTCTTTGTCACTTTCCTCTGTACCAACATTGCTGACAAATTCTTCGCCGCCGGGTGAATTTACAGCATTTGACACTTGAGGAACATTTGCAGACAATGATGCTTCAATGTCTTCAGAGGTGAACCCTGCATCTCCTCCTTTCTCCTCTTTCTCAATTCTATTTGGAACTTCATGGGCACAAATGAAACTTTCTTGAGTATCTGATGAATTGGGCTCTGGACCTCTTAAGAGAAGAATGATAATGATCAAATTGCAGAGACCGAAGACAACCAGAGAATTGGAAGAAACCAATGTGAATAGCTCCATGGTGGAATCAAACATGGTTGAATTGAAGAATTTGGTGATGGAGAAGAGAAGATACCACCTGTGTTTGAGAAAGAAAATTGAGACTGGCAGGAGAAAGTTTTAAGTCCTTTTAAAGTCTCTGTTTGTGAATGAAGTGTGCTACGGAAGCTCTTCTCTTTGTTTGCAAAAAGTGAAAAACAAGGAAACAGAAGTGTAGTGTGAAAGCTATTTGGTGTCTTTTTATTTATTGTAGGTGGGAAGCTTCTTGCAACTTTAAGGTGGGGGCATCACATGATCCAGATGATTAAATAACGATAGATCAAGAACAATCACAAGGCAACTACTAGGCCCGTAAACGGATCGGATACGGATTGGATGTAATCGGATTCGGATATTTGCTAATCGAATACGGATACCTCTAAACGGATTCGGATGGATTCAGATGCGGATCAAATTCGGATTTTCGACCATCTGTTTACACCTCTGCCTTGTGTAACCCAAACCTTCCTCCCCTTTTTATTTCTTTTTCTTTATATTCTTTGGATAACAGTTTGTGATTTTACACTCTTGGCCCTAGAATCAGAACATTACAACACGTGCTCATTAAAGAGCGTGTAAAAATAGAATCGTTGCAATTTTAATTTCGAAATTGAAAGGGCTTCTAACCTATTTCAGTATTTTTCTTTCATTTGATTTCTATTTCACTGAAATAAAGTGTAAAAATCAAACCAAACAATATCCGAAATCAAAATAACCCCATGAAATTGAAATAGAAATCAAACCAAAATAGCCCTATGTCTACGGTGAAATGAGATATGCTTCACTATCAAAAGAGAATAGGGTTGCAGTTGCTCGTCCTCACACCTCTCTCAAATTACTCGTCCTCACACCTCTCTCAAATTACTTACAAAGAAAGAACCCTCTCGCTAGAAATTTATAACGAGTCCCTATATTAGTCCACTAATACAAATGACGGAATACAATACATCGTACCCCAACCAAGGTTTTAGTAATTAGTATCGGTATCGGTCTCTACTGATACCAATCCAGATCGACCGTATCAATCTGGATCAGCTCTGTTTTTATTAAAAAATTAATTTTTGTTCTTTATTTTTTACTCCTATCTGTACCGATTCATCGATACAAGATCAATCAAGAATCAAAACCGATAACTATACGAATCTGTCGAATCGACCGATCCGATTCCTCAAACCATGGGCATATTAGATTCCATCCACTAATCAACTCCCTGAAGCACTCCCCCAAGGGAGAAGTGCCAACAACCAGCCCTGAATTGGCACTGAAGTCCTATTTGACAACCAAAAAGGGGATTGATTAAGAGATTATCTATTCACCATGGGTGGAGGGAAACTTCATCATTTTTGTACCCTAATTTTTAAGACATTTCATCACTCCATAATAGAATGCCTAGAATTTTTTTCTTTCATATTTTCTAATCAATTTTCGATCTAATTAAGTGGAACCCCTTATACACAAACTACCCTAATTCAATATAACATTATTTATAAACATCTTGTAAGATTATAATTATAAGCTTAATTAGACTTCTTCAACTACCAAAGATTTTAACTCCATCATGTTAAAAGACAACCATAAAATTTCCCACAACCGAACACCCGCTCACCCCAATATTAAGATCTGTTTGAGTGAGTTAGAAGAGAGAGAGAGAGACCTTAACACAGATACTTAATAATTTGATTATTTAAAGAGTAATCTCTTCACTCAAGTGACAAATCCCGATGATGAGCAGTTAGATGACTTTACAAAATTTCCTGGTCATTGATATGTCATCAGAATAAGCATGTGTGGTTTCTTTTCTTTTCTTGCCTTCCAAACATAGCCTAAATATAGAGATATTGTATAGTGCACTCCCTAAATCTTAATTATAGTACTTTTTACATTATATTTTCAAGTACTCACATCACATACCTTTATTTTTCTCCCTTCGAAATGTCAATTTAGTTGTCGTCAAATTATTTGAGCCACACGAAAAATTGTCATGGTCAATCCAACCATTGGATGGATAAAATATTTGTCATATGTAAGATTTGACGTCCACCATTATTGACTTCAGAAATACTAGTATTGTGAAATTTACCAATCTTGATATGTGGCTTCGTACAATTTTTTAAAATTTGTTAATATTTTATTATATGTAGCCTTGTACACCCCGTTCTCCGGAGAAGGTTATAACTATCAAGTGACAACATATTTGTAGGGGTGCGTTAAGAACTCGTGGTGGAGTCCTAGGGTTATCCTGTGGTAAAGTTGGACAGGTCTAGGGTGTGTTTACAAGTGAAACAACATCTCAAAGTTGATGAGGCAATAACCGACATCGACCCGAGATGGCAAAGTGTTCTAAAATTGATATAATTATTCTCTCGCTGGTGAACTAATCAACCAAACACCAACCTGAGATGGTAGTGTTTAAAACTGAATTTGCATTCTCTGGTTGATGAACCAAATAACTAGGACATCGACCGAGATGCACAAGAGCCCTGCACTGCGTGAGAACATAATTTCTAATGGGGTTTTGGGGCTAACCACATTCAATTAACCGAGGATGTTGTTTGTGTGATCTTTACTATAAATGGGACCATCCAAAACCAAGGTCAGGCTTACCTTGAAGTTGGAATCAAGAGATGGGTTTACTCAATTCCTCTCAATAAAGAAATTAAAAGAATCCATAGGTTTAGAGAAGATTAGGCAAGAGAGACCCTGCTTCTCCTGGAGAAGGTTATAACTATCAAGTGACAACATATTTGTAGGGGTGTAAATGAATAGCCGAAATTCGTTTCCGTATCCGTGTCCGTGTCCGTATCCGGTTAACACTATTCGAATCCGTCCGAAAGCTAAATGGATGCGGATACGGTTAGGCTATAGTTATCTGAAAAGCTATATTTACATGTAAATGGATAAAATATCCGATCTGTATCCGTATTAGTATCCAATTAGCACTATCCGAATCCGTCCGAAAGCTAAACGAATGCGGATACGGATAGACTATAGCTATCTGAAAAGCTATATTTACATGTAAATTGATAAAATATCCGATCTGTATCCGTGTCCGTATCTGTTTAGCACTATCCGAATCCGTCCGATAGCTAATCGGATGTGGATATAGCACTATCCGACCCGAATCCGATCCGTTTACAACCCTACATATTTGGTATAAAATTTCATCCTCAGGTAGAGTCCATCAGTTTTCATCCACATGTTAAATTTCAATTCAAATGAACATTTACATTTGACAAAAAAAAATTCAAATCTGTGAAAAAGAAATAGAAATGAAGAAACATATTAGTTCAACGGTTCAAAATACATAGGAAATACAAGGTAGTCCATATATATGATTTAGTCAAAATGGTGATCTATCATACCCATGGGTTCAGAACTTCGGATTGACCACATGGACTATCCATGTGGCTAAATTACAACTGCTCCTGCAAGTTGCTTTGGTAAAAGTAATGGAGGTTTTATAACACTTTAGCATTATATTCACTACTTAGATCAGAATATTTATAAAACATATTCTAATCATTTATTTTTGATCGTTTTAATATGATTTATAAGGTCAAACATACTCAACTATAAAACCACACAAAAAAAATTTGTGCAAAGCCCACATTCGAGCCAGAGAGAGACCCGGCCTATTTATTGATAAGTACCTACAGCTACTACTTCTATAGTCAAGAAGGTGGGGTTGGGGGGGGGGAGTTGATCACTCGACACCCTGGACGACACCACTCCTGCAAAATATGAGCTTCATTGAATCTGTCATGTGAAATCAGGCATCATTGAATTTGGCCTTTTACGCATGTTTCGAGGCGTAACAACCCATCGTAGATTGACCACAGTACTTTCAAGATTAGAAGTGAGATCACGCTTCACCAATAACATGGAGAACAACAAATCATCTCTTGTCAAATTTTTTTTAGGAAGTGTTTGTTGTCCAATCATGTGGCTCCTGCATCAACGTGGGACCAATGAGGCACGTAGGGGTATCCAACAGAGGGCAAAGGAACACGATCAGACAGCGATCGATCTTTTTCCCAATTTTTTTAATGAAAAAAAGGTTCTCTAGCTAAGCCCTTAGAGTTCACGTACACCTTTTTTCTCTCTATATATCTGTCTTTTATATATGAAATGACCTTGTTGCCCTTCTATATATAAAACTGTTTTGACATATTTCATTGGTATCCTCCTTTATGCCTCTCACTCATAGAACTCTGTTTTTTTTTTTTTTTAAAAAGAAAATAAACTTCTACTCTTACCTTAAAAAAAAAAGGTCATATCCAGTGCACAAGGCTCCCGCGTTTAACAGGGTTTGGGAAAGATCAAATGTACGTAACTTTACCCCTATTTTCAGAGAAGCTGTTACCAGGACTTGAACCCGTGACCAAGCATTCAGCAAGTAAACTTCAACTCTTACCTTGTAACACAAAATATGCATAAGTGGAATCAATCTTAGCCACCTAGGGAAGATGGGTGGGAATGTTGTGGGATTGAGTCCTACAGTGTAGTGGGTTGGGGATCAAGGGTGGGATTTGTACTTTTCCAATGAACAATAACTTAAGATAGGATAAGAGTGAGATTTTCAAGTATCTCGTCGACAGACAAAACATTTAATGTTGTTCCCTGAGCTTTTGCAAGTTCACCACCCAGGTTAACCAAATAAATTAATAAGGTTGGGGTGGGATTTTGAAGTGCCACACTAGTAAATTTTTTCACCCAGATTCTCCCATCCCATCTAAGTCTTTGTCAAACAAACGGCCCCTAAAATCACCTTTTCATATGGCAGAAATCATCAAATGGAGTCAAGTTTGCATAGTAGTTAAAGATTATGTATTGTACTTGTTGACCCAGTCTAGACACAATCAAAGAAAAAGAAAACATAAATGCTTTTACAGGTCTCAACACCAATATAAGTTCAGGGAGAGGAATAGCTGGGAGCATGGAAGAAAAACTCGATCGAAACCTGTCGAAACCATTGAGTTAACTCGGTTTCCTAGGTTTTCAAGACGAATTGAAGGGGGATTTTATAAAATTCCTGGATTCGATCGGGTTTCGATGGTTTCGACTGATTTCGATCATGTTTTAGTGGTTTCGACACATATACCCAACAAAACTAGGGAAAACTTGACTCGAAACTAGGACAGACAGGTTTTAACTAGGACAGACACTTAGTAAATGTTTTTGTATTTGGATTTCATTTACTTAAGATATTATTCATAAATAAGCAAATACCCCTCTGTTTGAATCCAATAAAAATAGTTAAAAAAATCAAATTCCAAAAGATAAGAACGTCCATCTCCCCAGTTCAAGAACAAAAACTGAATTTTCGATAGTAGGTGCAATTTTCAACTTTCTAATGTTGAGGTTTTTTTCAAATATAAAAATTTCATAAATCTTAATATGATAAAACATTGCTAAAAATCAAAAGTGCGGTAAAATATTCATTTATTTTGATGTCCAAAAAATATTTTCATTCATAGCGATTTTGACAGCATTCACGCACACCAAATTAAGTTTGATCAGTACATAACTCCTTCAATATAAATCAGATTTAAGCAATCTTGGACTTGTTGGAGAGCTATCAAAACAAAGCTTTCTAACAAATCTAAGTTTGCTTAAATCTCATTTATATTGAAGAAGTTATGTTCCGCTCAAACCTTATTCAATACCATGTTCAAGAACAATATACAGTATCAAACTTGGATAAAAATCACTAGTAATATTTTTAGTGTTCTCTATGTGAAACTAATGCATGGATTGAGTTTAAAATGTCAAAAATAGGCAACACAATAAGTATCAAGGCAAAAAAAAAAAAACAACTTATGAGCCTCAAAACCAAGGTTCGAGTTAGCTTGGAAAAAGTCCCAGGTTTCGACCGAGACGAACTCATTTTCTTGCTTGTCAAAATCTAGTCGAAACCCGAGTTTTAGAACCTTGGCTACGAGGTGATACTTATAGGGGTGGGGGGCAAGGTTCAAAATCCAGGTATCAAACTCGAGATCGGTCATGGTCGAAACCTTTTCAGATCGGGATCGAATCGGCCAAAATCATTTTTTTATGGATCGGGTCATGTGTTGGCCAGAGTTGGTGGGTGTTGTGATCTAGGGATTGAATCGGCCAATATTATCTGGATCGGATTGGTCAAAATCAGTTGGTATCGGTCAAGATAATATAAAACTTAAAAAAAAATACTTAAAAACTTTGAAAAATGTAAAAAAATATATTTAGTTGGATCCAACCGAGTTGGGCGATCCAATCAACGATCCAGTCAAACCTTGTTGTATTGATCAAATCTCGGGATCGACCTCGACCAATATCGATCCGATACGACCACTATCGGCCGATCCAATCCGATACCTCAAACCATGGTGGGGGGGGGGGTACAGAACATCATACAAGAGCAGGGGCATAGGTCATTTAAAGTGGGGGGAGGAGGAAGGAAGAGAGAGAAACAGTGGCACTAGCTTGCATTACGCGGGCGGTGTGCCCAGTCTTTTCCCATAAGTTTATTAATTATGACAACATATTACATCTATGATTTTTCATGTACAATATCGAACATTAATACTTGAGATTCCTTCACCAAAAAACAAAAACAAAAAAAAAATAAAAAAATATTGAGATTCAAGCAGCAAAAAACAAAAAAAAAAAAAAAAAAAAAAATATTGAGATTCAAGCAGGCCAGGAACGTCCCCAGACTTATTAATCAAAACTTACATCCCCAAACTTAAAAAACCTGCAAGGGAAAATAAAGTAAAGAAAAGGAAGTACTTTGTGTACGTAGTTATTTACAACTAAACACCAACCAGATAAAATCATGGAATTGAACTCCAATAGCAACTCTATGTTGGAAGCATCTCCATCAACCATTCAGCTCTCCATGCCGCATTGATTTTCGCTATGAAATCTTCTATTCTCTTCTCTAAATCATCATCTCCTTCAACTTCACTATCTAAATCATCGACTTCACTTCCATCATCATCATCATCATCATCATCATCATCATCATCATTATCCTCTTCATAACCATCACAACCATGAAAACCCTCATCCTCATCCTCGATATCTTCCTTCTTGTTTGCTTCTCCGTTCTCCTCCTCCACCTCAAAATGTTCAGATGAAGAGATAGACTCAAACCAATCAAAATCTCGGTGAGATGATGACGATGCCGAGTTTTCCAAAAGGATGGCAACAACAATCAAGTTGCAGACGAAGAACACAAACACAGGACTCGACTTAGCCTTCATGATCAATTCGTAAGTGGAATCAATAAAACTCTGATCTTGGGAAACTGATGGGATCAAAGAAAAGAAGAAGAGGATCAGAGTCACTCCAAAGCACAAAAGAAGAAGTGCAAGTTCAAGAATCCCATCCAACTTCATGCCTTTCCAGGCTTGTGGTACAACTAAGCCTGAGCGCTTGTCTCATCATTACTTATAGCGGAACTTTAATTTCTTGGAAAATTACTAAAATATTAACAGGGATTCGTATCCTATTTTTGTAAGTTTTCTTGTAGACTTTAGACTTGAACCAAAGTCAGCTCACAAAGTAAATTAGATGAGGATTACCATGAAATTTATTAGCATTAGGGCTTAGGGGTATGTTCTTGTAGAACCCAGATCCTCTCCAATGATATTTAATCATCAGAGTTAGAGTCAATCTCCCACCATCCAGAGGGTGTGATCCCCAGAATCCAAATCCTCTCCAATGACATTTAATTATCAGATCATCACCTATGGAGGATGAAGGGTCATAATTATTCTGCTTCCTATCAAACAAATGAAATTGATTAAGAAATTCTCTCTTTATCATGGGTGAAAGAAAATTCGATCCTTTTTATATCATGATTTATCAAACATTTCATCTTCGGCTCAGTTGTATTTCATTTCTACTTCATTTCTACTTCATTTTGAATCTAATTAAGTGGCACCTATTACACAAACTACACTAATCCAACCTGATGTGTTTAGTGATGATTGACATCTCTATTCCATAATTAGGAATATTAATGCCATGTAGGATTATTATTATTATTATTATGATTTATAAACATCTTGTAAGATTATTATAAGCTTACTTAGACTTCTTCAACCATCAAAGATTATTTTAACTCCAACTTGTTAAAAGATAAACCACAAAATTGGTCACAACCGAAGACCCACTCACCCCAAAATTTTCAACTGTTGAAGTGAGAGACCATAACAGCAGTACTTAATTAATAATTCGTGATTACTTGAAGAGTAATCTCTTCACTCGAGTGACAAATCCTGATGACGAGCAATAGATGACTTAGAAATCGCCTGGTCACTGTTATGATTTTTTTCTTTTCTTGGCATCCAAACATAGCCGAAGTATGGAGATATTGTTGAGAGCACTCCTTTAAATCTGTACTTTTCTATTATTGGTGTTTAATTATAGTATCTTTGAGATTATCTTCGTATAATGTTTACCCTTGTTGCATTAAAAAAAAATTATTAGCTTATAATTTTTACTAAGGAAAACAATATGATGCCTTCTCTAAGCCCAGAAGCCTTTGCATTGACCGGCTACTTATTTGAACCACTAAAAAGATGTCATTGTCATTCCAACCATTGGATGGATAGAATATTTGTGAAGTCGACCATCTATTGACTTTAGAAATACTGGCATTACGGCATTTACATGCATGATTTTAGAAATTGGTGTTGGATCCGTCGATTTGTATCGGTATTGACAGGGGCGATACCGATTCCTGGCCAATCCTATATCGATGAATTTCATACAAACCAAGGGTAAATTGGTAAAAACAATTTTTAAATAAACCGAAAGGCAAATTCGTCAAATATAGGTCGATCCAGATAGGTATTGATACCAATACCGATTCGTAAATCCCTGTTTAGTAGATCGCATTCTTAGGTATCTCAAATCGTGCCCTGGTCGAGGTGTTTTGATGAAGAACAATGGGAACACTGATATTGTTGGATACACTGATGTTGACTGGGCAAGGAGCCCTATGGATAGGAAGTCAACTACTAGTTTTTGTACTTTCGCAGGGGGAACCTTGTTACTTGGAAAGCAAGAAACAAAAGGTGGTTGCTCGGTCCAGGGCAGAAGCCGAGTATAGGGCCATGGGTGCAGCTACAAGTGAACGCATTTGGCTTCGTCTTCTCCTTCGGCAACTTGGGTTTGAAAATGTTTTGGGTACTCCATCTAAATTGTTCTGTGACAATCAAGCTGCGATCCATATTGCAGCAAACCCAGTTTTTCATGAAAGAACAAAACATATAGATGTAGACTGCCACTTTGTCCAGGAGAAACTACAAGATATATAAGACTATTGAGACTCCTTACGCTCGAAGCAAGGATCAACTCGCTGATGTTTTCACCAAGGCTCTGTTGAAAGGAGACTTTCAGGTTTTGATTTCTAGGTTGACCTCCGAAGAGTGTTAACTAGAATCAATCAGCAGAGGTTCACACGGCTGGAAGGATTGGATCTCCAGCAAATCTCGGTTTTAATCTGGTAAGGAATCAAGCCATATTGAGTAACGATTGTAACTACCATAAAGGAAAATGTACCAAGCTATATTCTGTGCCTATTAAAGTGAAAGAATCCTCCCCTAGAAAAATAAGTTGAAAGGGGGAGCTTTAGCACCGTGGATGTAGGTCTTCTTCATGGAGGACTGAACCATGTTATTTGTTGTGTGCATTCTTCTCCTCTCTCTTTTTTATTCTCTTTTCTCCTTGTTGTTCACTATTAACAACTGAACCATATGTATTGATAAATGGCCTTGTACACCAATTCAAGTGGAGAATATTACAAGGACAGATTATAGCTGCCATATATGAACATATTTGGTACAAAATTCCATCTTTTGGTAGAGTCCACCGTCCTCGTCCATCTTACATATGACAAAAGTATGAGGAAAAGGCTGGGGAAAAGGTTGGGCACACTGTCGGTGTACCATAAGCTAATGTTCACTTTGTCTATCTTGATCTTTTTTTCTCATTTGAAATGATCCCCTAGTGGTGTGAGGTATTTTGGAACATACTAAAACCTTAGGAGGGGTTTGTGAACCCTAGGGTGGTGGGTGAACCGTCCTCTATGGGTGAAAGAAAACTTTTTCCAAAATTGAGCTTCATTGAATCTATCTTGTGAAAAATATTTAAACCGCCTTGATAAGTTTATCAAGAAAGATCGTTCTTAAGTTTTGGAGTTCACATCCTCACTTCCGCCTGCCCCTACTTCCGTGTGCGCCCGACACACATCAAGGCGTGCAAAGACCGCCTTACCCCTGTCCGGGCGCCTTGCCTGAACTGGGGTAAGGCAGTCTTTGCGCGCCTCGATGTGTGTAGGACGCACACGAAAGTAAGGGCAGGCGAAAGTAGCGGATGTCGATTCTATGTTTTGCCTAAGATCATTCAATAATAATACTATAGTATAAATGCTCCACTTTATCTACCATTCAGAATCTAGTGAACACCGTCTTAGATTCCATCAAGTAAAAAATCCAATGGTCAAAGAAGTCCGTTAAGGCAGATTTTGATTGGGACTAGTTTGTGCTTGGATAGCTTCTGAGAATTTTGATGTAAAAGAAAAATCTAAATGGTCCTGATAGGTTTTTCTATACTTTGTATTGGTGGTCAACTGGGCGTGTGTCGAGATGTGCATAGGCACACATCCCAGCGTGGGTCCAATCAGCCTATCTGTTGGATGCTCACTGGGCACTTCCTATGCGATGGGGTTTGTTGGAGAGGAGTTTGATGCCTAGTTTTGTGGGAAAACGAGGAGATGGTCAAAATGCAAGGTGGATCATGACGACTAAGGGTAGTGGAAGTTTTAAAAAAAAAATACCTGCTTCTGATTCTCTATGAAGAAGGGAACAAATTGTCTGTTGTTAATTTTTTTTTGATAGAGTTTTCTTTAAGCCAATATAAAGGGGAATCCCTTGACTTTGACTTTTGGATGGGCGGGTTTGGAAAGGGTATCTCACAATAGTAGAAGGGTATGTTCGACCATCATAAATAAGGAGATATTTTAGGATTCTAGGATGGCGGTTGAGAATCTAACTCCTCTCAGGTTCCCTGTCCGGTCAGGTTCGTAGGTTCCTCTCATAGGGGGTTGGAAATGATGACCTCACCCCTTGCCTGAGCACACTGCCCGGGTAGGGTGAGGTTGTCATTTCCACCCTCCCTATGAGAGGAACCTACGAACCTAACCGGGCAGGTAACTTGAGAGGAGAAAAATTCGGCGATTGAATCCTTCCCATATGGTGAAGGAAAACTTTCTACAATTAAGGTTCTCTAAGCCATTGGAGTTCACTAACACCTTTTCTCTCTATCCTTTCCTCTTTACATGAAATGACCTTGTTGCTCTCCTATGTATAAAATGATTATGACGCACCTCATTGGTATTGCTCCCCTTATACCGCTTGCTCATAGAACTCTTTGCTTGTAACACAAAATTTGCATAAAGGAATCCATCTTCATCACCTATGGTGGATATGTTAGGAACTTGGGTCTCATCCTTAAAAGCTAGCAGTTAAGGAGAGGGTGCCCAAATACCTATTAACCCACCCACATCCCCTTGCATAACCGATGTGAAACTATTCTTTTTGCCTTGTGCGTGGATATCCCAACAATCTCCCCCTTCACACGGATGGCAAACACATGGAGCCTAAGATCCTGATCTCCCCCTCCACACGGGAGCTGACGTGGAACCTGAGATCAAATCTCGAGAATCCTCGGCCAAACGGGAATTTTCATGCCCCAGCTCTGATATCACTTGTTAGGAACTTGAGTCTCATCCTCAAAAGCTAGTCGTTAAGGAGAGAATGTCCAAGTACCTATTAATTCACCCACATCCCCTTTCATAACCAATGTGGGACTATTCTTTTTGTCTTATGCCTGGATATCCCAACAGGATATGTATAGGTGTATTTATAACATGTAACCTTCTTTTGATTGTCCTTTGTCTTATTTACAAAAAGGAGAAAGAATACCACTCGGTCGCACCAGACATGCCGTCCCTGCCCCCTGACACAGGGGTGTTCTAAATGACAGGTGCACCCTTGGTCATGTTCGGGGTTCTAAAGGGTGTAGCGGTCATTTTGCACGCCCCTTTGTTAGAGCACATGGGCGTCATGCATTGCACGCATCTTTCCTTTATAAAATTGTGTTCTTTAAATTATTTAAAGGTAAAGAAGGGTCTTCAAAATAATTTAAAAATAACCCACTAACGTGTCATTCTCAAGAGTTGTCAACTTGTCATTGAATTGCACAGTTTTTTAGCACACACATGTAATGACAAGATTTTAACCTTGCTAAAAGAGAGCAAATTAGTGAGATTACATTAGTTGACACTTGTCAAATAAAAAAATATTTATACATATATATAAAGAAAAGTTTTTTTTTATTTTTTATGAGCAAACAGTGTGGGTTTTTTATTCATTTTTAAAGGAGAGAAATAATAAATAGGAAAATCTTTGCGAGCTGCCATAGGCTTCCTTGCTTGCTCAATGAACCTTGATCATCCATTAGATACTCTTTTTTATCACATGGAAAATTAATAAGACGGATGGACCTAAATTTTGTGGATAGATAGAACCCCTAAGTCTTGTATTCACATGTTAATTTTCAATCCAAAGAGATTAAGGTTAGAATTTTTTTTACGGGCTAAAAGAAAAAAGAAATACTTTTACAGTCTCAACACCAATATAAGGTTTTTTTGTTTTTTTGATTTTTTTCTTGGTCAAAATCACACGCGAGATCAAAAGAGTTAACGGACCTTTCAAGCCGCAGAATGTAAATAAACACACACACTCAACCACCTGATGTAGGACTAAACCCCACCGTGGAGGGTAAGCCAATGTAAATCTATTGATTACGACTAAATATCATCATAATTTTACATCCATGATTTTCCATGTACAATATCATACAACAGTACTTGAGATTGAAGCAGGCCATGAACGTCCCTAAAGTGGACGAACCAGACTTACTATTAATCAACAAAACTTACAATCCCCAAACTTAAAAACCTGCAAGGGAAAGTAGTAAAGAAAAGGAATTGAACTTCATGCTTCCAATTCTATGTTGGGAACTTCTCCATCAACCATTCAGCTCTCCATGCCCCCATTGATCTTTGCTATGAAATCCTCTATTCTCCTCTCCAAATCATCATCTTCTTCGACATCACTATCTAAATCATCATCGTTATCCTCTTCATAACCATCATAACCATGAAAATCTTCATCCTCATCCTCGTCGTTCTTGTTGTTGCCATCGCCGATATCGTCCTTATTGTTTGCTTCTCCCTTCTCCTCCTCCTCCACCTCACCATGTTCCGACGAAGAGAGAGACTCAAACCAATCAAAATCTCGGTGAGATGATGACGATTTCGAGTTTTCCAGAAGGATGGCAACAACAATCAAGTTGCAGACGAAGAACACAAACACAGGACCTGACTTAGCCTTCATGATCAATTCGAAAATAGAACCAAGAAAACTCTGATCTTGAGGAACTGATGGTAACAAAGAGATGAAGAAGAAGAGGATCAGAGTCACTGCAGAGCACAAAAGAAGAAGTGCAAGTTCAGGAATCCCAGCAGGGTTCATGCCTTTCCAGGCTTATTCTGTATGTAGTGGTTCTATTTACAAAGGAAAGTTAGTGATATTTGTAACTAATTAACCCTGTGCGCTTGTCTCTTCATTACTTATAAGCAAATCTGTAACGAGTTGACAAAGGGAGGAACTTTTCTTGGAAAGTTAACTAAAATATTATTAACTGGGATTCCTTCGTATCCTATTTTTTTATAAGTTATCCTGTAGACTTAAGACTTTGGACAAAATCAGCTCACGAAGTAAACTCTTTCCTGGTCATTGATATGTCATCAGAATAAGCACATGTTGTTTTCTTTTCTTGCCTTCCAAACATACCCTAAATATAGAAATATTATAGACTACATTCCTTAAATCTTAATTTTTTTTTTTATTTTTTATTATAGGTGTTAAATTATAGTATTTTTTTACATTATATTTCCAACTACTCACTCCACATACGTTTAATTTTTTTTCCCCTGAAATGTCAGTTTAGCTGTCTTTGGTTTAAATATCATAGATTTGGAATCAACTTTATAAAATTTCACACAAATCACACACCAATCCCAAAAAGTGATTACACTTTCATCACAAAAAAAACTTTATAAGATTTGAATGAGTTATACTGCTAAACATTTGACTGTGATAGCTAATAAGAGTGTCTCGCTTTCCCAATTTTAAAGCATATCATCGCAAAAAATTTAATCTTATTACATTAAAAAAATTTAAAAAACAAAATTTATTGAGTTATATTCTCTACAAAGGAAAACATTATATGTATTTTCTAGGCCCCTGAGAAGTCTTTCATCGTCCGATTATTTGAATCACACGAAAAGTTGTCATGGTCAATCTAACCATTGGATATGTCAGATTTGAGGTTCACCATTATATAGAATTTACAAGCCTTGACATGGCCTTGTCAATTTTTATTTATTTATTTTTTTTAAATATTTTGTGCATCCCGTTCCCTTGGAGCATGTTACAAGGGCAGGTTATAACAATCATGTGACAACATATTGGGTATAAAATTTCATCCTTACGTAGAGTCCACCAGTTTTCATCCACGTGTTAGAAATGAAGAAATATAATGGTTTAACAGTTCAAAATACATAGGAAAAGTTTAATACAAGGTAGTCCATATGATTTAGTTTAGAACAGTGACCAATCACAAGGTTGATCTATCATACCCATGGGTTCAGAACTATAGATTGACCACATAGATTATCCATGTGGCTAACTTGCAACTGCTCTTCTAAGTTGCATTGGTTATAGTAATGGCCATTTTATAATACTTTAGCTAGGGCTGCAACAAGGTTGGGTTGGGACGGGCTTTTTAAGACCCCAGTCCAATCCTGAGTTGCATATCCTGGCCCTGACTTAGGGCTAGAAAAATCTAACCCTAACCCGCCCTCAGTGTCGAGTCGGGTTGACACTGATTGGACCTGACCATGGGAGGGAAGGGAGATGCATGAGCTGGTCAGGTTGGAAAAAAAAAAAAGAAGAAGAAGACAGAGTTGGGTTGGGCTGGGCCGAACTCAGTCCGAGGCCTCAACCTTGACCTGGCCCGGCCTAGACCTAACTCAGGGCTAGAAATTCCCAACCATGACCCGCCCTTAGGACCAAGATATCTTAATCCAAACCCTATTCGAGCTCAGGGAGGGTCAGGGCAGCCTCGGGCTGTCAGGGCCAAACTTGCACCCCTAACTTTAGCCTTATTTTAACTAATTTGATCAAAAGATTTATAAAAATAATCTGATCATTTCTTTTTTTATTTTTTTGATATAATTTATAAGGTCAAACATACTCAACTATAAATCCACACACAAAAAAAAAAATTGTGCAAGGCCCACATTGGAGCCAGAGAAGGACCCAAGAGGGGCCAGACAAGGGACACTAGGCCCACTTATTGATAAGTATCTACAACTACTATTATAGTCAAGAAGGTGGGGAGGGTGGGTTGGGAGCATGGTTCATGATCTTGGTATCGGCTGGATTGGATCGGGATCGCCCAAATTCTGGCAAATATGACACTTTTGTCCTTGTTTTCTTATTAAAAAATCAATTTTTTTACATTTTTACCCCTATCCGTACAACTAGATCAGATCGATAACGGGATCGATCTCAACCGATACTGATCCAATCCAGCCAAAATCTGCCAATCCGATCCGATACCTCAAACCATGGTTGGGAGTCGATCACTCAACACCCTGAACTTACACCACTCCGACTAAGTGGAGGCTTGCTACTGAGCTAGAAGCTCATCCCCCACAAAATTTGAGCTTCATTGAATCTGTCATGTGAAAAATATCCTATCATTTGCTACTATTCAGAAGTACACCGTCTGAGATTCCATCAAGTAAAATCCAAATGGTCAAAGATGTCCGATAAGGCAGATTTTGAAGTGGGTTCCAGAAATTCAATGTGAGACAAATTTGTTTCGTACTAAGAATTTTGGTGTAAAAGAAAATTCTAATGATCCTGATAAGTTTTCTTCTGTGTTTTTTTTGGGGGTAAAGCTGTTAAGTGAACAAATCATCTCTTGTCAAATTTTTTTGAGGAAGGATTGGTTGTCCGATCGTGTGATCCCTTCACCAGCATGGGGCCAATGAGGAGCATAGAAGTATCCAATAGAGGGCAGGGGAACATGATCAGACAGCGATTCTTTTTCCAAATTTTTTTAATGGAAAAAGGTTCTTTGAATCCTTAGAGTTCACTAACACCTTTTTCTCTCTACATATCTGTCTTTTACATATGAAATGATCTTATTGCCTTTCTATGTATGAAATCGGTCTGATGTATCTCAATGGTATCCTCCTTTATGCCGTTTGCTCATAGAAATCTTTTATATTTTAATTTAAACGTCAACCCTAACACAAAATTTGCATAAGAGAAATCAATCTTAACTACCTATATATATAAGCCAGATCCCTGAAACAAAAAAGCTCAAGAGAAAATATGAGGTGGGAATTGAACCTTTCAAACTTGGAGGATTGGCATTTGTACAAGCTGTGATCTATCTCTTTCCTTGGTCAGAGTAAAACTTCGGTTTTCTTTAATAATGAACCGTTTCACTCGACGGACAGTCGAGTGGTTAAAGCGAAATGTTAGTCGAGTGACCAAAGAGAAATGCTATTGGCATCTTTTGAACATGTTCAGCTTCCAAAATTCTTGGAGTCCTACAACGTTTTGATTGTCTTGTCTTATTACCAAAATTAAGTTCTTCAAGTTATGCGTAAGAGAGTGTCATCAAAATAATTTGAAAATGATATACCAATATATCATTCTCAAGAATTGTCATTGACTTCCAGGATTTTTGAATATACTTGTGAAATGACACTATTTTACCTTTACTATGAGAGAAATTAAGTGTGTTATACGTGGAGAGAAAATTAATAAAGTTACATTATTTGACACTTAAGGGGTATCAATTAGAAAATCCTACATGTATAAGGAAATGTTTTTTTCTTTTTTCTGTTTTTGAGCAAACAACATGTTTTTTTATTAGTTTTTTAAAGAGAAAAAAATAATTAGAAAATCTCTAGGAGTGGGCAAAGGTTTCCATGCTTCCTCAGTGATCCCCTCTCCCATATATACACATGCTCATCCAAATACTTTTTTTTTGGTCACATGGAAAATTAAAAAGTTGAAAGGACCTAAATTTTGTAGAAACTTAGACCCCTATGTCTTATGCTCACATGTCAATTTGCAATCTAAATAAATCAAATTTGTCAATTGACAAAATAAAGTATTGAAATTTAAGAATCATAAAGAATTTGCAGATATGGAGGGGTTGGAAAAATATACACAGAAAGAAAATTTTCTTAGAAGGGTGAGTAAATAATTGAATTTGAGTATGAGATGTTACAACTTGGGCTACAATAGGGTTGGGTCGGGTTGGGTTGGGCTTTATAGAATCCTAGCCCAACCCTATGTCCCCTTAGCTGAGCCCAGACCCGACCCGGCCCTGACTCGGGGCCAGAAAAAACCAACCCTGACCCGTCCTCAGAGTCGGGCCGGGCTGACCATGATTGGCCCTGATCATGGGGAGGGGAAGGAAATGCATAGGCTGGAATGGGTCGGAGAGAATTATCAATTTTACATAAAATAACACTATAATAAAATGTATTATAACATTTATTGTCTTCATGTATAATATATTATATAACAAAATGTGGGTGAGGTTTAAAGTTTATAATATATATATATTATATCAATATATATTTGTAGTATAACTTAAAATAGGGTCGGATAGGGCCGGGCCGGGCCAGGCTAGGCTTAGCCCAGGGCCTCAACCCTAGCCTGACCCGACCCTGACTCAGGACCACAAATTTTCAGCCTTGACCCACCCTTAGGGTCAAATATCTCAGCCCAGGCCTTGTTCGGGCTCAGGACGAGCCAAAGCGGGTACAGGCCGACAAAGCCAAACTTGCACCCCTAGTTACAAGTTTCAACCGGTCAATCTCTAATCGCCAGAATCACTAAAAATCACCTTTTCATATGGCAGAAATTATTTAATGGAATCAACTTTGCATAGTTGGTAAAATTTATATATTGTACTGGCTAAGTGGCTAACCCAGTCTGCACACAACCAAAGAAAAAGAACAAAAAAAAAGACAAAAAAGGCTTTTACAGGTCTCAACACCCAATTCGGATCTTCTCCAATCGTGGCGGGAGATGGATTGAGCCACGTGGCAAGTTATCTGAAGAGGCTGCAATGCCTTTTTACATGGCAAGTTATCTGAAGAGGTCTACATGGAGCAGCCACCTGGATTTGTGGACCATTCGTTGCCTAATCATGTCTGTAAATTGCACCGGTCCCTCTATGGTCTTAAACAAGCACCCCGGACCTGGTTTCATCGGCTCTCTAATTTCTTGATTGACCAAGGTTTTATGGCTTCAAAGACGGATCCATCACTTTTTATCTTCAAGCAAGGGGGTGTCTTATTATATTGCCTGATTTATGTGGACGATATTTTGGTTACAAGTAATAGCCCTGCTTATGAAAGTAAACTGTTGACTAGCCTCGCTTCTGAATTCTCCATAAAGGACTTGGGCCCATTACATTTCTTCTTGGGGATCGAAGCTACTCCTCATGGTAATGGGCTACTGCTCTCTCAAAACAGGTACATACAGGATCTCTTGACCCGGGCTGGGATGACGGACTGTAAGCCAATCTTGACTCCAATGTCCACAACCTCTACAGATTCAGGGGGTGCACTCATGACCGATCCCACCAAGTACAGATCCATTGTGGGTGCCCTTCAGTATGTTACATTAACAAGGCCTGATGTCTCGTTTGCTGTAAACAGAGTTTGTCAATTTATGCACAGCCCTACAGAAGATCACTGGACACAGGTGAAACGGATTTTAAGGTACCTTAAGGGTACCTCCACATTAGGGTTATTTTTGGAAAAATCCCACAATCCAACCCTCCAGGCTTTTTCGGATGCTGACTGGGCTGGTAACAGCAGTGATAGAAGATCAACAGGAGGATTTGCCATTTTTCTTGGACCAAATCTCCTTTCTTGGACATCCAGAAAACAAAAGACCGTGGCCCGTTCATCCACCGAGTCGGAGTACAAAGCTCTAGCTGATGCCACCGCTGAGCTCATATGGTTAGAAGCATTGTTCAAGGAATTACATTGTCCTATTCGGTCGTCACCTATCCTCTGGTGTGATAATCTTGGTGCGACGTACTTGACAGCAAATCCGGTGTTCCACGCTCGCACCAAGCACATTGAGATCGACTTCCACTTTGTCCGGGAACGAGTGGCTAGTCGGAATCTCTCTGTGCAGTTCATTTCAACAGCTGATCAACTAGCAGACATTTTTACCAAGGCGCTGCCCACGGCTCGGTTTCAGTTCATGCGCGACAAGCTGAAGGTCCGCCAAGTCTCCCCTTCAACTTGAGGGGGTGTATTGACCGAATATGGAATTCCCATTCTTGGGAAGTCAATATTCGGTTCTCAAAGGATATTCACATAATATTTACTCAATCTTCTCATTTCCCATGTAATCAGTTTTTATATCACATGTGATATTGTGTAATCTTACCTACCATGTATTACTTCAGCCACAGTGCATGTATTTATTCAACGTCTCTATTGAGAGATAATTAATGAAAACAGATCCTAATTCTGTCAATCTATCATACCAGGATTGAGCTCCTCTCCCGCGCGGAACGGTGTGCAGCACACATCGTGCTGTTGGGGAGGCCTCGATCCACATGCCAGTGCACTGGGATGTGCGCTGCACGCTGTGCAGCGTACAAGTGCGCTGGAGAGGTGCAGGATCCATCATACCATTGGTTCAGATTGATCACATATAGATTCTTCATGTGGCTAAATTACAGCTACTCGTATAAGCTGCATTGGCTAAATTAATGAATGTTTTTTAATACTTTTGCCTTGTTTTACTACTTAATTAAGATTAGATGATTTTAAAGTTTAATGATCATTTTATTTTTTATTGTTTTTTAAATAATTTCTACAGTCAAATCTAATAAACTATAAATCCACAAAATTTGAGCTTCATTGAATCTTTCTTGTGAATATATTTTAGCCGACTCGATAAATTTATCAAGAAGGGTTGTTCTTAAGTTTTGCCCAAGCTAGATCATTCAATAATAACATTATAGTATAAATGCTCCTCTATTCCATCCAAGTAAAAAATCCAATGTTTAAAGATTGTCCGATAAGGTAGATTTTGGGGTGGGCTCCAGAAATTCAATTTGGGACTAATTTGTGGTTGGATAGCTTCAGGTAGTGAGAATTTGATGTAAAAGTAAAAAATTTAAATGGTTCTGATTGGTCTTTCTATACTTTGTATTGGTGGTCTAAGTAGGCACGCCGGAATGCACGCAGGCACACATCCTAGCTTGGGTCCAATCAGCCCAGCTGTTAGATGATCACTGGGCACTCCCTGGGCAATGGGGCATCGCTAGCTAGAGAGGAGCCTGATGCCTAGTTCTATGGGAAAATGAAGAGATGGTCAAAAGGCAAGGTGGATTGTGACGACTAAGGGCGGTGGAAGTTAAAAAAGAGAAAAGGCGTACGTACTTTCTGATTCTCCATGAAGATGGGAACAAATCATCTCTTGTCAAGATGTTTTTGGATAGTACTTTCTTTAAGCCATGGTAAAGGTGAATCCCTTGACGCCGGCTTTCGGATGGCCGGGTGGCCGAGTGACCGGGTTCTGAGAGAGTATCTCACAATAGTAAAGGGCCATGTTCGACCGTGGTACATAAGGGGATGTTTTAGGATTCTAGGATGACATTTGAATCCTTCCCATGTGGTGAAGGAAAAGTTTCTACAATTAAGTTTTCCTGAGTCATTGGTGTTCACTAACACCTTTTCTTTCCATCTTTTTCTTCTTTACATGAAATGACCTTATTGCTCTCCTCTGTGTAAAATGATTATGATGCACCTCATTGGTATTGCTCCTCTTATACCATTTGCTCATAGAACCCTTTGCTTGTAACACAAAATTTGCATAAAAAGAATCCATCTTCATCACCTAGGATGGATATATATAGGTGTATTTAGAACATGTAACCTTCTTTTGAATGTCCTTTGTCTTATTTATAAAAGGGAGAAAGAACATCACCTGGTCGCGTCTGACATGCCGCCCCAGTGCCTTGACATAGGGGTGTGCAAAATGGCAACCGCACTCCTTGTCGTTTTCAAGGTTCCAGAGGGTGCAGCAGTCATTTTACGCACCCCTATGTCAAAGCACAAGGGCGTCATGCGCTACGCTGCGCGATCGCATCTTTCCTCTATAACATTCCGTTCTTTAAATTAGGGGTAAAGAAGGGTCTTCAAAATAATTTGAAAATGACTTACTAACATGTCATTCTCAAGAGTTGTCAACTTGTCATTGACTTGCACATTTTTTTAGTACACACATGTATGAAAAGATTTTAACCTTGCTAAAAGAAAGCAAATTAGTGAGAATACAAAATTAAAAAAAATCCTTATAATAAATATATAAATATAAAGAAAAGTTTTTTTTTTAATTAGCAAACGGTGTGATTTTTTTATTCATTTTTTAAGGAGAGAAATAATAAATAGGAAAATATTTGCAAGATACCGTAGGCTGCCTTGCCTGCTCAATGAACCTTGATCATTTATTAAATACTTTTTTTTTATCACATGGCAAGTTAATAAGACGGATGAACTTAAATTTTGTGGATAGTTAGAACCTTATGCCTTCTACTCACATGTTAATTTTCAATCCAAAGAGATCAAGGGTATATATTTTTTATTGGCTAAAAGAAGAAAAAAAAAATGCTTTTACAGCTTCAACACCAATATATATATATATATATATATATAAATATATATTTTTTCAAATGCACACATCAGCTCAAAAGAGTTAACCAACCTTTCAACCCGCGGAGTGCAAATAAACACAAACACACACTGATGTGGGACTAAATCCCACCGTGTAGGGTAAACCAATGTAAGTTTATTGATTAAGCCTAAATATCATCATAATTTTACATCCATGATTTTCCATGTACAATATCATACAACAGTACTTGAGATTGAAGCAGGACATGAACGTCCCTAAAAGTGGACGAACCAGACTTACTAATCAACAAAACTTACAATCCCTAAACTTAAAAACCTGTAAGGGAAAGTAGTAAAGAAAAGGAATTGAACTTCATGCTTCCAATTCTATGTTGGGAGCATCTCCATCAACCATTCAGCTCTCCATGCCCCATTGATCTTTGCTATGAAATCCTCAATTCTCCTCTCCAAGTCATCATCCTCTTCGACATCACCATCTAAATCATCATCTTCACTTCCATCATCATCATCATCATCATCATCATTATCCTCTTCATAACCATCATAACCATGAAAATCTTCATCCTCATCATCATCCTCATCGTCGTCGTTCTTGTTGTTGTCATCGTCGATATCATCCTCGTTGTTTTCTTCTCCCTTCTCCTGCTCCACCTCAACATGTTCCAACAAAGAGAGACTCTCAAACCAATCAAAATCTCGGTGAGATGATGACGATTTCGAGTTTTGCAGAAGAATGGCAACAACAATCAAGTTACAGACGAAGAACACAAACACAGGACTTGACTTAGACTTCATGATCAATTCAAAAGTAGAACCAAGAAAACTCTGATCTTGGGGAACTGATGGGAACAAAGAGATAAAGAAGAGGATCAGAGTCACTGCAGAGCATAAAAGAAGAAGTGCAAGTTCAGGAATCCGAGCAGGCTTCATGCCCTTCCAAGCTTGTGTGTAGCTAGCAATGTGTACAAAGTTAGTTATATTTTCAACTAAGCCTCTGCGCTTGTCTTTTCATTACTTATAAGCAAATCTCTAACGAGTAAAATATTGAATTAATCTAAAGTGTTGACAAATGGCAGAACTTTTCTTGGAAATTTACTAAAATATTAACATTTTTTTATTAGTTATCCCGTAGACTTGGACTTGGGCAAATTAAGCTCACTAAGTAAAATTAGATGAAGCTTACAAGCATGGATTACCACATGAAATTTCTTAGCATTCTCGTTCTCTATAGATTGGTTCCTTAGGTTCAGTTTCGGTCCAGTGGTTCCTAGATGGGCCGGACCAACTCCTTCATTATTAGGGGTATATATAGTCTATGTATTGGGTTGAAACTGGTTCATTCGAGACCCAATGGTTCGACCAGAAATTATTAGCCAGTTTACTAATCTTTTTCTAGAAGATTCTACTTAACCATTAGGGGAAGGTTGAAATGGAATGGGCAATCCATTCTAGTGAAATTGTCAGGCATTGGATTGGAATCTGATGGTGGGCTCTTCCTCAAACTATGTTCCCATTTGTTCTTCAACCAGCATTAATTAATTCTATATAATATGGATAAATTATTCTTAGAAACTCTCTCTCTCCTCAAACATAGAACTGTAGTCTCTACGTTATATAATTATATATATATATACCTTTCTTTTATCTAAAAAAAAAAAAAAGAAACTCTTTATTCCTGGAAGACATTTGCATCCAAACACGCCCTAAAACTGAGGAAAGGGAAAGGAAGCAAGCAATCATGGTCGGTGGATGATAACCAACACAAGTCTTCAGAGAAGACAATTTCCTTCTCCTCAATTTAAGGGGCTTTTCCTGGAAACAAAGACGAAAATCCAAATCATTGCTAGTACGTACAAGGCATCTAGGGATTTGAAGAAAAGGAAACAAAAAATAGTTTCTTTTCTAAAGCAATCTATGCGTAGTGAATTGTTACACTTCACAATCTCATTGAGATTGTGAAGGACAAAGGAGGACAAGCAGGAGGGAAAATAATCCTCTGCAATTCCCTAAAACTGTGCAGTGTGGCAGCTTGGGATGGAGATGTCGACACATGACAGCTCAGACATCCAACGATACCGAGCTCAAGAAGAAAGGAAAAAAAAAATAGAAGTCAATGAACTCAGACCGTTGGATGTCCGAGCTGCCACATGTCAACATCTCCACCCCGACCTGCCGCACTACAGCCTAAAAAAATGGGCAATCTTGTCTCTCTGAGCTGCTTTTGAGTTCAGAAGTGACTTGCAAGTGCATTGTTTTGGAAGCTCCAGAGAAAGAAAACACTTCATCCATCCATGAGTCAGAGAAAAAGAATCAAACAATGATGTTTCAGTAAAAACAATGGCATAATTACTAGAAGTCTTTAAAAAAATTAGATCAGACTTCAGAGTTTTCCTTGGAATAACAAACTTCATGGCTTAGGGATGGATGTTTCTTGGAACAGAGGCCATAAGAGCTGTAATGGATCCCTCTTTGCCTTGTCTACAGTAATGAGAAATCACTAAAAAGCTGAAAACAGATTTTCAGAGATTAAGCCGCAATAAAGGAAAAGAGTGAAACATTTGGCAATATAGTAGATTGAAGTCAAAATTCCAACTTGCCCAGAACAAGACCTTCAGATGGTGAACTCATTCACAGGGGGGTGTATGTCATCCAAGGAGGACATCCTCTAATTAAACCATCAGAGCTCCTACACCTCGTCAGCTAAGAACCATGGTAATTTAACGTTAAAACATAGCATGTTTAAGTTCATTCCTAACCAAATAATATCCAGAGAAACAAGCAAATGTCAAGACAAGTAAACTTGGAGACTAAAGCCCAAATGAAAAACACACAAAGCCAGAAGAATGATGGCAAACAGCAGCTATCCATTAAATACTCTATTAAATTTTCTAACAAGGGAACCGGAAAAAGAAAAAAAACAAAAAAAGATACATGATCACAACAGCTACAGATTAAGGCCTAACTAACCACTCTCTTGATCAGAAATCCTATCCGATAAATACTCAATGAGTTTACAAGCAAGTCAAAAACAGGATGTGAGGTTCCAATAGTTGTTGACGTTTGTGCATCACAACCAAGATCAAAGTTTGAATCTGGTCAGTAAGAACCTCACAGTGACTAAATAGGATGGGGATCTTTGATTATCCTGAAGGTAAAGATATGTTTATGTCAGTGGTTGAATTCCTCGAGTCCTGCATGGAGCGTATAGGTCCCCAGTTGTCTCCTCGGAAGGAAGAACCAGTAGCAACATTAGACTTAGGAGTTGCAGTACGCTGCCCTTGTCCACCATAGCTCTCCTCCATATCTGCACTAGAAATAGGAATGGCAGTGTTTGGTGTAGCAGACGATGCAGGATCCGTCTTCTGCTTCTTAGGCTTTAGTTCCTGTTGGGTGCTTGGAAGAAAGCTGCCCACCACAACCTAGTAGAATAAAAAATATCAGGGAAATAGAATCACTAGTAGCCAAACGAATAGATAAGGTGGGGCCAAGAGCAATGGCATTTTGCTTAAATTAGCCTACCTGTATTGGGCTGGCAGCTACTAGTAGCCCAGCAACTCCTCCCCCTAAAACACGGCCGTCCGGACTCGCCAATGAGACACTCATACCACCAGACCTGCTCCTCGTTCCTCCACTCTCAGAAGGCATGAATGATCCAGACAAGGAGAGTATCTCAAAACGACCCTAAAAGATCAAGATCAAGAAATGGACGGTGTGTCTCAGAGAAATGCAAGCAAGTAAGCATCAAAACAAATTAAGACAAGGGAATAATTTGCAATTTGTTACAACATATGATGCCAGGTCACATCTTAGAGTTTCATATTCCAAAACTGGATCTGAAATGAGAAGTTCAAAACTTGGAAGTTCAAATCGTCATAAGCAGGTAGCCAAAACTGGACTTTGAGACTCAACAAAGTAACATACCAAGTCAATCAGGTTTTTCAATCTTTCGAAAACAACATGCACAGAACACCTAAACTGCAGTCACCAAAGCACGAGACAGACTCAACTGCAGTCACCCATGAAATGAAGTTGCCACCAACATTTTTTCAACCCAATGGAGAACCCTTCTCTACAGAAAGCAACTGTGAAATTCAAAATAAGACTTCCACCAGACGAGGGAATTCTAAATTTCATTGGCTAAAATTTAAACCTACACGATATCAATCAACTGGAACATTATGGAAACCAACTGATATCCAAAAGAGTTTTTTTTCCAGATTGAATCTATTATAATGTTTACATTGCTACATTCTGGGGAACCACACAATAACCAAGGAACTACTACTCCACAAGAATCCAGGGCTGCCTTTTCACAGTGATATGATTGGAGCCACAAGAGAAACCATACACAAGGTACCCGTAATTCAATAAAATACTAAACCCTCTTCTTCATGTCTCCTTCCAACTTGTTCCTAATTTTCAAACTAACCTTTTTTTTTTATATTCAATAATTCGTTATGAGAACTCCACATAAGAATTTTACCTTTATAGTTTTAAAGGACTCATTCCTATACAATGGTACTATGTACATCACATGGGGCTGAGGTGGATTTAGACATGATCTCCACACCAGAAGGGTGCTTGTCAGATAAAAGTCTGGAGTATGTGCAATTACAGAAAAATTGGAATTGTTTATAGCATGATTTGTAAGTGGTAACCAAACCTTAATACGCGTATTGTGCTTTAAAATTGGTTAGAGAAACTTTCAGTCACAGTTGGGGAGGGGTTGCAGTTTCATGCACATCCAAATTAGTTCAACAAGATTTGTCATGGAAATGGAATAGGCGAGAATAAAAAAAAATAGAGTTTTATAATGCATGTTACAGGCACTCTAGATTTCTAGACCTAAAGGAACTAAAATTTGATACTTCAAACCGGAAATCATTGACAAGTCTAGAAACTAACATGGATAATACACAGTGTTGCATTCAAGACTTCACTTTATTCCGAATGATAAGTTCTAGTTCTGCATGAAATAGTATACAGTGATTCTCTAGTTTCCTTTCACTTCAACCCCTTCCCAGAATAATGTTTTTCTCTTTGAAAATACATAATATTTGACCAGTGCAACGTAAATAGATTCTAGGTCTGCTAAGAAGTAGAGTAGTTTTACATACTAGAGAATATAACTAGATATGAAACCATGCTAGCTAAGTTCTAAATAATAGAATGTAGAAAACAAAAGTGCAACACACAGTACAAATCAAAAGGCTGGCCAAGCCCAGATGTCGTAAAACTAGAATTTCCAAATATATTATCCATGATAGGAACATGTGTTGCTTTAACATGCCAATCTGACGGCTTCTACTTTTGCACAAGTTGAGATCCAAAAGATAAGTTATTACAACATCAACTACAAACAACAACAACAACAATCTCAGCCCTATCCCAACTTAATGGGGTCGGCTACATGGATCCAAACAAAACAAAGTAGGGGAAACTAAGGTCTTAAACAAAAGGGGGGGGGGGGACAAGAGATAGAGAAAAGAGGGATGGGAAATAAGATGAGAAATGAAAAAATGGAAAATGACAAATAAACGATGGGAACTAAAAAGAAAAGATAAAAAGAAAGATGAAAGATTCAAGTGAGAGGAAAGAGGCACTTCAATGATGATTCAAATCAGCACTTCTAGCATTTCCAAAAACACTTGAGATATGTTCATTTAAAAGCAATCTCTGTTGTCATCCACATGAATGTCACGCTAGATAACAAACACAATTTTTAAGTGTTTCCATTGCCCGAATGAAATAAGGATAACTCTGGCACATTAACTTATTCAGACTGGAGGATAGCCTCAATGGAATTAGACATCTCCAGGACCTTATTAGTCATAACACATCCATGTGAAGATTCATTTCAAGCATATAGAAATTTCTTATTTAACATGATTTTGGCCACCTCCACAAACTGGGGATATATTGTACTTATCCATGATTTTCCATTTCTGGACAAAAGCAATGGTATAAAATGTGTGATTTTGGAGAAGTGTGCCAATCAAATGGGTGAAGCAACAGAAACGAAAACCTTTGCCAGATTGGGCATGCATGGACAATGTCCTAAGAATTACCAGGAGTAAGCCTAAAATGACTCTAGAAGAAGTGGCGAGGAAAGAAATGCATAGCGTAGGACTAGTAAGAAGCGTGGCTTTGAATAGAGCTGATTGGAGAAACAGGATCCATGTAGCTGACCCCATTTAGTAACGATAAGCATGGTTCAAGATCTCGGTTTCCCAAATTTCCGAGACGAAACCTATATGTACTACTGTATCGACCAGGTTTTGACAATATTTCGGAAATTTCGATAATTTCAACCAGTTTTGACCAAAAAATACCAAGTTTCAACCAGTTTTGACCAGCCCATGACATGTCGAATTTTGCCCAAAAAAGACCAGGTTTCGACCAGGTTTTGTCCGAAACCTGGGAATCTAAGTTTCCTGGCTGGTCGAAACCAGCCTCAGCACCAAGTTATTGAACCTTGGCGATAAGGCTGATTTGAGTTGAGTTGAGTTGAGTCTGCTAGTAATAGATGAACAACCAACCCCCAGTGCTTGGACCTTGGTCCTTTGAATAATGACAACTATAAAACAAAGTATATACCATTTCAAGAAACATGGATATAATATCGCACCTCATATGTCAAAGTTCCCCCGGAAGAATCAGGCTGACGAAGAGTAACATTTGAAATTGCACCATTTGCCGAAAGAATACAAATGGCTCGAGGCCCTTGCTGAGAAAATGATATAATCTTCATTGTAACATCCTGAAACAACAAAATGGCCAATCAATAATGAAACAAACACTCAAGGAAACCATTCGAAGGATGTCTAAAAAGATCCTTCAACTCTCTATAAGTGAAATAGAACAACTTTGCAGTTAGATTGTTTTATTTTTCTATTAGGAAACAGGAAGTTTCTTCAATATACGATGGAATTATATTTGTTTCTTAAAATGAATGTAGTGCATTGAACCATATTGGGATGATGTGTCAATATGCTTATACAGTCCCAATGGGAATATTACTGATTAGGAAAAAGTAACTATTCAGGAGCCAGCCACGACTTGATGAACCTCTTGGTTGCCATTTCATCGAACCATTGCCACATCCACATGTGGGCAGTACCACTCTAAAGAATAGAATCTTTGTTCTTAAACAAAAATCTGATCTTTACTACCCACACCACCAGAATTTAAAAAAATTATAACCCTGAGAAACCACTTACTGGTAATCTTGGTTTTTTTTAAGAACAAACCAGATATACCTCAATGATTGAATATCAAAAACTTAAATTCAAATAAGCAGATAACCAGTCTTCGATACGGGATCTCTATACAGTAGATCCGTCTTATCCTGCTTTTCCAATCCAACAAGGTATTTTCTATGTTACAATGAACATATGGACCATTAGCTCCTTCTACAAATTAATAGTTACCAATTAGCTTAACAACTAACACATGTCAACCAATAGTTGACACTTGACAGTTGATTAGCAATAAAATTTTAATAAATAATAGTCATTGAAAATAATAATCATAGTATATATCCAAAAGAACTAAAAAATGAAATGTGAGGGTATCAGAAAGATGAAAATACGCACGAAAAAAAAATTATTCAATTTGCCTGGCATTTCTCTTAGAATAAAAAGCAATGACACCTGATAACTGGCCTGGAGCTCCTACATACACATTTCATTCTTTATGTTCCTGAAGTAGCTATTTCCATTGAGAGACACTTCCAGAGTATAAGTTAAATGGAACTTAACATGTTCCACAGCTAAATGTGGAAATGAGACCAAAATGAATGAACAATTGAATAGATTTCAGAACTCCATCTAGAATCATACTATTAGATATTAATAAATAGCACAAATTAAATCTGAACACATACCTCACCAGTAGCAACAGTGATCACATGGGGGGTGAAATTTGCCCCAACAGAGCATGACACCCACTCACCTGCATCAGCATTTTAAAGACATTAGGAAACACAAACTGAAATTTTCCTGCCTCATAAGAAATTTTCTAACATACCACCTCAATGAGAGCCTTTGAGTCAAGTCTATCTTGTAAAATGAAGAAAATGTATTGACGTGATAAAGCAGGCAATGGATTCCAGGTGGCTAGGCAACACTTCGGTGTCCCCCCGCCCCCCATCCAAAGCCATGGTGCACGAAATGACTAGGCAATGCCCAACCAAAATTAAATAATTCCTCCCTAATTCACATAAGCAACCAAATGCTATAATCAGACAATGAAGGCACATATCTTGAGGATTCAAAAATTAAGATGGTGCGTATTCATGGCTCTCCGAGTCTAAAGAAACTGTCATATGACTGCCATGGAATTGTGTAGCTGAAATTGCAATTTATCCCCAAAATAAAGAAATAAACAGTCATACATAATGGATTTAAATCAAGTGGGAAAGCATACTGTCTAGCATCTATAGGCCAATTTTACATTAATGCAGTTGACAATGTCTTGGCTGGCCGAGTTGATTGATTATTGTTGCCAAGTGCCACTTTAACCACACTGTACATTAAATTTTCAGAAACTTACTAGACTTGCACATAAGTTGACATACAACCATGTCTTCAAAATCTGAAGAGGAGACATGAGGCATTTCTAAAAATAAGAAATAAATGCTATATTAAAGGCAATTGACATGTTATTTCTAATATGTGGACATAATTAAAGATATGTGATATAGAGGATGATGTTTCACAAAGAATTAAAATAGGATGGATGAAATGGAGAGGTGCGTCTGAATATTGTATGATTGATGCATTCCTTTAAAACCTAAAAGGAAATTTTTATAGGACACTCATATGACCGGCTATGATTTAAGGTATGGAATGTTAGGCAGTAAAGAAGCATCATCTAGATAAACTCAGTCTAGCGGAGATGAGGATGTTGAGATGGATGTGTGGCAGAACTACGAAGGATAAATTAAGGAATTATCATATTAGAACTGATTTGGGAGTAGCTCCAATACATGATAAGCTACGAGTAAGTCATTTGAGGTGGCATGGCCATGTTCAATGGAGGCCTTCGGATGCCCCAATACGAAGGAGTGATTTGATTCAGATTGAAGGAACTAAAAGAGACAGGGCAGACCTAAAATGACACTAGGAAAAGTGGTGAGGAAAGACAAGTATAGCTTAGACCTTGTATCAAGTATGACCTCAAATAGAGTTAATTGAAGGGCAAGGATCCATGTAGCCAACCCCATTTAGTTGGGATAAGGCTGAGTTGTTATTGTTGTTGTTGACATTTTACTTTAAACAAAATTTAAAATTAATGAGTAAAATAGCAGGAACATAATTCACATTTTTGAGGCGTAAGCTTTTGAAGTTAAGCCACATGATTTTCCTTGGTACTATGCTTGAATCAAGCCTCAAAGCATTTCTCATATGGCTTTAAAACATTGAATACAAAATCTACATTCTTGGCAAATAGACCAACCTCATCAACTTTAACTTCTACTGTGACATTCAAAAAAATAAAGTTCACCATCCCCACACCCACAGTTTTGCATGTATACACTACAATCTTGCATGATCATGAGCACATAATCCACCCAATCACAAAATAAGTGGCATAATAAGAGAATTGGTTTGATGTGAACCACTTCGCAAGTCCGTTTGTGCCAGTTCAAAGAACAGGAAAAACTATTAAATCACTCACAGAAAGGGAAACCTATACCTGGTACAAGTAAGAAGACTTGTTAAGATGGAAACATTGTCAACCGTTAAAACCTGGAACCTGTTAAGGGTTTCCCAGATTTACCACCCACTATTAATAGTATCCTAACACAATTTAGACAATTTTTATGTAGAGACAAACATTCAATTAAGACTAATATGTGCAACAATACATGCATATCCCTACCATGCACACCAATCTAATATGGGAAAACACACGCAAACCAATATACTGCATAGCAATCGGGAAGAAAAAGAAGTTTACCCTAACAAAACAGTTTCATTTGGGGATCTCGATTTACAAGCTTCAAACTTGATCATGTACCAAACATATCAGAAAATGGAGAAAGCGTGCTTTGGGCTGACTCCCTACAATGCCAACTCAAATCTAAAACCTAATTTGTATACATCACATGATTCCAGAATTATAGATGCCACCAAAATCTCATCCATCTACAAATAAAACAGTGAACCTAGATTTCGTTCAGAAAGAATATTCAACAAATCGAACTAATTGAGTCTATCCTGATGTTAGCAGATTCAGAAGGAAAAAAAAAAACCCGCAAATGACTGCTTAGACTGGGATTTAATGATAAAACAGGGAAATAAAGATCAAAACCACATGCAGGTCTTACAAATACAGAGCTTCTATCACTCACTGTCGAATAGTTCACCGCATAATTTGCCAGTACTGCATGCGATAAATAAAGATACTAATCATTTTACTATGCTACCCAAACTGAAGGAATCGCCCAGGCACAGACCCAGAGACCATGGATAAATTTAGTATCACTCCGATGGGTCACCATTTTCTGCAGGCAAATCAGGTTAAAAGACACAGAGAAATCCTGGAAGTCACAATACCCATCTTGTGACATTTTAACAGACCACTCTCCAATAATACTCAGAACCTTATCCTAACAATTAGTTTCACAAAAAGGCAAGTAAGTTGCGGACCTTAGCCAGAAGAGGAAGATTCCCTCATTAACCCCACGAAACCCCACCTTATTTCAGAACCGGATTTCCTTTCAGATCTGAAGAAGGACATTTCATGCAAGGTCCCACATCAATCACGGCAGTTACTTCCAAACCTCAAATGTAGACCTTGCTATTGAAGACTAAACCACTAGTTCCCAACATTAACCAAATACAACCCACCGCAGTACAGCAGAAATCAGCAAAACATATACAAGCTGAATTAAGATAAATTATCTACTCTAGCTATATAGCAACAGAGACAAAATCAAGAAGAACATTTATAATTCATATGTGGGTATCAGAAACAGGAATCTTTACCCATATTTTCCACCTCCATTCTCTGTTGCTGCTGTTGCTTGAAGAAACTACTAGGCCGCGCTCTACCCCGCTTGTTGTTACCGGAAAAATCGCCAGTTGTTGCTGCCGGCGCCGAAGTCGAAATCGGCATTGGCGATAATGCCAGCGATACTGCGCCATCAGGTCCATATTTTCGGGGTCTACCTCTCTTCTTCTTCACTGTAGCTCCTGGCAACGCCACGCTTACTTGTGGTGTTCCAACTGGAGTTGCTGCTGGTGCTGCTGGTGGAGCTGCTGCTGCTACAGCAACTGAGTTAGGGTTCTCTGTTCTTGCAGCGACATGAAAGTTGGGATGAGCATCTGCCCCCATAACTGCTACTCCGGTACTCATTCCTTCCCTTCCTTCCATACATAGATTCCACTAGAAAACCCTAAGCAACACTCACCAAAATTCCCAAAAAAAAAAAAACTCAATCACGCACTCACACTGTAAAGAACTATCTTCACACCTCAAGAACAACACTACTAACCAAAATAAAATCAATTAAGAAAAAAAATTAAAATCCACAGAAAATAACTAAAAATGCAAAACTGAAAAGTAAAAAAAAAAAAAAACAGAAAATTTACAGGGGAAAAAATTTTGAAAAGCTACTTCGAATTCAGGAACTGGAGATCCTTTTCGATTTTTCAAAGAACATAACTTGTGATTTCTCCAGTCAAACTCACTCCCAGTAACAGAGAGTCCTCCTCTTGTACTGGAACTATCGCCATTTTTAAGAGCAGACAAATAACTTTAATGGCGCCGTCTGATCACATTAAAAAAGTATCATTTTTTTTCTCATGCATCACACTAAGAACTCACAAGAGAAAAAAAGTTTTTTTTTTTCTTACTTCACTTCAAATCTCTTCTCTTCTCTCTCTCTCTCTGTAAGATCACGAAGACTGGTTTTCCAGGTTTCAAAAACCGCTAGCTGGTTTTCAAAGCTGTCCAAACGGCTTTCCGAGAAAAACAAAAAAAGCTGAAAATTAAAATTAATATATAAAATCCGAGATTTGAGCAAAACTAATATTTAAATCTAAAACCCGAAATAATTATACGTTTTGATTAAGAAAATCGTTCAAGTCCGAAGAAAAAAATTAATTAATTCATTAATTTAAAAATTAGCATTAATGAAAATAACCATAAAAAAATATTTTTGGAAAACAAGCAAAAGGGTTTCTCTGTTTTTTAATAATTTTCCCCCATTTTTATAATTATCATTTTAAAGCTGGCAGGGTAACGTTAAAGACCCGCTCTTTTTCCTATACTGACCTGCTCTTTGTCTTTTTTGGGCAATTAAAAAAAAAAGCATTCGCGTTCATTTGCCATCCTCATTTAATAGAATTACAAAAATGCCACTACTTGTTGTAGGAGAAGACCGTTCTTTGACAAGTGTCTCTCTCTCTCTCTCTTGGTGCTACTAGAGTAAGCATGTTGTGTCTTTATAAGTCATGGGCCCACATTTGGACTGGAAAGTTGTTTTGGGTGTTGCTAATACCAATTAATTAACAGAAGTATAATTAGATTACTTTGTTAAGTAGAAAGTGGTGGTCCAAAAATCCTTTGTTTTAGCTTGTTAGATTCACATTAAATTTTACAAACGTAATTCTTATTACAGTAATATACATGGTGGGTCTGTATTAATGGAGTTAAACCGCTAAATAATCGGGATAAGGCTCCAATGGATCAAATAGTCAACTTTTCACTTGTGAGACCTTCAATTCTTCTCCTAGATTTGGAAACAATTTAAATGAATTTGAAAAAATATAAGCTCTATCAAGTTCATCGTTTTAAATCATTCAAATCATTTCATATTTTCTATTTCTTGTTCTGGGACCGTCTAAATGACACATCTATGGATGTATTTAAAATTTAACACCTTCTTTGGATTATCCTTTATTTTATTCTCAAAAGTTCTCTCAAAAAATTTAATTAAAAAATTATGTATCATAGATACCATTCTCTTGCACATTCTTTAGAATAAATGTGAAATGACAACATGTATCTTCATTGCAACAAATGTATTATACTATAATAAATTATTGACACTTTGAGGGTGTCAATAAGAAAATCTCTATCTCTACTTTAGATGACATTTTATTCAAGGGCGTCAATCGGTACGGTATAAAAGATAGAAATCGAATATTGAAACCGTATCGTATTGGATACAATATGTATTTCTAATATCGATATTGTATCGACTTGGTACGGTTTTTTGTATGGTATGTATTTGATATAAAAAACGATATGTATTCGGTATTGAAAATGGTTTTTATTTGGTATTACCTTCATCAACCGGGTATGGCTTGTTTGTGTGGGGATTTGCTCTTGATCCTTGCAACTTGAAAAATGTTGTACTCTATTTATGAGCAATTGTGAGTTTTAGCCTTGAAAGCAGCTACTATGCCACCGCCAACTATAGTTACCAATGTTGAGAACAACGGTGGCCAACATGTGCTTCTTCAGTCTCACTATTTCCACGTGGCTCATCCCATCAACCAGTTACGACACTAAATGCTCATAACTGGCTTGGGGCAGTTGCACATTTGAATTCCAGTCAAACCATGCATGCAGCCAGGGGTTATTTATGTGAAGAATCCCCAACTCCTCAAACTCGTGGTAACATAATATCAGTGATTATGACATCGAATAAAGTTTAAAGAGTAAAATGGGAAAGTACGATAGTACCCTTATGACAACACAAATTTGGGTTTCACTCTTGAAATCAACCATCGCCACCTACAGCTACCGGTTCTGAGAACGATAGTGGCCAACTTGTGCTTCTTCAGTCTCACTAATTTCTACATGGCTCATCCATCAACCGTGTATGCCACTAAATGTTCATAACTGGCTTGGGGCAGTTGCACATTTGATTTTCAATCAAACCATGCATGCAGCCAGCGGTTATTTCTGCGAAGAATCCCCAACTCCTCACGCTCATGGTAACATAATTTCAACGGTTATGATACCGAATAAAGTTTACAGAGTAAAATGGGAAAGTACGATAGTACCCTTATGAATATACAAATCCGGGTTTTAGCCTTGAAAGCAGTTGCTATGCTACCGCCACCTTTAGGTATTGGTGTTGAGAACGATGGTGACCAACACGTGCTTCTTCGGTCTTTCCACATGGCTCATCCCATTAACCGGTTACGACCCTAAATGCTCATAACTTGTTTGGAGCAGTTACACATTTGACTTCCAATCAAACCATGCATGCAGCCAACGGTTATTCTGTGAAGAATCCCCAACTCCTCACACTCGTGATAACATAATTCAGCAGTTATGATACCGAATAAAGTTTAAAGACTAAAATGGAAAGGTGGGATAGTACCTTTACGAAGGCACAAATCCAAAAATTTTAAATTTTTTAAAATACTATAATGAAACTAAATGTAAAAAACTAAGTGTCACAATCCACAGCGGGCCCCAAATGCCATGATACTATCAGCTTTGGCTAAGGTCGTCGCATGGTTTTAAAATGCGTTATAACATGTGTAGGTTGGTCGCCACTTATATAGATATTTCATGGTCTAATCACAGCCGATGTGAGACTAAATTCGGTGGCACAACATCCACGCTTCCACTGTGAAATTATATCAACAATATTCCCCCACACACTGGCTCTGATACCAATGAAGTGCCACAATCCACGGCAAGCCCCACATTCCATGATATTGTCCATTTTGGCTAAGGTTCACCGCACGGCTTTAAAACGTGCCATATCATATGTAGGTTGACCACCACTTATATGGACATTCCATGGCCTAAGCACAGTTGATGTGAGACTAAATTTCATGACACAACAAAAAACAGATCCAATATAGGTTCAATATGCACTCAGTACGGTATAGGTGATTCGGTACATTATCCTTACATACTGAACGATTTCATCTTAAAAACCAATATTGTACTAAACCGGGAGAAATACCATTTTTTTAATACCAAAATCATACCTAATTTGTACCAGTATAGTTCGATACGATTTTATACAATTGGTTTCGATTCCAAATTGACACCCTTAATTGTATTGTTTAATCTTGATTATGTGCCTTAAAGGGGTTGTGTTTCCTTGGATTGGGCAGTTGTCTCTATTATAGATCTAATCCCCAAAAATATGCTATCTCTATTTTAGATGACATTTTATTGCCTAAGTCTGAGTATTCTTTTGTTTTATTCTTGTTTACTTCTAATTGGGAAGCTCGTTCATTTCCTTGTTGTTTGATTTTCAAAGTGTAGATTGTCTAAAGTTTGGTGACACTTCCACCTCTTACCTTGTAAACATGTCCTTTCTTGGCAGAATCATTTTTTTGCTGGTTTCTATTAACAACATTTGGGAATTAGTTTTCTGTCCGAGAGTGTGGCCTATGCTAGCACTCCCATGTGTCTATCTCTCTCCTCCTCAAAACAAAGGGGCAGAGGTGTCTTTTCATATGGGGAAGAGAGAACTAGACTCATGAGAGCGTAGGTCACACTCCCGGACAGAGTTCTTTTCCCATAACATTTAGTCTTGTTGTCTAAAAAGGGAAAAATCAATAGTTGCTATGACTTAGCTAATTTCCAATGATCTAATTACTATTACTTTCTGTCATTCCACGGTCCTAAGAGTCGGTTAACCTTTCGGGATTGGTGTGTGGTTTGTGTGATATCATTATTAAAAAAAAAAAGACTATTATTTCTCATCAATATTTGACCATGAGACCCTCTATGCAAATTTAGTACAGCTTCAAAACTACTAATAGTGTTTAAGCTTAGGGAGAAAGAATGCTAACCGATCGTGCAACATGGTGTGTACCTGCACCTAAACATAGCCGCGTGTGAAATGACTAGCACATCCCTGATCTTTTCCACCTTTCCAGGGGGTGCACCGGTCATTTGATGTGCGGCTATGTCTAGGCACACATACACTTCATGTTACACGATCGGATGGCGTTCTTTTTCCTTTAAGCTTAATACAAACAACATAATCTAATCCTAGCTAGTCCTTTAATCTTGTATATGAAGAGTTATAGTTATCTAGTTATGATTGATTTTGAACCATATCAATCGAATATCATAAATGAAATATTAGGACTAAAATCCTTGGAGCACTTATTGTGAAGGATCTACTCTCTTCAATGAATGATATACTCCACGATTTTCTTTATCAAAAAAAAAAAAAAAAGATATACTCAACGATTTTTTGAAATAAATGGAATTCATATGTGCTATTGCTTCAATTATCTCCTTTTAAGGAAGTACAGATCGGGAAATTCGGGACAGCTTCTAGTGTAAATGTGTAATCTAGCCTAGTCCTCGAGAGATTTTGAGTTCTAATTTTTTTATTTTTTTTTATATAAATCGAGACCTCCTATCCCTCATCTAGTCTTAGGATCACCCAGTCCCCCACCACCCACACCAAAAAAGGGCGAAAAAAACAGTACAAATCCATTAAACAATGGGATTGAGCTATTATGAGCATGTACATGAGAATCATGTATAATTGTTGTGGGGGACACCATTGTACATAATTAATCCATGTAATTTATTTCGTTTTATCTTTTTGGGTATGAGAGTCATTATTTTTTATATGAGATTAATTTAATTACAATCCTTGAGTACACCACCAAAAATTGATTCATGCAATATTTTTTAGGGGTGTCAACGGTCGGGCCGGGCATGTTAAAACCCTAGCCCAATCCCAGGGGTCTTAAAGTCTGCCAAAACCCCACCCGGCCCTCCAAGGCTTAAAAAATACTTGACCCAAGCCCGACTCTATCAAGGTTTACCCTAGCTTGGACCAAACCGAAATCGAACTAAACCGTTTACACCAAAAACCGTGAAACCGTTTAATAAATGGTTTGATTTTGGTTTTAAAATTAAGACCGTTTAAATCGAAACAAATATTAGTATTATATAATGACAATAACTAAGCATGATAGAAAGACTCACATATACGGGGAGGACTCACACACTCTCTCTCTACTTCGCCAATATTCGAGCTTAAACAAATCGATATTCACCCAAAAAAATAATTAAGCATTAATGGTAACAATAAATAATTAGTAAATATATAATGGTACAATTAAAAAATTTTTTAAAGAAAACATATAATAATTCAATTCATATTTTCATTTCAATAAAAATTTAAAACTCATGCAATGGAAAGTAGCCGTTTAAATAAAAAAATTAGCCTTATAAAACCGATTAAGCTGAAATTTTTATGAATGGTTTCGGTTTCAACACGTGAAACCATTTATTAAATGGTTCGATTATGGTTTTACCTAAAAAAATTGCACCGAATTGTTTACATCGAAACTGAAGTGTTTAACACCCTTAATATATATGTATACAGGGTCGGGCAGATCTAGGGTCTAGGCTCAGGATAGGTTAGGGTGGGTTCCGGTTGCCGGGCCAAATCGACACCCCTAATTTTTTCTTTTTTTTTGAGGAATAAATATTTCCCATTGTTCACATATTCGGAATAAAAAAGAAAAAACTATAAAGGAATCCATGTGAAAGAAAAATTACACTCTGCCGTGTGGGAAAGTTATTTCCTTAATTTAATTATTTCTTAGTTATTAGATGCTTATTTCTTTAAAAAAAAATTTTTGTTGGTGTCATGAAATTAACTTAAAAGACTTGTGAATTATTGGATGCTTACATCCTATTTTCTTTGGTACAAAATTAATTTAATTGGAGAGATGATAAGATACGACTCTATTAGAATTGTTGAATATAAGTATATAACCATCCCCTCCACAAGATGACACAAAGCCTTCTCATACTTTATTGATTGGTGGGACCAATTCCAGATAAGTTGTCTGGTCCAAGGCCGACACTTATGGACGTTTACCTACACTCTACTAGCTTATCCCTTCTTAAGAAAAGAACAAACTTTTAAGATGTAAACACCAACCAAGCCCTCCCCACCCAATCTACAACTCGAGCAATGAATTCTATTGGTCCAAACCAGACCTCTTATTAGACCAAAAAACAGCTTTTTTACGTGACTTTTATATGCTTCCCAGCAACAACTAATCCTTAGGTTTTCATAGCTAAGACTTGTTTGAGCTAGATGGTCTGTCTAGTGTGTGGGTCCCGCTAATCGGATGGATCAGCTTCTTATGGATTCAGATATTTTGGCCGGATTGGATCCATGGACTTAGGTTATGTTTGGAACTAAAGAAATGGATATTTAAAAAAAAATAGACACAAAATACGACAAAAGAAAATTTTAAAATAAGATGCTACTTGTTCTCATCAAAGTAGAAAATCGAGAAGTAGTAATCTGCTTCTGATTCTCCTTTATTTTATTTATAATTGGAAAATTAGGTTTTCGAGTCGAGTTATTTTTTTATCAAAACCTTGTGAGTCATGTTTAATTTTATAGGGGAGAGTTTTCGTATATGACCGTGCATGGTGCAAAGACATGATTGTAATAATAAACGACCGCTCATCCCCATCCAATGATGTATGACTCTCCATGAAACTTTTTTACTTTATTTTATTTAATACCTTTCTTCTTCTCTTTCTATGAGGGACTTAGGCTATTATTGTTTCACAAGTGAAAAGAAAAAAAAGGTTAATATTGAAGACAACAAACAAAAATTTTAGGGTTTTGTTTAGTTGTAGACCAGATTTATGGTTTATAAATATTAAATGGCCTATGAATGTGTAATCTATTTAATATGTTTTTTCACATGATTTAGGCAAAAACATCAAGTAAATGAAAACTTGACTCAGACTTGGGTCTGGATATTTCTTAAACCTAAGCGAGTCTTCACAACTTTTTACTACACTTCATTTTTTTTTTTACCTGACTCGAATGACTTGCCCGAGTCAAAATCTATTTTTCCAACTATGGTCTAATTCCTAAATGTTATTTAAATTAAGCACACTCAAAAATAAATTGTATGTAAAATGATAGGATTTACCTTAGTTGGGAGATATTCTATCTTAAAAAAGGTTTAAAAAAAAAAAAAGATTTTAGCTTTTTTATTTTTTATTTTTAGGAGGACTTCTTTGTTCGGGACAAGCTGTAAAGCTGTTCTGTGGGCCTGCAGCGGAGAAAAAGGCCGTGTAGATGAAAAAGGAAAATTGTTTTCTAATATCCATCGTCACCGTCAGAATTCGCGCATGTGTTTGAGTTCCCACATCGGACGGTGTGGATAGGTAAGCTTTTCATTGGGTCCCACCACGTGCCAGATTAAAATAGATCAGAGCCATCACACCAGGTATGCTGGTACTGTTAAATTTGACCAGACACATAACAGCGGGGATATTTTCATAAATACCCCCTCCTAATCTTGAAAATGACAAAAGTAGGACATCTGATCGCCTCGCATGTACTGATCACTGATGTACTCGTGTAAGTCCGAAAATGTGGAGAACAATGGCACTTCCGTAATTTAGTGAAATAAAAGGGGTGCCTTCACTGAGAAAGTAAGATTGAGGCAGGAATCCTCTAGGAAAAAAGTGCATTTCGCTTTAATTGCTTAACGGCCACGTCAACTCAGGTACCCTAGTGGAGGGACCCACATGTGTACGGCCCAAAGTTTAATGGGCGGTGCAATACTGCAGGTGACGTGGCGCATGCGACAAGAAAGCGAGAGAGAGAGAGAAAGAAGCGACTTCGGCTTTTCGGAGTTTAAATTTTCATAGGTTTTTTAGTGTTTGTGTTGTCACCTCGCAGCTATCTGACTATCTGAGGATGGGAGGACCTGCCGTGGATTTAGCTTCTTCTGAATAGGGAAGCAATGAAATCACCTGCTGGTGACCTCGTTACATCACCCGATCTAATCATTCTGCGGGAAAAAATATCCAAGGGTATTTATGTAATTAGATATTGAGAATATGTTTCGTTATTTACCACACAATAATATATATTCATTTTTAAACTAAAATTGTACCAATAAGATATTTGCTAATTCTTCTTTCATATGAAGGAAGTAGATAAAATTATAAAATTTATTATTTTTAATTAATGATATTTTCATAATTTTATTAAACTTTGAATTAAAATTTAAACAAAATTTTTTTTTTAATTTTTTATATTAAAATTGATTATTATGATGTACATGGGGTCCTCTATCACATGGATTAACTAAGAATTGCCAAATGAGAAGTAATAGAGCATTGTGCTTCACTAGCAATAATGATGCTAAGAAAATATCCTATTATAAATTAGGAAAATCTTGTTGTAATCAAGATTGGTTACAACAAGATTGTTATCTTATCTTTTTGCCCTTTTAATAATAACACATTTTTTTCATCAATAAGAATATAAACCTCATCATTTCATATAAAAAACTACTTAAATGATTTTTTATTTTTTGAAAACTCCTTTTTATCCTTATAAAAAAATTAATTTATTCAACTAAAGTTGGAAAAACTCCAGTGAGAAAAAGAAGAAAAGGGACTGAGATTAACCACCATATATGAGTTCGAAAAACCGAAAAAAATTACATGATCAACTTATCAACTACAGACAATATGTCCTCAAGTAGGAGAAGCCAAGTCCAGTTCAAAAAAACTACATTAAACAACTTATTAGGAAATAAATAAAACAAAGGATAAAAAAATAAAATTATAACTTCTTTGTTTGAAGCTTTAGGGACAAGTTGTTAACTCACAAATTACACATGAAATTGAGGGAAAGAATAACCAGCGGGTGACGCATTATGAGGAGTGATTGGGGGCATATCTGAAATTTTGAGCTTTGTTGGGTTCAGGGAGAATTTGTTGGTGGTATTCAGCTGTTCCCTCTGTCAAGTGTCAACTAAAGTGAAGTGAAGTGAAGTGAAGTGAGAGAGAGAGGTGTGTCCAATCATGTGGCGCCTGTTGCTAATGATTGCCGCCAGTTCCCCATTTTCCAGTTCCAACTTCCAACCAGCGTGGCTGCATCATCAGCATCAGCGGGAGATCTCTGCCACATGGGTCTCACAAGTCATCACCCACGCACTCACCTACCCACCTTGACCTTACTCAATACTCATTGCGCATACGCTTCTTCTCTCTTTGTTTTTTTAAATTGTTTTCTTCCTTGTAGCCACGTGGTGGGTCATAAAGTGCCACATAGGATACAACCCTGATTCCAACCCTAACTGTATATGGATTATGTGAATAATGACCACATCAGAGGTGCGGATTTCAACTATTATTTTTTTTTGGGTCCATCATCCAGGGGCCGGTTGAGGATGTTTTGAGAGGGGGGGGGGGGAAGATAACTGGATGTACACATCCGATTAGGGAGGGGGGAGCGGAGCCAAACATGCAACCTCTTCAGGTCAGCGTTATATTGCATTGGTAGCCATTATCACGTGGTAGTATAAGGGATAATAGAGAACCTCACATGTATCTCAATGGTCAAATTTTAGTCTAAGGTAAGCAAAGAAAGTTATCCAAAGTTTTAGTAAAATTATCAAAATGCCATCAATGGAGATAAATATAAAATGACATCTTTTATAATTTTAGCTATTTCCTCTACTCATTTTAAGATAAAATTGTAGTAATGAGATGCTTGTTTGGTCCTCTATCACATGGATTGTGATGTGACAAATAGTGAAGCATTATACTTCACTAGGTATAGTGATAGAAAAAAAAAATCGTATTTCTTATTATATTTGAGACAAATGGTTTTGTGTACAGGATGACACACAAAACTATTGGAGAGGGACAAAAGCCCCCATCAAAATACCCAAACTCCACTTATTTTACGAATCATGGATGAGAAAGGATGTCATGTGCAGGAACCCCTTCCCCTATATATTTTTTGGGAAAATATTCTCTACATCGAGGGCGCAGGTTACGTCCAGACACATGGGGGGGTGCCCAAATTGACCTCTCTGCCCCATGTGTTTGGGTGTATCCTACACTCTCTGTGCGCTGCGGTGCAGAGAACATCGCTCCATAAATTTTTTTTTCAAGAATAATGTTTTTAGATACATTTTTTATTGGACTAAGATTCTCTCCATCGATGGAGGATGGTGATACATTTTTTATTGGACTAAGATTCTCTCCATCGATAGAGGATGGTTCACCCATCATCCTAGGTTCACAAACCCCTCCTAGGGTTTTAGTATGTTCCAAAATACCCTCCCGATACCCTTTCTTGCCCTTTTCCGCCTGAATTAAAATCCTCTACAATGCGGGCATCTTGCGATGAACTACAGTGCGGGCCTAAGAGCTCGACAAGTGGAAGAAGCTTCATCCAACGGTGCAAGCTCGATGCAAGACAAGTTTTTTTTTTCTTTCTCGAGCTTGGCACCGTTGGATGTTGCATCTTAATTCCACGTATTGAGCTCTCAGGCCCGCACTGCAGTGCACCACAAGATTAGGGCACTGTAGAGGGTTTTTTCCCCTCCAGCCTCGCAGTGAATGGGATCCCATTCACCATGGGTGGAGGAAAACTCGGTCTTTTTTTATTTTACTTTTAAAGTTTTAAAGACATTTAACCAATCAATCAGACCTAACCTTAGTTTATGTGAGACATGGTAGCCCTATGCTCCCATTAGAAAAAGTATAAGCACATAGGGTTTTTTTCTAAGCATTGTACCTGCAGATGCTTAATGCAAGCTCTGCCTCAAAATCTGCAATTGTTTGCTGTAGCTGCTGAGCTCTACACTGGTTTGCCTGATATGCACCTTCTTTCTGTATACATCCACACACTCTTGTTCTAATTCTAGCAGCATTTTATCTCTTTCAACATCAGACTCTCTACCTTCATCTCATATGATCGGAATTGAACATAAAATTAGAAAGCCTGAACATCCTATAGCAACTGGTTTCTATGGAAACATACCGATTTATCTTGAAAAATCTATTTTGAAAGAGAAGAAGAAATGGAATAAAACAAATGTGCGCAATATTATAAAGAAACAAATCTATATTAAATATTTAACATTGAAGAAAAACTGGCCAAGAAGAGAGATCCATGTGCATTCATGGTTGATTGAAAATAAGCTTTTGAGAATCGAGGCATAGAAGTTTATTTATATGTATTCAATTTCATAAATTTCTTGATATACTTAGGTGTTGGGAGCAGAAATTTTTATAGAATTCACATACAACACAGTATACCAAATACATAACATAAATAACAAGGACAACTTCAAAATACAAATGTAAGGTATATATGGGGGAGGGGGTTGGTTAAGGCCAAGGTAAGCCCAGGCCCAATCAACTAAAACGTAGTTCCCCTTGAGCCGAGCTGGCAAGGGCTTAAATTAGCCCAAGGTAGTGAGCCCGAGTCGGAGCCCGAGCCCGGCTCAAGGGAAGCTAGATTTTAGTGGGTTGGGCCAAGGCGTACCTTAGCTTAAGGTAGTGAGGACAAGCCTAGCCCACATAAAACTAATATGCTTTCAATTGAATTTAGGCCGAGCCATTGCACGAAGTTTGCAGCTTTGGAGCTATAGCACGTTTATGCTCTATATGAAGGATCCAATCCTCTACGGCATGCTGTCCGTAGCGGCCTGTGCAGTGCAGACTAAGCCTCATGCATAAATACCGTCTTACCCCTGCCCAAATGCCTTGCCTGAACAGGGTAAGGCAATCATTGCACACAAGGCAATCATTGCACGCGCAGCCCAGTCTGCGCCGCACAGGCTGCTACGGGCAGCTGCGCCGTAGACGATCTGAATTTCTATATGAAAGCCTCTTGTATCCTAAATTCTTTTGTTTATAAATAGGGAAAATTTCTCACTCCCACAGTGCAGGGAAATATAAGAAGATTTCACGTCTAATTTCCCCAAAGAAGTAAACTCCCCTCTAGGAAGTATGCAGCATTGAAGCTAGAATTACCTTACATTTATTCAGAGGTGGGAGGGTGCAGCGGCCATCGTTCTGCAGAAAAAGAAGAGAAGGAGGGTGAAATTTCTGTCATACATGGGGGTATGGCGGTCATTCTGGCCCCTGTTGTGCGTGTGGGTGTGGCCCCTGCATCCCACGTAGAAAACATTCTTCCTAAGAAGTTATAACCTTATATTTTTGCCTTAAGATAACACTCATTTTTTTTTTCGGTTCCCCAATGAGGATAAATCCTATCATTTCATCTAAATATTGCATTAAATAACTTTGAATTTTTTGAAGATCTTTTTATTTTTTTGTGTCCCACTATTAAATAGCTTTTGAGAAAAAAACAAAGGGTAATTAAAAGAAGAGAAAAGGCTTGGTCTGCTAGGGGTAAAGTTAATACCTTATGTGTCGATCTCTCTCTTACTCTCTTTGAGGGGTAAGGGAGTCATTTCAAAGAAAAGAAGAGAGATATAGACACATTGATGATAGCTTCCAATATACCGCTTTGATGACACCAAGTTGCACCTTCTATTCATAAACTATGGGGATGATTTTCATGCACGACCATATAAGGGGTTGGGAGGGGGGGTGATGATGCATTAAATGGGGGTGTTAACTCATTTCAACCCCATATTCTTCCATCCCACCACTGTGAACAGAACGTTTTGCTTAAAAAACTATAAAATATTTTTTTTTTGAAAAATTAGAGAGTTTATTTTCTTTATATCCAAACATACACTGTTTTTTGTTTTGTTTTTTTTGGGTCAACAATATACAGTGTTTAATTTTACAAGGATGGGATGGGAACGGAAGGTAAAGATTTGCTTTTCCTAAAAAACTTACTTCACTACCCAAGTAAAATTTACATTTCTCTTGCAACCGAACAGAACCTTAAAAAATTTAAAAAAAAAAATCAACATCATCTACTTTGAGCTGGTCTTGGATATTACGCCAGTCATACGCCCAACCCTAAATTCACTGGGCTTTCTACAGGCTCACAGCCAGCCAACCCCTATTGGAGAAACTCCTGGTTGAGGCCCAACTAAACACGTGATGGGCTAACCATTGCCACCCCAACCTCAAGTACTATATGAATTTGACGGTGATCATCCATCTTCCTCTATTAAGAATGCCGGATTGAGTTCCCTCCTGACAGGTTCGTAGCATACGCCAGCACCTCCTTAATTCTATCTCTCTCTTCCCTCATGTGTTAGAATATGCTACGTAGCCTGGCCTAAGAAGGACCTTTATTGCCTCAAGTACAATACACCCTCAAGTGCACATCTGATGATGCACATGCACTTAAGGAAGTGTTTTAAACAAAATCACTTTAAGGTGCACTGTCTGATGTGCACTTGAGGGTGTACTGTACTTGAGGTGATAAAAATTCACCTATGACCTTGCTTCTCACGTAAGGATTTATTTCATACTCATCCCTATCTATTCACAACAAGACCCTGCTTCTCACAGAAGGATTTATTTCATAATCACTTTATTTAGGTGGGGCTCTAATTATTTTTTTTTTTGGTAATAGGGTCTCTAATCATTCGGAGTAGTATACCAAGGTCCTGCCATTATAAAAAAAAAGGTAAAGCACACTTGGGGTACCCAACGTTTAGTGAAATTACACTTAGAATACCCAATGTTTCAAAAATTGTGTTTTAGAATACCTCATCTTTCACCAATGTCAATTCCAATATCGGCTAATAGGCCTAACTGAGCCCGTCTGTTTAAAACCCGTCCTAATATTATTTAAGCTTGGTACGTTTAATAATAGGGCAGTCGTGGTGTGGGTTCCTAGCCCGTCAGGCACCCGATCGGATTGATCGATTCTAGGTCCGACCTAATCTACCTGATTACAACACGACCCTATAACTTGTAACTTCCCCTCCCCTTCCCTTCCGTCTCCCATTCAGATCATTGCATTTGTAATCTCTTGTTGAGATAGCCTTGATTCTCTACCCACTGAACACCTATACAAATATAATTTATGGTGGATGTATGGGAACCCCACCCCTATATTTAATTTAAAAAAAAGTTACTTACGCAGAATTGATGAAATTCCATCCAATACATCAGCTAAACCTCAAGCCTGATCAATTGTAATTCAAAATTGAGCTTAAATTTATATACTGACCCATGGGCCAACATGAGTTGCACTATTTCTAATGAATCGATCATGTTTAAACAATTAGAATATTCAATTTTAATGAAAAAAAGATAGAAAAGAGGTGGCAAGATGGGGTACATGGCTTTGTGAAGGTCATTTTGATTTTCCAATAATTTTTTTTAGAAGTGCACCATTTAAAGATATTTTAGATTTAAACAGGCCCATACCCATTAAGACGTGCTTAAAACCCGACTTTAACACCCGAGTATAGTCCAATCCCGATCAAACCTGTCCAATCCCAATTCAATTGTCTAAAACGGACGATCACGATGCAGGCTTCGAGCTTAGTTAAACTTGACAAGGATTTAGTCATTGAGACTGCACATTTACATTTATTTCTGGGAAAAGCCGTCAAAGTCTTTGCTTCTCTGCCTGCCGGTCATATTATAGCGTTCATTATTTTGCAACGTCAGCTGCGACTGGGGGAATCACTCTTCAAAGACTTACACAACATATCTGTGGCTTACAAAGAATACAGCTGTTTTTGGATCAAATGCTCTTTCCCAGTGATTGCCATTCCAGGATTCTTCTGATTAAAATAGGGAAAGACAAAAAAAAGGGTCGGTCCACGAGTTATTCATTGGTGAGATCAAGTGAATAGGTGAAAACATCAAAATTGATCCAAAGTATGAATTTCCGGATACAATTGGAATCATATCTATTTGGCAACAACTCCTTACTCGCAGGCTATGAAGAATCCTAGCTAAGAAGCAAAGCTCCAGTACCATCGTTCAATGAAGCTGCCGATACTCAAATAAGAGTTAGTCGAGACCTAAGATTTCATCTTCTATGCAAAATCTGCAACTTCTCTTACTTTTTCTCATCTTCTTGTTCGGGGTCAAAACCTAGTTCCAACCCACGAACCCAATCCAACCGATCGAAATCAAATAATCAAATCCAATCGAAGCCAATATAATCTTATTGGATCATGTTTTGGGGTTTTGTGACACCAAAATAAAACCGGATCACATCAAAACTAATGGACAAAATTGTAGGAATGTTCTTACTACAAGGCTAGCAGTCAAGGAAATGGGATCTTAAAGGGTATTTTAGAAAATATTAAAACTTAGGAGGGTTTTTATAAACTCAAAGGGGAAATGAATTATTCCATTTCCTTGGCTGCCAGCCTTGTAGGAGGAACATTCCTGCTACAAGTGTAGCAACAAATTTTTTTCTTCCAAAACTAATATGACATCGAACCGAACTTAAAAAACAGGAGAAAAAACATTATAACCCCATATTAAATATATAACAACCCAAAATTCATATAAAACACCTATTTTTTAATCTTATTAATATGGGAAAAAGAACGCTAACCGGTGTTGTGCTTGGGCGTGTATCTACGTCCAGACACAATCCAAAGTGAAAAGACCGATGCACCCCTAGAAAGGCGGAAAGGTCTAGGGGTGTGCTGGTCTTTTTGCACTAGACTATGTCTAAGCACAAGTACACGCCTAGGCACATCACTGGTTAGCATTCTTTCTCCCTATTAATATATATACATGAGAAACTAAAATCAAACCGATAGTAAACCATTAAGAGAAACCGATAAGAAATCAAAACCAAATTAAACCCAAACTGAAATCTAACAGAAATTGATGCATCCTAATTGGATCATGTTTCGAATTCACTAATTCTCACACCAAAACCGATCCAAACCGTCCAATTGACACCCCTATTTCCAACATTGAAAATACATTTACATTTACTTTTGGATAGGTGGGAGTATTTTCATATGGTGGGTTTCAAATTAAAAAAAAAAAAAAAAAGTTGCATGGGGCCTATGGAAGTCTAATAAATATCTATTTTTCTCTTCCATCCCCTCTTCCACAGCCTCTTAAAAAATAAAAAACAAGTGAACGAGGTGGAAATTTCCAGAGGTGTGACGGTCATTTCGTGCACTCTATATCTGAAGTGTCAAAGGCAGGTCATCGCACGTGCCTAGATAGCATGCTCTCTCCCTATAAATTAGAAATTATAAAGGGCTACCAGGTAGCTATCTGTATCTTCTCTGCAACAGTGTATTTGGCCTATCATTGTGAGTAGTCAGAAATGGCAAGTCTAGACAAACAATTTTATTTCATAACTGTGATTGTTTTATCAATCTGTCTTGCATCTTCTCCGGCTTCGTGCGCTAGACCCGGCAGTGGATTGCGAGATTATCTCACCAGTCTCAACACCAAACCGGATCTAAATTGTGTAAAAGTGGATTATACCACCAGAGCTACAGTGGTTACAGTGTCTTTGGCTGACGGGAGGTCTCCACAGACGCCAGCCGGAGGGAACCTTGGCACCCCCAACCGGTGAGCCCCTTTTGGTGGTAAATCCTAAATCTTGTGATTGGAAAATTTCTGTATCATATCTATTAAGTTGTTAGTTAAAGAAGAAGAAGAAGAAAAAATATGGTTAGTTTCACTATTAATTAGTGTTTGGCTGATGAGATATCCGGCCTACTGCTCTTCAGAATTCAGATAAGCAAGGGAAAGTTGTATTGTAGTTTTGGAAAATAGTTTTCTTGTTTTTTTATTTGTTCTTATTTTTAATATTGAGCTTTACGTTTATTCATTATATGTTTCTGGTAATTCATGTCGCTCAAGCTCCCTTGAAAAGAAGAGAAGCCAGGGGGTAGGGGAGGAAGATCCAGATCTTCTACAGCATGGGCTGCCCGTCTTGCCTGTGCTGCGCAGACACAAGGCGGCGCACCTAGATCGCCTTACCCCCTATCCGAGCGCCTTGCCCAAGCAGGGGTAAGGTGGTCATTGTGCGTGGCCCTGTGTCTGCGTAGCATAGACAGGACAGGGCAGCGTACCGTAGAAGATCTGCGTTGAGGGGAGGAAGGGGTGAGAATGGATCATCTACTGTACGTGTAGGTGAACATACTATCTCAGAGTCAATCACATGTTTATTTTGTTTCCATAAATACTCCTCTTCCCCTTGTAATTGGTAAAAATAGGACAGGCAGTTGCCTCTCAAGCTCTCATAGGGATTTTCTTTAACAAAATGGGTAGCAAAACATGGATTTTCATCTTCTCAAGTGCAGTGCACTGCCCTATGCACCACACTGGAGAATCCAACCGTAAAAACATTGGTAGTGGTGTCTTTTTATCCTTTTAAGTGTTGAGTGAATGGTTGGATTGTCAAGTGTGGTGCACTGCGCTTGAGAGAATAAATTTCCAGCGGAACACACGTTTAATTTGCTTGGCCAGACAACACAAGAAGGATTATTTTTTGGTAAGACACAAACGGGTTATAATTGCCACCTGGCAATGTATTTGGTACTCAAATTTTAGCTTATGGTAAAGTCCATCATTCCCTACTCATTGTGTAAAATTTTATCACAAATGAACTCTTACATGTGGCGAAAGTAACAATTAAAGCTTGGCTAAATGAATCAAAATTTGCGGGAAAGTCTAATACAAGGCTGAGAAATTTGATATTTGAACAACCCAAAGTGTGATATATCAACCTTTTTGTTAATTTCTTAATTCTACTCCTTGATTTCATTATTTGTGTGTAAATGAAGCTTTGGCTTATACGCACTCCTATAATCAATACATTTCTCTATTTTTTTTTTCAAAATTTTAAAATATATCAAAACACTCTGCCTCACATGTGGCACCTGACCATACATGATAGTTAAAGTGGTATTGCATGTCATTAAAAGAAATTTTTACGCATTTGTGACAGTATTTAATGCCATTAAGGTTCCCAAAAGCGCCTCTAATAGTTTTATTGATCGTAAAAACACTGTCGTGCCGTAGAAGATCTGGATCCATACTTAGCTTTGTCTGTTACAGATGGCGCAAAAACAAACCTTTAGCGTCGGTACTTTACCACATCTACAAATCCAATATTGATTTAATATTTGGTGGTGGTATTTTTACCACCACTAATTGAGTGGATGTTAGGATCGGAGTGCTCCCAAAAGGGGATGAAGTGAGATTCTATAAATGAAAGGACAGAATTAGAGTCTACAAAATTTTCTACAGAGTTAATGTGGAAGCTACAATGATTTTGAACTCACACTCACACCATATTGGTACCGTCCTCTTCTAGCCCAACTGGGATGGTTGAAGGAAAGGGATGAATATTTCTCTTTACGGGAGTCACCACCTAGGTAAGGGTCTAGGACCTATACATGTCTCCTTCTCCCCTCTCTTTTTTTTAGTGGGGAGGGGGTGGAATTGACTGGAATTGACTCACAATGGATAAGGCAACGGTCTTCTCAAATATCTAGATAGGTTCAAAGTTACATGCTGAGAACCTTTTACACACCTAGCCCATTCAGAGGCCGGTCTTTTTCTATTTAGACCATTCACACTTATACTATTTATTAACTAGTATGCATCATAACCTAGGCCACTAGGCTAAATATATATATATGAAAAAGAGGAGAGATGACCGAACCTGGGCATATAGTAAAACTACCCAGACTACCTAAGTACACTCACTAGGGATAAAGTGAGGGATCAAGTCGAAGATAATTCAAGAAGTCATTTTGAAAATCATTTGGACAGCCTCTCGGTGTGAAATAGGATATTAAATATTTTAGAGATTCTGATTATTTTACTAAATATTTTAGAGATTCTGATTATTTTAAGAATCCCTATTTGGGCAGCATAAACGGTCAAAAAGAGACATTTAACTATTTGGGAAGTCCCTATTTGCGCGGCATAATAGCTAAAAATGGAAAATTTAATTATTTTGAAAGGAAATAATTGGTTAGAAATTACATCTTTGGACCCTGAATAGGGCTTTTCAATCTATTCCTGTAGAATCTTGGCACTTTTAATGCTAGGAAAGACCTTGTTGGATTGGAATTTCTCAATCCTAATCGATCCTATGAGCAGGAAATGCCAGCCCAAACCCAGAAAATTGTTGGGCTCAGGTTTTTGGGGCTAAACTTGCACCAGACCATAGTTGGTAACATGACCAATACCCACAGTGCAAGGCAACAAAACTAAAATTATAAGAGTTGAAAACAAGCATAGATCTTGAGATTCCCAAATTAGTCAATCTTTTAAATTGCTACTAAATCCATGAGCATGAAAGAAACAATCTAGTGAACTGAAACATCTTAGTAGCCAGAGGAAATGAAAACACAGAAGTGATTCCCATAGTGGCGGCAAGCAAAACTGGAGCAACCTAAATTGTGAAAATGAGGTTTTGGGAGAGCGACAATCATCGGGACGCTAGGTGAAGCGGTGGAGTACTACTCCTTAGATGGCAAGTGTCCAGTAGCTAAAAGCATCACTGACTTACGCTCAGACCCAAGTAACATGGGCATGTGGAATCCCATGTGAATTAGCAAGGACTACCCAAAGTAAATCTTGAAAATCATCAAACAAGATATATATTCTTCACCAACAGAAGAAACCTGATTTCTTTTTTAAAAATTCAAATGTCATGAGAGAAAGATGATAAAATATACAATGCCTTAGTCATGCAGCTTCCTTTCCAAATGAACATGTTGGATATCAGCACGAAGCATATTGCCAGGCAAAAGATGGCAGCAAGATGATAGTTTCTGAGACACATAATACATGTCAGGTCGAGATTGTGGATTAGTGGCTAAACATGAGATTGCTAGCTTCATAATAGATAAGAGTTCTTCAACCATGTCAATCGTGGGAGGGGAGAGCCTTTTGTCCAACACATCTCCCATTAATATCATTTGCTTTGTTAATGGCATTATTGGGAAGGATGATAATAGAACGGAGATGAGTTCACTTGGATGCCTTCCCAGCAACACTTCCAATGTTAGTACCCCAAAGCTATAAATGTCACATTTTTGGGTCACCTTCATCGTGTAGGCAAGCTCTGGAAGGCATGGAAGTCCAGCAAACATTTAATTAGATTCTTAAAACTTTAAAGGTAAATAGTGCACTAACTCATCAATGGTAAAAAATGTATCAAAAAATTCAAAATTTATTTACTAGAAGTAGGAACCTAGTTATTGAAGCTTATGATAATGAAAAAAAAAAATGCTCTGAACTTCTAACAAAAATAGCTTGAACATTGAATATTTGATCAATTATAAAGTCTCACCAAGTAAAATATTAAATAGAAAAATGAAGAATTAGTTATATGATATTAAAAAAAATAGTTCATGCAAGTATTATCTATAAATATCTTTCTTTATAATTAGGGAAATGACGTATTTATTACCTGGAGCAACATATCCGCACTTCCCCGCCTGAGAAGTCCAATTGGATGAATCGGGCTTTAGAAGTCTAGCAGTGCCAAAGTCAGACACACATGCCTCATATTCTTCATCCACCAAAACATTGTTGCTCGATATGTCACGGTGAATGATTGGTGGTGAACAATCATGGTGCATGTAAGACAAAGCATTTGCCACACCTTTAATAACATTAACCCTTCTTATCCAATCCATTTCCAATGCAAGCTTGTCGTTGTTGAGGATCTTAGCCAAACTTCCTCTCTCAAGATACTCATAAACTAAAAAGGAGTGTTGTGCAGATGAACAAAACCCATATAGTTTCACAATGTTTCTGTGTCGCAGTTTTGTCAATGCACAAATCTCATTTCTGAATGTTTGTATGTTGGCATTCTCACACTCATCCTGTAATGGTTGGTGAGGCTTTTTGATAGCCACCACTTGATCTGTCGGCAACTTTGCTATATATACGCTTCCATATCCTCCCATCCCAATGCAATATTTCGCATCAAAATCCTCTGTTGCTTCAATAATTTCTTGATATACTATTCTTCCGTCGTAGTTCCATATCGCAAATAAATCTGTATCATCACATGGTCTTCTTCTTTGCTCTGTCTCACTAAATCTTTCCCTTTTTCGATGGACAACATATGCTGCGATACTAACAAAAGCAAACAGAAGAAACAGAGCACCTACCAATGGAACCACAACAGTAATCAGGATTTTGTGCTCTGGTTTTGCATTTTCTCCTTCCGAAGAGGATGATTTGCAAGGTTGCAGACCACTTACATTGCCACACAGTGCTTTATTGTTTCTTAAAGCTTCTATTGTTGCATTTTGAAAGGCTCTGTTGTTTGGTACTGGACCCTCGAACTCATTGTAAGATATATCAATGGATGTCAAGCTAGACATTCCTTCAAATACAGTAACAGTGGTACCTGAGAGTTGATTGTGGGAGAGATTTAACTTTTCCAAGTTCCTTAAATTTTTAAACTGTGACTGTATCTCCCCATTGAGCCTGTTTTGACTAAGATCCAATAGAATTTGAAGGTAAAGCAGATTGCCAATTTGAAATGGAATGGTTCCATTCAATCTGTTATTGCTTAAATCCAGATTTAATAAGTTGGAGCAATTCCCTATTTCTTTTGGTATTTGTCCACTCAACCTATTTGTTGACAAATCAAGATTTGTTAGGCTGTTTAGCCTTCCAATTTCTAATGGTAAACTGCCAGAAATTTGATTGTCACTCAGACTGAGATTAAGCAAAGCTGTTAACTCACCAAATTCCTTAGGAATTTCTCCCACCACGTAATTTGAAGAAAGATCAAGAACATGGAGTTGAGTTAACATCGCAAGCTCAGGAGGTATCTTACCAATGATATTGTTTCCAGCCATCAGTAGAGCTTGCAGGTTTTGGCATTGTCCCCAGGTTGATGAAAGCTCACCATACAATTGATTATTGCTCAAATCAATGTAATTCAGCTTCTCATAAACCCCGAAATCCTCCGATAAGTTTGCGGCAAGTTGGTTATTTGCAAGTCGAACTCTAACTAAATTTGTGCAGTTTTTGAAACCTTTTGGAATATGACCCATGAAATGGTTGTTACGAGCAGTGAAATTTTCAAGTGATCCACCCCTGCATAGCCCTTGTGGGAGAATACCTGAGAATTGGTTATCTGTCAATTGTAAGTTAACCAAATTCGTCAGATTTCCAATTTCTTGAGGGAGTGATCCAGAGAGTTGATTTTTCAGCAAGTTCAAATTGGTGAGCTTCCGAAGGTTTCCCAAAGTGGAAGGGATGCTTCCAGTTAGACGATTGAATGAAATTTCAATGTCGGTCAGACTCGTCAAATTTCCAATTTCTATAGGAATCATACCAGACAATTGATTCTCAGAGAGGTGTAAAATGGTTAGATTTCTCAAATTACCTAAAGAAACAGGGATTGAGCCATTGAGATTGTTGAGAGGAAAGTATAGATCACTTAATGATTTCAAATTTCCTATTTCTCCGGGAATGGAACCTACAAGATTATTACTTTCAAGGCTTAAAGAATTGAGTTTTGACAAATTTCCTATTTCCTGAGGAATGGAACTTGAAAGTTGATTTTCATATAGGTATAGAAAGTGCAGATTTATCAACTTACCTATAGATACAGGGATTGAACCATTGAGACTGTTTTGGTACAAAGAGAGCTGCCTTAGATTGCTCAAATTACCTATAGATGCAGGTATGGAACCATAGAGGTTGTTAGAGAACAAGGTGAGAACAGTAAGATTTTTCAATCTTCCAATTCCATAAGGTATCGATCCACTGAAATTATTCTGATCAAGATACAAGATTTTAAGATTGGTAAGTAAGCAGATTTCCAATGGAATTACTCCAGAGAATTGATTTATGGACAGATCAAGGTAGTAGATACCTGAAAGGTTAGCAATGTTGGATGGAACAGAGCCAAGAAGTGTGTTATTAATGAGATCTAGACGTTTAAGAGCAGGAAATGAAGGAAAGGGGAAGTTCTTAACCATACCTTGCAAGCCCATACTCGGTAAGTTAATTTCAGTGATACTTCCCCTTTGATTGCAAGAAATTCCAATCCAACTCATGCACGGGTCAGACCTTGTAGAGGAATTGGTGGAATTAGGATCAACTAGTCTCCATGAATGGAGTACAGATTGGCTTTGGTTGTTGAGACTAGATTTCCATTTGAGGAGAGAATCAGCTTGGTCCACAGCAACAAAACTGGTGCCGCCAGTGCTGATGGAACTCAAGGCATAGGGGTTCGAAAAAGCAAGGAGGAGCAAAGCGAAGAAAAGGAAGGATATGAGATTGAAGGAAAGGGATTGTAGTACGTTTAGCTTGCAGAAAGCCATGTTATTTTTGGTTACGTTCAGCGATTGAAGAGTAATGGGAGATTTATAGTGTTAATGCACTTGGTAGCTTGTGGTCGTAAAAGCTCATTGCTACCAGGAGGTCTTGGGTTCACATCTTCCCTCCTCCTTATACCAAGGCAAGAGGTCTTGGAATCATATTATCGTCAGCCTTCGGTGGCATTTAAAAAGTATTTGTTAAATTTTGCATATGAGTCAACCTTTTATTTTAGTGTTTTTTTTTAAGAATTTGAGTTACCTGTAAGGCTGTAATATGACTCCGCAATGCCTCAATCTTGCAGTGCCTTGCAGTTCCTGTTAGAATTTAAGGTTTAAGCACTAGTTGCTTAAAGCATTACACCCTGTGTATCAAGTTTGGAATACTCAGATTGCTGTCTTCAACTAGTATTTATAGGGAAACTAGGGTTTAGGTTAGATGGACTAATTACTAGATTGCCTCTCACATCCTGAGCAAAAAACACAAGTAGGATTATATTAGAACATATAAAGAGATATTATCATAATACCCTTACAGTTCGGGCCTCAGAGGTCGACAAGTGGAAGATGCAACATCCAACGGTGCCAAGCTCGAGAGGAAAGAAAAAAAAAATGGGTCAATTGAGCTCGCACCGTTGGATGAAACATCTTCCATGTGTTGAGCTCTCAGGCTTGACCTGTAAGGCACCTCAAGATGAAGGAATTGTAGAGAATTTTAATCCCAACTACGAGGTTAAGGCTCTCTTACCCTTCCTTGCCAACTAAGTTTTATTTTAGGGATTATTAAAAGGGATGATAACATTAGACACACCCAACCGTTGGTATAGTAAAGTATGAAATCTTTACCCAAACCACCGCAAGTTAAAGTCATTCTAGACTATTATTTCCTTAAGATTATATATTATTTCTCATTTTAGTTTCTATTTTCTTTATTATGTCAAAACACTACCATGATTTTAATAATCCGATTGGAAACCATTCCAGTGGGCGAAAGGTACAGCAAATGGAAAAGAGGGATGAGGGACAATGTGAGAGAGTGTGTATGTTACAACAAAATCGTAATTTTACTTTTTTGTCCTTTATCTTATTTGTAAAAAGTTATTTAATGTCTTATTTTAATTTGGGTAAAAAAGATTCTTCAAAAAGTTGAAAGTCTTTTAATGTAACATTTAATGTAGTTTATATGTAAAATGACAGAATTTTTTGTTACATTAAATAACTTTTGAGAATAAGACAAGGGAAAAAAAATAGATTACAACGATTTAGTATAATTTATATTTCAATTTCAGATTGATTTTTAATCAAGAAATTGAAATTGTTTTTATTAGAACCAATCCCACCATAATCAAAGGAGCTGATTTATATCAAGGGATTCTATCTACCAAGGACCAACGAGATATACCTATTATTAGACCAATCCCATAACCAAAGAAGATGGTTTATCTCAAAGGATTTATTCATCAAGGATTAGCGAGACATACCTATCATAGAGAAGGCCATTTGGAAAGAGAATAAGTGATAAGAATTGCATTGTCATGCCAACTCTTGTTTCCTTTAATAGAAGAACATTCCCTCACAAACAGTGTATTTCGTCCTTAAATAAGGACTACTTTCAAAGCAAAGCTATCAATTCATGGATGTAGATTAGTCTTAAATTGAACCACGTTAAAATGTTGTGTCTTCTTCTTCTCTATCTCTATCTCTTTTCTACTTCTTGATAGTTTTGGTTGCATCAATCTGAAATATTTTAAAAATAAGAAATCCATTTAATAGTTCAATTTCTGAGAATAAATTTTCTATATTTCTTTGGGAGAGGCTGGAGGTGGCAGTGGCGGGGAGGTGGTAGCAAGAGTGGTCACATAGTAGTAGTGAGACCATAATTAGAAGATGGGTGGTGTTTTATTTTTAACGTAAAATTATTGTTTTGCCCATCAAATTAACCGTGTGCTCATTAAAGAGCAAGAATGAAAACAATTTCAATTACAAAATTAAAAGTTGAAACAACCGTCAGCTATTTCAAAATTACTATTCCATTTGATTTCAATTTTAGTGAAATAAAATGCAAAAATCATGAGATAGAGGACACCAAGGGATGGAAGTAGGTTGAGAGATTTTCTTGAAAAAGTACTCGTCTTCCAGCTTGATATCAGTCACCTCCAGTTCCCCAGTTCCTCTAACAAGGGAGGCTGGAATGACCACCCTCCCCCTGCCCAAACACTGCCTGAGTGGGATCCACCACCCCCTATTAGAGGAACTGAGGAACGAAGCCGGGTAGGGTACTAGAGGAGATAATTTTTCCTTTGAATTCTATGGATTGCATTGAAATTGAATCTACTGAACACCGCTGTGAAGTACCTTCTCAGATTGGGATCCAACAACATTAAAAAACATTGTTATTACTGGTGAAGGAAAACTTCTTCCAAGGAAAAAGTCTATTTTTGTAGGTGAGAAAAAGATGTGTACGTGGTCCATGGAAGTTGTTCAATAACAATAATTGAGAATACACTTGTTTTGAAGGGATTATATGCATAAACCTCAAAGTCCTTCTCCTTAATTGATCTTTCAATCCATGGAAGGCGTGGATGATTCTTACACATTCACAACCACTGAAAATACACTTATTTCTCTGCCCTGACTGTCTAAAGTCTTTGTATATCTTTGTATCTTTGTGAACTTTTCTTCCTTAGAGTTATTGTTTTATGGATGATTCTTGCCGTGACAGTCAACTCAAACTGCGGTGACCACAGCCACTTGTTAGCGACCACTTGGTTTGATTGGTTCCGACCTTCCGGATGGTCAAGTCTTTGTTTGCTGATGAGAGAGAGAGAGAGATCTTTTGTGGGAGATTGCTATAGTTTTATTTATTTATTTTTGGAAGAAAGTTCTCTATCCGGGAGACTATATAGTTTTTTTTGATAAAGTGAGATTACTATAGTTATTTTTTTGGGTAAAGACTGCTATAGTTATGTCAATAGGCAAATGCTGGCTAGTAAATGTATAATGCTTTTGTATTCAAAACATGAGGGGTCCCATTGATTCATAGTGTGTTGTCTACTGTATTTGGTGGTGAAAGTCAAAGCTAGTGCGTTTTTATTTTATTTTATTACTTTTTTGAGGAAAAGGATCTAGGAACGCAAAAGGGTAGGGTTGAGTTGGGCCTGTTAAAACCCCAGCCTAACACTGAGTACTCTTAGCTAGGCCCAGGCCCTGCCCAACCCTGACTCAAGATCACAAAAAATCCAACCCTGACCTGCCCTCAGGTTGGGCCGGGCTGACCCTATTTGGATGTATGGCTGGCCAGGTTAGGGGAAGAAGAAGAAAAAAGAAGAAGGAAGAAGGAAGAAGGAAGAAGGAAGAAGAAAGAGAGAAAACAAAGAAGAACCGAAAAAAAGAATAGAAGATGAAGATTACGAAAAAAGAACATGAAGAAGAAGACAAGTTCAGGTTGGGCCAGGCAGGGCTCAACCCGAGACCTCAACTCTAACCTGGCCCGACCCTGACTTAAGGCCAAAAATTCCTAACCCAGACTTGCCCTCAGAATCAGTGTATCTCAACCCAGGCCCTGCTCAGACCGTTAGAGCTAAACTTACACCCTTAAAAGGAACGCTAAAAGGTCATTGGGCACGGCGTGTATCTAGGCCCAAACACAGCCCAATGCGAAAAAGGTGAAAAGGTCCAAGGGTACACCAATTTTTTCATGTTAGGCTGTGTCTGAGCACAAGTACATGCCAAGATACAACACCGGTTAGCGTTCTACTCCCTATTGTTTTTTGAATGAAAAAGAAAGAACCAGTACGTTTTTATGAGCTTTATGTCAGTATGGCTAGCACTTTCCTATGTCATATATGTCTAGTATAGGTCATATTTATTTTTTCATTTTATAACCTTTGAGAGTCTGGATCCTAACTCCTACTACTTATTACCTGTTTACAAAAAAAAAAATTTATTACCTGTGAATTTCCTCTCATTCCTTCAATCCTGTTAATCCATAGTAAATTCAGATACGACAAAAAAAAGAGTTAGATATATACATATGGATATTAAATGGATTAAAAAACGTAAGATTTTGAAAAATTTGGTAAAAAAAAACACATATTGTAATAAAATGATCCGTGTTTAATACTATTTCTTTGTAAAAATTCGAGAGTAAAAATATGGTAATATATATATTCACCATCCAATAGAAATATGCATCATTTAATAAACCAAATAATAGAATATAGATTATAATCTTATTATAAAGAAGCCTCACAATTGAAATAATTACGATGTAATAGATAAAATTTTGGGTAAAGTACATGTACCCCCTATAATGCACCTAATATTCCTCGTACCCCCTTAAGTGGTGCAATATTCCACGTACCATCCTTGCTTTACACCCCAAATGCCGGATAGGTCCAATCCGTTAAATACTACCGTTAGATGCCAAAATTTTGACCATTTTACCCTTTGCTTCATTTTCTTAAATCGGAAAAGACTTAATTACCCTCACTTATTTGTTGCCTTAAACTAATTAAAAATGACCATTTTACCTTTTGTTTTGTTTTTATAAATGAAAAGACCTAATTGCCCTCATTTATGTATTATCCTAACCTAATTTAAAAAAACTATTTTACCCCTAAATATTTGTTCCTAAAAACCCCAAAATACCCTCATCTTCCCCAAATCATCAACAAATTCATAAAATCCTCTATCTTCAGGCAGCACTGAAAAGAAGCTCCAAATGAACATGCAAAATGCCACTGAAACAAACATAAACATAATATGCCACAGATCCTAAAGAAGATCGTCCATAACCGAGTACTGATTCTAAACGCTCTGAAATAAAATCAAAGCCAAAAACAAAACTCAGCTTCCACAGAAACAAGTTCTACCAAAAAAGAAGGCAAAGAAACCTTTTGTTTTTTTTCCCTGAAATTCACAACTACCTAGCCTCCTTCTCCAGTGCCAACATCGTCACTGACAGTCAACTCAAAAATGAAAATGCAAAAGAAAAAGAAGAGATAGGCTGGCGCTAATAATCTCAACTTTCAAACCTATACCCTTTCAAAATTAAAATGCAGAGATCACGGGAAAATACCTACGATAACATCAAAAAACTCTGAAATTTCAAACACTGACCGGTATAAAAAATGTGAACCTCGTTGGTCTGGCAGGTATCCGGACCGTAACCACCGGAAAACATAGAGCAGTTTCCCTCCATGAATAGCATTGCATGAATGTCCCCATCTTCTTCCGGGCCCGACGAACTCAACCGGGAGACCCACAGATCTACTCTGTTCCGGAGGAGTTCCTGTCAATCTCTGGCTAACCTCTAACTTCTCCCACCTCATTCTGATGTTAACAGTACAGAAAAACTCAATTAGCCGTACCAGTACGAGTTCTTATCTACTCGAAGATGAAACGGCTTTCAGCAGTAGCAGTCCATGCAAGAACCTGCCATTACAAGTGTAGAATCCCGCCATTACATGTGGGTAAGGGAGACAGGGTAATATCTGTGCTTAACCGGAGAAGCCATGGTCCCTGTTTTCTCCATCCGATTGAATTACGAAAAACCCTCACCAAATTCAAATACCCAACTGGTGATTTCCCTCAATCACCTTTTTTTCTGAAATTCTCAGTTCTTACCATTTGAATCGATTGGAATCGGACCATGTATACCCCAGAGTATTGCCGGAGACTGAAGAACGATGAAGAACAGATCAAACATTAATCACCAGAGAGACAAGAAGGATTTCTTAGCCAGCAGGGCAGCACACTAAACTCAGAAATTTTCCAATTCATTCAACTCAAATCTTTCTCTGGAAGTGGATCCTCCAGCCCGATCTGGGCCTGGTGAGTTTGGCATTGCAGAGATTCAAGGAGGATACGAAGAATCTGCCTGAAGATAGAGGATTTGATGAATTTGTTGATGATTTGGGGAAGATGAGGGCATTTTGGGGTTTTTAGGAACAAATATTTAGGGGTAAAATAGTCTTTTCAAATTAGGTTAGGATAATACATAAATGAGGGCAATTAGGTCTTTTCATTTATAAAAATAAAACAAAGGGTAAAATGGTCATTTTCAATTAGTTTAGGACAACAAATAAGTGAGGGTAATTAAATCTTATCAGATTTAAGAAAATGGAACAAAGGATAAAATGGTCAAAATATTGGCATCTAACGGTGGTATTTAACGGATTGGACCTATCTGGCATTTAGGGTGTAAAACAAGGGTGGTAAGTGGAATATTGAGCCACTTAGGGGGTACGAGGAATATTGGGTGTCCATTATAGAGGGGATACGTGTACTTTATCCTAAAATTTTCTCAAATACTCTAGAGTGTAGACTAACCATCTCAATAACAATTGATCATATTCAAAGTAATGGATTAGGTTTAACCATTCCCTCTTTCTACCCAAAAAAAATTAGGTTTAACCATTTAACCCCAGTCCACATGTATGTTTACGATCATGAAGTCTAGTGCTGATTGTATTAAGTGGCACTACACATTTCTTGAGTCTTGAGTCATGTCACGGAAGGATCAAACGGTCATGAATGCAGGCATGCTTTGTTTTATGGTTACTATTAGAAATTCTATTTGTGACAGTAGTCGAATAATTATTTCATTAAATATATATGTTTAAATACAAAAGTGATGGAGAAGGATCCTCCAATACAAGGTAACTAAGATATGTACAACAAAGAATGAATCTAAACAAATATGAAAATGTTACAATGGATATTTGTATCATGTGAAAAATATGTTTAAATTGTTACAAATCAATTTCTCTATTCATGATCTCATATTCATGATTTGTACGTAACAATTCCTCTAACAGTCAGAAATTTGCTCACTAATATTGAAATCAAGGGATAATCAATTCACGTATTCGTTATCTTATACTCAATGAATTGTATTGGTTTCATTTTGTTTGATTTTCGATTTAGTGCAGTCCAATTTTCAACCGATCCCGACATACCCCAATCCAAAACCAACCCAATAAGGATTGGTTCAATTCAATTCGGTCCTGATTTTTTCGATCGATTTGATCGATCTTAATAGTTCGGGTTAGGTTTTGAGTTTTCACACGCCCTTCAATATTGCAGTTCTTTTCTCCCTATGAGTCATGTAAGGGCAAGTTGCCTGAAACATGAATAGACTACTGAAATATATTTTTATTCCCTCTTAAGTGTTGAGAAGAAATTTTTAGTGAGGGCGTGTATCGAATTTTGAATTTTTTTTTTCCTTCCTCTTCTTTGTGCTTTTAAAGCTCATAATCTCACCCCCTCCCCGCTTTGGTGATGAACTAGAAAACAAAGGATCTTTCTTTTAAATTTTTCTTTTGGGTAAAAGTACCTTTAAAAGAGCAGGTTTAGACAATTTTCTGGACGAACATTCTAATATTGCCACCAAGAAAGGGGTGATTTTGCTATTATCACAATTGGATGGGTAGGGTCTGGATTGGCCACCTATAGAATGTCTTGCCCATATTTAATGTTTTATCCTTTCTTGTTATGGAACACCATATACTATATATCGATGCATTCCCTTGGTGGTCCCAATTTTTCATAATATATTTTATCATTTGGTAAATTCTGCTGGGTTAAAACTTGACATGTGAGCAAAAGACATAAGAAATATATGTTCACAAAATTTGGGACAAGTCAACTTCGCATATCAAACAAGGTGTTTGCATCCATTTTATTAAAAGGTTTCTGCTAGGCATTACTATGCCTAGTGAAATATAACGATTCACTATTTGATACTTGACAATACATGGGTTAATCTATATGATAGAAGACTTTACATACTACAAATTTTAGTTCTAAACATGGAAGAAGAATTCGATCGAAACCTGTCTAAACCACCGAGTTGACTCAGTTTCACAGGTTTTCGAGACGAGTTGGAGGATGATTTAAAAAAATCTAGGGTTTCGACTAGAACTCGATGGTTTCAATATGTTTCGACCATATTTTAGTAGTCTCGACCTGAATACTTATATAAGTGTCACTTATCTGAGGAAACCTGACTGAAAACTAAGACATACACTTACATATGCCAGAAACCAGGCCAGACATTTATTTATGCCTAATATTATTAAAGTAAATGTTTTTATATAGGTATTATATTTACTTAAGATATTATTCATAAATAAGCAAATACCTCCTATTTGAATCCAATAAAAATAGTTAAAAAATAAAATTCCAAAAGAATAAAAAGTCAACCCTCAGTTCAAGAACAAAAATTGAATTTTTGACGATAAATGAAATTTTCAACTTTCTAATGCTAGGATTTTTCTCAAATCTAAAAAATTCATAAATCCTAAGCTGATAACATATTGTTAAAAATCAAAAGTGTGATAAAATATTCATTTGTTTTGATATCTAAAAAATATTTTCATTCAGAGCAATTTTAAACAGTATTCGCGCGCACCAAATTAAGTTTGACTAAAACATAATACCTTCATTATAAATCATATTTAAACAATCTTGGATATGTTTGAAAGCTTTCCAAAATCTTGGATTTGCTTGAAAGCTTTGTTGGAAAGCTTTCAAACATATCCAAGATTGATTAAATCTGATTTATATTGAAGAAGTTATGTTCCGATCAAACTTTATTCAATACAATGTCCAAGAACAATATATAATATCAAACTTGGATCAAAACCACAAGTATTGTTTTTAGTGCTCTCTATGTGAAACTAATGCATGGATTGAGTTTAAAATATCAAAAATAGATAGCACAACAAGAATCAGGGCGAAAAAACAACTTTTGGGCCTTGAAATCAAAGTTCGATTTAGTCCGGAGAAAGTCCCAGGTTTTGACCTAGATATGGTCGAAATCGAGACGAACTCGGTTTTTGGCTGGTCGAAACCTAATCAAAATCCAAGTTTTAAAACCTTGGTTCAAAGTAAACAAGAAAAGTTGATCAAACTCTGATTCAAAGTTTTAGTAAAAAAATTACTAAAATGTCATCAAATAGAGATGAATATAAAATATAAAAGAAAAAATTACATCCTCTCCCATACTTTACACTAATTACACATTTTTTTCCTTAACTTTTCATAATTACACCTATACCCTCTCTTATTGAGGGTGTTAACCTGACTTTTCCTAATTACACCTATACCCTCTCTTACTGAGGGTGTTAGCTTGCTGTTAGAGTGTTAATTATAGTTTGAAAAAGACTATTTTACCTTTGTACTAAAACATCACAAATATAATTACAATACTACCCTTTTCATCATCTTCAACCTAAAAAGGTGGGACCCACAACTTCATCTCTTCTTCTTCATTTCTTCCTTTCTGTTCCATCGCTCTGTTCCATCGCTGCAACCTCCAACAACAACCCCACCCTTTGAACCCTCCACTGTGCTTGTAATTTCAAACGTTTTGGAGGGTTGTGTCTCCATGGTCGCCTATGAAGCAACACGGATAGTGTCTCCAGGGACCAGGATCTAGTGCTTGGATCTGGAACATGCCTCTAAGATCATGGGTTCTCGGTAGCTAGCTGGGAAGCATTATTTTCTGAATTGGTGTATCTTGTTGATTGCATGTCGATTAAGATTTTAGCTACAAACAAACCCAAGTGACCCATTGGCGTTTTCTGCCTAAAATTGATTGGTGATTCACTTTGTGAACTGTTTCTTGTAATTGGAAATTTTTTATCAGAGGGAGATTTAATTCATTGTGCAGTTTCTTTTGTGTTTTTCTGACAGAAATTTTGTATTTTTGAGATCATTGAGTATGCGATCATGGTGGCTGCTACGGATTGTCCAAGGAGTTTAAGATGAGAAGAGATCGAATGCCCAAATTCGACCTTTTAAACCAACAAATAAACAAATTCAAAATTGAAAAAGCCTAACTACTCGCACAAAGAGAAATAGAGAAGGGGAACCGTGCTGCCAAGGCATGGTGAGCTGTGCAATGTCTGCCTTACCCCCACTTGGGCAAGGCACTCAGGCAGGGGTAAGGTAGACATTGCACGCCTCACTGTGTCTTGGCAGCACTGTCCTGCTGGGCAGCTCGATAGTAGAGGATCTGAATCTGCAAAAGGACGCTACATAACATCTTAGATACATTTCAGAGGGTATAATATAGGGGTGTAAAAATCCAACCAGTACCGTTTGGATTGATTGGAACTGACTAAACAAAACCAGACCAAACGAAAGTTGAACCCCTCATTGGGTGGTTCTGGATTGGGATTAGGAATTTAGTAATTGATAACAGACACCGCATCGGTCTCCACTGATACCAGTCCGGATCGATGATACAGCAATTAGCGTAGCGACATGTAGGGTTGCAACAGGGTCGGGTTGGATCGGGCTTTTTGAAACCCCAGCCCAACCCTGAGTCCCCTTATCTAGGCCCATACCCGCATTGACCCTGATTCAGGGTCTTAAAACCCTGACCCTAACCCTGACCCTGACAGGGCCAAGCCCAACCCAAGCCCGCCCTGATTGGCCCTGATTGGGCAGGGTCGGGCCGGGTTGGCCCTGATTGGCCCTGACCCTGTTTCGCCATCCAGGGCCGGGCTGACCCTGACCCTGACCCTGACCCTGTCTATAGATTAAGACTGTAACCTGATTCAATTATTATTACCAAAAAAAACTTGATAAACAAACAGAAAGGAGAACAAGGAGTTTCCATCAGTTTAGAAAAAATTATTCAGTCTTGTGGAGAAGCACAATACTCTAAAATTATGAAGTGTGAACTAAAAGACAGGGAAAAACTTATGCCACAAGCACAGCACCTGGAAATTATGAACTACAAGACAGGGAAGACAGAGATGAACTTATGCTAAAAAGTCCAATTCCAAAACATTCTCAGACCTCTAATGCATCACTAAAGTGCTCCCACAAGCTGGATATCTCAACCAAATGCTTTCCTGTCCCCAGTTAATAAACTAATAACCATAATTCTAAAATAATCAAAGCATTCACCACAAATCTAACTAGTATCAAATTTTCTTGTCCACAGTTAATAAAACAAAAGTAAAAAACAATGTAGTAAGCTGCTCTTTGTGATCTAGTTTTCACATATTAACAAAGTTCCATAAAGGTAATATCTCCAACAATAAAACCTATTACAAGGTAGATTGCAAACAAAAGATGTCAAACTTGACTCAAAACAATTCTTCTTCAAATGGGAAAGAGTACTCCCTTGGTCTTCACAATCCCCCAACCCCACTGAAAAAAAATATCATTCTTTTCATCCATCAAAAGAGAATGCACGGGAAGGGGATACATCTTCAAAAGTCATTCAACATCTTGAAGCCAACATTCAACCACAAACCCGCAACTAGAAACAAAAAGCAGTCCACCTATACAAAACCCAACAAAAGTAAGTTAAAGAAAAGAAACAAGCAAGTATTGGTGGTCACCCACTCAAAGATGAAAGGCTTAGTAATACGACTCCTACTCATGCCTTACCTGAAAATGCACATAGGAAAGCATGCAACACCATGCTTTAACTCAAACTTGTAATAGCATTATCTTCAATATGATCTGAAAATATAATTAATGCAATTTAAAAATTAGTAAGATAATCCAATTCATAATACATGTAATTAGATGAAAATTAACAATTTGAAAGCTTGTTACCTAGTACAAGATTCTCAAGGTCGTCCAAGCTTTCTTTGACATCTATAGGTGTTGGTGCCTATCGTAGCCAATTTTGTGCACACTAAGAACTCTACAATCCGTGGTGTCAATGAACTACGGAATGGGTCTAGAATCCGACCACTAGTGCTAAATGCTGACTCTGAAGCTACAGTGGAAACAGGAGTTGGTAAAATATCTCGAGCCATCTTACTAAGAATGACAAATCTTGAGCTATTAACCTTCCACCAATTCAAGATGTCGAACCTAGCTCCATTATTTTCATCTACAACACTTTCCAACAAATAATGATCAAAGTCCGTTCCATTTTCTAAACCCACCTTGGTTTTCATTTTTTGACTCATTTTGCTTTCAAGATCCATACCAGAAGTTTTTGATGAGGAATCAGAAGATGTTGAAGTTGGAACATTTTCCACTGCACTAGGAGACGACTCATATGATTGGTAGTACTTAAAGAGCTGGGTCATGACATTCTTAACATTTCCAATCTTCATTTTAACCTCAGATTGAGAATATATTTCAGAATAACAAATCTCCAAAAATGATAACTTAGAACGAGGATCAAGAACAACAACAATAATCAAGAAGATATTAACTTTATCAATGCTATCCCAATACTTTTTAAACTTTTCCATCATGGCCAATGCCATTACACGACACATAGGATCTTCACTTCCTGACCACTTCAGCAACAATGATTCAATTGCATAAACTTCTGAGAAATAAGCATTTGATGTGATATAAAGAGACCCAGACATTCTATTGGTGGCATTGTAAAAAACCACTAATAAACGGCATAGACCTTTTGCCTTTTCCCAGTCTTGTTCACTTGGAACCATATCCTTGCAATCCATTACAAAGCTAGAGTCTCTATCTTCTAAGCATTCAAAAGCCTTTTGAAACTCTAAAGCCATTTGTAGCATGAGATATGTAGAGTTCCAACGAGTAGGAACATCTAAACATAAGGTTTTCTTAGATTGAATTTTTTCTTGTTCACAACACAACTTAAACTGTTGTGATCTTGCAGGTGAGCTCTTTACATATCTCACTACATAACGGACTTTACTTATGGAATCCCAACAAAATTTCTGACCATTAAATTCAGCACATGCACACAACATCTCACATGAAAGTAATCCCCATTTAACAACAACCCATTTTTCTTGGTCAATCTCCTCTTCAAATTCCTAATAGCCACATCATTGTTACATGCATTATCTACAGTAATGGTACATAATTTCTCTATACCCCGATCTAACAGACATAATTCAAGAACATTACCAATGACTTCACCAGTGTGAGGTGATGGGACAACACAAAAGCTAATAATTCTCTTTTGTAACTTCCAATCTTGGTCAATGTAATGGGCTGTTATGCACATGTAACCAAGGTTTTGGATTGAAGTCCACATGTCAGTAGTAATGTAAACCCGTTGATTACTTACCCTGAACATATTCTTCAATTTCTTTTTCTCCTCTACATACAATGCATAACAATCTTTTGCAACAGTGGTACGTGACAAAAGATTGAACCTTGGTTGCACAGCCTGTAAAAATCTTTTAAAACCATCCCGCTCTACAAATACTTTTTAGTGAATTCTTACATTCGGTCGAGGGCATGTCAACCTAAGAACTCATAAAGCAAGGAAAATTGACTGACTTGAAAATAGCTCTTGGAGTGATTGAGGCCTGTTTTGATGTCCCTTCGGCCTTTAAAGATTATCTGGTGAAGTTGAAGGATTTTATACCATTGATGACCAATAAACTTCCTTCCACTTCCGAGATCCTAGAACAGGCCACATAAGTCATTCACTGGGAGAAGCAACTCTCTGAGAAAGTGAAGAAGTTTCGATCAGTCATTGATGAGTGTCGCAAAAATGAGGCTTCATACGATGAACAACTGGCCGTGTTGGATGAAGAAATAAGAAACCTGACAGAGAAAAGAAGGATCATAGAGACAACAAAGACGTCCCTTGTGTGGTCAAAGACTCAAAGGCCTATGATGAGGCCTACAAAAATGGAGTTATCTTGCATGAAATGTCTTATTCTTCTTCTGAGTTGGCAAACAAAATTCGGCACGCCAAAGTGGAGCTGACCGAGATTGAAAGTATTTTGGTAAGAGCGTGGCTATCCCTTCACCACGAGTGAATGTTTCATGATACTTTAACTTAGATATTTATATCAAGCGCTTATCATGGTATTAGTTTTAACCATTTTTTTTTTTTTTTATCATTACACTTAGTCATTTAGGTTTCTCATGACTCAATTTCTTAAGGACATTACTTGCATTAAAAAAAGGGTAAAATAAACATACCCCCTATAATGCACCCAATATTCCTAGTACCCCCTAAGCTTCTGATAAGTCCACGTACCACCCCTGCTTTACCCCTCTGATGCCAGACAAGTCTAAACCGTTAAGTCTAGTCGTTAAGTGCTAAAAACTTGACCATTTTACCCTTTCTTTTATTTTTATAAATTTGAAAAGACCTAATTGCCCTGACCTATTTGTTCATAATATGAAAAGACTTTTTTGCCCTAACCTAATTTGAAAAGACCCTTTTACCCCCACTATTTGTTTTTAAGAATCTAATCCAATCTAATTACCAAAATACCCTTGCTAGGGCATAATTACCAAAATACCCTCATCTTCCCCAAAATCCATCTTCCATTTCTGAAACTTCTCTCAAAAGTTTATTTTACCCTTTAATTGACCCCAAAACCCTTTTTGTGTCTTCTTCTCTTCTGCTTGTAGGTCATCAATGGCGCCGGCGGTAACCAGAGCTTGGTAGCCAAACTCCAGTTACCGTCGGTGCCATTGATGACCTGCAAGCAGAAGAGAAGAAGAATCAAAAAGGGTTTTGGGGTCAATTAAACTTTTGAGAGAAGTTTTAGAAATGGAAGATGGATTTTGGGGAAGATGAGGGCATTTTGGTAATTAGATTGGATTAGATTCTTAAGAACAAATAGTGGGGGTAAAAGGGTCTTTTGAAATTAGGTTAGGGCAAAAAGGTCTTTTCATATTATGAACAAATAGATCAGGACAATTAGGTCTTTTCAAATTTATAAAAATAAAAGAAAGAGTAAGATGGTCAAGTTTTTAGCACTTAACAGCTAAATTTAATGGTTTGGACTTGTCTGGCATTAGGGGGGCAAAGCAGGGGTGGTACGTGAAATATTGAGGGCTGGTACGTGGACTTATCAGAAGCTTAGGGGGGTACAAAGAATATTGGGTGCATTACAGGGGGTACAAGGAATATTGGATGCATTATAGGGGGTAACATGTATTTTACCCTTAAAAAAATGAAAATAGCCCCTTACAAACTCCTATGCTAGACCGTTGACCGTCCAATGTTTCCTGAAAAAGGAAAAGCATACATTGGCCCTTTGGCCAACACAAACTCTAACCCATTGCCATCAATTGGCAAAAAGGCAAATAAGTGGTCGAGTGAACTATGTCAACCTAGTGGTCAAGCCATGTTTGGCCCATCAGTGTTTGTTGCATTCGACCATGTGAGACATCTTCTGCTTCATCATGAATGCCTTTCAAGCAACGTCCTTTGCCTTGATTGGGGTCTGGCCTCCAATCCTTCCTTTGCGTTGAACCCTTGAAAGGATTTGGCTGATGGATTTTTGATACATCAACCATAATCAAATTAATGGGGAGATTCTTTTCCCCAAAATCTTCTTTGTCTTTATTTGGTAAGGGTGACTGAATGGCCGTGTCTAAAGCGGCCACGTTGGGCTCATGCCCCTTGCTTAGAACCTCAACCTTGACATGATTTCTTTTGACATAGCCTTCCTTGATGAATGTTGTTTTAACTCGTCCATCATCAAGCATGAAAAAATTGTCTATGGGTAACAATTCCTTTCCCCTAGTCATGAGTCTGAAGTCGATTCCGCTCTATATTCTTTGCCGTAGTAGTTACTCCTGCAGTTTGCTCAAGGTCCACACAGTTTATTGACTGAGATGATCCTGCTCCAAAATTCGGGTGGTTTGCATACCAAGCCCAGTTAGACGCCTCTTGATGAACCTAAAATCACCCTGACCAATCAAGGACTGCCACATGTCCTAACGCAAGAAAGAGGACCAGCTCAGGATCAGAACTAAGCAGGCAAACCCAGAAGAGAGTCGACCCAAGCTGGACCCGGGCGCGGACTGCATGACCCTGGGCACGGATCAGCGCTGGGCGCGACCATCCCCGGGCGCAGACTATGGGGCGCGGACCGCCCTGGGTACTGAACTATGGGCACGGACTGCCTTGGGCACAGACCAGGCATGGATGAAGACCTCGAGCACGTCTTCCCCGGGCACAGTCTCCCTTGAACACGGCAGCAACCACCGCCATCAACAAGACACAAACCACATCACCAAGGACTCTAGGCCACCGCCTATCAAGTCAAGTAGTCTGAATGGACTCATGCACCAAGAACCTCATCTACCACGTAGATAGGTCTATCCATCAAGGATACCAAGTCTATCAAGGACACTGCGTCTCTCAAGAAGACGACTACCAAGTCTACCATGACACTATGTCTCTTAGGAAGACGACTACCAAGTCTATCATGACACTACATCTCTTAGGAAGACGATTACCAAGTCTATCATGACACCACGTCTCACGGGAAGATAACCTATTAAGGATGAGCCCTGCTACTCAGGGACTCTATCACCTATGACATACACTCTACATCAACTGGGACTCTCCACACTACCATGCTTTACTATAAAAAGCAAGGTACTCAGCCCCATCAAGGGATATCTTAGCTCATATTGAATACTACTATTCATCTATTTGCTCAGAGAGATCTAACTTAGGCATCGGAGAGTCCTAGGCCGGAACCACATCGGTTCTCCTTTGTCACCCCAGGGTTTTTTGCAAGTTACGATACTCGAAGGACCGCTGAGCAATTTTTTAACGCAACAAATTGGCACCGTCTGTGGGAACGACGCCCACGAGGCAAGAAGACTGCTCCCTCGACCAACAATGTCCCGAGGGAGGGGAATGGATCACCTCCTCCAGAGAGCTCACATCGCAGAACCAATGACCAGGACCATGTCTCTCTGGAGAGGGAGATCCCAGACGATGATCAAGTTGCGATGGTCGAACCCAACAACGAAGTGATGGTGGAGGTGGTACCTGACCCCAATGCCCTAGCAACTATGGGTCAGATCAATGACCTACAGCGACAGATCCTTGAGGATCAACGACTCTTCCGTGACTACCTGAGGCAACGTGCGACATCCCACCATCGTAGGGTGGATCCTCGACAAGAACAGAGCCCCAGGAGGTCATCTCTTGGGGGTGATAGGTCAGGCAGGCATACCAGGCAACATGGAGAACCCTCCCAATCTCCAAGAAGAACAAAGGACCCTCCAGAACAGTCGGACCGGGGAAGAACACCATCACACCGATCCGTGGTACCTAACCCTGAAGGGTCCATGCGAAGGTCGGTGTTTGATGGACGACTTGGTAGAAGACATGCACCAGATCAAAGCTGGACTTACCGTGAAGAGCGTCCCTTGCGTTCACAACAAGATTCATCACTACGTGATTCCTCCCCATCTCACCAACAGTCTAGACAGGAAGGGACTTCCAAGAGAGGACGAGAACAGGGTCGTGACGAATGACTCGCCAGACGTGAAGCGTGAGATAAAGAGCTAGACAAGAGACTCTGAGAGCTGGACGAGAAACTGGAAGGGTTGAAGAAGCAGACCAAGGGCAAAACACACTCGGTACCTGGACAACACTCCTTCTCAGAAGGGATCATGTCCGCTGCACTACCGTCCAGGTTCAGGTTGCCTACCTTCGAACTCTATAGTGGTACCACCGACCCTAATGACCATATCAACTACTTTAATGGCATGATGACTCTGTATGGTGGATCGGACGTGGTATCCTGTTGAGCATTCCCTGCATCCCTCAAGGGTGCAGCAACTTCATGGTTCTCCCGACTACGACCATGATCGATTAGATCATTTGCAGAGCTATGCGAACAGTTCGTGACCCGCTTCCAGAGCAGCGTCAAGTCGAAGAAGACCATGGTCAACCTACTGAACGTGATTCGAAGCCCTGGGGAGTCCCTCAGGGAGTATGTCAGCAGGTTCACCAAAGAATCCCTGGAAGTCCGCGACCTAGATGATCAGACCCAGCATGCAGCCCTAGCAGGGGGCATCAGAGACATGGAACTAATCAAGGACTTAGCACGTCAAGAGACCAAGGCCATAAAAGGGCTCTTGGAGCGATGTAATGAGTTCGCCAACATGGCCGAGATAGTACAGTCATGGACGAAGGCAATTGAAGGCAAGACCTAAGACAACAAGAGGTTAGCACCAGATGACCGCAAGGAGAATAAAAGATCAAGGACTGAGAGACGATAGGAGAAAGGCGATCGCCCATCGAGAAGAAGTGATCGTCGATCAGAGAGGGGTGAGAGGGTAAGCAGCCCAGAGTTCACACCCCTCAACACCACCAGGTCACAGATCCTCATGCAGATCCAGGACCGTGACCTAATCAAAAGGCCATGACCATTGCTGGCAAAACCTGAGAAGCGCAACCCTAACAAGTACTGCCTCTTCCACAAGGACTATGGCCATGACACAGAGGAATGCTATCAACTGAAGAGAGAGATAGAAAATCTTGTAAGAGCAGGAAGTTTGAACGGGTACATAAAAAGAAGGCATGACAATCGTTTAGGCCAAGGTGACCGAGGTCGTGATCGAGAAAGGGAAGAACCAAGAAGGGAAGAAAGGAGAGCGGATCAAGATAGAGAAAGAGACCGCACTGACGAGAGAAGAGATGCAGCAGAGCCAAGTGGCACCAAGGGAGCCCCTATCCTCACCATACTTGGAGGACCAGGGCAAGAGTCAACCAGAAAAGTCAAGACCCATGCCAGGTTTGTGGGAGTAACAGAGAAGCCAAATAAGATAGCAAAGATCGAGATGGTGATCTCCTTTTCGGATGCAGACTTGGAGGGTGTGAGGTTTCCACATGAGGACGCCCTGGTGGTACAGGTGGAGATAGCCAACCAACCCATGCATAGGGTACTGATAGACACGGGGGCATCTGTGGATGTATTCTCACTAGAAGCCTACCGTCAGTTCAGATTTGGAGACAATCAACTCAAGCCAGAGTCCACCTACCTCCATGGATTCTCGGGCATGGATCGAACGAGCGTCAATGACCGTGGATCGAAGGAGCAACAATGATCTCGGATTGAACGAGCGTCAATGACCGCAAACCGAATGAACATCAATGACCGTGGATCGAATGAGCATCAATAACCGTGGATCGAATGGGCGATAATGACCACGGATCGAATGAGCGTCAATGATTGCGGATCGAACGAGCGTCAATGACCACAGATTAAATGAGCGACAATGATCGCAGATCGAACGAGCGACAATGACCGCGGACCGAACGAACATCAATGACCGCGGATCGAATGAGCGTCAATGGTCGCGGACCGAATGAGAGTCTCCAGGTGCGGACCGAATGGGTGTCCAAGGGCGTGAATTAGGATCAAATGGGCGTCACCAAGCATCAATCAAAGGGGCGTCAATGTGCACAAATCGAACGAGGGCGCCATCAATTGGCGTCAAGAGGCCACGACCTATGGGCATCAACCCCTTAGGCAAGGAGAGCAAAAAAAAAAAAAAAAAAGAGAGGCAGCCAAGGGTCCACGCCTAAAAGGCGCGGACTCTTGAATGAAAGCAAGTGTTGAAAAAAAAAAAGAATGCAGCTAGGGGTCCACTCCCAAAAGGTACGGACTCTGAAGTGAGAAAAAGTAGTAGGGAGGAAAAGAAGACAAGAGAGAAAAGAGAGAAGAAGGAAACAGCAAGTTAATGAGATTGAGGAGGGGCCTAGCTGGATGAACCCTATACTCGACTACCTGCAGAATGACATCTTACCAGAAGACAAGGTTGAAGCAAGGAAGATGAAAATGAGAGCTGCAAAATACAGCGCCTTGGACAGAGTACTGTACAAGAGGGGGGCCACGGCACCACTACTTCGGTGCCTAGGACCCAAAGAGCACAGTATGCCCTGGCAGAGGTACACGAAGGGATCTGCGGAAGCCATATGGGAGGAAGAGCTCTAGCCTATAAAATCCTCTGACAAGGACTCTACTGACCGAGAATGCAAGAGGAGGCAATACAGTACATCAAGGCTTGCGTGCAATGTCAATGGTTCGCCCCAGTACCCATCTACCCGCTACCAAACTGACATCGATCCTTAACCCCATTCCCTTTGCCATGTGGGGGGCCGACATCTCGGGAGACTTCACAGCAGCATCAAGCAACCGCAAGTACCTGGTGGTCGCTATAGACTACTTCACCAAGTGGGTAGAAGCCAAGCCATTGGCCAAAATCACAGAGAAGGAAATGGAGAAGTTCGTCCGTGACGACATCATCTACAGGTTTGGTGTGTCACAAATCATAGTCTCCGACAATGGGAAGCAATTCAACAACCCCAAGTTTAGAGCCTTCTGCCAAAGCTACAACATTGACTATCGGCCTGTTTCGGTAGCATACCCACAGGCCAATGGTTACGTGGAGGTCACAAACCGAACCCTACTAGATGGCATAAAAAAAAGGCTGGAAGGAGCCAAAGGGAAGTGGGTCGAAGAACTACTGAGTGTCCTATGGGCATACCGCACCACAGTAAGAACACCCACAGGGGAAAGCCCATTCCGCTTGGCATATGGCACAGAAGCATTGGCACCAATAGAGGTCCTCGCCATGTCCCACAGAGTAATGCACTTCAACGAAAGAACCTACACAGATGGACTACGAGCAAATCTAGACTTCCTGGATGAGGTACGAGAGAAGGCACTACTGAGAAACGTGGCATACCAGCAGCGCATAGCCAAGTACTACAAGACCAGGGTGTGAGAAAGGTTATTCCACCAGAGAGACCTAGTACTAAGGAAGGCAAGTGCATCGTAGCCGTAGAAGGAAGGGAGGTTATCTGCCAACTGGGAAGGACCCTACATAGTTTCCAAACAGATACGTCCAGGGACATACCGCTTGAAAACTCCAGGTGGCAAGAAGGTAGACCGTACCTGGAACTCAGAACACCTGAAGAAATACTATCAGTAGAAGTAACAACAGCGGCACAGCACCAGTAGTAGCAGTAAATGGCAGTACTATTTCAAGGATAATTTGAAAAAATTTCTCATTTGAAGCAAAGAGTTGGTTTCGGAATACTCGTCTTCTACTACTCAAGACGAATCACTGCCATCACACCAAGGCGTTAGGCCACTAAGGCCCGTTGGCCACCAAGGTCCATTGACCACCAAGGCATTATGCCACCAAGGCCCGCTGACCACCAAGGCGTTATGCTACCAAGGTCCGTTGACCACCTAGGCGTTATGCCACCAAGGCCCGCTAGCCACCAAGGTCCGTTGACCACCAAGGTCCGTTGACCACCAAGGCCCGTTGACCACTAAGGCGTTATGCCACCAAGGCGTGTTGGCCACCAAGGCGTTGTGCCACCAAGGCGCTATGCCACCAAAGCCCATCCAAGGTCTACAGACCACCTGAGGTTACAAAAATAAGAGAACCATCGAAGCAGAAAAGATCAAATGCATGCCATATCAACATCACAGAAGGTAAAAAGTTAAGTATGTACAAGCAAAAAAGAGGTCACAATCCAAAGTTCAAGATCCGAAAAGTTCAACATCCAAAAACATCTATAAACTCATGGAGCATCTGATGGAGGGGCAACATCCGACCCAGTAAGGGACATCATATCGGCCTCAATAGGGCAAGCAACCCTCTCCTCTTGCAAGATTGCACCCTCCTTTGTTACCATAGCACCATCCTCAGGAGAAACACGAGCCATGACAGTAGTCACAGGTAACAGTGTAGTGACCTCCAGGAACCCCGAGAAGTCATAATCAGGGGTCTTCTCCAGAACGTGAACTACCAAGTCTGAGGAAGTCAAGATGCTAGGAATGTGAGCCAACTTACTCTTAGGGTCACCAACAGAGGTAGAAGCTCTGGAAGGCCTACGACCCCTACTAGGGGTGGAATCTCCAGAAACCTCCTCCCCATCATTAGCAACAAAGGAAGGCAAAGAGGAAGAAGTATCCGCAGGGGAAGACGACCCCGAAGGCGACTCCTTAGCGGATCCAACCACGACTATAGTCGGATCAGAGTCATCAGATGATGACATGGATAAACAGTGAAGCGGACTAGCTACTTACTCAGAACAACGGTCTCCCAAAGCCAAGCAACCAACGCGAAGAGAGGGATGCCAACCTACAACCACCAATGCAGAACCAATAAAAAAAAAAAAAAAAGAGGGGAAGAAGAAAGAAAAAAGAAAAGAAGAGAAAGGAAGAGAAACACGTACCAGGCACAGCCCAAGACGTAGTCACAGGTGCAGACGCATGCCACGGACAAACACAGGCACAGATCAAGGATGCCGATTGAAGTAGGGGCGCAGACCCAAATTGGGCACGGATCACTGCAAGGGCACCGATCGAAAGTCAAAGGGGCGCGAACCCCAGTCTGGCACCAATCGTAGCAGGGGCACCAATCGAAGTCATAGGGGTGCAGACCCCAAGTCGGGCACAAATCACCTGGGCGCCAATCACTTGGGTGCGAACCAGTTGGGGTGCGGACTACGGGGGCACAAAATACTTGGGCGTGAACCAGCTTGAGCGCGGATCTCTTTGGGCGTGGACCAACTTGGGCGTGAACCAACTTGGGCGCGAAACCAGCCTGGGCACGGATCGCTTGGGTGCAGATCGAGGCCTAGGCATGGATGGAAACTTGAGCACTGATCAAGCACAAGCAAACAATGCCGCGCAACATAATAGGTAAGACCGAGGGCACCGTGCCAAGCAAGTCACCAAAGGCCAGGCTAAGGACCAAGAAGAATCAAGCAAGCAAGTAAGCAAAGCATACTACTCTTCATTGTGGCCCAAGAACACACACATGGGGGGCACAATGAATAGTCACCAAACTCAAAGCCCAAGCAAAAGTAGAAGATGAAAAAAAGCAAAAAGTGGAAAAGCAAGAAAAAGAAAAAGAAACAAAAAAGATGGGAGAGGAGAGGTTTGAACCCACAACCTCTCCCTCACCAAGTAAATTACAAGCACACCCTCCAAGAAGAGATTATTCACCTTGAACCGCTCAATTGATACAAGAAAACAGGGAATACTCTCTTGATCACTCTGGTCCAAGAGAGTTGGGGGTAAATGATGAACCCAAAATCACCCTGACCAATCAGGGACTGCCACATGTCCTAACCCAAGAAAGAGGACCAACTCAGGATCAGAACCAAGCAGGCAAACCCAGGAGAGAGTCGAACCAAGCCGGACCTAGGCACGGACCGCATGACCCAGGGCATGGATCACTGATGGGGGCGGATGGTCCCCAGGCGTGGACTATCTAGGCGCGGACCTCCCTGGGTGCGGACTGCCTTGGGCGCAGACCAGGCATGGATGAAGACCTCGAGCACGTCATCGCCGGGCACAGTCTCCCTTGAACACGGCAGCAACCACCCCCATCAACGAGGCATAAACCACATCACCAAGGACTCTAGGCCACCGCCTATCAAGTCACCTAGTCTGAATGGACTTATGTACCAGGAACCTCATCTACCATGTAGATAGGTCTATCCATCAAGGATACCAAGTCTATCATGGACACTGCGTCTCTCAGGAAGATGACTTCCAAGTCTACCATGACACTACGTCTCTTAGAAAGACGACTACCAAGTCTATCATGACACTACGTCTCTCAGGAAGACGATTACCAAGTCTATCGTGACACCACGTCTCATGGGAAGACAACCTATCAAGGATGAGCCCTGCTACTCAGGGACTCTATCACCTACGATGGACACTCTACATCAACTGGGACTCTCCACATCGCCATGCTCTACTATAAAAAGCAAGGTACTTAGCCCCATCAGGGGACATCTTAACTCATATTCAATACTACTATTCATCTATTTGCTCAGAGAGATCTAACTTAGGCATCGGAGAGTCCTAGGCCGGAACCACACCGATTCTCCTTTGTCGTCCCAGGGTCTTTTGCAGGTTACGACACTCGAAGGACTGCTAAGCGATTTCTTGACACAACACCTCTGATACACTTTCCTTGCCCTTTTGGCTAGTAGCTTGGCTGGGAGGGAACATGGCATAAGGAACAATGCTTAATGCCTCATGATGAGGCTCAATGGATGATGGGTTCAGACTGGTTTTAGTCTAGACCAAAGCCATCATTTATTCTAGATGCAAGTATCGAGCATCGTTTGAGGCTGCTAATGCTGCTGTCAACTGGTACATGCTATGCAACATAGGTTGTAATAACTTGTGCATTATAGTAGCTACTTGTTCATGACAAATGTCGTCATAAACATTAGGCTGAGTTTTAAATTGTGGCTCCACATCTAAATCGTGTGCCATGTCTCATCTTGCTCCTTTCTTGTTCGTTATTTGGATGTCTTCCTTCACCATACTATCTCTGTTAGAGAGGGTCACGTCGGGCGTGCCAAAAATTGTTACTCTTTTTTCGATCACTCAAACAATTGATCTATCTTCTGATTGGTCAACCGCAGCTGATAACATGTGATAGAGAGCGCGAGCATGCCAGAGTCTGCAAGCTAAAGTTTGAAGAAGATTGCACTTCTAACTTCTATATGGAGATGTGGATTCTCCTCTTGCCTCAATTTCTCCAAGGACTTTAAATTTAAGGCCAAATTGCAATGCATGAAGAAAAGGATAATCACAAAAATGAATGATAGAAATGAAATAGGAAATCAAGAATTTTTATTGATCTCAATATTGGTACACACGAAGGACATACCACTAAAAGAGGAAATCAAGAGAAGAACTTGACAGAGAGGATGACCACGATGGTTAGGGAGAAGATTTTTTTTTTTTTTTGGTAAATAGATGGTCAGGGAGAAGATTACACTAAGGAGAATAAAAATGCAGTAAATAAAATGAAACATAAGTAAAATACAGGTTGTTGATTGATCGAGAGATCTCCTTTACTTCTTAGATTTTGGCTTTTATACTTGTAAGGATGGAGTCTCCATTGAGCGTCCTTAATCGCACCATCTTTGGCAGTTATAAAACTGCTCGAATGTCACATATCCCTAGAGTAGTTCCCACTCAGGTGGTTGTATTAGTATTGGGTGCTTCACGGTTACAGCCGTCTTGGTCCCACTAACTTTCCTCTTGGGGAATCTGCCTAGCTGACTAATCTTTTACAATCTTAATCGGTCTACCATTATCGGTCAATTGATAATTTTAGGGTGTAAACAAAATCTTAATTATATCAATTGTTACCTATTGGGATTAGGGATTGAGATATTGGTATACCGTTCTAGATTGGTCCATATTGGTCAATTTTATCCCTACTTTTCATTAAAAATTGAGTTTTTTTTTTTTATTTTATGATTTTACTCTTGATCCGATACCCGATCTAAGATCGACTAGGTATTGGTATCGACCTCGAATGATACCGATACGATCTGGCTGATCGGATATGATACTTCAATCTATGGTCGTGATACTTATTAAAAAGGGTAAATTACATAACACCCCCTAGAAATCGAACAATACTCAACTAACCCCCTCATTTTTTTAAATACTCATCCGTCTCCTTGTATTAGAGCCCTATATTACAATTTAGTCCCTACTATTAGTTTTATGTGGTTAACTTATGGAATCAGCATGTTAATGTGAGGACAATGACATGACGGGGGATCGTCACATGTCCTCCACTTCCTCCCTCTTTGGGGAGAAGAGAGATGAATTGAATGTTTGGGTTTGTCACTTAGAGGAAGATCTTGGACCCATAATGTAAAGTTGACTCTCATGTGACGCCCATTGGGAATTGATCGATCCATTGGTCTGGGTACGAGTCAAGTTACGGTCTGGGAAGGTATTAGACACCCCAGTTAGCCCGACAAGCCGGTCTTCCTATTAATTGACTAGACAATGGTATAACATGCTTTAAAGTAAAAAAAAAAATAAAGTACAAAGAGAGTGAATAAAATACAAGGAAAAGTAAGGAAACATGTTTGGAAGCTTGGCCACATGATAGGGGTTAGTATACATGAAAGTAAAATAAAGGGAGAATTGAGGAAAACATACCTAAAATGTTTGGCTACATGGTTAGTATACATAATGTAAAGAAATAATATACGAAATAGGAATCAGTGTATGAGGAAACTAATCCTAAATATGCAAGCCCTAGACTAGGATGCATGAATGAAAGATAAATAAAAGGGAAACCTTAAGGGTGTAAAGATGCACGACTAAAACCCTAAGCAACGTAGCTAAATGATGAAAATATGCATGAGAATCTATATGCAAAGCAAATTAGTGGAAAATACGAAAACACCTCTAAGGCTAGTGCAAACCTAGAGAAAACCTAGAAAACCCCAAGAAATAATTGAAAATAGAGAAAACCTTGGACAACAAGATAATAGTGTAAACATGATTAAAACATGAAAAATATTAATTAAAACATGAAGCAAAATTGAATCTTGGAAATACACCAATAAAACACCTATTCTAATGGTGAAAACCATGGAAATAGAGAAAACATACAAAGACACATGATGCATGGAAACATGAGAAAAACACATGAATAAAGAAAACAAAAATTCAACGGGAAGACTTGCACTAAACATACTCACAAGGTTAAAATCTAATCCTCATGCATTCATGGGATTGTGTATAAGACATAAGGCAAATGGATGAGAGCATCAAAATACTAGGCCAAAGGTAGTCATCATACATATCAACATATCAATAGAAGCATCAATAAGCTTGAGGCTACCATAGACATAATGGGGATGGATCAAAGCATGAATACATGAAATAGTATGCAGTGACCTAATATAAAGTGAATGGAAAGGAAGAAAAAGCAAAGTGACACATGAGAGATGCATTAACAAATATCAAAATATCATGATATGCAAACGTGCAAATCTTAGACTAAGGGGATGCATGAAGAAAGGAAGGAGATGGGCATGTACATATAAAGAAATAAAATAATTTGACTTAACCTTAATGCATTAACATAATTCATGGAGAAGATCCATGGCATGGAATCACCATGATAAGAGAAAGAGATGATCTAAATCATTACATAAAGTGACACAAAGTTCTAATTCTAAGAAGCAATAAAGAGATGAGAAGGATAAGACATATGACTAAAAGGTTAAAACAAAACTAGAAAATCAATCAAAACCAAGCACACATGGGTGTATGCCCACTACCTAGTGAGGTAGGATCACACACCCTTTTGTGCGCAATGGAAAGAGAGAGAATATACAAACAAAAGGAAGAAAAGATGAAGTAAAATACCAAGAAGAATGGTTGGAGGTCGCCCTTGACTCAGTAAGAAGGCCCAAATTCGTTTATAATAGTCACCCAAGTGTTAGGGTTGCAAAACCTTCTCTCTCTAGCTCTTTCCAAGTTAAAAAATTAATATTTTGTATGAAGAAACTAAAGAAGGATCCCCCTCAACATGGGAGGCAATGTATTTATAGATTTAGTGGGGTGTACATGCACTTAAACAAGTCTATGGATCATTAAATTGATCCAAATCATCCATGGGAAATTTCCTATGTGGTTTTGCCAACAATCTTGGCCAATGAGGTTCAAGCAAGTGCTTTGTTACCAAAGATGTGTTTTTTGGGGCCTAAAAGTGTCCATAAACAAGTTATAGCTTCCAAACAAGTTTCCATGCGTGATAGGAATCAAAATCCATCAAATATGTAAGGTTAGATGCACTTCATATTTGCATAAATCGACATTAGAATGGCTCTGTTCAACATTTACATGCACCGAGTCGACATCGACATAGTGTTGGTCGACAGCAACTCGATATCGACATTGACTATTGCGTACCTTCACGAAAATGGCCATAACTTCTTCGTCCAACCTTCGTTTGATCTGATTCGTTTTCCTACGTACAGAAGACTCAAAGGGCTACAACTTTTATATTTTGGCTAAGAGCTAAATATCGGTATAAATACCATGCATATATCTTGAATCTCCATGATATGCTGACACAACTTTTCTTTGCATCCCACGTGCCAACCTTGAAGATCGAGTCATAACTTCCAACTCCAATATCATGATGATATTATTCAAATTGCATATGGAAGCTAATTCAAGTATTTACCTTTCTTATGTTTTAAGCTTCTAATTAAAAAATTCAATTGGAAGAAGACTCAAAATGGTCATGAAGTTACTCCACAAATATAAACTACAACCTTAAATGCACTTCTTTAGCTTCTTCCAACATCGATCCAAGGTTTGACGAAATTGAAGTGGTGTCAAAGAACATAATTCAAAATCGAGTGGAGGGGCTTAGATGTAGAAGAAATAATTTTCATTGTCAGTTGCATGTCAATATTCAGAGCATTATGTTCAACAATATCAAATGGCTCATCGATGTTAACACTAGGTCAGCTCGATGTCGGTTTGGGCCATTTGACTGTCAACCTCTAGTCTGGATGTCGATTGTGCATTTTGTGCAACTTTTTATGGTTCTATTTTGGATCGGGTTAGTTTCAAAGTAAACTGGGCTGGGTCTAGCCCATCCAAGGTTAGTTTGGAACGTCTAAATACTCATAACTTTTGATCCTTATGTTCAAATCGAGTGATTCAAACCATTTTTCTCCTTATTTCGCATACTACATTTTGGTATTACAATAGGGGATAGTACTGGTCAGCATGGACTGCCTCTAGTGTGGGTCCTACTTGTCAGAATAGAATATTCTTCCAATAAGGGGACAAATGAGTTTATTTTCGTACCAAATTTAGGTATGATGAAATAATCTGTTATTCGGGTGTCTTGGCTCATTTTTAGGATTAATAATCACTTATTATCACATTTTTCGCTTCAAGGATATTTTGGTCATTTTTTATGGACAATTTGGTGGACTTGTCAAAGAGCATGAAAAACCTTATAAATTCATAGATACAATGTCTCTCAGTCTCATGGGATACTCATCATCGTCAGGACGACCTCCGGGGTGATAAAATGAGGTGTCTACAGTTAAATACATTTAAATCCCTAAACTACCCTTGACCATTGTACAGTTACTATTTTACCCTGGAATCTAAAAACCCCAAATTAGATCATTTTCCTCACATGACTTGCAACTCAATCTCCGTCAATCCAGTCGAGCAATGCATTGGAGAAGAAGAAGAAGTCTTGGGTTGGTTGCTTGGTTGAACTAAAACTTCACCTTCTTCTTCAACCTACATCTTAAACCTTCTTCTTCAACCTTTGTGAATTTCTTGATTGCAGAGGAAATTGCATCTATTTCAACGATGGCTATCCCACATTAAACTCAAAGAAGATTTATCATAAAGGCGTATTCTGGTTAGAAGATGATTACATTGAGTTGGCATTGCCGTTGCAGGGTTGCACAGGTAGCAGTAGCAGCAATAGCGAAGAAGAAGATTCTTGCACAGCACCTGCTCTTGCTCCTGCTCCAGCGTGGCTTACTTACAACCAAGTCGAACTGAATGAGTCCAAATCAGACTCCAAGATAGAAAGGAGATCTTGGAGAAATTCTCCATCAATCTAAATTGGGGATTTTAAAATGGGACAATTGCTTAGATCTACATGATAGAAAAAAGATTTACATGTCTAGCGTACTTTAAATGTATTTTACACCAATCAGTTTTAAGGTAGAAAAGATTTACAAAAACCCCAACCCATTAGAAAAAGTTGAGTGAATTTCTTAAAATACCCCAACATCTTTGTAATTTACTAAGTCTCACTCCCTCTCTCTCTTCCGATTTCTGCTAGATTCTATCATCCTTAACAACTTCTTCTTTACTTCTTTCGATGACTAAGGAACATTTCCGCATTCTTATACTACTAGAGTTATCGAACAATGTTTTGAGTCCAATTTGTTTTAGTTTTATTCCTACTCCATCTCAAGTCAGATCTCCTCTTATTACTTTTCTTTGATTCTCTTCTTCTTCTTCCCTTAGTTCTCCCTTGCTTTTGAAGCTGGTCGAAACCTCTGTTTTTTTGGTCAAGTTTCAGTTTGCTTGAATTGTTTATCTTCTTCATACTTGTTACGTTTCTCTCCAAATTTGATACTAAAAGACTAATCTCTCTGAAATTTTAAAATCGATTTCTAGTTTTTCAAATCTGAAAATACAGAAGAACCATTTTCCATACTCTGTTTTTGATTTTTTTCCTGCAACCAACGCATTGCACCATTTTCAACTCTATTAAAATATTATTTTTTGGTCTGAAAGTCATCAAGAGCCAAGCGATTCTGTCGGTGAAATCTCAGCCTTATTTGATACTGCTTTGAGAAGTTACAATTGCAACTCTTAGAAGTATTTGATACCACTGTTGACAGCAAAGTTGTCCCAACTCCAATACCACGGAACCATCTCTCACCTAAACAATCTCTCTTCCGACAGTTCAACTCCAAACCAATGTCCCGCAAGACCTTCCACGCCATCGAAGAATTCGACTTGAAGCTTTCATCTCCCAAGCCAACCCAATTTAAGAAAGCTGAGTACATCGTTCCGGCAGATTTAACCCAGGGAGAGATCGAGCACGAAGAGGAGAGGGGGAGAGAGAAGCACAATGCTTAACTCGAAAGCAATTCTGATTAAAATAAAAAATGAAAGAGATGGAAGGCGGGGGTTGTGAAGCAGTTGAATAAAAAATTCGTGAGGAGAAGAAGAAGTGGGTTGCGAGGTTATTTTAGGTTGTTTATTTTAGTATTTTTAATTTGATGGGGTTAGGTAAATCTTTTCAATATCGTAATTTGTAACTGTAAAACACAATTTATATATTTCAGTTTTGTAAATCTTTTTATTGTTAAGTAGATCCAGGAAATTCTGAGTCCTCTTAGTCTTAGTTGGGCCAGGCCCTAGCAGAGGAATGGGTACAGGTTCGTTGCAATTTCGGCTTCCTCCAACGGTAAAATGAAATGTTCATTTCCCTTGTTTTATTTGTTTAAACTAGGGGTGTCAATTTTGGATCAGAATCGGTAATTGGACCGAAACCGTCTTGCTAGGAACTGGAATCGATTCACCCAATAGCTTATTGGTCTGGATCTGGTCTGGTCCTAGGAACCGTTAGAACCGGAAGAAATGACTAGGTTTGGATTATCATCTAATAAAATCTGATGAATGATGTCATACAAAGGAAAAGCAACTTTAGAAGCTATGTTTTTTGTATTAACTCGACTCATACCTAACAACTGCAATGTATAGATTATTATTTCAATAAAAATATTTATTCATGAACCACCAAATTGGTGATGACTGATGGCGAGTGATTATAATAGTTTGCTATTTCTAAACTCTCTCTATCTCTCTCTCTTTCTGTACATGAACAAAGTCTAAATATGAGGAATTCTGTGAAAGTTGTAGACATCAAAATCAGTTCAAGTCTAACAAATCTGTTCGCATGAGATGATAATATATATATTGACACATTGGAACGTCTACCATTTTTCTAGAGCAACTCCTATTGTCCTTGTTTTAGGCTCTACATTATAATAATGTTTGGACCCGTTTAGGAACCGGAACCAGACCACCCATTACTTAATGGTCCTGGATATCAGATTTGGAACCAGAGAGTTTATTGGTCCAGATCTGGTCTTGACATCCTAGAGCCGAAATCGCTAGAGAACCGAACCGATAGCCCAAAACCATACCAATTGACACCCCTAGTTTAATCCAAAGGGTAAATATGTCAGTTTACTTTTTGGTTTGATTTTAGTTAACACCATACTCTAGAGGGGGATGGATTAGTATTTTAAAAAATGGAGGGGTGAGTTGAGTATCGCTAGATTTTCAATGGTTTCGTGTAATTTACCCTATTAAAAAAATACTAGTATTCATATACGAGTGGGATACTTATTGAATAATCCCAATCCTAACCAAGTTCTTTGTCCCAATTCCTTTTTACAATTGCAAGGGTTTCTCTATAGGAACCGGAACCGCACCACCCATTACTTAATGGTCCTGGATCTCGATTTGGAACCAGAGAGTTTATTGGTCTAGATCCGGTCTTGACATCCTAGAGCCGAAATCGCTAGAGAACCGAACCGATAGCCCAAAACCATACCAATTGACACCCCTAGTTTAATCCAAAGGGTAAATATGTCGATTTACTTTTTGGTTTGATTTTAGTTAACACCATACTCTAGAGGGGGATGGATTAGTATTTTAAAAAATGGAGGGGTGAGTTGAGTATCGCTAGATTTTCAATGGTTTCGTGTAATTTACCCTATTAAAAAAATACTAGTATTCATATACGAGTGGGATACTTATTGAATAATCGCAATCCTAACCAAGTTCTTTGTCCCAATTCCTTTTTACAATTGCAAGGGTGTCTCTATAGGAACCGGAACCGGAACCACCCATTACTTAATGGTCCTGGATCTCAGATTTGGAACCAGAGAGTTTATTGGTCCAGATCTGGTCTTGACATCCTAGAGCCGAAATCGCTAGAGAACCGAACCGATAGCCCAAAACCATACCAATTGACACCCCTAGTTTAATCCAAAGGGTAAATATGTCGAGTTTACTTTTTGGTTTGATTTTAGTTAACACCATACTCTAGAGGGGGATGGATTAGTATTTTAAAAAATGGAGGGGTGAGTTGAGTATCGCTAGATTTTCAATGGTTTCGTGTAATTTACCCTATTAAAAAATACTAGTATTCATATACGAGTGGGATACTTATTGAATAATCGCAATCCTAACCAAGTTCTTTGTCCCAATTCCTTTTTACAATTGCAAGGGTGTCTCTATAGGAACCGGAACCGCACCACCCATTACTTAATGGTCCTGGATCTCGGTTTGGAACCAGAGAGTTTATTGGTCCGATCTGGTCTTGACATCCTAGAGCCGAAATCGCTAGAGAACCGAACCGATAGCCCAAAACCATACCAATTGACACCCCTAGTTTAATCCAAAGGGTAAATATGTCAGTTTACTTTTTGGTTTGATTTTAGTTAACACCATACTCTAGAGGGGGATGGATTAGTATTTTAAAAAATGGAGGGGTGAGTTGAGTATCGCTAGATTTTCAATGGTTTCGTGTAATTTACCCTATTAAAAAAATACTAGTATTCATATACGAGTGGGATACTTATTGAATAATCGCAATCCTAACCAAGTTCTTTGTCCCAATTCCTTTTTTACAATTGCAAGGGTGTCTCTATAGGAACCGGAACCAGACCACCCATTACTTAATGGTCCTGGATCTCAGATTTGGAACCAGAGAGTTTATTGGTCCAGATCTGGTCTTGACATCCTAGAGCCGAAATCGCTAGAGAACCGAACCGATAGCCCAAAACCATACCAATTGACACCCCTAGTTTAATCCAAAGGGTAAATATGTCAGTTTACTTTTTGGTTTGATTTTAGTTAACACCATACTCTAGAGGGGGATGGATTAGTATTTTAAAAAATGGAGGGGTGAGTTGAGTATCGCTAGATTTTCAATGGTTTCGTGTAATTTACCCTATTAAAAAAATACTAGTATTCATATACGAGTGGGATACTTATTGAATAATCCCAATCCTAACCAAGTTCTTTGTCCCAATTCCTTTTTTACAATTGCAAGGGTTTCTCTATAGTATCGCTCAACTCTGTTTTTATTTTGCCAAACAAAAAAATCTCTTTGTTTATTTTTTAACGAAGAGTCCATGTATATATATATGTGTGTGATTAGAGTCAATTCATATTCACGCTGGGTCTGAAATAGTTTCCGCTCTTCAGAAAGTAAATCCTCTGTCTCTCTCTTAAGACCGCGTAAGTAAATCCTCTGTCTCTCTCTTGTTACTTTTATGTTCTTCTTTTGAGTAAGGGTTTTGGAACTGAAATCGTTGGGCAACAGAGAAAAAAAAAAAAACTAATCTTTCTAACTGATTTCGATTCTTATCTATTTGCAGGTTTCTTTCTCCCTTTCCCCTCCTCTGCTTCTAGTTTTCTGATCTCTTGAGTTCTGAATTCTATTGGCTGATATTCAAGTTCCAGACCTACAACTTAGCTTTTCTAGTACAACTAGGATTTATGTTCGCAGCCCGATCTAGAGCTCTGTTTTCAGAGATATTTTACAGACAAATTCTACTGCTGTGGAAGAACACTCGACCAGAAAAGTAGGCTGTTCTGGTTGATTTTTTTTGTTTTTTGTTTTTTTTTGTGTGGGGGGGGGGTGTTTTCCGATTCCGGCTCTTCTATATTGGAGCCTTTTGCATTACCTCCTTGCTAGGAGAGATGAGATTGGACAAAAACCATAGCATTGCTGAATTATAGGTGGCATCTAGGTAATTAATATTAGGTCTAGATCTAATTTCGGTTCAATTTAGTAGTCTGTAAGTCCATAGCATTTGTACCAATTGATTAGAGAGTTTAGAATTAAAGAAAGTTGATTTCTGGGTTGACTTTGCTAGCTACTAGTTTTGAATGTGTTAGTTGTCAAATGGCTGGCTCCTTGCTTGGACAGTAGTAACGAGAAGGGGGGGGGGGGGAATGGGCTTGTTGACTCATGATTCAGGAATTGATGGTGGCATTCCATTGATCGATGAACACAATTAAAACTTGTGTTTTGATCTATGTATGTGCTCTTGTTTCTGTCCTTACCCTACGAGGCACAAGCCTGCTCACCATCATCTGCCATTGTATTGTTGTATTAGATTAAAATCTAAAGACTATGTATAGTGAATCATATATTTCTGATATTGCCATTCACTTTCTGTGCCACTTACATAAGAGAATGGCTTAGGGATATGTCCTTCCTCCTCCTGTTTTGGACTATGTGCTTTAGTACACTTTGAGTGATCGTCTTTTTCAGTTCATGCCCAACCAAAAAGATAATAAGTGATTCCTCACTTGTGTTCAAAGGTGGGTACTTTGGAATATATTGTAATGAAACAAACATAAATATATTATGCATGAGAACCACATGGCTCATGTTCCATAGGTCTTTCCTTACGATTTGGGGCTGAATATCTGTCTATTGATTAGTTTACTGGTTGTTTTGTATGGCCTGGTTGTAATAAGTGGAATCATACCCTACAGGCCATGACTCACATTCTACATATACACCTTTTTGCTGAATTTGAAGTTTAAGAACTTGATTAGTATTAGAAAAATTGAATTCTATTTAGATGGACTTTTTTTTTGTAATCATAGAATTCTAAGTAGTTGACATGCGTCAGGTTGACACAGTCGACAATCTTGCTTACATGGCTAAATTAGTGTTCTCCAATATATGAGTAATGAAAATATGTGTAGGATGACATTTTATGTAATTTGATTGAAACAGAAGATATTTGTTTTTGTTAATATGCACATTCCATACGGGTTTCTATTTTTTTTAGTAGCAGAAACACTTTTTTTTCAAGTTTTACAATACAACATTTTTTTTGTACAGTAACCCCTAAGTGTAGCTTGAAAATTGATTTTTGCTTGATATTTTGTTTCTAACAAACTCTGTCCTATAATTGATTCTGAGATTGGAATGGATGGTTTGATTGTACTATGTAGGTAGTTGACACCTGAGAGCCCACACAAAATATTGAATTTGTGTGTGTATATTGCTGTATTCTTTATGTACGGAACTTTTCCAAATCTAAACGATTAAGACCTGTAATTTTCCAGTTTTTGAATTTTTGGCGTTCTGGAAATGTTTGACTGGATTTTCGACTGCCCTGTTTCCATTTCTGTTTTAACTAACTATGGACCAGATTGGGTGGCTTCAAGCGCTCCCATTTTCCTTATCCAAGTTCAAGTGTGAGTGTTGTACTATGTAGGTAGTTGACACTTGAGAGCCTACACAAAAATGGTGAATTTGTGTGTGTATATTGCTGTATTTTTTTGTACCGAACTTTTCCAAATCTAAACGATTAAGACCTGTAATTTTCCGGTTTTTGAATTTTTGGCGTTCTGGAAATGTTTGACTGGATTTTCGACTGCCCTGTTTCCATTTCTGTTTTAACTAACTATGGACCAGATTGGGTGGCTTCAAGTGCTCCCATTTTCCTTGTCCAAGTTCAAGTGTGAGTGCTGTACTATGTAGGTAGTTGACTCTTGAGAGCCTACACAAAATGGTGAATTTGTGTGTGTATATTGCTGTATTCTTTTGTACTGAACTTTTCCATATCCAAACGATTAAGACCTGTAATTTTCTGTTTTTTGAATTCTTGGCGTTCTGGAAATGTTTGACTGGATGTTCGACTGCCCTGTTTCGATTTCTGTTTTAACTAACTATGGACCAGATTGGGTGGCTTCAAGTGCTCCCATTTTCCTTATCCAAGTTCAAGTGTGAGTGTTGATAAGACCTTCATAGGCCCAAGATAAGTTTCAAACAAAGGGCACATTATATTTTTTGTTTTTCCACTCCGCGAGTTAGGTTTTTCAATGGAGAGTAGGGAGATAACCCTCGACGACAGCAATGGTGGACGTTAACGGCACTAATATAGATATGGGTTTTGTTCATCCTTTAATCCTTCTCCTTTGCACTGTAGGATCTCTCTATGTTCTCTGCTTATTAAGTAAAACAATATGACTTTCATCAAACAGGAAAATAAAATAATGATGATAATAATATTGAATGACATAATTGTTTTTTAGGGTTTTTGACTTCCAAGGGTTGAGTTTGGATTGATAATCTTTGGAAATTGATGAGGCTCTAAAACTTCTCCATTTATGGGTTGAAATTTATAAACAATTTTTGCCTTGCGGTATTTACTATATGTATGTCTTCTTTGTGCTTGCTTCCATCACGTGGCTTAGCAAATAAAGATAATAAAGTTGAAACTTTTGGGACGGTATTTCTTTGACAAGTTCATGTTTGCTTTTCCCCATTTTGGTTTTGTTTTCTGCAATGCTAGCTTTATTTTATTTCTATTATTAACTTTGCTCTTAATTGTTTTTATAGATCTATCTTTTCAACAGTCTATTTGTCACTGCCCTATTTGCACGAGACAAGGAAGGGTATGGGGAACTGGTCTGAACTTTGTGATGACATTCTAGGATTGATTGTGGATCGTTTCTTGGCAATCGAAGATATTGTTCGTTTTGGTGCGGTTTGCCGGACGTGGCGATCAGTTTCAGCCGAGAAGTGGCGCTTCTCTATTGCGTATCCCTGGCTGATGCTTGCGGAGAAGGAAGATAGTGACAACCGTGGCTTCTACAGTCTCGCCACCCAAATGGTTTACCACTTGAACTTGCCAAAGGCCCGTGGCAGGCGGTGTTGGTCCTCCTGCGGTTGGTTGATAACTTTTGGGTTTGATTGGGAGATTGACTTGTTAAACCCCTTTTCTGGGGATAAAATTCAGCTTCCACCTCAACCAAAACCCGAAAATGATTTCCCCACTGAGTTATGTCTCCACCGGATTTTTTTAAGGAAAGTGATATTGTCCTCAAGACCCAACAAAACAACCCCTTGTGAAGATGATGAAAAATGCGTGGTTATGGCGATAATTACCGGATGCAAGACATTATCCTTCTTGAGATTGGGTGATGAAGTTTGGACTCCTATAGACAGTAAGGGTATCGATGACGTGATCTACTTCAATGGTCAATTCTATGCTATCGATGCAACTGGGAAAGTGTGGATGGTTGACATTTCTAGTCCTCAGCCAAAGATGATTGAGTTTGCTGAACCGGGGGATGATATAAACATTTATGCTTATTTTTATCTTGTGGAGTCAGCAGGAGAACTCTTTATGCTTGCACGGGATCTTTATGAGGGCGAGGGCGATCAACTTATGCGTATTCATGAAACAGATGGTTTTGATGTTTACAAGTTCAATTTTGATAACAGGAAGTGGATGGAGGTGAAGAGCCTGGACAACCGTGCCCTGTTTGTGGGTGCTAATACCTCCTTCGCCATCTTCCCTTCTAACCATTTACAATGCGAACCCAACTGTATCTATTACACCGATGACTACCCACAGGGTCTCAAGGAAGGAGGTGGTAATGACATGGGAGTGTTTCGGTTGGAGACTGAGGAAATTGATGATCACTATGTTGGCCCCGACATCCTTTCTCGTATTTCTACACCTCTTTGGATTTGTCCTTTTCTGTAGGAGAGAGAGATTGCGGCTGGATTTATTGTATATGATAACTTAATTTGTGTTGATTTCCTTACATTCGTTGAAGTTGTTTTTGTTTTTTTAAATGGATACTGTTTGATGAGTAAAATTATTTCTTTTCATGAGATATTGATTATATTGATTATATTGATTATATTGATTAGGTAGTATCATATCAACTGCTGGTATTGATTGAAAAGACCGCCCAGGAGATAGCTATTTTTTGTTTTTTGCTTAAAACAGGAGATAAATCTAAATTTTGGCTCTGAGCAAATTTTTTTTTGGTAATGAGAGATTTATTCATTCAAACGTGTACAAGATGTATTGATTGAAAGGGCTACCCAGGAGATAGATCTAAATTTTGTCTCTTCTATAACTGCTTATGAATCTTAGCTATTGATCTACCAAAAAAAAAGTAAAAAAGTTTAGCAATTGAGGATCTGTGTAGCTCATTTGTGCTAGGTTTTGACAATTAATACATCCCATGTCATTCCTTAAAGAACAAATCCATGCCCTTAAGTTTAAGCAAAATTCGATAACAAATAAGAGAGGGAAGTGAGGGTTGGGCATTGTGTCAGTTTTTGGTAAGCTAATGGTATGAGCCAATCACAGGACTAGACACAGGAGGATAAGGAGAAGGATCAAGTTCTTGTACGAGAATGCCTCATAGGTGTACAGATGCAATCCACATGTGGTTCCCACCTGGGGTGGCTTCCATCTGTATGCTTGTGAGGCATTCTCGTACGAGAACCAGATCCCAACTCGAGGGTAAGAGGGTTCCCTTTTTCTATTGGGAGAGTAGAGAGGATGACACATGATAGGTACCTCATACCTAGCAGCATAGCCAATCTTTTCCCCATAAGAGAGAATGGTTACTTTCAAAAGACTTAAAAATCATATTTTAATAATGAGAAAATTCTGGGCACACCAGTGGTGTAGTGTAAGTGAGTGTCAACTGTGTCCCTCTCTTCCCCCCTTTAAAATGACTCATCTACCCCTCTTATATGATACTCCATCCTGCACCCCCATTGATGCCGCCCGCTAGTTTACCGCACAACAGTTTGCCTATCTCTCTCCATTAAATAATTTAAGACTAAGACACCAATACTCATACATCAAATGTTCCTAATATTCTATTTAGTTAATTTCATATTTCTTTCATATAATAATAATAATAATTTGAAGTCCTTATTGGATCATATGGGTCTTAAGGCTTTTATTTTTTGGTTTTTCTTTGTAATGGGCTTAACCTTAAGGGGAAAATTATCGTCTCCAATTCCCTATAGCTCGGTAGTGTGGCAGTGCTAATGCGGATGTATGACACATGGCAGTTCGGACATCTAACGGTTCAAGCTCATTGACTATGTGGAGCTCAGACTATTGAAAGTCCGAGCTACCACGTGTCAAACATCCACACTAGCACTGCCGCACTGCCAAGCTATAGGGAATTGGAGACGATAATAATCCACCTTAAGATCGGAGCCTAGTTATTTAATTCTCCGATTAATTCGCGAATAATTTGGCCGAATCAAATTATTCCAAATAATACGATTATTTCTTGCCGAATTCGAATTAAAAATACAAATCGGAAAAAGTAGCGACTTATTAGAATTATTTAAAAACTCGCGTTATATTCAGCCGAACCGAATTGTATCCTAATAATTCGGTTAATTAAAAAAACTCAAAAAAAATCCTGTTACGTATTCCTCTAGGGTTGCACTTTCACCCCTTTAATAGTTTAACTCTTTTACAGTTTTACCGTGACTCTGTGTCTGTGAGAGAGACAAAGAGTCAAAGAATAGACCAAGTTTGCCGTCTGGGACTCTGAGGTGCTTCTTCTTCTCCGACTCCGGCCACCGCTGCAAGCAACAACCTTGCTACCTGCAAGGCTGCAACAGCTATCTCGTACTTTCGTGACTTCCATCCCACATTCCCACATCCCATCTACAGATTTGTTGCCTCGTTCAGAGATTGGAACACTCCATCTGAAGCTATCTTCTTCTTTTCCGTCTCTATTCAGATTTCAGCCAGCGAGACTATCTCTCTTCTCCGTCTGCCTCTGTAAGTATTTTCTAATTTCTCAACCTTAGTGACTGAGTTGATTGCTCCAGATAAAACCTGGGATGTTGTCAGGCTTAGGTCCTTGTTCTCTTCTCTTGAGGTGGAAGCGATTCTAAAGATCCCTATCAGCCGTCATGACTGCCAGGATAGGGTTTGCTGGGGGCCCCACACTAAGGGGCTCTTCTCTGTAAAGTTTGCTTACCGTTTGGGAGCTTCTCTCTCTCCGCCTTCTTCTTCCTCGGGAACTAGGATTTCCTCTATTCCAAAGATTGTCTGGAAGATTATTTGGTCATCTAGTATCCCTCCAAAAATCCAAACCTTTGTTTGGAAAGCGTGTGTTAATGCTGTTGGGGTATTGGCTAACCTCCATCGTAGGAACGTTGTTGCTTCCAACTTATGTCCGGGCTGTGGTGAAGGCTTAGAAACTGTTGTGCATGCTCTCTTGCAATGCCCTCAAGCTCTTCAAGCGTGGTTTGCTTCTTGTGTCTCTCTGCGGACATTGACTCACCCTAGTTGGTCAGTTTCAGATTGGGTAGTGCATTGGGGCCGCCTTCCTGGCATTTCGAAAAAAGAACAAAGGGAATGCTTCTCTGCTCATGCAATCATCCTTTGGGAGATATGGAAGCGTCGGAATGCTATGGCCTTTCAGAAGAGTGTTCTGGCTTTTCGATCTTGGGTGACTTCTGTTAACAAGTGTGTGACTGAATCATTATTGATCCTTAATCCCCCCTGCTTCCCCGCCACCCCCCCTTTTCCCCGGCCCTCTCCTTGCCTGGTGGTGGGGGTTTTTCACATTTTTACTAACGCCTCCCTATCCGATAGGCCTAGGGCTATGGGTATGGGGGCGGTTATCACTACTGATCTTGGACGCCTGTACATGGTGTCTACTGAGCACGACTTCCCTAGCTCAGCTATTATTGGGGAAGCTAGAGCAATCCGTCTGGGGTTGCAAGAGGCAGTTAATGATGGGCTTCGTCGAGTTGTTCTCCATTCCGACTGTCAAGTTCTTGTAAAGTGTCTGCTGGACCCCTTACTCCACCCCTCGATTGAAGTCTCCATCATTATGATGGATTTAAGGCTTCTCTCTTCATGCTTTGAGTCTATCTCTTTCTCTTTTGTTGGCAGAGATGACAATGCTTGTGCCCACGCTATCTCTAAGTGGGCGTTGTGCTACCCTTATCTGGGTTTGTGGAAGTTTTCCTTTCCGGAGGACCTCCTTAATATTGTAACTTCCTTTTTGCCCTCCGAGGCCTCATATATTGCCCCACTTGCGGGGTTTTTCATGCCAAATAAAAAAAAAAAATGTTATTGATGGATTTTAATTTTACTTTAAAAATATTTTCTTCCAAAATCGAGATCAAGATCCATCGAAGAATTGGAAAAAAAAATAAAGATAAACGGAAAAAGTCTTTCTCACTTGGATTATGTGTTTGGAACTTGGGACTATAGGTATAGGAGCCATGGGGAGTTGGGGACAGTAAGATTCACATTAAAGAAAGAAAGGAGTTAGTAAGAAAGAGACTTTTTTTAACAAAAAAAAAGAAAAAAACAACAACTACAGTACTCTCTATAGGAGGAATTTACCTAATGATGGAACTAGTAGATTATAAATGCTTGTATTCCCAATTTTATGTTACTTGTAATTTATGTAGGGATGTTAATTGATTGATAATGTTAAACAGATACTAAAAATATTAAAAATAACGTCTGAATTTTTTGCCCGACTTTTATTTTGGTAAACGAATAATTCCCGAATCCGAATCCGAATCAGAATTTTATTATGTCCGCTTTTTTGATCGAAATCTTAAATTAACAAAACGAATCATTCCGAATAATTCTTTATTCGAATAATTTCCAAATCCGAATTTGCTAACTAGGGATCGGAGTTAACATAAGAGATTAATTTTGTAATTAAGTGTCCTTGGCAAAAAGTAATAAATTTTGAATCAATTTAGAGGATTTCTATTTTCTATAAGAGAATAGTTTTGTGGTAGCTTGATTAGGAAACGTGATACCTAGGAGTCAAGTTTGAAAAATTTAGAATTCTATATAACCATGTAACTTCCCCAGTTCACCCAAAAACTGGAAAAAAAAAAAAAAGGGTCATTGTTTATGAGTAATAGCAATTGACTTTTCTTTTATTAATAGATGTATAAATGGTTAAATGAGGGGCATATTGAAAAGTCTAAAAAAACCTTTAGATTTTGATTTTTATAATGACCAAACATTTTGGGACATTGAAAACTTTGTTGGGGGTGAAGAGAATACTAACATAGCTACAAGTCTGATGATCAAACAAATCTCAGATTAGATTCAAACTTGCTCTGTATGTCGGATCATCAATTTCTGTTACTTTCTTTGAATTCTTGAATGTAGCTTGAGTTTTAAGAAGATTGGTTTTCATCCATATCAGATTTGTGATTTTCAAGAATCTAATAAAGTTAGTTAGAGCTGCTTAAACTTATACCAAACCATAAATTCAGCCTATTCTGATTGTTATTATGTGAGATGCCCTGTCCCTTCTTATTTTTTTGTTTTTTTTTTTTGTTTTTTCTAAAGATCCTGGCTTGCTTCTACATTCTTTCTAGAACCCTGAAGCACATCAAGGCTAACTCCATCTAGATCCATTTAGACCCTTTGAACAGGCTTGTTTATATGTGTATATTGCTGTATTTTTTGTACCGTATCTTTTCAAATCTAAACGGTTAAGGTCTATTTTATTTTTTATTTCTTATTTTTGGAATAATTTTCATTCTCAAAATGTTTCACCGGATTCGACTGTCCTGTTTAAATTTTGAGCTGTTCTAAACACGCTGTACCAAAAGTTTTTTCGTCATTTCCATTTTAACTAACTATTGACCAGATTGGGTGTCTTCAAGCGCTCCTATTTTCCTCATCCAAGTACAAGTACCTTCATGGATAAGTTTCAATGCTACTACTACTACTACTAATAATAATAATAACTTTCTCCTTGTTTTATTATTATTATTTTTTCTTTACCGCCTTAACATGGTAAGGCAGCAGGTAAGCGAGAAGCTTTGCTGCTAATTTAATAGCAGTAGAACTGTAGAAGTGGTCAACAATCAAACATTAATAATCATAATCAACTCTAAAGAAAGTTGAAATCCCCCTCTGGCTTCAGATTCACGGATCAGGATCGTCTACGACCTGCTGCCCGTAGCAGTCATAGCAGCGCATTAATGAGGCATGGTGTAATGATCGTCTTACCCTTGCTCGGGCAGGGATTAAAACAAGGCGGTCATTGCACCGTGCCTCATTAGGGCGCTGCTATGGCTGTTACGGGCAGTAGGCCGTAGACGATCTGGATTCCAGATTCACCTGACAGGAACCGCATCTATGATGAATATCACGAGATAGACATATAGAGAGAGAGAGAGAGAAGCACGCAGAGAAAAGAAAACCAGGGACCGCAGGCAAAAGTGGTTTTACTAAAATGGAAGATTGGGGAGAGGGTTGAGACTTGAGACTCGATATATAGAGGTAAGGAAGCGCGAGCAAAACTAAAGTGTAGATGCAATTCTCAGCAACGAAACCATGGTTTTAGTACACGGTATCCGAATGGATATCGATAACCTATCAAATTGATACGATATCAATATGATATCGGTCTTGATCAGTTGTATCAAATAAAATTATCCTTGAATCTCTTTAAAAAATGAGTTTTTTTATTTATTATTTTGTCCATTATTTGAACCGTATGGATAAGATATCGATATCGGTAAGATATCAATATCGGCAAGATACCAGTATCGGTCCCTAGCAAAACCGATATACAAATATTTAAGGGTGAGTGGTAGCAGCGCTTGAGCACTGCGAGCGTTGCTATTTATATATTAATCTTAACCGTTGATGAATATAGATTAATCTAAGCCATCCATTGCTTTTCTACCATTAACCTATAACCAGCTGTTACGGTGAGACTCTCTCTCTCTCTCGCAAAGGTGCGCAGGGCAAACAGAATGAAGGTGGTGCTAGTTGAAGACTCTGCTACACACCTCCGCTGCTGCATTGAATGAAACCCTCTGCAACCCACCCTCCGCTAGTACAACCTCCCAGCCCGCTGCACCCCTACAATATCGACATAGGTTGTCGACTTCCCAATCTCATATCAGAACAGCAATGTTGCCATAGCGTCATCGACTGACCCAAGCACAACCTCCGACCATCCCTATCATGGAACCCAAGCAGTAACCCTCTTTTCCTTGGGTTCCATTGCAACCTGAGTCGAAACATCTCCAACACAATCAAAGTCCTGGTGTACTTTTCCAACGATTAATTTAAAGCAAATTAGGGCATCAATTGAGGAACACAGAGAGAGAAGCGGGTGTGTATCATTCTCCTCCCTCCCTTCGTCTTCTTCTCCTTTCTCTCTCGCCCTCAAGTCTGCACTCTCTCTTCGATTTCCTTTTGGTCTTGCATTACCTGCAACGTTGCCGGAATTTGTAGTGTCTCATGAAGAGTAAAGATTAGGAAAAATTACTTAGGTTAGATTTGGATCGGCCAGAGAGAAACTCTTCACTTCTTTCTTTCTCTCTCTCTCTCTCTTTCTTTCATGGCAACGTTTCTCTCTTTCTTCCATGATCCATATCTCCACTCTTCAACTCTCTCTTTCTCTCTCGGAAATTTGGAAGTTGAAATTAGAAGTGATATTAAGAACTCAAACTCCATCGGAAAATTTGGGTTTTAATCCCAGAAGAGTTTAATGGTTTCTTTCCAAAATTTCAGGGTTTAATCAAAAGAATTTAATGGTTTCTTTCCACAATTTTGGGGTTTAATTAGAATGTCGAATGGGAGTCATTGTCTCCGTTGCCCATGTTGATGAAGATGAGAAGAACTCAGCGCCATCCTCTTGTGTCTTCTATCTGTTCCATCTCTGACCCGCCTCTGCACACCATCTCCACTTCGCTCCTTCACATTTGATAGAAGAGGAGTTAATCGGTTGTCATTGTAATAGAAAGTAATAGGTTAAAGGCTTGTAAAATAATCAACGATTAGGATTAGCCTTGATGTAGATCAATGGCTGGTATTAAATGTTGCACTGCTAGTACCATTTTAGAATGGCAATGCTCGAGCGCTGCTACCTTTTGACCAATATTTAGAATCTTGATGAAACCCCCCATCCTCCTAATTTGGTTTCCCAGCCCAGCAAAACAAGAAGTGTTTGGATCATTCACAGGTGAGTCATTTCACAAATCCTACATGTGAAATGATCCAAACACCCCCTTATTTTACTGGACTAGATCCTCCAGTTCCCGTCAGGTCTAAGGAAACCCAAGTCCCCAAACGCCCATCAAAAGTCAAGCCAGTGCGACTCTCTGCTTAGAAGAAACACTGACACGCACACTTTCTCTGTCTCTCTTCCTCTTCCACACACAGAATCTCAGGTAGAATATTGCAACTTGGAAAAAAAAAAAAAGATTTCTGGGTTCCTTCGGCAACTGTGTGCTGGTAAAAGGGTGTGATTTCTTGTTGTCAGACATTGGGAGTTGAGACTTTAGAGTTGACTGACCAGCTCAACCATCCGCCTTAAACGGCACACTTGCCGCCATGTTAGGCAAAGTTGCCCGGGCTCCCACTCACTACTTGTTCACCTCATCACATTTAAGTCATCAACCCACCCACGCGGCCACGCCCCAATTGTTGAAATGCCAACCAAGTATTGTTTTAATACATGGTATTGGATCGGATATTTATAAAATCGATACGATATGATTAGACTAATTTATTGGTTTTTTTGACCTTTTGTTCGTATCATTTTACTGATACGGTATCAGAATCGATTATTAACAATATCGATTATACATCACTCACTCGATAATGACAAATACCGATACGGTGATACCTCAAACCATGAAACCAAGTACCAGCCCATTTCAACCAAAAAAAAAAAAAAAGTACCACCTCATCTTTTACTTATTTATCTCATCAGACCACAGAAACAGTTAAAGACCATAGTTAGTTGCTTTGCTATTTTAGCAAGCTTGGGCTCTTACCATAGACATTTAAACCTTGTGATTGTGATTGAACCCTAGGAGGGTTATGTGTAACCAAGAACTATAGGGTGTGACAGTTTCTTTTCTGTTCCTTTCTAGAGAGAGACAGGGTTTTCAAATTTAAGAGAGTTTATTGTTGAAGGTGAATGCTTCTTCATATGTGTGGAATGCTTGTGTCCCTTGTGGGGATAATTAGATATACAATCCAGCTAATACTCCAACCCTTTCCACCTTTTGTTGAAATATTGTACTCGCAGTTTGGCTTTGGCACCACCCTTCCCTTCTTCTTCATTATCACAGAACAAAATTCTATTAACTTTCATGTCATTTCAAGTTCAAACTTCAAATCCAATGATTCATACTCATGGACCATCATACCAAAAGTTCTATAAATTCTAATTCTAATTCTAATTACAGCCTGTATTTTTATCCCAAAAAACAAAAATTCTAGCCGGGATGACAGTTTGGTGCGTGGGATTTCGTCCTTCTCAAGAATCACTTACTTGGAATTTGATTCAAAACCTCATCCAGTCTCAGCTCTCCAAGATAACACTGGATATCCATCAAGTCACTTATGTCCTCTCATATGGAGCAGTGAAATGATTCCCGTTGGTCCTATGTTGACACAAGAGTCATAGCATGAGTGCATGACGGCAAACCCCTTCCCATATATAGGTGTATTTTGTTGTAATCTAAAGTACTTAAATTGAAATTTTGTAATATTCTTTTCTCTCTTGTTTTATTATTCAGAATGGTTTTTGAGTAAGATGTCGAAAAATGAATTCAAAATAATTCAAACGTAATTTACTGTTTGATCATTATCTAAAGCTATCATTGTTTTGAATTTTTTTTCGTGTAAAACTATGAAATGATTGATTTTACCTCGTTGAAAGGACTGTCATAGATTAAAAGAAAGAGAGGAACAAAAAAGAGTAGAGTTTGAACTTGATTTTCCACTTTGGTTTGAACAAGGTGCGATTGGCCCGACTTGAACTGATTGGAATTAGCTAAAACCATAGAAATTGGAATTGGTGAAAGGAAAAAAACAAAACAAAAATTTTCTCTGAATCTGTTATTTCCCTAAGTTTTGTTTCAAATAAATTTAGGGATTTTGCTACAATAGGCTGGTCTTTTTCTTCTTTTTTTTTTCTTCTTATTTTACTGATTAAAAGAAAAAAACAAAGGCAAAAGATGAAGATCAAATCTAAATAATAAGCAATTCAAAAATCAAGATAAGAATCGACCAAAATCAAGACCGATATAATAACCTAGATCCGACAAGAACATGCTTCACCAAATTTTTGATTTCTCAAACCATGAATCTACATTTAGAGTGTTTATTAATCTAAAAGGGAAAATGTTCTCTGTGGGAGTTGGTGTGGGAGGAGGCTACTCCCAGACATAATAGTAGAATAAAATGATCACCCCATCCTCATGAAAATAAAAATTCCACGTCCAGATGTGAACACGCGCTCTCATTTGAATGCTGCTCATACATGGGTTTGTACTCCCCACAGAGAACGCTCTCCCTAATCTTAATTATATGGTTTTTCTAATTCAAGGAGAAAAAAGTGGGCCAAAGCCAAAGATATAATATCACTCATCTACCTAAGTCTAATGGAAAGCTACCTTTGATAACGATAAGACTACTACTCCCTTAATATTGGCTCACACAGGTTATATCAAAGTCAATAAACTCATGATGGATCTCTGCCCTAAATTGCAACACCGCTGGTGATGTCGGTTGTAGGACCTTTCTTACTTCACCAATCACACCATTTCAAGCAAAGTACTAACACAGTGAATGGAGGAAGAAGGGGGAGAGGGGTTGGTACACAAATCTGGTCAAATTATTTGAATAAACACCTAAAAGAGTAATAATCAAATCCCTTATGTACAAGGCATGTGTGTTGTATATTGATCCTAAACTTTTCTACAGGATTGATTTTCCCTTTCTCTTTCCTTTTACCAGCAAATATGAACAGAACACCCCAGTTGAAGAAGTCAGAGCACTCCAACTAAGTCCTCCTTTTGTCTCCGCCTCTCAAACCTATTCCCTGTTTCATTGGTTTCCCTCTCCAACCAAAAGAACGAGAATTCAACAGTTTTGAATTTTGAAGGTCGTGAGGTGGGAGGGTTGGCCCTCCTTTGTCTCCTTCCTATGGCCCTTTGTCTCCTCACTATCTTCTTCAATCAACCAACAACCAAACCAACTATAACAACTAATGTATCACCAACTTTTCCTCCTTTTTTCCTTCACTGTTCCCTTCTTATGTACACAAACCCAAAACTCAAGTAAGGTATATGCTACACATTGCCCAAGAACCACCCCAAACCTTTCTCCTATTTGATACCCACTTCTCCTCCCCTTCCAAGTTGTGTTCAGATTAAGAATAGGATCTGATCAATCCCAAATTGTATAAATTCCTTCTCACTATACTCCCCAAGGATAATAGCACAGCCCCACCAGTGCCCATCTTTGTGGTTGCCTCATCCGCCGCCTTGTGATAGATCAATGGTGGTTCTTTCACTTTTAAGCTGCTATACCCAATTCTTTCTCGAACAGATTCAATTGTCTTCGGCTCCACCGGGTTACCGGCTGCATCTGTAACATAGAAGACATTGAAAGCCATATCACTCGTTGTAGAGATCTCTGCTCTAGTCACATTCAATCCATTCTCACGGAAGGTTCGGGTCACATCTGATAACAACCCTCGTCGGTCCATTGTGTACAACTCTAGCTTTACACCCTGTTCCCACCAAACAAACAAAAACTTTTTAGATTTTCCCTTCAAGATACGAATCATTGTAAATTCATTCTTAATTCACAAGGCAAACTCTTGAAAATAATGATTCCATTACCTCGGATGCCCTTCTTTCAACAGCTGCTTGCAAGCATTGTATTACTCTCTGCCTCTCTGCTTCTGAGCTGATTGGGGTTCCATCCGTATGCCTTATGTAGAACTCCTGCAGTAGAATTCAATAATAATATTAGTATTAGATCAAGCTGCTCAGAGGAGACATAACATGAATGATTTCAGAAATTGGTGTATACCTGATAGGCTTGATTGTCTGCAGTGTCAATTGTGGCATGGAAGACCACATAATCCATGTCTGTTAAGGTGAACACTATGTCAAACAACAGTTTGGGCCGATCTTTACACTGCACATTAACAATGGAGTAACCCCTTTCTGCCCAATTCTGAACTGTAACAGTCGGTGGGATTTCGGTGGACGCCATTGTCGTCCGCTCATAATCACGGTCGGCAAACATCATCTGGTGAAGCCGGCGTTCTGTGTGAGTGACAGCCATGGAAACAGTGGTCTTAGCACTTCTTATGTCATTGTCTCCCTTAAGAACATTCCTGAGACGGGCTTCGATGCTACTGATCTTCTGGGAGTCTTCAATTGGAGACCCAGATTCACATTCCTTGACATAGATGAGAGATGCAATGCGTCCATTGTGAGTCCACACTTTGGACTCCACAACATTGCATTCAAGGTCTGTTAGGACTGCAAACACCTCTGAAAGGAGACCTGGCCGGTCTGTTCCCGTTAATTCCAACGCCGTTAGGCCCTTGAAGCAGTCAGATCTAACTGAATGACAGGTACCAAGAGACTGTAACGGATGAAAAAAACAAACCCATGTTAGCAATTCATTAAGAAAGAATTAAAACGGAATGGAAAATTAATGGTTTTCAATAACCTGCTCGATGTAGCTTATAACGCTCTCGTCGGTGAGTTTGTTACCGTTTTGATCCGTCACGTGGAAGACTGTAGAAATGGAAAATGTTTAGAGGAATGATATTTCAGAAAGAGAAAAAAAAAAAAAAAAAAAAAAGTATCAGGAAAAGGACAAAAAGGGAAGGTTTCATCATGAGAATCCATGGTCAGAGCTTGGGTTTCATGCTTACCATCCATGAACCATCTCCCATCGGAGGAGATGTAAGCTTTCTTAATACTAAGGTTCAGATCTGTTAAGACTTGAACGGCCTCCAACAGAATTCCGTGTTTTCTCGCACTGTCGACCTGAAATTACACGACACGAAAGTCAGTTTAATTTTTTCACCCTTTCCCCCTTTTTTCCATTAGGGTTTATACGAAACTAGCTTTGGGAAGTTTCCAGGAAGCTCACCTTGACCAGAGTCGAAGTAGCGCAAACGGCATTGTCGATGACGACCCTACAAAGTCGGTCAAGCGTAAAAAAATAAGCAAGAGATTCTTCGTCCAAAATTTTCAAATTTTAAAATCAGAAGGGAAATGCAAGAATTTCATCAATGACGGTGGAGGATATTTGAGTGAAACAAACAGAACATTGGTCATTACAAAGTTAATTCAGATTTCAGACTGGGAGAAGAACTTCTAGAAAAAAAACTGGAAGATTAAACGAAAGGAAAGTCAAGGGGGAAAAAAGCCGTAAAATGAAGACGAAATCAAACGAAGAAAAGTACAATGAAACGCCAAAATTCCATCAATTTCGTATTACAGAAAACAGGTTACTTGGGAAACATGCAACCAAGTGACCTTTTTTGAGGGGAGGGAGGGAGAAGCTTTTTGAAAGCACCAATTATAAACTCTGTGAAATCCCAGAGAATAAAAGTGAAGAAAAGAATCGCCAAAAGATTTTGTAGAACGGTAGAACATCACTGGTATGTAAGAAACCATAAGAAAACAGAGTTCATCTTGATAAGCATTCCTTTAAAACTGTAAAACAGAGCCTGGAACCACAGAGCTTCAATTACAAACTTGAAAAAAAGAAATCAATTCTACCTAAGGAATTCATCAAAAATACATCAGAAAACCGAATTAATTAACAGCAAAAATCCACACAAAAAAAAAATAAAATAAAAAATACATACAGACGTCTCCGTGAAGGAAAACAACCAACCTCGGAGTGTTCATTCGAATCACGAGCTTCTCATATTCATCCAAACATGCAGACCATTCCATTCTGCCTTTCCTTCTTTCTTGCTTCCTTCCTTCCTTCCTTCCTCTTTCTCACACTTAAATATTTCTTGCGTCCCTCTGTCTCGCTTACCAAACAAAACCACCGAAAAAATCTTCTCCTCCTTTAATAGCAATAAATCTCTCAACCAACGCTGATAAGTATCAAAGAAACTCACCAAAAATAACGCTCTTCTCCTAAAGATAGCTCAATGCCATGGAAACTCAATCTGAACCTTCTTCTCCATCGACATAATTACCATTAACAACCTCACCAGAATCTTCCCCAATCTTCTTCTTCTGTTTCCTTTTCCCTTACGAGTGATCAAACTCTCTCTCTCTGTTCTTCAAAAACCTCTCACAATCTCTGCTTCCTTTTATTTCTCTCTCACCACCAAATCGTTCCTAATTTCTTACCCTTTCCTCTCCGGAGTCTGAATTGTTATTTTGGTAAGAATAGAACGCAAAGCACACCTTCCCTCACTCACTTTGCCGCTTGGGTATCTTATATTCCTATGTATCACTCTGTCTTATTTATATTCCAAATAAATATAATATTATATTATTTGGATTTTTTTTTTAGAATTTTGAAAACCACGCCTGTACGCAAAGAGGGACGCATCACACATATACTACTCACTCACATGGCGTGAGTTTCGAAACCCTGCCCGGCTGACCGACCCACGCTTGACCCTGACCTACACTTACACAGAGTAGTAATACAGACTGACCACTAACCCTCCATCAACATCTAAAGCCAGCTATTTCCCAATGCCAGCTCAATAACCATTCTTATAAGACACGTGTCCTACGATAACACTCTCCTGGCCGTTCAATTGTCCAGATTGGATGCCACGTGTGCGGAACATCCTACCACTTTGCATCTTTGCGTGCGTTCTACTAAAAAAAATAAGAAGCCAGTTGCGTAGTGGGGGTGGGGGTGGGGGGGGGAGAGTTGTTTAGAAATTCTCAAAATCGACACAAGCGTGTCTATCCACGTGTCATAGAAACATGGTGGGTCCCACATAGGAGAAGTGTGGGGAAGAGATGGCTTAATGATCAAGTCGAGATCTGCCGACCGGAATTATGGTCTCCACACCCGTCTCGTGTCGGCTTTTCTTTCTCTGTTCACACGGTCGTTTCTCGTTTACTGTTCAAGTGTACGGTATAGGATCACCACACTTGGTTATAACTAACTCTTTACTCTTCCCCCCAGGGCAAAGAAGTCATTTAACCTGCAAAAAAAAACATTGGGGGGCCGGGCCGCGGGGGGGGTGGATCAAGTGGGTACATCATTCTTTAACGTGGGAGTATGGGGGTACTTGCCACGTGTAAATGAAGCTTTACTTGCAGGTTCCATGGTGATTCTTAAAAATTTGTTGCATGAGTTTGTTGATCACTCAAATATGGGGCTTGAGTTGAGTACAATATAAGCATAGCTATAATTACTGCTATAAAAAAAAATGTTGATGTGGTTGGAGGGCCACCACTACATTTGGTAAAAATTGAGAACCTTCGGGGTTGAATCGGACCCACTAGGTTGCCCACTCAATGGTGGGACCCAGTCAAGTTGGAGGAGGTTCGGTATTAGTTATACCTTTAACAGCTTGGGTGTGTACCATTTATACGTCATAGACTGTTATAACCTCCTAAGTAAAGGAGTAATGAAGCTAAGGCAAGGGAAGGGAAGGGAGCATCATTAATTCATGCATTACCATGACATGTGTGAGATTCAGAGGGTATTACGATTAGTTAAGAGAAGCGCGGGTCTCAGACCAGCTCACTAAACAAACAGTCGTGGGAGCACGCACCCCGACTTATCGTGTTTCATTAAACACTTCTCAACAAATTCATGCTCGGCACGCGTTGCAATTATAAAAGCTAACCAGTCAAGGAGTCAATACGAAAGATCCGCACAAAACATCAGGATCAAAGACCATCCGATCCAAATGATATTTTCCATCGGTGGATAAAGATTCCAATCCAAGGGCTTTCTAGTTTAACGTAGAACATTTCTGCTATGCGGCAAAACGAGAGAAGTTAGAACAAACGGGGGGCTATAATAATAAGTGCTGGCCTGCTGGGGTAACGACCACCTCGTTCCCATGAGAGACAACTGTATTTTACCACACCAACCAAAAAAAAAAAAAGAGAATCTGTATGGTGAGTGTCACGTGGCAGGAGTCAGAGAGCACGTTCACAAAGGGAACAAGGCTCTCCGCGATGTAAGGCACCGACGATAACGTGGTTTCAGGCGCAGTCGCGCAGATATTCCATTTCCTACTCTGTCTGTGACTCTCTACAGTAACCGTTTACCTCTCTAGTCTCCCCCGACATAACCAAGTATCAACCATCAAAACAAATTCAAATTAAATTCCTTTTTCATTAGCTGTTTTACACCGCACGATCCAATTTTCTTTCTTTCATACACCGTCTCAGGATTCCGACACGTGGGACCTCGATGAGATGAATTGCCTGAGCTGGAAAATAGTCAACTTCATGTTTTTTGGTTTGTTTGAATTCTTTGGCGGAAGAAAACTAGGGGGTGAGGTTTTTCCCGCCAAACTGGATTGTTGGCGCCAAGCCAGGTCAGGTCATCAAAGACAAATATCTGTGGGTTTGGGTTTGGGTTTGGGTTTGGGTTTGGCAGTGTGAAAACTGAAAAGTCTATAAGGCATAAATAAGCCCCAGAAGTAGTGTGTTTCTTAGGTTTTAGGGAATTGGGAAAGCTTTGTTTGTCTATTCTTCTTCTTCTTATTCGACAGCTGTAATCTGTTTCTCATTAACACCCTTCGATGCCCTTCCCTTTGACCTGGTTGGCCAGACAGTGGCTATCGCATCTCTGGGGAAGTGAACGTGGGGGAGTGTTGGAAAGATAAAGCGCCACGTGGATGACAGGTCAGACGTCGCTTTTGCGTTAGAAAGCGAAAGATATCGAAACAATAGTTTTTCCCCCTTTTTTGTTTTTACTTTATTTCTTGTTTAATAAATACCACGCGGCTCCTTTCGGTGGCCTCCTTTTGACCGTGTTGTTTGAGACACTTTGCGTGTTTCCTGGCGGCAAAATTTGAAAACCAAACCGGATTCTTTGAAGAACTGGGTGTGTCTCCATTTCCGTTTCCAAACAGGAGGAAATTTTTGAATATGTTGCAAATATCAAATCATACTTCGGCACCGTATTTCTCTCCGTGTGATGCTGGAGGCATGTTTTTATCGTATGGAAGATTATTATATTTATAACGGCAAAAGTTTTCTTTCATCCCTTGTGATTCATCGACGCTATTGATCCCCATGGTGATGGGGCCCAGATCCTCAACAGTTCTATGGTTGGAGGCATCCGAGCATGAACCCCAAGTGCCTCCCAACTGTCAAATGCGCACTGGAACAGCTGGTGCATTGAAAAAGATTACTTTTCATGGTGATGTAATTCTTTCTCTTTCGAAATTAGAGAGATACAGCTTGATCATAGAACTTAGATTTGGATATGAACAATGACTTAGTATTTTAGAGATACCTAAGCCTCTTATGTTTCATAATATTTAAGGGAGTGATTTGATTCTAATCTTATTATAAAAAATAAAAAAATAGATTTGATTCTACTCATTTTCTTATTAAATTTTAATTAGTTTTGTGGTAGTTAATAACCAACCAATATTAAAGCCGATATTCCTTGTCAACAATGATGGTATTAAATGGTTTTATTTTTTGTCTCCCATATCATTGGAAGTAAATTCATTTTCATTCATTACCAAGAATTTTATAAGTAATTCACCCAAAAAAAAAGAATTTTATAAGTACTATTTTCGGTCAACCAATTTTTTTCAAATTTGTGTTATGCGTGTAATTGCATTTGGTTACAATTATATTAGAAATTTGTAGGCATATAGATCCCAAGGTTTCCTATTCACATCTCAAGTTTCAGGAGCTGATCAAAGTTTGCCATATGGTATGGATACACACAAAAGTGTATTACATAAATGAAAAGATAAATGGTTTAATTTGAAGTTAAAATTTGACACGTGGTCAGATAGTCCAAACTAGACAATTCCCTAGATTTACCACATCACTCTTCCACTTGACAGAACTAGGCTATGATTACAATATCATTGTAACCATGGAGGGTTAAATTTTTTTCATTTCACTAATTATCCACTAAGCATGTACAAGAGTGGTAATTTAGTGGTAAGTGTCCGAGTTCGTTATTAACAATTTGATAATTATTTTTTCGTGTTGAAAGCTCAACTATTTGATCTATTATTATTTTACAGATTGAAATCGTTTTTTAACCCTTTTCAAATACATTAGGCCCTCTAACAACTATTAATTCATGTCAAAGACGTTTTTATATCGTGTTCCTTCCTCTTTTATTTGTTTTAATAGAATATATTTATAATTAGTTGTTATAAATTGTCATGATTCCTCAAATATTATTAGATATAAGAGGTTATTTTTTTATTTTTCTTTTTTAAATAATATTGATTCAAATGGACCTACTATAATTGTCTAGATTTTTTATCAAAAAAAAAAATTGTCTAGATTTCATTTTAGTAAGTCAATCCTCATAAGTGATGATCTCATCTGATGTATGGGAATCGTCATGGTTTCCTCAAATATTATTAGATATAAGAGGTTATTTTTGGGTTTTCATTTTTTTAAATATTAAATTCAAATGGTCCTACTATAATTGTCTAGATAACATTCCAGTAAGTCAATCCTCATAAGTGATGATCTCATTTGATATATGGATTTGGGAAAAACACCCTTAGGTTGTCCCCTTAATGGGTGCCCTTTGACAAGGTTTCTCTCTCTCTCTCTCTCTCTCTCTCTCCTTCTTGACCATTGTGGGTCTCTTACTAACAATATCGTCTCTCACGCACAATTCCTCCTATATCGACAGTGTGGGGAACCTTCCCCCTATAGTTAATAGGTTTATACTTGATTAAATAATTTGAAATCAATATCTAAAGACACATAAGAAAATGTAGTTTTCATATCCTTTATTCCTTATAGGTCATCTACCTTAAACCATATTCTTTACAACATAAGTTATTTCCTAAATATACTGAAAATTAGAGGATGTTTAGTTGAATGGCCAATCATATGAAATTTTTACTCATAAAAATTTTGTCAATTTTGTGATTAGTGTAGTAGGGATATCCTTATTACCTAATCAATAGAAAATTTCATTTAAATTCCTATGAAATTGGTCGAGCCATAACAATTATTTACTAATATATTTATGGGAAAAGTTTCCCCTAGGGTACGAATCCCTATCACATATATTTTTTTTAAATCTTCTCTTTCCTATTTTGACCATGTGGCCGGTCCTATGTGAATATTATTTGTCTACGTACTGCCATTAGTATGGTATACAGATTCCTCCCAACGACGACACCTCCCCACACTGGCATTGTTGGGGGAGGCCTATTTCATTTCTTATAATTTATAAACAATTTTTTGTTCATTGAGTCAACATATGGCCACTACTCCAAATGTAGAGCTTGAATACACCACAACCATATAATTTAAAGAAAATGTTTAGATTATTGAGTTTACAAAATCTTTAAGGATTGACTTTTGGAAAGCATGATGCCCACATTCTTTTAAATGGCTTATCTAGTTTGACCAAACACCTCCTCTTGGCCATAGGCCATGCTTTGCACACTTACATAAATCAATGCAAATATAAGACCACTCCTCCTAGGTTTAAAACACAAGGTTATTCATAGGAATATATGATGTGGGCTATACAAGAATTCTTCTTTTACAAGTAAGCATCATCAGCCAACTTTGGATCCCAATCAGATGGATGTAATTGGAGAATAATCCCCTAAAGTTAAAGAATCTATTAACTTAGTAATTAGAGCAATCAAAAGAGAGAGAGAGAGAGAGAGAGAGAGGGATGAGCACGTTATCGATGGTTCGAAAAGGATTAGACATGTATAAAGAGCTAAAACGCATGACATAGGTTGAGAGTTGAGGGAGAGGCTTGCTTTGTAAGTTGGGTTTCCTTCAACTACTTTCCCATCTTTCTATCTTTTCAATGAATTAAGTAAAGGTAAGGAGAACGTCATCCGATCATGCAGCGCATGCCGTCCCTACACAGTAGATAGGCTACTAAAATACAAGTTAGAGTCGTAATCAATGTTTACTTTGATAAGAAAAGAAAACGAAAATGCAGAAGTGGCCGTCACCATAATTTGAACATCCAAATCTTAATTAGTAAAGTCATTGTTGAACTTATTTAATGCTTAGGCAGGATTGCCAATGGCTCCTTGTGAGGTAAGCGGCTTGCAGCATTACTCACAATAGGCAGGTCCCATGTTTTACTCTTGTTCCATGCAAACTCTGTTATAAGTTACCTATTTGATGTGAACTCTCTTGGGTTTGGTGTCAAATCCTACCTCAAACTGGTCAAATCAATCGAAATTGATCAAAAATCTGGATCGGACCGAATCGATCCTTATTAGATCACATTTGGATTAGGTGTTGGTCAAATAACGGTCCAGGGATCAAACCATGATTCCCTAGGGAGACCAAGATATTTATACTCTGGATTTTGCATGCCCTGAGTTAGCCCATGGTGTTCCATGGGTGCCCTGTTTTCTTCTCACACTGTTAGTCAAACAAAGGTCAGGGATCAAACCATGGTTCCCTAGGGAGACCAAGATATTTATCCTCAGGATTTTGCATGCCCTGAGTTAGCCCATGGTGTCCCATGGGTGCCCTATTTGATTTTTAGGGCTTTCCATGGTCGCCCATGGGAACCCTAGTACATCCATGTTGGGGTTTCTCCTTCCCTCATGTGTCCCATAAAATTTATTATCACAGTAGGGACGAAGAAACTCATCCCTGGTCCATCACATGGCAAGGGGATCCATCCCTGACTCGAATGTGCAGCAGAAAAGGTCGATTCGAATTTCTTTCGCATCCCATAAATATTAATAATCAATGAACAGAAGGAATTAATAAAGAACTGCTAACTTTGTGAGCCTCAAGTGTTGCTCCTCCAATAGACAGTGGTTCTTCCTCCAGTGAGCGCTCCAAGCAAACAAATCTGAACCTCTAATGGTGCTACCAAGGTTCTACACATCAATCCCAGATGCCCTCAAACTCCTCAGCACAGATCTAGGGTTTCACAAATCCTAACTCTCAAACACAGGTGAGAGAAGCAAGAAGAAGAAGAGAGATCACAAGAGGGAGAGAGAGAAACCAAAAACGTAGGAGAGAGAGTGTCTGCTCCAAACATGTGGAGAGCTACCCTCTTCTGGGTTTTATGGTCCCCTATTTATAATAATAGGGTTTAATTAAATCCTACATAGATTTAATAGAGCCCTAGTGAGAGTCTAACTCTCTCTCTCTCAGTCTGGCAGTTCTGTTTAAACTCAAAATGCTACACAGGTAAAGAAGCAAAATCTAATAGGGAAAGTATTAATTAGATTCTTTATTTAATTATTAATGGATAATTATAATTAGCACCAAATTCATTAATTAAATAAAGAGCCAATTAAATTAGCAAATTCCAAATAACTCTCTATATAATAACAATTTATCATATACAACCCCCCCCACTAATCAACACCATCATTATGGAATCTAGGGCATGTACACATGTACTGCCAAACCCCAATCCATAGTACATATCCATATAAGAGCGTCTGTGCATCCGATCGGGTCCCGCAAAACTCGATAAAACACTTTATTTGAAATAACTATATATAATGTATAATTTTATGTAAAATAAATTTTGCAAAACCATTTCCAAAACAGTACTGGATCCAGATTCTGATCCGACCATGCACAGACAGTCTCTATCTTGGTGTTCCCCAATCGGGCAGTGGTGACCGTGTTGGATAACTCCTTCAATCACAAAGTATTCACGCATTCCCAGAACACCGGCTTTGACTCACTTGAGTCTCAGTCATTGATGAACCAAAGAATGCGATCACACTTTGTAGTGACAGGGTTCCCTCAGGTACAGGGTGTCGGTGACACATGTCTATCCCTTCCTCCATTTGGCAGTAATACATGAGGGAATCGACAAAGTAGATTCTTCGCCAATGCACACAACAAACATGTGAGCACTCGCATTCATACCCTGACATCACATGTCTAGGCATACCCAATGCGACGACCATATGATAAGGGTGTCCAGCCCAAACCCTAGTCGTGACTACCATTTTAAGTATAACTTACGGATACATAATGCTCAAAAAGTTTATATCGCATGTGACAATATTAAACTAAAATGTATGAATGTTCAATACAAAGGTGAACCGGATTGAACCGGACCAAACCGGGTTTGATGGACACACACTTGTCCAACATTAGGGTATGATGGAACTAGCTAAAAACCGGATCACACAGAATCAACTTATGTCTGGACCAAACACCAAACCGAATAAAACAGATAAAAAATTAGTATAAATAATTTTATTTAATAATATTCAAAGTCATTGGTAGCTTTTGTATTCGTGCTCATTGAAAGATTAAAGACAGCTATTTCTCCCTTTATTAACAAGCAATTTTTCCCGACTCGGGAGAACAGTAGACCAACAATTGAGTTTCTTAAGGTTTGACAAAATCGTCAGGCAATTTCTCTACTCCAAGTTACTCTCACTACAATTTGAGTTTCCATTGAAATTTTGTTTTAAGTGCTAAGGGAAATACTGGTTAGCCCATACAAATGATTTACTTGTATATTAATGTTGTATTGTGTTCATGATATGTTTGAATTCTTTGTGAATAAGATTACTAAATAGTAAATACTCAGATTTCAACTAAAGGAATGATTTAGAATAGTCATCATCTTTTCCGATGGTTGAAATCTATATAATGCACAAGTTATCAAAGGACTTATTTCAATAATATGGTCCTGTTGATGCTTACTAGACCAGCATGATAGGGATCTGAGTTATTTTGTACATATAACTTCTCTGTAAATCTAGCATACCTCACTGAATTCTAGATACCTACTAATTTCAAATCTAATTAAATTTGCGCTAATATTTCTATATTTCTAAACTAACCATCTTTATCAAAGAAAATACCGAATCTTTCTTCACTACAGGTTATGAATGTAAAATTTCATTGTGGTTCAAACCCCAAAACAGACCGATCTAAACCAAAATTAACCCAATATTGAAAAACTGAAATAATCTAAAACTGTACAGGAACAAAACCAAAACCGATCAAAACGGAAGTTCCTTAACAGTTTGGTTTTGTACTCACTCATTCCCTGACCGAGACCAATTCAACTTGACTGAAACCGAACCAAACCGAACCGATTGGTTGACACCCATACTTCTAATGGGGAGGTGGAGAGATACCAAGGTAGAGTGAGTAGAAGAAATTGAGCCTTCCAAAAGAATGGAAAGGGTGGCATCTTCCAAGGTGGTTGAAGTCTTCTAAGAGTACAAGAGGAGTCCTATAAAAGGAGAAAGATATGAGAATCCAAGTGAGAGTCTGAGGAGGAGGAGTACAACGCGGTTGCAACGTGTGTACAAGGACTAAGCAAGAAGTCAATGTAGACAGAATGAAAGGAGATAGAAGAGTGTATCGAGGGCTTGGGTTTGGATATTAAATCACAAGGGTTGTATTATTTATCTTCTTTTGATTCTTAGTAAAAATTGAACCTTACTCTATAAACATATGTGGTATTGTTGAACCACCTAAATCTCTCGTCTCTTGTGTATATGCTTGATTTTATTTACTATGCTCGATTTTACATATATGTTTTTGTGTGGAAAGAGAACGTTGTCTCTACTCCCAACAAACCAATCTGGAATTGAACTATCCTTTCTTAAGGGTGTCAAAATTCAACACAAACCGACAAAAAAAAAGGACTAAACCGATTCCCTTATCGATCTGTTCGGTTTGGAGCTTTAAAGTACATCTACAAAACCACAACCAATCGAAATTTAAAAACTAGTGTTACCAAAAAAAAAAAATTTAAAACTGAGGAACTGATAAAAAAATGGGAAGCAGTTTTTAGTACGGGAGTGTGGCCTACACCAGCACTCCCATGTCTCTATCTCTCTCCTCCTTAAAACAAGGGGGCAGAGGTGTCTTTTCACATGGGGAGGAGAGAGATAGACTCATGGCAGTGCTGGCGTAGGCCACACTCCCGGACAGAGAACTTTTTTCCTTATTTTAAAAATTCTCTTTTGCATTTTGTTTTTTGTCTTTTTATATATGGAAAATAAAAACCAGTAACAAACCAATAATAAACCGACAATAACTTGTAAGATAACCCGATAAACTCATAATTGTATTGAATCAAAAGCAAAACCGAAACTAAGAATCTCACTTTAAGGGTTTGAATTTGGTTTGGATGAGTAAATACATAGAATCGATTCAGACCAAACCGACGAGGGCATGCATGATAACACTTCTGTTTCTAAGCCATGTTTCTATTCCAGAAATGACTTTTTGTTATTTTGTTATTGGGCCAAGTTTCTAGACAAAAAAAAAGTGTTTGGTAACATATAGTAATTTCTATTTCTGGGCCAGAAAAGAAACAGAAATGCATTTGTTATGCACAATAATTTCTATTTCTGAAATTTCTATAAATTTTGAAAAATGGCATTGAATACCCAAAAATTTGGTGGAAGTTATAACACTGGTAGCGATGGTGGTGGAGGTGGAGGTGGTGGCGACAACGGTGGTGGTTAAAGTTGCATTAGATGTGTTGTTTTACTTTGAACATGAAATTACTGTTTTGCCCATCAAATTAACCATGTGCTCATCAAAGAGCAACTCTCCCCCTTTTTCTTCCTTTTATTTCTAAGACAAAAAAACTTCAAATTGGAGTTTCTTGTTCTACCTATTTCTCAGCTACTGTTTGTCTCAGTTTTCTCAAGAACAAAAAAAAATGGATCGAAATTAACAAATGGATTTCTATTCTTTTTTTATCCCGATTAATTTCCCTTTCTAGTTGTAGGCCAAGTGCACTTTCTTGCGGACACCAAAGTTGGTCTGGTGGTTTGAGTCTCTCTCTAGTTTGCCGATGTAACATGAGTCATCTTTTTTCTTAGTTACTAACTTTAGCCATTAAACTGGGGAAAATTATCTCCTCCAGTTCCTTACCCGCCCAGTTCCCCCAACTATAATAAGGGGGTGGACCCCACTCAGGCAGAGTGTTCCGGTAGAGATAGGGTGGATCTTTATCCCCTCCAGTTCCCTACCCGACCCAGTTCTCCAGTTCCTCTAACATGGGGTGCTGGAATGACCACCCTACCCCTGTCCGATAATCTTGCCCGGGAAGAGTCCACCACCACCCCTATTAGAGGAACTGGGGAACTGGGCCAGGCAGAAAATCGGAGGAGATAATTTTTCAGGGGGTAGGATGGTCATTGTGACCCCCTCTTCATTACAGGCACTGGGGGAACTGGACTGGGCATGGAAATGGAGGGGACAGGTCCATTTAACTGGTGCAGAACTTGCCGAGGTATGCGTACTTGTGAGATATTCTATTACGTAATGGTTATATTAGTCATCGAATTTTTTTTTGAGATACTCTATTACGTCATGATTATATTCTTTATTCCTTTTGTTCTCCTTCAGATTTCCTTTTTTGTGTGTGAGGGGGGGGGGGCAATGCATTCCTATATTTTTCCATCTATTTTTATTATCTTTTTTTTTTTCTGGTAAATTCCATGTCTACCATCACCATTAACAATTAATTTGCACTCTCAAATAATCCTAAATTTATCAAAAGGTGTATTTTTCGGTCATTTACAAATTCCGATTTGATAGAAACTTTATACATGAATAGGGAATGTTGGCATCTTCTTATCCACAAAATTTAGATCCCTCGTAAAATGCCACATGGTATATATTTAATTGTGCATGTAAATTTCTTTTCAAACCGGTTACTTAGAGAACCCTCTCCTATTAATTAAAGCAATATCAAACATTAACCTATGAGATATCTTTAATGAAGAACCTTATCTTGATTCTTGAAACACACAAAAAAAGGAAGAAGCAGATCGAAGAACCATGTTCCCTCTCAACTTGATCTTAGCCTGATTTTCTTTCCTTGATCCTTTGAATTTAGATCATACCCTCCTTTACAACTTATACATCGAATTCAACTTAGGAAGAGAATTCCCTCGGATGCCAGAATATTGTTTCGTGAGAATAGAGAGGGACCCCATCACAAATTGTAAAATAAGGGGTTTTGAGGAGAGAGAAAGAATATGCCCCACCACTTTTTATCTCTTAACGTGTAGATTTTTCCACACACGAGTGTCGTGGGAAAATTTTAGCCTTCAACTTAATTGTCTAATTATGGCCAAATGTTTTCTGTGCCGGGAGAGTAGGCTATGCCTATGCACAAGGGGGTGGGTAAAATGATCACCTTGCCCCCCTAAATATCCAATTCATGTATCTGGGCACAGGCTACGCTGCGGCACAGAGAACATCAGCCCTTGTCTTATTCATAAGAAGAGATGGTTCTTTTTCACTATAACCACCTATTTTTTAAGCATTGACATGTTTCTGATTCCTATATTAATTTTTTTTTCAAAAAAATAAAAACAATAAAGTCAATAGAAATTATAGTTTAAACTTATTCAGTGCATGCATCATGCATATGCTCTGCATATCTGAGATCAAACAACTCCAACAAAGAGGGGTGATGGTAAGTTCTGGGATCTTTGAAAAAAGAAAAATCCATTAATGCACAAGTATTTAATAAATAATTTTTAGAAGAAAAAAATCCTTTTTCCACAATGTTTAGCATAATAAAACCTCTTATAGTTATACCTACTAACAACTAATTCCTTGGTATATTATTTGTTTTTAAAATGCACATAAACCTTCAACTTATGATCTACATACAAAACTATCTTGTGATCACCTACTAGAAGACTTTTTTGTTGGTTGACTTGATTTTTTTAAGGAAGTTGACATTCACTTAAAAATCATGAAAAGAAAGAAAAAAAGTCATAACTAAGTAAGGATGCTCATCACTTTCCTTTGAGCTGATTTTAGATGTACAAAATATTTATCAATCTACTTATTCATTTATATCTCCTAAACATCCCTTTTTAAATTACTAAATGCACGATAACTAAAGTTTTCTTTTTAAATTAAGGGAAAAAGAACTCTATCCGGGAGTGTGACCTACGCCAGCTCTCCCATGAGTCTATCTCTCTCTTCCCAATATGAAAAGACACCTATACCCATTTGTTTTGAGGAGGAGAGATATAGACATATGAGACTATTGGTGTAGGCCACACTCCCGGACAGAAAACTGCTTCCCTTAAATTAATTAGTTATGAATTTATCCATTGCAAAAGTGTAGGGCAAATTTGAAGTTTAAAAGAGGAGAGGGGGAATTTCCTAGATCTATTAGATAAGAAAATTAATACAAAACAAGTAGATTTGACTTTGTTTTATACCTACTTGCCTTATGAATTTACTTGTTTTGTAATTAATTTTAGGGAAAAAGATCTCTACTTGGTGGTGTTTCCTATGTCCTCTCACAGGGCACCATGAAATGACACTTCTGCCCCTTGGGTAGATATCCATGCGTGCTCCCCCATTGGCCTAGACACTTGTGTAGAAACCATGCGACCAAGTAGACATCTCTTACCATTAATTTATATCTCGTAAATATAGGAAATTATTCAAAAATAAATTAATCTCTTTCACAAAAGAGATCTAGATCAAAAGTAGAGGTAGTATGTAAATCATAAACACTTCATGAAAGTTCTATTATAGCCATCTTCTGCAGAGCGTTAAAAATCTTATTAGACCAGTCGATTTTTGCATATCCTGATTCAGATCCCAATCTGGCTTGAGACAATTCCATACGAAAAACCCTAGATGCCTAGAATATACCAATCCCAAAGCCGATTCCGGAAAGACAGATTCAGATCTTGATTATGGGTTTTTAAACCCTGATTTTTTGTCAATATTTTCCCTCTTTCTCTAAGATAAAATAGAGCTATTATGTAATTTATAAAACACTATATATGAAAGTTTTGGTGTAAGAAATTACAATAGAAAGCTTTATTTCTCTAATGACAAAATAACTTCAAAATTTTTATTTTAAAATTTATATGAAAATTAGTGTTAAAAACTTCCCTAGCTCAAAAAATAGGTTGGTCAAGCTTAGTACAAAGGTTAGAAGATTGCTCCCCTTTGCATGAGAGTTCCTTGCAAGCTGAAGACAACTGCTAACGCCATTGGTTAGTACCTCTACAAATAAATTTGAAGTCCTAAGAGGTCTTGGACCCTTGGTGCAAGAGGCACTATAGGTGTACTTAGAACGTGTAACTTTCCCCCCTCCTAGGTCTTGGATCCTTGACTCGAAAATGTAATGTTGTGTAAGATTAATTTACTTGTATAATTTACGTGAAATACCTAATTGACACCCCTATAAGTGCATTTTGAACATGTAACCCTCTTTTATTTTCTCGTCTTATTCTCAAAAATTCATTAATCAAGGGTAAAGGAAGGTTTTCAAAATTACTTGAAATTGATTTATTATTATGGCATTTTAAAAAATTGTTATTATCTCATTTTTTAAGTGCACATTAGAAATGACATATTTTACTCTCAATAATGAAAAAATATATATTAATTAGTTAAAAAGATTTTTTTTTTTAAAAGGAGAATATTTTCTGTACAATGCACATGGGTCTGCCAAGGGTGATTATTGCACCCACCTCCATGTGCCTGGGTGCAGCCTATGCTGCAGCATAGAAAACAATGCCCCCAAAAACATTTACAATTCTTTTAACAACAGTTAGGAGGTAGGACTGTCGCCCTTTATAAATATAATTCCTTGCAAGTTACCCTTCTGCCAACCAAAAGCAGCCGAGCCTTGGAAATTTAGGTGGTGTGGTAGAGGTTGCGACTCTGCCAGCTCCATCAAATCATATCCCTTCGACTGGTTAGTGTGCTTCAATGATAGTATGATAGTAGCACACACACGTGCAAAATAATTAAAAATCACAGGTCTACCCTGTTTTTCTATGAGTACATAGAGCCCTCTCTCTCTCTCTCTCTCTGTCATTCTCATAATGTCAGTGTCACATTGCAACATCAAAGAAAGCTAGGCTGTGTACCCCAATTGGACCCTTTTCTCTAATTCCTAATAAATTACTTTACATATTAGTTATCTGTAATGTCCATGAAAAAATACCTTAATGGGCAAGAAATCAAGGATATTAATTTTGATTACCAATTTTCTTGAGGTAATGTTTCTCTTCTTGTACATTTTACGTTATGGTAAAAATAAATTTTTTTTTTGGTCATTGATACCCTCTTAATGTGTCAAATGGCTAGTTATCATTTGAGTATTACACATTTCTTTTTGCTAAGAGGGTAAATATTATCATTTCACATGTATACTAAACAATTAAGACAATGAAAACTTTTGATAATAACATGATGACAAATCATTTGATGCTCGAGGCATGTTTTTATCGTGTGGGAGATTATTTATTTATAATGGCAAAAGTTTTCCTTCATCCGTTGTGATTCATCGGCGCTACCAATCCCCATGGTGATGGAACCCATATTCTCTCCAACTTTGATGGTTGGAGAATCCGGACATGCACCCCGAGTGCTTCCAGCCATCAGATGCACACCAGAGTGGTTGGCGCACTGAAGAGGATTTCTTTCCATTGTGATGCAATTCCTTCTCTTTCGAGATTAGAGAGGTACAGCTTGGTCATAGAACTTAAATTTGGATATGATCAATGAATTAGTATTTTAGAGATCCCTAAGCCTCTTATGTTTCATAATATTTAAGGGAGGGATTTGATTCTACTCATTTTTTTTATTAAAATGTAATTAGTTCAGTGATGATTAATAACCAACCAATATTAAAGCCTAACTTCTTTGTCAATTACGATGGTATTAAAATGGTTTTATTTTTTGTTTCTCATATCATTGGAAGTGAATTCATTTTCATTTATTACCAAGAATTTTATAAGTACTATTTTATGTTCAACCAATTTTTTTCAAGTTTGTGTTATGTGTGCGTAATTACATTTTAATTACACATACATCATAAATTTGTAGGCATATAGATCCCAAGTTTTTCTATTCATATCTCAAGTTTCAGGTTGATCAAAGTTTTTTACACGAATGCACACAGAAGTGTCTTACATTAAATGTAAAGAAAAATGATTTAATTTGAAGTTAAAACTTGACATGTGGGCAGATAACCCAGACTATACAATTCCCTAGATTTACCACATCATTCTTCCACTTGGTAGAACTGGGCTATGAGTACAATATCATTATAACCATGGAACACTAGATTTTTCCATTTCAGTAATTATCCATTAACCATGTACAAAGTGGTAATTTAGTGGTAAGTGTCCGAGTTCGTTATTAACAATTTTATAATTATTTTTTTGGTGTTGATAGCTCAATTATTGTTTGATTTATTATTATTTTACAAACTGAAATCAATTTCTAATCCTTTTCAAATACATTAGAACCTCTAACAACTATTAATTCATGTCAAAGACCTTTTTATATCGTGATCCTTCCCCTTTTATTTGTTTTAATAGACTATATTTATAAATAATTGTTATAAATTGTCATGATTCCTCAAATATTATTAGATATAAGAGGGTTTTTTTTTTTTTTTAAAAAAAAAAAAAATTCAAATGGACCTACTATAATTGTCTAGATATCATTCTAGTAAGTCAATCCTCATAAGTGATGATATATGGATCTGGGAAAAAGATCCGCACGTTGTCCCCTTAACGGCTAAATGGATGCCCTTTGACAAATTATTTTTTTTACTTTCTCTCTCCTTCTTGACCATTGTGGGTCTCTTATTAACAATACTGTCACATGTATAGTTCCTCCTATACCAGCAGCATCGGGAACCTTCCCCTATAGGTTTATACCTAATTAAATAGTTTAAAATCAATATCTAAAGGAAAAATAAGCAAATATAATGTAGCTTTCATATCCATTATTCCTTATTGGTCATCTACCTTTGACAATTTTCTTTACAGCATAAGTTATTTCTTAAATATATTGAAAATTAGTGGATGTTTAGTTCAATGGCTAATCAAACTAGAAATACTCATAAACTATTAATCAACTTTGTGATTAGAGTAGTAGTGGGGATATCCTTATTACTTAAATCAATAGAAATTTCAATTTACATTCCTATTTAATTGGTTGAGCCATAACAAATATTTACTAATATATTTCTTATTAGAAAAGTTTCCAACGATGCCAAAGTACTAATTCCTCTCACATAGATTTTTTAACTATTTTTTCATTCCGATTATGACCATGTGGGTCTATTAATGTGGTATATAGATTCCTCTCCACATTGGCATCGTTGCCTATCCCATTTCTTATAATTTAAATAAGATTGTTTGTTCCTTGAGTCAACATATGGCCAGTACTCCAAATGTAGAGCTTGAATACACCACAGCCATATAATCTAAAGAAAATGTTTAGATTATTGAGTTTACAAAATCTTAAGGGTTGACTTTAGGAAAGCATGATGCCATCATTCTTTTAAATGGCTTTTCTATTTTGACCTTTCCCCCATCGGATCAGGATCCTCTTCAGGGAGCCCAGTGCCCAGGGTGTTGCTAGGGGGCACCCAGCGACTGAGCTGTGCCGCACATATCCCCACACACGTCTAGGGATATGTGCGGCACAGCCCAACAGCTAGCAACACCCTGGGCGTGTTGAGCTCCCTGGAAACAAGCTAAATTCCCTCCCCCCCCCCCCCTCTCCTTGTCTTTAAAACAAAAAAAAAGCTTCTCTAGTTTGACCAAACACCTCTTGGCCAGGCCATGCTTTGCATACTTGCATAAATCAAATGCAAATATAAGACCACCCCTACTAGGTTTAAATTAAGATTAAACTATGTCATTTGAAATGACTAACACAATATCTTTCCATGATATTTGGTTTATATATGAATCTACTTTTAGAAGTTTAAGATTTAATACACAAGGAAAGTATTAAGGTCGTAATCGTTTCATTTGTGCACTTCATAGACATATATGATGTGGGCTAAACAGGAATTCTTCTTATACAAGCCAACTTTGGATCCCAATCAGATGGTTGTAATTGGAGAATATTCCCCTAAAGTTAATGAATCAATTAATTTTACTAATTAGAGCAATCAAGAGAGAGAGGAGCACGTTATCGATGATTCGAAAAGGATTTGAGATAGAGAGTTAGCTAGAAGAAACCTACTAGAACGCATGACAAAGGTTGAGAGTTGAGACTTGAGAGAGAGGCTTGCCTTGCAAGTTGAGTTTCCTTCAACTACTGACCCATCTCTACTAAAATACAAGTTAGAGTCGCAATCAATGGTTACTTTGTTACAAAAAAAAAAAAAACAAGAAAACGAAAATGCAGAAGTAATTTGAACATCCAAACCTCAATTGGCAAAGTCATTATTGAACTAATTACCTTTTAATGCTTAGGCGGAATTGCGAATGGCTCCTTGTGAGGTAAGCGGCTTGCAGCATTAATTACTCACAAGAGGCAGGTCCCATGTTTTACTCCTGTTCCATGCAAATTCTGTTATAAGTAACGTATTTTATGTGAACTCTCTTGGATTTGGTGTCTTTTATCTAAATCGGTTGATGGGTTTTGTTTAATAATTCGATTGGATTGTCCATTAAGATATTCTAGGAGTGTCAAATCCTAATTTGAACCGATCAAATCAATCAAAATTGATCAAAAAATCGGGATCGGATCGAATCACTCTTTATTGGATTATATTTGAACTATGATGGAACCGGCCGAAAATCGGTTCGCACCGAACCAACTGATATCCGGACAAAAAACCAAACCAAATAAAACTGATAAAAAAAACTAGTATAAAGAATACCCTTTTTATTTAATAATACTCATACTCATTGATAGCTTCTGTACAAACCAAAAAAAAAAAAAAAAAAGCAGCAATTTCTCCCAACTCAGGAGAACGGTAAACCAACTGTTGTAAGAGATCATGTTCAGTTATAAAATATATATAAACTTATCTTATTAAGGTTCGACAAAAATATTAGTCAATTTCTCCACTCCAAGTTACTCTCTCTGCAATTTGAGTTTCCATTTAAATTTAGTTTTAGGTGCCAAATGAAGCACTGACTATAGATTAGCCGATACAAGTGGTTTACTTGTATAATGATGTATTATGGTCACGATTTGTTTCAATTCTGTATGGAGAGGATTACTAAATAGTAAATACCCAGATTTCAACTGAAGGAACTATTTAGAACAGTCATCATCTTTTCCAATGGTTGAAATCTGTTGTGCATGAGGTATCAAAGGGCTTATCGCGTTGATATGGTCTTGATGATGTTTACCAAACCAGCATGATAGGGATCTGAGTTATTTTGTATACATAACTTCCCTGTAAATACTCTCGCATACCTCACTTAATTCCGGATAAAGTTTCCGCTAATATTTCTATGTTTCTAAACTATTCATCTTTATCAAAGAAATTATCGAATCTTTTTTCACTACAGATTATAAATGTAAGATTTCATTGTGGTTCAAGCCCAAAAAACAAATCGGACTAAACCGAAAATAATTTGAAACTATACCGGACCAAAACCAAAACCCATCAAAACGGAAGTTCCTTAACAGTTTGGATTTGGACTCACTCATTCCAAGACCGAAACTGATTTAACCCGACCGAAACCGAGCTAAATTGATTGTTTGACACCGATACTTCAAATGGTGAGGTGGAGAGACACGAAGGCAAAATGGGTGGTAGAAATTGAACCTTCCAAGAAAGTGGAAGAAGTGAAATCTTCCAAGGTGGTTGAAGTCTTAAAGAAAATGGAGTCTTCTAATGGTGGAAGAGGAGTCCTATAAAAAGAGAAAGATATCTACCATGAGGAATAGTGATGATCCAGTGAGAATCTAAGATGTGAGGATCCAAGTGAGTCCAAGGGGTACAACACGGTTGCAAAGTGTGTACAACGACTATGCGAGAAGCCAATGTAGAGAGAATGAAGGGAGAGAGAAAGGTGTATCGAGGGCTTGGGTTTGGGTATCAAATCACAAGAGTTGTATTATTTCTTTTCTCTTGATTCTTAGTGATAGTTGGACTTCACTCCATAAACATATATTGTGTTGTCGAATCACATAAATCTCGTCTCTTTTATATGTTCTTGATTTTATTTCCTATGCTCAATTTTGCATATACGTTTTTACCAGATTCCGTAAGGTGTTCACATTGAAAATAGAACGTTGTTTCCACACTAGCAAAATACGTTTTTGTCCTTCTTTGATATGAGCAGGAGCCTCTAACCACATCTTAAATGATTCAGATTGAGCCTATGGTTTATTGTACCAAGGCAATTTTAGTTTTAATAGAATTGGGTTATGTGCTGACAGACATCAAAGTCGAAGCTGAAACCAAGGCTCTCTTTCAGGCCTCCAAACAGAATATAGGCAAGGATGGATTCTTGTTCATTTTGGACTAGAACTCAGACATTGAAGGATATGGTGACAGAGTCTACCAACTTTTTGTAGCCATGGAATTCTTTCTTCTTCTTCTTTTTTTTTTTTTTTTTTTTGGGAATTTGACGAGTGTTTCTCTGGATTTTTTTTGCATACAGTCAGAGGATGATGTAAGTCTTTAATTCTTTAATCAAATGGGTTACTATTCGAACGGTTAGCGTTCAAGAAGATGAAAGAGAAGTCAAATTATTCAGCTTCTGGAAATTGTGTAGATATACTAACCCTTTTGATCTAATGGAAAGTTTTTGGTTTTTCTCATCAAAACTGAGGAACCTCAACTTCTCCACTCTAACAAAAAGAAAAATCCAATCACAGGATGATCCTTGAAAACAGGTTATAAAGGTGAATTTCACTGTCATGAGCCATCCGATATTCCGGTATAGACCACTAGCATCCATGAACAGAGGATGGGAACTCGTTTTCGTCGCAGCCAACTGGATACCCGGGCAATTCTTTGCACAAATCCACCGGCCATGACCAAGCAGAATTCCTCTAGCTGAAAAACTGGGAAGGATCAAATAACCTCAATAGGAATTTCAAAATCACAGTGGTAGCATCTGTGGTCCTCCCAGTAAATCTTGGCTGGCAATCAAGTACACCATGCCAAACCAAGCCCAGGCTAGTCTAACCTTGTAACAGCCCATTTATCAGTCAGCCTTGGTTCGGGCCAGTTGGGATCTCTCGCCCTATTTTGGCACACATGAAATTCATTAGACTATGCCAAATCCAAATCATCTCTAATCTGGCTCTGCAAACATTAGATGTTGCTTTGGGTAGTGTGGACAGTCTTGATGTTTAATTTTTGCTAACATCACTGCTCTGTACAAACAAGGCACACTTGATTTTGGAACAAGGAAAGCCTGTTAATTAGAGAGAGGAATAAAAATCATTTTTACAACTGTGTGATTGGTATGTAAGGTTCATGAGACTATCAGTATCTCTGACGTTAGCATTTTCGGAGATGTTAGGCACAGATAGGCTGCTATTCCATTGGTAGCACCACCCTGGGCCCTGGCACCCTACTCTCGACTTGGTTCAACAAAGCCACTCTATCCTTTATTGCCAAATCAATCCCATCCCCTCAGCAGCAAGCTTTGAGTTCTGTTCGTGTCAACTATTGCAATTGCTGTTGTTAGCTCAAACAGCGACAAGGATGAGTACCATCACTGCCATCAGAAAATACAAAGGCCAAGATGGAAGTTCTATAAAAGTACATAACAGCAAATGAGGAGATGAGGAAATGAAATTAACATATGCACATCAGGGTCATTGTTGTTCAAAAAGGCAAGCTATCAACCGAAGACTCCATAAAACCAAGTAAATCAATTCCTTGTGTTGCTGCTTAAATCTATTTCTGGAACAACAAATGGATGACAACAACCGAGATTCTAGGGACTGCAAGGGATTCAAAAGCCTCAGAACACAGTTGCTGACGAATTTTTATATTACTGCAGAATAAACCTTTCATTTCTTTTCTGTTCTTCTTGATTTTCCTTCTTTTCCTCCTCGAAAAGTTAAAAAGTTGATTAGTTTCTGCAGGTAAACCTTATTCCATTGATCCAGGCCAGCTCATCATAATTCAATGCCCCAAATCCATACCCAACAGGGTAGGCCTGACGTCCAATGAACTGCTTTTTGTAATGAATACGATTAGCTGTCTTTGACCATCCAAGTAGGATCATCAAATGAGTTCAACCTTGGGCATGGCCCATCCAATACTACACAATAACTTAATGATTTCCAGATGAGCCCTGATCTCAGCTAACTGCCCAGAATACCCCAAAATTGAAACACAACCCCAATGGTTGGAGACCTTGCACGCTTAGCTAGAATAATCTCTATGTACGCTCTGCCAAAATCTAAATTGATTCAACAAAAACCAGGTGTTACTTGCTATAGGTCCTGCATGAACACATTTTCTCACATAACTCCTGCTGCTGCTATTCTTCTCCTTCTCCTCTCTCACTTGTTTTGGAGTTTCTCCTCTTTTTTTTTTTTTTGTGTGCGTGTGTGTGTGTGTGGGTGTGGGTGGGGGGGGGGGGGTTGGAGAGGGGGCATTCAAGGTTGTGGTTCAGTTGCCAAACAGTAAACACCATCATGTTATCATTTCTATATCCTTCTCCAAATTTCGAATGAGCTTAGGCAGACATTGTCACGCAGAGTCATCTAGAATTAATTAACATTCTGAGATCCTGACTCCTCGACAATAAATCACCATGGTTGTGCTAGCTATGTCACCTGATTATGTGAATACCGTAGGTAAGTTATAATAACTAAAAAACCATTAAGCACTTTATCCTGATCATGGAATTGGTCGGGTAAAGTCAGCAATGGGTGACAAAATGAATCTAAACCCAACTCAATACAACTAAACTAAGCCTTATCCCAACTAAATGGGGTTAACTTTATTCAAAAATATATTTCCTGTCAACCATATTCCATGCCTGTCTATCCTCACTACTCCAGTCATTTTAGGCCTACTCCTTGCTCTTTTTGCTCCTCCAACCCTAAACTGTATCTAGGTATCTCATAAAATCAGGAACAGGTGTACGGCACGATCTAGATCACCATCCACTACCTGAACTTTTAATCAAATAAAAAAAAGGATGCGTCAACCACTACTACAAGGATGAATGTGAATACATTTGCACACACGTACACACAAAGGAAGCAGTGTTCTGCGGGATCAACACATTCGCAACCAGATTGCTTTCAACTGCAAACAGATCATCAAGAACCATCTACTCAATTCAACTCAACTAAGCCTCATATCCCAAATAAATGGAGTCAGCTACACGGATCCTGTTTCGTCATTCAAATCTAGTGAAAGCCATAAATGTTGTCTTAATCCATGCAGGTCTTACTCACTTCTTCCAAAGTTTTTTAAACTGCCCATTGATCTGTTAGCTCCTCCAAACATGGCTTATTAAGGCCAAGAGATCAAATAATTAAGACACTGCCACTTTATTTTGGACATTTAACTACCATCTATGAATCCAAATCAACTTTTACTTGGTGGTAGCCTCCAAGCTAGCATTCCTTAGGGCAGCTTGCAATAGTTACGAGTTACTACTTCATAAAAAGGGCGTACCCAGTGCACGAGGCTCCAGCCACTGCGGGGTCGGGGGAAGGTCATAATGTATGCAGCCTTACCCTGCTTTCACAGAGAGGCTGTTTCCAGACTCGAACCCATGACCATTTGGTCACAATGGAGCAACCTTACTGTAAAGAATCCCAGAACCTGTAACCAGTGCCTGACAAAGAGAAGATAGAAGGATACTAAGGGAGAAGAAGAGAGAACAATGGGAGAAAGGGGCTATGCGATAGAATGTGCGTTCTATCGTACCAGCCAACATATATTTATATTAAAGCCAAAACAGAATTACAAAAGGAATATAACTCTTACCTAATTAAGCCTAAAGCCTAAAGCCTAAACAAAAAACTTACTTAGACAAGGAAACTAACAACTAAAGACATAAAGCAATGAAGTAAACAAACCACAATACATATCTTAACACTCCCCCTCAAGCTGGAGTACACGTATATCAAAGGAAAGCTCCAGCTTGGACCAACAAGAACAGATATGAAAGGCAACACCAGTCTTGAACACATGTAGTAGTCATAGACGCCAGCGAGCTCAAAGCAACAATCCAATCAATTATCGTAAATCCATCAACAATAGCAGCCCAAACAAATTCAATCAGCAACATGCCAACACAAAAATGCAGTACCCAATGGCTACATCAAACATCCTTCTCAATGAAGGTAACAAAATGCAAGTAGTAACCTGCTCAAACAAAGACAGATAAAAGTGCAACTCCAATGGCTACACAGAAGCCCATAAAAGTGCAGCTCCAGTGGCTACACAAAAGCCCATAAAAGTACAGCTCCAATGGCTACACGAAAGCCTATCTCGAGGAAGGCACTCCAACAACAATCAGACTCACTCCTAAGTCCCAAACAAATCAAAAAGTCTCTAATAAAATTGCTTGCAGTAGACACCTTCACACTCCCCCTCACTTGTAGCATTACACGTGGACAAAGTCAGAAAATATTCCACCAAAATATGGTGGCAATAAACAACATCCCATAACGAATATCCCAATAATCTTCAATCAAGAGTAGCCACATATAATTGCCAATAAAATAAACACCCGTCACGATAGCAAATAAAATAACAAACCGATGCGATCCGAGGACCACCAAAGCAAGATAATGGTGAACTTGTAATCAATCCATCAATCCCAATGCAATCTCAGTCTTAAACCCAATTATTGATCCACCCGAGAGAGGTAAAACATAAGTACAAGAAAGTAGTGGAAACTTGGTAATTAACTAGAATTTTCAAGTGACTCCGGTGTAGATAAATAGGGGAATGGCAGAATGGTAAATAACAGAAAGTGCATAGGGCAATTTGGTAGGCAAGGTAAAGGACACAAGGGATATGATGTTGGACTTCTCTCTCCTAGTCGCCTGATGGTGCCAGTGACATCCCTGGACATGTAGAGAAGCTACTTGGACACAAATGTGCCACTTCGTAATTTCATTGCTTTGGTTGCTTAACTGCAGGCCATAATGCTTAGGTCCTCCATTGGCATCCTCTATTCTTATACATGAAGTAGTAACTATTGAGGGCGGGCCTTGGTGCAACGGTAAGTGTTAAGATATGTAACACGACAAGGGGAGTCCCTTTATTGTGGTTGGTTTCCTTTATTGCTTTTTGTCTTTAGTTGTTAGTTTCCTAGTCTAAGTAAGTTTCCTATTACGGCTTTAGGATTAATTAAGACATAAATTCCTTTTGTAATTCTGTTTTGGCTTTAATATAAATATATGTTGGCTCGTACAATGTAACACACATTCTATTGCACAGCCCTCTCCCATTGTTCTCTCTTCTTCTCGCTTAGTATCTTTCTATCTTCTCTCTTCTCTTTGTTAGGCACTGGTTACAGGTTTTGGGATTCTTTTCATGGTATCAGAGCTATAACTAGTTGCCAATTTGAGAGTCTTTTTTTTGGGTTTGTTTGGTTTCAATGAAGATTCTTGTATGATGAAGCATGTGCCTATCGATTTGCTATTGCTACTGCTATTGACAGTGATCAAGTATTTCTGTTGTTCGAACAAGGGTTTCTTGAACAAGGTTTTCTGGTTTGAAGGGGTACTAGCGATGTTGTCTATTCTTCCGTTGGACTGTCTGGTTGTGGTATCTATCCATTGAAGTCGATTTGCAGATCCTAGGATTGCGGTTTCTGTTTCATGAAGTAATCTCCAAATCATGGTGCCATCAATTGCTTCTAGAGTTATCATTGTTGCGCAAGGGTTGAAGACTTGAAATCGATTTGCTTAGTTCTCGCACGGTATCGTTGTTGGCACTTGCTGCAATCTGCTACTTTGCAATTTGTTGCTGGTTTTATTGTACAAGCCTCTAGTTTACTGTTACAGTTATATGTTACTGTTAGTAGAAGAACTAGAGCTCAAGCTTGGATGTGTTAATTAACACCCAACCCCCCATCAATTTATAATATAAGAAAGAGAGAAAACGTTACACAATTAACCCCACTCTACCGACTCTATTAATTAGAGTCGGTTAGAGGGAAAAACTTCCTAAAACACCCCTACGGTAGCTATTCTAACACTCCCCCTCAAGTAGGAGCATAAATGTCACACATGTCAACTTGACTAAAACAGGATGAAAGACTTTCCCACTTAATCCCTTAGTGAACACATCAGCTAATTGATCAGCAGACTTTACAAAGGGAACACAAATCAGTCCTCCTTCTAACTTCTCCTTGATGAAGTGCCTATCAACCTCCACATGCTTGGTACGATCATGTTGAATAGGATTGTGAGCCATACTAATAGCAGCCTTATTGTCACAATACAACATCATTGGAACACGAACAGCAACTCCAAGGTCTTGCAATAAACCTCTAAGCCACAACAACTCACAGATTCTTTGTGCTATAACACGGAACTCTACTTCAACTCTAGATCTTGCCATCACATTCTGCTTTTTACTACGCCAAGTGACAAGATTCTCACCTACGAAGGAGCAATAACCAGAAATAGACTTTCGATCGAAAGAGCCAGCCAATCGACATCAGTATATGCTTCAACTTGTAGTCTTGTAGATGACCATGAGGAGATAAAAGAATCTCTTTTCACAGAGCTGACTTCAAATAGCAAAGGATACAAAGAACAACATCCATATGAGAGGAATAAGGATCATGCATGAATTGACTTACCAAACTCATGGCAATAGCTATATTAGGGCGTATATGAGAGAGGTAAATTAATTTGCCCACCAACTGCTGATAGCAACCTTTGTTAACCAGTTCACCCTCCTTGTCGTTGAGCCATGCAGTATGTCACGGCCTTAGACCTTACTAAGCAACCGCGCCGGCACTTAGCACTCACTCTAGCACTAAGTCAGCCTTTCACCAACTCTAGCAAGAGACTTGGGAAGAGAACTTAGAGAACACTAGAGAGACTTTGAAAGAATACACTTGAATTGCTTGAAACCTTTGAGTACAAGACTTAATAGCTTGCTTGCTTGGTTCCTTGGCCAAATGAGGCCACCTCTATTTATAGGCAACCAAGCCTACAATGAATGGCTATGATATTTACATATGTCCTCCATCCAACGGTGGAGAACCCTCTAGAATAGAGTCTAGAATAATCCTAGATATTTACAAGAGTGCTCTAGAAGCTTGCTAGATCTTTCCTAGCTTCTAGAGGTTCTTCAATGCTTCTAGAATGAGTCTAGCCTCTTCCAAGTATGGAGAGTTCTAGACCTTGGTTCTTCCTTGGCCCAAGGTCCATGTCAATGGGCCTTGCAAGTCTTAGCCTTGGGCCATAATTAGGCGGGCTGTGACATTCCCCCCCCCTAAGTTGGCAACGTCCTCATCGCGTCCTCGTGGAACCTTCGTATTTGTTCCTGAAACTGCCATAAAGAGTCCGCATGTTCCCAACTCGCCTCGCTCTCCGGTAGCCCTTTCCACTTGACTAAGTACTCCCTACTAGGAGGTACTCCTCGCTTCAGTCCGCATGTTCCCAACTCGCCTCGCTCTCCGGTAGCCCTTTCCACTTGACTAAGTACTCCCTACTAGGAGGTACTCCTCGCTTCCGCACAACTCGGTCTGCGATCATGTACTCAGCCTCCTTGTCGTAGGAAGTTGTGACACTCATTGGTGCCCTTGTTGACGTTCCACGACTTGGGTCTTCCATGTCTCCATGATAAGGCTTTAACATGTTTGCATGAAAGACTGGATGGATCTTGAGCTTAGGAGGTAGGCTCACCTCATAAGACACCTTGCCTACCTTCCTTGTGATTTCAAATGGGCCCTCGTACCGACGAACCAGCCCCTTGTGCACTTTCCATAGGGACTTGAATTGTTGAGGTAGAAGCTTCACAAGCACCATGTCCCCAACTTCAAACCTTGCTGGCCGCCTGTCCTTGTCTACCCACTTCTTCATCTTCTTAGTGGCTTTGTCTAAGTACGACTTAGCCACATCCACCTTCTCTTGCCACTCCTTGGCAAACTTGAACGCCGATGGGCTCTTCTCCGTGTAGCCTGTCATCACCGTATGTGGCGTCAAGGGTTGCTGTCCTGTGGCAATCTCAAATGGACTTTGATTGGTTGCCTCGCTCCTTTGGAGATTGTAGGAGAATTGGACCACATCAAGCAACTTAGCCCAATCTCGTTGGTTAGCACTCACGAAATGCCTCAAGTAAAGCTCCAACAAACTGTTGATGCGCTCCGTCTGTCCATCGGTTTGTGGATGGAAGCTTGTAGAGAAGTGCAGTGCCGATCCCATCAACTTGAATAGCTCCGTCCAAAACCTCCCCGTGAAGCCAGGGTCTCAATCGCTGATGATCGATCATGGCACACCCCAATACTTAACGACATGCTTCAAGAATAGTCTTGCTGCCTCTTCCGCCGTGCAGTCTCTTGGTGCCGCCACAAACGTGCCATACTTAGAAAATCTATCCACAACCACCATGATTGACCCACACCCCTCTGACTTGGGTAGGGCACTGATGAAGTCCATGGAGACACTCTCCCATGCTCTCTCGGGTATTGGGAGTGGCTCCAACAATCCCCTAGGTGGTTGTTGCTCCACCTTATCTTGTTGGCACACAAGACAAGTCTTCACATAGGCCTCTATGTCATCATGCATCTGAGGCCAATAGTACGCCGCTTCCAACAATGCTCGCGTGCGCCGTTGCCCTGGGTGACCAGCCCATTTGGTGTCGTGGTATTTCCAGATCAAATTTTTCCTCAAGTTATTCCATTTAGGAACATATAGTCTTCTCTTCTTGGCATAGAGCAAGCCATCTTGCTCCCAAAACTTCCGTGTCTTGCCTTCTTTGGCAAGGGCAAGTAAGCTCTTCAACCTTCCTTGATCAAGCCTATGAGCTCTCATTCCGTTTGGCTAAGGGAAGCTAACTCCGCCTTTCTACTTAGCGCATCAGCCACCTCGTTGGCCTTGCCCGGCTTGTACTCGAAGATGAAGTCGAATTCCGCTAAGAAGTCTTGCCATCTAGCCTGCTTGCTTAGCTTCTTCTGGGTCTGAAAGTAGCTAGTGGCAACATTGTCCGTCTTCACCACGAACCTCGACCCCAACAAGTAATGTCACCATGTTCTTAGGCAATGCACCACCGCGGTCATCTCCTTCTCGTGGACGGTGTAGCGCCGCTCCGTGTCGTTGAGCTTGCGGCTCTCATATGCAATGGGATGTCTTTCTTGCATCAATACCCCTCCAATCGCAAAGTCGGATGCATCCGTATGCACCTCGAATGGCTTGCCATAGTCTGGCAGGGCAAGCACTGGTTCCTCCATGACGGCCTTCTTTAGTTCATCAAAGGCATCTTGGCATGAGTCTGACCATTCCCATGCCTTGTTCTTCTTTAGAAGATCAGTGAGTGGAGCTGCCCTCTCCGAATACCCTTGAATGAACCGCCTATAGTAGTTCACCAGACCAAGAAAAGACCTCAGCTCGGTAACCTTTGTAGGTGGTTCCCACTCCTGTATAGCCCGCACCTTACTCTCGTCCATCCTTAGTGTTCCACCCCCAATCTTATGCCCTAGGAACATCACCTCCTCTTGGGCAAAAGAACATTTCTCCTTCTTAACATACAACTGATTGTCCTTCAGCACCTTGAAGACAATCCTCAGATGTTGTACATGCTCCTCTAGGGTGTTACTATAGACCACGATGTCGTCTAAGTACACCACCACGAACTTGTCAAGGTAGGGATGGAAGACCTTGTTCATCAATGTGCAAAATGTGGCTGGTGCATTGGTGAGGCCAAAGGGCATAACCAATAACTCATATGAGCCATACCGTGTCACACATGTGGTCTTAGCTTCATCTCCCTCAGCGATGCGGACTTGGTAGTAGCCCGACCGCAAGTCTAGCTTAGTAAAATACCTTGCCCCACCAAGTCTATCAAATAGATCAGCTATCAAAGGAATGGGGTATTTGTTCTTGATGGTTACCTTGTTTAGCGCCCGATAGTCGATGCATAGTCGAAGTGACCCATCATGCTTCCTTTGAAAGAGAACTGGGGTGCCATATGGAGCTTTGGATGGGCGGACGAACCCAGCATCAAGTAAGTCCTTCAACTGCTTCCTTAGCTCCTCCAACTCTGGCGGCGACATTTGATAAGGTGCCATGGCTGGTGGTTTGGCACCAGGCTCCAACTCGATCGCATGATCCACCTCCCTCCTAGGTGGAAGTCTCTTTGGCAGCTCTGGTGGCATGACATCCTTGAAATTCTCAAGGACCTTCTCCACTGGCTTGGGCAACACCTCCGTAAGGCTATTCTCCTTCTCGAGCAATGCCGCAAGGTAGGTGTCTTCCCCCTTCTTGACCCCTTTCTCCAACTGCATGGCTGAGAGTAGCTTGGGGCCTTCCTTGGTCCCTTGCACCGTTGGGACCATGCACGGTGCACCTTCCTCCATGATGCACATGGTGCTGATGAATGGCATGGGTATAGCCTTGACCCTCCTTAAGAACTCCATACCCAACACCACTTGAAAATCATCCATAGGCACCACCGACATGTCTACGGTGCCTTTCCACGTCCCGATGCTCATCTCGACCCCTCGAGCGACACCTTCAATGGGACGAGCTTGGGAGTTAACCGCCTTGAGCCATCCTCCCTCCTTGGACACCTTTAGTCCAAGCTTCTTTGCCTCCTCCATTGAGACAGTTGTGTGTGGCGCCTGTGTCGACCATAGCTTGCGAGGGCTTCCCGTTGATGTGCGCCTCAACATACATAAGCCCCTTCTGAGAGGTAGTGGCCTTGACCTCCGTCGCCTTGGCCTTGATAGCACCCAGTTGTTGTAGGGACCCCACGTGTGCTTCCTCTTCACCCTTCTCCAATAGGGCATTGAGAGCTTTCCTCTTGGGGCAATCCCTAGCCCAGTGTGGCCCGTCACACAAGAAGCACTTGTCCCTTGGAGTGAACTTATCCTTCTTGTCAAACTTGGCCTTACCCTCCTTGCTTGTAGTAGCCTTACTACTTCCTTCCTTAGGAGGGTATTTCTTGGGACCTTTCTCTCCCCCGCCATTTCCTCCATTGCTCTTCTTGGCCTTAGCATTATCTTCTCTCCTGGACTCCACCAATGACTCCGCTGCTGCTATGGCCGAAGCAAAATCTTGCACGCCTCAGCGTTGTAGTTCTTGTGCAGCCCAACCTTGGAGACCATCTATGAAGTTGAAGAGAAGTTCTTCATCGGTCATACTAGGGACCTTAAGCATAAGTGTTGAGAATTCCTTGGCATAGTCCCTAATAAACCCAATGTGTTTCAGCCTTTTAAGGCTCTTTCTAGCCAAGTAAGCAGCATGTTCTGGGTAGAATTACTTCTTTAATTCCTTCTTGAACTCATCCCAGGTGTCTATGGTGCACGTACCTCTTTCTATGTCGACATGCCTCCTTCGCCACCATAGAGTTGTTGTGTCGGTAAGGTAAAGTGTTGCGGTCCGCACCTTAGTCGCCTCGTCCTCGAGTGCCATCGCCTCGAAGTACCTCTCCATGTGCCACACAAAGTTGTCGACTTCCCGCGCATCTCTCTTCCCATCGAATGGCTTGGGCTTTGGTACCTCCACCCTAGGTACCTCAAGCGAGGTAGTGGCTCCCCCAGCCGCTGCCCTCCTACACATTGCCCAATCCGCTTGTACCTCATCGATGCGAGCATCCATCTTGGCCAATGCTTCCCACACTTGGGCCTTGAAGCTGGCAAACTCTTCCTATTGGGCTTGCACTATGGTGTTGAGAGTGGTTTGTAGGGACTCCTTGAGCTCCCCCATTTGGCTCACTAGCTCCTCCTTGAGCTCCATCATGTGGCCTTCGAGCTCCTCCCCACTTTGCTCCACAACATCGAGGCGCTCCTTCACCTCGTCCGTTGCTAGCTCCACCCGAGCTAGGCGTGGCTCCATAGCTCCACCAACGTCCACAGACTTGTCCTTGCCTCTTCGCCTCTCCTTGGTGAGAATGGCCTCCCTCCCACGGGCTTGCTTGCTCACCATCATGTCTAGTACTTCCGATTCGTTAGCCACGATGTCGAATCCACAAGTATCTTCCCTCGCAACCGAAGCTCTGATACCACACTTGTCACGGCCTTAGACCTTACTAAGCAACCACGCCGGCACTTAGCACTCACTCTAGCACTAAGTCAGCCTTTCACCAACTCTAGCAAGGGACTTAGGAAGAGAACTTAGAGAACACTAGCGAGACTTTGAAAGAATACACTTGAATTGCTTGAAAGCTTTGAGTACAAGACTTGATAGCTTGCTTGCTTGGTTCCTTGGCCAAATGAGGCCACCTCTATTTATAGCCAACCAAGCCTACAATGAATGGCTATGATATTTACATGTGTCTCCATCCAACGGTGGAGAACCCTCTAGAATAGAGTCTAGAATAATCCTAGATATTTACAAGAGTGCTCTAAAAGCTTGCTAGATCTTTCCTAACTTCTAGAGGTTCTTAAATGCTTCTAGAATGAGTCTAACCTCTTCCAAGTATGGAGAGTTCTAGACCTTAGTTCTTCCTTGGCCCAAGGTCCATATCAATGGGCCTTGCAAGTCTTAGCCTTGGGCCATAATTAGGCTGGCTGTGACAAGTAGCTTCCATAGGTGTATCAGAAGGATGACATCGCAACAATCCAGTCTCAGACAATAGATCTAGGATATACTTCCTTTGAGGAAGAAAGAGGCCCTTTGAAGATCGAGCAACTTCTATCCCTAGAAAGTACCTCAATTTTCCCAGACCCTTTATTCCAAATTCACGGCCAAGGAAGTTCTTTAATTTACTGATCTCATTACCATCATTCCCGGTAACCACAATATCATCAACATAAAACTATGAGAATGGTTACTTTATCACCAATCTTTTTTATAAACAGAGTATGGTCAGCATTACTCTACTTATATCCCAAAGCAACCATAACCTTGTGAAACCTACCAAACCAAGCTTGAGGTGACTGCTTCAACCCATAGAGAACACGCTTCAATTTGCAAACCTTGCCTCGGATTTTGTCGCATGAAAAACCAGGTAGAATATCTATATATACCTCCTCCTCAAGCTCTCCATGGAGGAAGGCATTCTTCACATCCAATTGTTATAAATCCCATCCAGATTTACTGCACAAGATAATAACACTCGGCCAATGTTTAGTTTTGCAACAGGTGCAAAGGTCTCCTTATAGTCAATCTCCTACGTTTGAATAAACCCCTTTTGCCACAAGTTGTGCCTTATATTGGTCCACATTACCATCTACCTTCTATTTGACCATAAACACCCATTTACATCCAACTGGTCTTTTCCCTAGAGGAAGAACCACAAGATCCCACGTATCATTTTTTGTAAGGCTCTCATTTCTTCCATCATTGCCGCCTTTCACTTTCCATCTGTAAAAGCTTCCTGCCAATTCTGGGGAATACGAACAAAAGAAAGAGAAGAAACAAATGCACGAAAGGATAGAGAAATAGAATTATAAGAAACAACATGAGATATAGGATATTGAGTACATGTCCTAGTACCTTTACGGAGAGCAATAGGCAACTCAAGAGAAGGGATCTTACCAGATATAGAAGTAGGTTATAGATCCAGAGTCGGCAACTGGAAGGGTACTGGTACTGTAGTGGATTGAAGTTGTTTGCTTCTGGAACATACTCTCTGATAGGTTTTAAGGTTAGAATCATCAATTCTCCTCTGAAACTCACCAATGGTTTTCTGGACTGGAGTGAGCTGGAACTTCATCATCATCATTATCCATAGTCTCCCCCTGTATAGGATCCCCTCCAGTTGATGTAGAAAAAGGGGCAAGAGCATAAGGAACAAGAGGAGTCATGTGAGGAACAAGGGGGTAGTGGACTCAGACTGGGAATACAGAAGAGGAGCTTCAAGGGTCAACACATCTTCACTAGAACACTCCCCTTAAAGAGACAGTGATGAATAATGGAAAGGGATTCGTGGAAAATAACATCCATACTGACCACAGTACGTTTGGTGGGGGGATAGCAACACTTGTAACCTTTCTGGGTGGGAGAGTAACCCAAAAAAATGTAACAGAGTCCACGGGGCTCAAGCTTACAAGGGGATCTAGTATCCCTAGCATAACAAACACAGCCAAACACCTTGAGGAGAACCACAAAGGAGGAGGTGCCAAGTAACACCTCAGCTAGGGTACGAGAGTTAAGGACCCTAGTAGGCATCTGATTGATGAGGTAGACAGCAGTGAGGACAGCATCCCCCCAATATTGGGGGGAACATGTCGAGCAAACATAAGAGCTCTAGCCACCTCCAATGAGTGGCGGTTTTTTCTTTCAGCTACTCCATTCTAAGATGGGGTATCGACACAACTGATCTGGTGTACAATTTCACAATCAACAAGGTACTTTTGGAACTGACCTGCCAAATACTTTTGGTCTGGGTGGCTTGGAACTGGGTATGAACCATCTTTTAAAAGTGCCGAAAACATGAAAAAACTTTACTTTTAGTGTGCATCAGATACACCTACATATTTCTAGAGTTACAATCAATAAAGGAAACAAATCAATGATGGCCAAAAAGAGAAGTTTTGCGACTAGGACCCCACACATTATGGAAAAGAGAAATTTCTTTTAATAGAAATTCAATAAGTTGAACGAGCCTGTTTGGCCAGAACAAAAGCCTCACAAAAAAATTCATCCCTATTACATTGCTTTACTAATGCTGGAAATAAATGAGATAAAGTTCCTAAAGGGGGTGATCTAACCGATAATGTCATTGTTGTAATTCAGAGGAGACCAAAGAGTTCTGATGTATTTGAGAGTATTGTTGTTTGAGGATGACAACCATCTTCAAGCAGGTACAATCCACCATACACTTTACCACATCCAATCATCTTCCCCATTACCAGAACCTGAAAAATATAGTAGGAAGGAAAAAAGGTTACTTTGCAATTCAGACCGCAAATTAGACTACTAATAAAAGAAAGATTAGCAGTGAAATTAGGAATATGCAAAACAAAAGATAAGGTTATGGAAGGATAGCAGTTGATGGATCCTTTTCCAGAGACAAAGGAGAGGGAACCATCAGCGACTTGGACTTCGTCTTTCCCAGAAGTGAGCGAATATCGGTGGAATAGGTTGGATGATCTAGTCATATGATCAATGACACCGAAGTCTATTATCAAGGACTGGAGACGACCGATGCACAGTGATCAGCAAATAAAATACCTGAACGGACAAAATTGGAACCTGATGTGATGGAGTGATTGGCAAGAGTCGATGTAGTAGATGCAGCAGAAGCCTTTAACATACGAGGAAAAGCCCACAGTTCTTCCTGGGAAAGACCAAAGTCAGTAGTGGGAGCCATGGGAACAGTCTCAGTATGATTGGCTTTAGTTTTGAACTTTCCACCACCAGCACGTTTGGCCTCAAAATTAGCAAGTTTACCATGAATCTTCCAACAAGTGGCTTTGGTGTCATATGGCTTGTTACAGTGTTCGCACTTCACAAGCCCCTTAGAAGAATCACTAGTACAAGGAGGCACATCAGATATGGGAGTAGCAGTGGCAACAATCTGTAAAGCTGATCGGTCAGTGGTGGGAGTATGCAACATAGCAGCCCGACGGTTTTCTTCAGAATGGACTAAGGCATAGGATTGCTCCAGGGTAGGAAATGGAGATCTGCTCAGCACTTGCACACGAATCTGGTTATATTCAACATTCAATCCAGCCAAGAAGTCATAAACTCTGATTTTATCCACATGTTTCTGATAGGCAGCAATGTCGGTTGCACTAGTGGGCTGATAATCAGTGTAATGGTCCAACTGTTGCCACAAACTACGGAGGGCAGCATAGTACTTGGAGATGGAGAGTTCCTTCTGAGTAGTGTCATGAACCTTTTTCCAAAATTCATACACATGGGCATCATTCCCCATCAGCCATAGGTTTCTTTTGTAGTAGACCATATTTGGGCAGCAGTTTCCAAAAAGCAAATATCCAATAGCAAGATCTGGTTGCATGGGACCAAGTAAATAAGAGATTATCAAAGAATCACTGGAGATCCATCGATCTTGGGAAGAACCAGGTGTAGTTGGCTGCACAATAGTGCCAGTAATGTGTCCAGTAAGACCCCTACCAGCAATAGCAAGGTATGTAGACCTAGACCACATCAGATAATTGAATCCATCCAGTTTAATAGAGTTAGCAGTGAAAGGGAGGTATTCATTACGACCTTGTCCATCAGCACCAGAAGTTGCAGTAGAGTGATCAGAACCAGACATGATGAAATCGGTGCAAATAGAGATTTAATCAAATCTCATAAACCAGCCACCAGAATGGCCTCAAACTGTAATCGAGATGCTCTCTAGTAGTCCAAAATCTCCTCCAAAAAACAGCTCAAGAAGATGAGCCAATGATGAGATCGATAGATGTCAGGGTTTTGAGAAAACCCTAATCGCAAGGTGGCTGTTGTGATAAATCCAAAAAATCTGAGGCAGAATGGACCAAAAGTGGATCGAATTCTCCTCTAATGGTGGGAAACACTCCAAAAATCAGCAGCTGCAGACAGCCAGAACCCCTAGATCGATATTGTCAGGGTTTTGAGAAGTTTTGAGAAAACCCTGATATTTGGTGAGGTCGATAGAGGGAGAAGGCTGAAATATGTTGATGGAGATAAAAGCTTGTCCAAAGAATCCCTGCTGTTCTTGATCTTCGAAGAAGGGAAGATTGATCCTCAATAACAGAGAAAGAATCAGTCCTCAAAGTTGAAGTCTTCAAAAGTCGCACGTAGAAGAGGCACAGCTTCTATCGAATTTTTTGAAAAAAATTGGGTATTAATGAAAGAGGTAATGGAGGGCAGCAACTAGATCCATGGATCACCTTATTAGTGCTGCCCTATAACAAGAGAAAGAAGCAAAAGAAAGGAAGGAAAGGAGATTGAAGGAAGAAGAGAGAAGGAGAGAGAGGCGAGAATAGGAAGAAGGGTTGTTTAGAGTTCGAACTTAACCTGCTCTGATACCATGTTAATAGGAGAATTAGAGCTCAAGCTTGGATGTGTTAAATAACACCCAAGCCCCATCTATTTATAATATAAGAAAGAGAGAAAACATTACACAATTAACCCCACTCTACCGACTCTATTAAGAAAGAGATTTCTGCTATAAAAGTTTATCTGGGATTTTTGAAGGAGTCGATGGAACTGACCCATGTTTCCGCCTGTGTTTTTCGCTTGTGGTTTCTGTCGAAACTCCCTGCCCTAGTTTGAGATTTGTTCTGTTGGAGTTACTTTCTCATTGAGGAGTTCTCTCAATTCTCTTTCACCGCTGCTGTTCTACTGCCATAACCACAGCCTGTCAAAGGGTTGAAGACGTGATTGAGAAGAAGACTATTCTGTTGATTGCGTGGTAACCGCCTCCCCCTTTCCTCCACGATTCTCATCCTACCCTGGTTTGTTGTTGCCCTTTTTGCCCCCTCTTTTATCTTATATTCTTTTTTTTATTTTAATCTTATTCCCAGATGCTACCATATGTTCTGAACTCATGGTCACCGTCAAGCATGCCTCTGCCAGCTCTGCTAGAACACATGTGATTCTGTCATATCACTTGTGATGTCCTGCCACACCATTACACTGCCTGTACACCTCTGTACTCACAGCTGCCATCTGTACTTCTGCTCTGTTGACTGTATTACACCAAGATGCACTGTATTGCCAACAAGCAACACACATGCACTGTGTTGACAACAATGACAACCATGCACCAACACAATCCAACAACTATAACCCAAGTACAAGAAGCGATGGTAATTTTGTAATTAAATAGAAACTCAAAAACCAATTCAAAGGATCAATGGCAAATCTGTAAATAATGTTAACAGTGGAGGGTCTTTTGGAAGATAAGACAGAATTAGGTCTAAACTGGGATAAGATTTTAGACAAGGAGTAATTTGGGAAGATAACTTAAAAGAGGGATATAATAAAAGCAACTTTAGTAAGTAGGGGCCATTATGTAATTTGAATGAACAGTGCCTTCTAGTTCTCAACAATCCAAGAGCCTACGGAGAACTCTCTCATATAGACTCCAACTGGTCTGAAATTTTAGGGGCGGAGTCGCTTAGCCCTGCTGAGCAAAACCAGTCCAGAAAACTGTATTTTAATGGGGCTGGAATGGTACTATGAACAGTCACAGGAAGAAACCCAGAAACACCAAGCCCTCCTGCCTCTCACATCCAATTTTCAGAAATGCATCGAAGGTTATGAATGTACTCATCCTATGCTTCACGAAAAACAATAGTATCTCCTATCAACAGGTGGACACCTCCACCCAAACCCCAACTCACTATCAGTTAAGGATAGAAGATTATTAAGCCCCTCCACAATATCATGATCCTCTACATATTCAACATGACATCCACTTCTTCCCTACCCATTCTAAAACTTTGAGTAATTAAAAAGACCCAGTTGATAAGAACTTCACTACAACACATGACAATTCTGTGATATTCTCATTGATGTTGAAAATAACCTCTGAAAAATCCATCCACCAAGTATAAAGAAGTGAACCCATGGGTATCATAGATCCTTTTTTCAACCTTTCACAAAATTAGGTATTCTCCAATAGGACTTGGCAAATTCAATTGGGGGGGGGGGGGGGGACCTTTCACAAAATTAGGTATTCTCCAGTAGGACTTGGCAAATTCAATTGGGGGGGGGGGGGGGGGCGGTACTCAAGCAACATTATCATATACTTGTTGAAGTATAATCTGCTGCAAGCTACTTGATGCAGATCGTAGAAGAGGAAAAATGTTTGGTTCCTTATTGAACCATTTTTTCCCATACCAGGCCAGATACGTGATTGGGATTCCTTGAAATTTTAATTTTCTTTTTATGGGAATTTTAGATAGAGTAGATACATAGGAGTCTTATTTCAATTTCTTATTTAGAGTAGTTTCCTAGTTTGTTTAGTTTCCTGATTAGATGTAATTTCTTCTTTAAATATGCTCGTAGTACGTTGGAGAAGTTAGTGGAATGTGGAATAGAAAATTGGTTTGAGTGTTACTGTCGGACCCGAACAATCTGTTCGATCTCTCTCCCACCTCTTTTCCTTTCTTCCTCATACCTTGGGGTTAACATCCCTACACTAGGGCGACCTAGACCCTTGGATCTAAACCCCCAAATCAAGCCCTGTTGTGAGAAGCACTACCAATTTCAAGTCTGGCTGGTTTCCACCAAGTCCAGTTTCAGATTCTTTGTACTAGCTCCCATGCTGTTGAATCAGATTATTATGTTGAATCCATAGGTTTCTGAGTAACAATCTCCACCTAAAACGCCAAATCAATTGGATCTTCAGAAAGGAAGAAATCCATTTCGAACATCTTCCCTGCCGCTGGTTCTGTTGGTGGAAGTTTGAAGAAGACTCAATTGTGGATTATTTCTAACCCTTATTTTATCCTTGTTTCCAGAACTCCCTCTCCCTTCTTTCTTTATCCTCTTTTGCCTTATTTTATAAACTCTTCCAAGTTTATCCCTAAACAAGAAATCCTAATACCTAATGTGTCCTTAGACCTTTTACATACCAAGTCCCCCCTCCAAATTTCTAATTAATTACAATTCTGCCACATACCCTGATGTAGGACAAAACATGAAGAAGAAGAGATTAAAACAGTGTTCACGTGAACAGTGTCACAGCCCATATTTTCCTTGTGTGGGGATATTTTTTAGAAGAATTTGTGGGCCCATCAAGTGGGGAAAGATTTTATCCTAATGCTGTCATAGTTTAGTTTCTATTTTCAGTTTTAGAAAGTATATTAGGTAGTTACTAATTTCAGTTTGTTACTATTTTGCTCTCTAAAATAGGAGTTTCTATTTTGAAATAAGGCAGCTAGATTTTTTAGGAAGTTTCTATGTTGGTTGTAAGCTACTTGGTAGCAAGTTACTTTCTATTTTCTATTTACTTGAGGGGCAAGGTACTGCTGCCTATATATGTAATGGCTCTTAGCCTCCAGACAATTAATGAAGTTGATTTGGTTGCTTTGTGCAAAGTTTATTATGTTATTGTGAGGTTGAAGGGTGAGAGGGCCTGACTGAGAGAGCTGAAACCTTAGGGCTGCTGAGAGCCTGGTTGGTGAGAGCCGAATCTCCTTATCCGCTTCTCTCTTCTTCTCCTATCTTCTTTTCATTGTCTTCTCACCTCAATCGAGCTATACCCCTGCTGTTACTTTGAGACATCAACTGTTTGCTGCTGCTTCAACTGAGAAGATCAGAAATCAATCCAAACAAGTACTGGAGTTGCTGTTGCTGAACAGGGGCCAGAAATCCCATCTCCGCACGTGCCGGCTGCAACCCTTTCAAGTTCTCTGCTGCTGCCATCGAAGGACATAAACCCTGCAGCCTTTATTCCATTGAAGGTGATAATTGGAGGACTGTTCCAGACCCCTGAGGAGACTATTCGATCCCATTCTTGGGCTCTGTTGTTGGCTGGATTGGCCTGCAACTCTACACTTTCTATTTTGGAGTTACCTTCTAATTCCAACTCCAGTTTAGATCCCTACTTCTGGCCATTGGAATTGACTGAAACTTGGGGTAGAGATTCTCTTCACCATTATCTCCACTCGACCTAAGTTTGGAGACATTATGTCGGCTGGTTTGGTTCTTATTTACTAAGTTACTAATTCTGATTTTGTTTCTAATATGATGTTCGGCTGCAACTATTAACGATCCTCCTGTAGAGTGGTTCTTAGCTGAACCCCTTCTACATTATACCCTTTTCTACCTTTGATATATTAATGGTTTTGCTATTACTTTGCAACTATTACCTATTGTGCATTTGGGTGGGCCCATAGCAAACCAAACAAGGTTTTCACGAACCCGGGATTGCATCACTACTTGCTAAAGATTGTTTGCATAGACTTTCCATGAGCTCCAAACAGAGTAACAGACAATAGATATGTTGACGGTTTTCAATACTTGAATTAGAAGTTGAAGATAACATTTACAAGCATAATAAAGGTGGAGTTGCTACCATTTTGTGCAAGATGTTACGCTTAAAGATAATGATGTTAGGAAACCACCTGTGAATCTAGACTGCATAGATACAGGTGTAAGTAACTGCCTGAATTTCACATGAATGCACAATGCCAGTTTCAGCCAATCTAAATATCAGGATCTGCAAAACTGCCAGCTGCCATTTATCCAGGCAATGTTAATGTTGAGAATTAGGGGTATTCTGGTCATAAATTGTGGGGTTCAGGTTTTTATGTTATTTTCTTTTCCTCTTGGTGTTAGAATGCAATTTGTAAGGAGTTAGGGGTAAATAGTAGAACTCCTAACTATCTTAACTATTTTGAGATTATTATTATAATTATATATTGGGGTAAGGGAGCCACGATAGAACATAACAATTCTATCGCAGGCTGCCCTTCCCAACCTCTCGGCAGTTTGGTTCTCTTCTCCTTCTTCTTCTTCTCTCTTCTCTCTACTCTCTACTCTCTACTCTTCTACTGGTTAGCTGATTCCTGGTCTGTAACATGGTATCAGAGCTCTCCTAATCAGTATAAGGGTTTTCTTCTCCCATCGACTTCTGCTGAATTCCCTTCTCGGTTTCTGGATTACTTGTGGTGTGCAGCCACCTTTTGCTGCTACTGGTTGCGATGGATTAAAGCCTCCCTTAACATGAATGGAGTGCTAATTTGACGTTGTTTTTTGGCTGGCTGATCTGAAGAAGTTGCTCTTACGTTTTGACTGAAGAATTCTACTGAGATCAATGGTGGTTTTCACCTCTTCTTGTGGATGCTGCTGATTCCCCAGTAACTGATCGAGAATTGTGGATATTATTAGCCCTATCGATTCCTCAATTTTTTTTGTTGTTGGTTGTTGACTGTGCTTGCTGGCCTTAGTTGTTATTTGTTGAGATGGGTGACAACAAGTCCTCTACTCCTGCTCCTACTGCTGCTCCTTCCACTGATTCAGTGAATGTAACTATAATTTCCATCAAGCTTAAAGGAAGTTCCAACTATTTACTGTGGGCCCAAGCTGTGAAAGTCTATATTATGGCAAGAAAGAAGTTACAGTTATTACCACAGACCCTCCTGCTTCTGATTCTAGTGATTATGAGGGTTGGATGCAAGAGAATGCCGTCATTCTGATATGGTTATGGAACAGCATGGAGCCTGATATAGCTGTGCTAATGTGATGTTTCACACTAATGCCAAGGGGGTCTAGGATGATTTGAAGGACACTTATTCTCAGGAGAAAAATATGAATCAAGTTTATGATTTTATGAGAAGTTATTTCAGCTCCATCAGTCTGGCAAGTCTCTTCGGGACTACTACAACACTTTTAAAGGTCTTGTTGAAGAATTAAATGTGTTCCAGCCTCTTACTACTGACATAGACAAACTAAAGGCTCAGCGGAATGAGTTCTATGTTTCCAAATTCTTGGCCGGCCTAGATTCAAATTTACAAAAGGTTAAGGGCCATATTCTTGCTGGTGAGACAGTTCCCACACTTGCAGACACATTCTCTCGTCTACAACGTATTGACTCTCCTGTGAAGACTGGCACCTCTCCCAAAGATCACTCTGCTTTTACTGCTGGTCGTGGTCGTGGTCGTGGTCGTGGCCGAGACCGTGGTCGTGGCTCAGGTGGCCCACCTAGTGACAGACCTGCTCGGAAATGTTCTAATTGTTGCAAATTGGGCCACACAGTTGACAACTGTTGGAAGAAGCATGGCATTCCAGATTGGGCAACTCAGTCTGCCAATCATCCAGTGACAGATGGTGGTCATGACTCATGATAATGATTCCTCTAGTGACTCTGCACAGGTTCTGATAATGGGTGGCAGTTCTACTACAACTCCGCACCGTGATGATCTCTCCCAGATATTATGGCGCTTATAAAACTTGGAGGCATCCAGTCATAAATCCCTCAGGCTCTCATCTTCCTCTGCTACTCTGGCTCATGCAGGTACACCTGCCTTCTTTTCTACTACTACTCCACCTTGGATCATTGATTCTGGAGTTTCTGCTCATATGACTGGTGAGTCGTCATTGTTTACATCCTTCTCACACTAGTCCATCATCATCTGTTATACTTGCTAATGGTTCCTCTACCTTCGTCTCTAGGCATGGTATAGTATCTCCTAGTTCCTCTATTAATCTCTCCTATGTGTTGCATGTTCCTCAACTACCATTGAATCTTCTTTCTGTGAGTCAACTAACTAAAGCTTTACATTGCTCTGTACAATTCTTTCCTACCCATTGGGTTTCTCAAGATCTTCACACGCGGAAGACGATTGGTGGAGGGTGTGAAAAAGACGGACTATATTATCTTGACTGCGTTGGTGCTAGGTTTTCTGTCGTTGTTGCATCCGTTGGTGGTGTAACTCCTTTTCAGTGGCACTGTTGATTAGGTCATTTATCTTTAGCTAGGTTAAAGTTATTATTTCCTACTTTTAAGTCTTTGTCTAGGATAGAGTGTGAAGCTTGTGAATTGGGAAAGCATCACCGTGCATCCTTCCCTTCTCGCTCTGCGGCTCATAGTTCGTCTTTGTTTACTTTGGTTCATTCGGATATTTGGGGTCCTCGTCGTGTCAGGAATAAGAGTGGTTTTATGTATTTTGCTACTTTTGTAGATGATCACTCTCGTCTTACATGGTTGTACCTCTTAAAGGATCGTTCCAAGTTTCTCTTTGTATTCTAAAATTTTTATAATGAAATGAAAACTCAGTTTGGCATGTCTATTAAAGTTTTTCAATCCGATAATGCTTTGGAGTATGTCCAAAATGAGATTTCTGAATTTTGTGTAGCCCGTGGTATAAACCATCAAACTAGTTGTTCTTATACCCCACAACAAAATGGGTGGCAGAACGCAAGAATAGGAATTTACTTTGAGGTCAATTCTAATTTTTCGCCCACTCCCTCGGCCTCTAGCGAGGAGTGGCCTGTTGTTACACCTCCTCCTGTACCAGCTGTAGTTCCTTTTCCGAGTCCACCCATATAGGTATATCAGCGACGATACCACCCCGTTCCCCGGAATGAGGTTCCATAGGATGTGATTCCACCTGCTCTGCCTGGTTTTTCACCTATACCCACTTCTTCCTTCGGTGAAGCTCCGCCTCCTCTTTCCTCTGATGACTTGCCAGTCACATTGCGCAAAGGTACACGTTCTTAGACCCAAAAGTCCAATTTTGTGTACTCTATTGATAAAAATGTATCCCTTTCCCATTTACCATCACCCATCCACACTTTTGCCCTATCCTTATCCGCTAACATTATCCTCAACCATTATACTACGGCTCTTCGAATTCCTGGTTGGAAAAAGGCTATGGATGTGGAAATGGATGATCTTTTGTCTTGTAATACTTGGAGTTTGGTAGATTTGCCCCCTGGTAAGGATCTTGTTAAGTGTCGCTAGGTGTACACTAACAAATACCTTCCTGATGGATCTGTTGAGCGGCTCAAAGCCTGTCTGGTTGCCAAGAAGTATACACAGACTTATGGTGTTGATTATTTCGAGACCTTCGCCCCTGTTGCTCGCCTGAACTCTATTTGCTGACTTATCTCTATAGATGTTAACTTTGCTTGGCCATTGTTTCAGTTGGATATTAAAAATGTTTTTTTATATAGTGATCTTCACGAGGTTTATATGGAGCAACCACCCGGGTATGTTGCACAGGGGGAGAACAGTTCTCAAGTGTGCAAATTGCGCAAAGCAATCTATGGTCTCAAACAGTCTCTCAGAGCATGGTTTGAGAAGCTTAGTACTATGGTGGTTTCATGTGGATTCTTATAGTGTAACTCTGATCACTCTGTGTTTGTCCGTCGTCGTGATGGCAAGTTGGTTGTCTTGGTTGTTTATGTTGATGATATTATTGTATCAAGTGATGATGTGGCAGGTATTACGGAAATAAAAGCTTATTTACAGCAGCACTTTCAGACCAAGGATCTAGGTTACCTCCACTATTTCCTTGGCATTGAGGTTGTGAGAAGCAAGAAAGGGATCAGCCCGTCCCAGAGAAAGTATGTTTTAGACCTTTTGTCTGTCACTGGTATGCTTGCATCAAAACCAGTGGATGTCCTTATGGATCCCCATCAGAAGTTTGGGGTAGATGATGATGGTCCTCTTAAGGATGTGCACCAATACCAGAGTTTGATTGGGAAGCTGATTAACCTTACAGTCACCAGACCAGACATTTCTTTTGCCGTTGGGGTCCTTAGTCAGTTCATGCAAGCCCCAAAGAAGGCCCATTGGGATGGTACTGTCCGCATTCTTCGTTACTTGAAGGGTGCCCCTAGTAAAGGGTTGATTTATCGTCCTAATGGGCATATGGATCTGATTGTGTATTCTGATGCTAACTGGGCTGGCTAGGCAGGTGATCGGCGTTCCACCACAAGTTATTGTACACTTGTTGGAGGTAATCTTGTTTCGTGGCGTAGTAAGAAGCAGACTATTATTGCAAGGTCGAGTGCTACAGTACAGTATAGAGCTATGGCACACACTACTACAAAGTTGATGTGGCTTCGGTCTCTCCTTATTAAGATCGGATTTCTAGTGCCCACACCGATGAAGATGTATTGTGATAATCTGGCTGCTATATATATTGTTAGTAATCCTGTCTATCATGAGCGGACCAAGCATATTGAAGTTGACTATCACTTTGTTTGTGATGCTGTCATGAAGAAGCTTGTTGAGACCCCTTTTGTGTCATCTTCGGATCAGCTAGCAGATGTGTTTACCAAATCATAGTTATCAAGGCGGGAAGATGACCATGGCATTTTAGAGGGTCAAAAATCAAGGCGACACAGCCATGGCGGCAAGGCAACCAAGGAGCCTGAACACAAGGTGACGCCTTGATAACTATGTAACCAAATCATTGTTTGCTCCTAGTTTTCGCATCTGTTGTAACCAAGGTTCGAAAACTCGAGTCTCGGTGGCATCTCGGCCAGGCCAGAAACCAAGTCGAGCCGAGATCTCGGCGAGTTGCTGCAATTTTTTTTTTTTGGACTCGGACCCCCAACTCGATGGGTTGTACACATATTTTGGGTCTAAAACTTGGTATCCAGCCTATTTCAGGCCATTTAAACACAATGGCATGCCCAGATTTGCCAAAAAAACAAGTCCAAATATGAGTTTCACTTTGGACCATAGGTTGGTAGGCGACGAGTCGTACTAAAACAACCTAATCTACATATAATTTAGTAAAACATAGTAAATTAGCAATCAAAACATTCTAATTAGTACACATCAATCAAAACATTGAAATAAAACGTACATTACATCAATGTTCACTTAATTTGTTACATAAAATGAGATTGAACAAGAAATTCATCCCCATATCGATCCACATAGAATTCCCATGTCATGGAATTGCTATAGTGTTGCAAATAGTGTGACACAGTTTCCATATAAGTCTTCTGATCAACATATATCAATCTCCTTATCTTAGGGGACATGGGAGGCTGTTGGTATGAGGTGTAAGATCCACTGCTAATAGAAAATACCTTTGAAATCTTGCAAATAGGTGATGATGCTCCAAATTGGCACTTGAATCTTCACTTTGGCACTTTAATCTAACTCAAAACAGTGCATTCCAGTCAACAATCGAAAGAAAGAAGAAGAAATTTGAAGGAGAGGTGTTTTTCCCCTTGGTTTAGAGCCTATCAAGTTCTGTCCCTGCTCTCTCTTATGTTGGAAATGGGTTTTTGGGTGAAAAATGGGCTGAATACAAGTAAATAGCACTTTTGGGCCCAACCGAGATCTCGCCAAGATCTCGGCGAGATATTGGTTTTTTTGCATTGAAAATACCCTGTTTTTTAGCCTCGAGATATCACCGAGATCTCGGCGAGATCTCAACCGAGAAATTGCACTCCTAGGAACCGACTGGTAACTCGACTAGGTATTGCCCAAAACCGAAGTTCTCGAACCTTGGTTGTAACAAGCTGAGCATGGGTGACCTATATGCTCCAGCTTGAGCGGGAGTGTTGAGAATTAGGGGTATTCTGGTCATAAATTGTGGGTTTGGGTTTTTATGTTATTTTCTTTTCCTCTTGGTGTTAGATTGTAATTTGTAAGGAGTTAGGGGTAAATAGTAAATTCTCTAACTATCTTACCTATTTTGAGATTATTATTATTATTATTATATATTGGGGTAAGGGAGCCACGATAGAACATAACAATTCTATCGCAGGCTTCCCTTCCCAACCTCTCGGCAGTTTGGTTCTCTTCTCCTTTCTTTTTCTTCTTTCTCTCTTCTTCTGTCTTCTCTCTACTCTTCTACTGGTTAGGTGATTCCTGGTCAGTAACAGTTAAAATAGCAGTCAATTCAATACATTAAAAGCATAATATAGGATTAAATAATAAATACCTTATATATTGTAATTGTACCAGATATCTACAGCCATCTAATAGTGTGATGAAATCACCTTTCAGGAAGTTAATTCAGACAATAAAAGCAAGATAAAATCATGAATGGCAAGTTTCTACCTACTGAAGTTAGAAGATCACATGGTCCTCTCTTCAATCTGGAAAGTTCGCTTAATTTTAAACATCAACAGAGCACATACAAATGTTCCATCAAATATGAATCTACACTCAGTATCATTAGCTACAAGAATTTGCATGAAATATGGAGATGATATAATAAGAAATCATTAAGTATTGCATGTAAGAGCAGAAAGAAGTTGAGATAACATTACCTAGTAGATGAGAATGTTGAAGAATGAAATTTTACTAGATTCAGAACTAGAATCTAACAAGATTGGAGGCACAAAGATTCCCAGTAAAATAACAACACAGCTATATCACAATCAGAGTAGTGACTACCTGCATATTTTCGAACTACCCTTCATCACAAGCAACACGAGCAGAATGGCTTCCATAATGACTAGCAGATGCAAATCAATCAAAGTATGCGGCAGAAGTTGTTTACGAGAAGTGGTACTGAACCGGAAATGTTGCTGTTTCTGCAGCCATGTACCAGTGGAGGTGTGTAACTGCCTCCTGGGGAGCATGGATGTACAGGAAATACTTCAAGCAAACCAATAAAATTACATGTAAAGAAGACACTCTAACATAAGTACTTCAAAGGACCACTAAGGAGAAAAGTCAACGTACAGATTGTCAGAAGAACCAAATCTAACATATCAAAGTTCTACAACATGGTTAAAAAAGTTAATGAAGCCTGTGCAGGAAACCAAACAGGGGTACTCCACACAGCAACCCAACGATAAAGATGCCAAAGCATGTATGGTAGGTCACAATCTTCATTGTACATAATTTACAATCCCACTTCCAACTAATGGTCTTCGCTTAAAAAGCTATAACTATGCTGAAGTGAGCAAATCAAGTGCTCTAAAATTACACAATCTCCTCATGTCTGAATCCACTATCTCCACAATCTGTACTGGGATCCAAACTGCAAGGCGAATCAAACCACTTAGAATTATCTGGGTAGAAGCTGTCTACCTGTATACCAACAAGACCGGCATCAATTGTACCATCATGCCTCATGGGCTTAATTAACTTAGAATCCTCACAATCAAGGATGCTCTTCTCATCAAAATCACCACAAGCATCTTTCAACCACTTATCAGATTTACAGCTATCACTCATCAGCACTTTCCTACTCCTACAGTCTGTCCTGATTCGATCCCAAGACGCAACATCCCCAAGTGTCCGCTCAAAACTGTCATCATCCTCTTCAATGAGCTCAGTGTCCTTTCCATCCCCGTATAACCGATCATGGTGATGGTCACCCCAATGTGCCAGCTCATTCTCTGCCACCAAAACATCATCAGCTTGATGCTTATCGTGCAGTAATCCGACCGGCCTAGACACATCCTCCCCCAGACTCCTAATCCTATTCACAATATTTGACAGTTCTCTAGAAAATGGCCCCAACAGCTCCTGCGGCGTTTTTATAATTTTCCCTTCAAGCAGCCCAATTTCAGCCCTTAGTTCCTGAACCTGGTGCAAAACTGTAAGCTGCAAATCACCATCTTCCTTACTCATTAGAGAAAATGCGTCCGTCTCGGTATCCTCATTCATCCCATAAATAGTATCCTGATCCATCAAGAATCCACCTTTATGCCCAACAACCCTATGTATGATCCTTGCATTCCCGTCCAATGGCCCTGGTTCATGCCCAGAATGCACAGCATACAGCTTGAACACAGCCATCCCTTCATCCTGATACACAAATGTCTTGTCCTTCTCATTATAGTTGGCAATCGGAACAATTGCCCTAATCCGGAACCCACAACCGCACCGTTTCGACGCATAAGGCTCCCTCTTCAAAATCCTCGATTTCTTCGCGGCAGGCTCCCCAGCCCGATGACAAGCATAATCTTTAACCTCCGCCATGAAGGGTTTGTACCTGATATACTTCTGACGAATACAAAGGACAACCTTGTGCTTCGCCGCCAGCTGCTGAAGACGGTGAGGGACCTCCTTGGCAGGAACATCGAAGGACTCCGTATACTCAAATCTGCGGCGTTTAGTCCTGGGAGCAGAACCCGACGCGTCGGAGCATACGGGACACGATGTAACACAAACCCTAATAAAGGATTCGGGAATTCCGTAGAATTTGGCACCAACGGTCCAAACTTGTTTAATTCGCTCAATTGTCTCCTTAAGCCCTAAGTGCTTGAGATCGGCATCACCATGGAAGCTCGTGACGATGTCCTGCCACTGATCAACATGGGATACATACTGCTGGGAATTATTCTTGAAAAACAATACCTCGTGGCCGTGAGCGTCGATGTGAGCGTTGAGCTTGTCTTGGATTCGCTTCCAGGCCGTGAGGTAGGCGGTGTCCTCGTTGCGGTCCTTCCAGACAGAGCGCCAGCTCTTTAGGACCGGCCGAGGTGTGGCACGGCGGATCTCTTCAGGCGTAGCAAGGCGGCGCTCCAGAATACACTGGACCATCAGAGCATGGGACTCGCGGTTGAAGGTGTAGAACTGAGAGGAGATATGAGGCTCGGGGTTGATGTAGACAGAGGCACGCTGGTGTATGCTGGGGGGAACGGTTCCAGCAGTGGCGGAAGAGGCGGCAGTGGTGGAGTGTTGGTGAGCGTCGTCTGCGTCGGAGGAGCTAGGGCTTGGTGAGTCGTCGTGCTTGTCCTCATCTTCTTCTTCGTCGTCCTCATCTCGAAAAACTACAATTTCGGGCATCGAAGGGAGACAGAAAGGTTCTTGTGGCTGAACTAGAGATGGTGATGACGGAATCGGAGGTTGCAATTCCTCTGGTTGCTCCATGATTTGGTGGTAGTAGAAGTGGTGGTGGTGGTGGTGGTGGTGGGGGTGGAACTGTAGGAGATCCTGTGTTTTGTTGGGGCTCATGAGAGAGAGAGAGAGAGAGAGATAGTTGATGGTGACGATTAATTGATCTCAGTAAATCTAAGCTTCATATTTCTTCTTCCTCTTCTTCTAACGGCTGACATCGGAGGTTTTTGATTGGTTTGTTCTCCTTCTCCCCCTTTTTTTCGCCCCTTCCTCGTGTCACTTTCGTAGGAAGCAGGAGGCTTTCACAGTGGGCACTGGGCACCGCCCGTGTAGGTGGCACTTCTACACGAGCATATTGTATCGGTTTTCGGTCAAATTCTACTTCTAAATTTGAACTAAAAAAATTTGAATCCCATAATAAGATAAGGGCGCGGTTCATGAGTCTTGAGTTCCCCACGTGCAAAACTTAATTGGCAATTTTTTTTTATCAAACATTTTGACCGGATATCCTTAACATTCCTTGATACCCAAGAAAATTACTATTATGTATCTTAACATGGAAGGTTCATATGGAATTGCAATCCGTATTCCGTAATAATGCAGGGTGTAGATTCTTGTGGGGACAAAAGCAAGATGAAAGGAAAATACATTGGGTGGGATGGAACTGCTTTTGCTTGCTAAAGCTTGATGATGGTTTGGGGATTAAACACCTAAACGTTCAGAATTTAATCTTGTTGGCTAAATTGGGATGGCAACTTTTCTCTATTTTGGGCTTGGAGAAATATGTTGAAAGGTCAGAACCTCTTGCAAAAGGGATTGTTGTGGATAGCTGGCAATGGCTCTTGTATATTGATTTGGGAAGACCCCTGGGTGCCTCTAATTGAAGGCTATAGGCTCCACTCCCCCAAACCCCTTGACTGTTCACTTGAAAGGGTCTCAAAGCTTTTTGGCCTGCATGCTCCGTGGAATTTGACAAAGTTGAGATCTCTATTTTCAGACCCTGAAGTAGATGCTATTCTTTCTATCCCCATTAGCTCTATGGGCTTCCCTGATCAACCTTTTTTTTTTTTTTTGGTGGAAAATCAACTCTTTTTTTATGGAAAGAGAAAAATATATATATATTCCTTAAAAAGTAGTATTTACAAAATATTTAGGGTATGACATGGCACAATGGTTCTTAAGAGTCAAATGCGCCACGTTTGTAACCTCGCGATAAAAAATTCAGTACTACACCAATTAAAACTAACACTAGTGAAGTAAGTTCCAAGGTAAACACATTGAGTCAGTAGGATGAAGGAGAGCGCAAAGATCTTTGTTGTAGCACCAAACTTATTTGAGTTTAATTTTAGCCTTCACAGTAGGTTTCCACCCCTGTAGAAGTCTGTAGAGTTCTGCTTCTCTTTCATCTGTTGTTGAGAGACTACCTGCAGATGTTAAAACACCCTGGCCAGCTAGCAAAACGCAAAAAACCCAACTGGTTAATCTTAGTTGAGAGTCATATATGCCTACGCAAATTAAACCAAGGAACTCTAAATAAAAGTTAGAAACCTAATGCATTCCATTTATGGTGTGTGTGCAAAGTGGAGATGCAGAGGTAATTGTTAAGTTGGATGGGGGATGAAGCATAAGTCAGAAAGCCATTGAAGTACATCCCTTAAGACCAGCATAGGATCTGCATTGGCCAACCCCTTAATAACTTTGTTCCTTCAAATCCAAATATAATAGCAATTGATAATAAACACTGGAAGAAAAAAAAATTTAAGATTGTTTATCAAGGACATTAGAGCAAAGGAGAGAAGCACACAAGAGTTCCAATGAAGGGCTGGATAGATGCTCGGTTCTCAATCCGAGAGGACCAGATGCCCAGATACGCTTAGTCCAATCACATAACAGGAAAAGATGTCAAATTGATTCATCATTATAACCATAAAAAACACATGTAGGCTCGACGGACACCCATTTCGAGATAGAAGCTTTGACAAGTAGTCATGCATGTAAGACATGCCAAAAGAATTGGTGCTCAGATTTCTATGGGCTCCCCTAATCAACTTTGTTGTGACCCCCCATCCAAAAGGCTCTTTCTCAGTGAAGTCTGCCTATAGAATTGGTGCTCAGATTTCTCCCACTTCTTCTCAATCAGCTGCTAGAGCCTTATCTATTCCAAAGTTGGTTTGGAAAATTTTACGGAATTCCAAAATTCCTCCCAAGGTGTAGTCCATCCTCTGGAAGGCATGCTTAGGGGCTATTGGTGTGATGAGCAACCTCAAGCATAAGAACATTGTTCAGTCAAATGTCTACCCTGGTTGTGGGCAAGCCCCTAAGACTGTTGAGCATGCACTCCTTTACTGTCCCCTAGCGCAATAAGCATGGTTTGCTTCTGCAGTGACTATGAGATTTTCATCCCTTAAAAGTGTGTCATTCTTTGAGTGGATCATCAAGTGGGGTCAAGTATTGGGTTCTTAAAAAACCAGGAGCAGCATAAGTTCCTTGCCTCTCTCATGCTACTGTTGTTTGGGAAATATGGAAGCTCAGGAACTCAAGAGTTTTCAGAGCCACTCTTCCTTCTTTCAGTACTTGGGTGTCTATGGTGAATAGAAATGTGGAAGAAGCCCTCTCTTTGATTCCAAGCTCTTCTTCCCCTCATGCCTCCTTGAGCCCATCTGTAGATCCCATCTGTTCAGTTGGTGAGTCCTTCTCTATTTTTACTGATGCAACGTCTTCTACCAGGCCAAAAGCAATGAGTGTTGGATGTTTTATCTTGGACTGCTTGAAGAATCATAGGCTTGTTGCAACTGACCATATGGTTGTCATGCCAATGCTTGTGGGGGAAGTTGTTGTTTGCTTGGCTTTGTCTTCTACTTGCCTTGTTGGTCTATCTCAGGTTACTATTTTTTTTTGACTCCAGGTGCTAGTTAACTGCTTCTCTCCTTCCCTGCTACTTCCTCCTTCTAGTATTGCCACTATAGTTTTGTATATCTTATGCATAAAGGAGGAGTTTAGTTTTTGCTCTTTTTTTCTTATAAGTATATCTAAAAATGTTGTGGCTCATTCTATTTCTAAATGGGCCACTTCTTATCCTCGTAGGGGGTTTTGGGAGTCCCCCTTTCCTGAGGAGCTTCTTTCCATTGTAAAGCAATTCTTGCCTATTTTGGTGTAATATATGTCCCCCTATGGGGGAATCTTTGCACAAAAAAAAATCCTTAACATATTAAATAATTGAGTTTAAGAGGCGGAAATCCCACCCAGGATGATGCTTGTGCATGCTCTTTCATTGGACAGCGTACGTGTGAAAGCTCTAGGGGCTCAAGCAGTGATCTTTTCCCCGTAATAAATAATTGAGTCCTCATGTTTCAAGGTGTTTTGATTGATATTCTTTAAGCACATCCAAGTTGCATAATTTGAATTTTGTTATATTTGTAAATAATGAATTAATAGGATTGTGATAGTCTACATGTGTGCTTTGAGAGCTTCATTTTTGTTTAATTCTATTTCATGTATGGTGGATGATATTGCCTTTTCTCCCTTTTATTGTATCTTCCATCCACCCAATGGAAATTTTTTTTTTTTCCATATAGGTGTTTCATAGTAATAAATCATGATAGTTTTTTACATAAAAAAATTAATAGGATTTTGATATATTCTATGTTGTTTTATTATTGATACATGCGACACAAAAAAAATTTGTTATACATACAAAGAAAACTGTTCTAGTAACAATTTTAGCATTCTTTCCCAAAAAAAAAAAAAACAATTTTAGCAACATGGCATGTCCATCGGCCAAGTTAGATAATTAAATGGGAAGAGGACATGATGTACTACTTGGAGGGTGTGAGAAGAAACCATGCATTGATCACATGTCAAATTTGGAGTCATACTGTAATCTTATGACAAAATATCTATTTTACTTTCTTACCCCCTGAGGAACCTTTGAATTTAAAAAATCCGCAATCCTTTTATACATCAATGTTTTTGTGATAATTTATTCTTACTTTATTTTAATAAGGTGATGTGCTTCCGAAAATCACAAGTCAAATATGAATTCTCTTCATTTATTTTTATTTTTATTTTTGTAATATAAACCATACCTCCCGTTTAGAGTTGGGATGGTGAACAGTAATGTCTAGAGTACTTGTACACATGCACAGATATACATAGGATGTGTGCCAATACAAAAGGGGGAATTTGATTAAAAAAGACTATGAAATTTAACACATGGCTAATTTAGACCATGTCTTTTTTGTCCAACGGTCGGAACGAACATATCATATATCCACATGATAAAATAGATGCCTTGTGATATTTGGAAATAAAAAACATTTGTGACAATAATAATTCACCTTTCAATAATTAATTAAAAAAATATATTTGAATTTATATTTGACTCATAACTACCTATATGAATAAACGAGGCTGGACCTGATTGTCAATGAAATTTGCTACTCACCAAGACTCTAAATAAGTTGTCCTTCTGATGAAGAATGGGTACTTGGGATGATATGGGTGCCTTTGGTGCCAAAAGCACACACATGATAGTGTACTCCTTGGCATGGATATGTTTGTAGCATAGAAAGGCTTCGGTTTGGGAGTTAAAGCAATGATGGCAAGGATAGCACATTTAAAGACTTGTACATAATTGGCTTTTTTTCTCTCAAAGACTGGTGATGTGGTGTGTCTCTAGGGGTGTTTCAGATTACTTTTATTTAATTGTGAGTTGTGTAGTAATTTCTTTACCAAAAAAAAAAAGTTGTGTAGTAATTTTAAACAAATTGTAATTAGTTGTAAGGATAACATTTTAACTCGTTTAGTAATTTTTTTAGCGGATCGCGTCTGTTAATCTAGTCTTTCGGTTTTCATTAAAAAAAAAGGGGGAAATTACAATGCCACCCCCTGAGATTAGTATCAATTACAGCGCCACCCCCTGTGTTTTCAAATCATACAACTACACCCCTTTAGTTTTGATGATTTGTTACAGTCAGCCCCATTTCGTTATGTCATTCCCATTATGTTGCAAGGAGATGGTAATTCATGACCTAAAATGACTCATTTACCCCTAATAGTTATTTGAGTTTCCCACACCCATCCTTGCCTTGTTATTCGAACTAAGGATCTTCCCTCCCGTTTTGGTTCTCTACAACTTCAGAAGAGGGAGATGTATATAGGGAGGGTTCATCGCCATCTCATCCCTGCTACATGATTTGAGAAGTGTGTGACCACAACCTGCGACCAGAACCTGAGAACTGCAACGTTGGAAAGCCATCACCGAGATCTGCAACCTGCGACAATAAGGAGGTAATCCCTTCCCTTTTTCCATTTCTGATGTTTCATGGCAGCAAGAAACTTTTAAGGTTCTTATTTGTTGCATCCAAGTATGTCGATTTAGTGTTTTGAATCCAAACATTTAGGGTTTTTTCACAGAAAAGAGGAATCGCATAGCACTTCTCTCCCCCCCCCCTTCCAATCATCTCCTTACTCCATCTCCTTGGTAGAACAAAGAATTCCTCTGCATCAAGTTTTTATACCAATGACTGCGGACCATTGCAATTTTTGAATTTAAATTCATTATCTTATTTAATTAATAATTTTCTTCAAGCTAGCTGTAATAAATTAAGGGGTTTAATTGGTTTGAGGTTGCAGGGCTGCAAGGTGTGGAAAAAGTTGCAGACTGAGATGGATTAACTACCTAAGATCAGAGTTGAAAAGGGGTTCTTTTTCTGAACAAGAAGTAAGAACCATCATTGATGTTCATAGAATTCTAGGCAACAGGTTTGTTTGTGTGATCAAATTCTTTAAAATCCCAACCCATCAAATTTGTCAGCATTTCCGATTTCTCTTCACATGGAATTCCTTCCCTTAATTTATTTATTTTTCACAAATGGGCCCAGATAGCAAAACATCTACCAGGAAGAACAGATATGAGGTGAAGAATTTCTGGAACTCAAGCATTCAGACAAAACTGATTGCACAAGGATTGGATCCATAAACTCACAATCTCCTCCCTTCTCATCAGTTTACCAGCAATTAAAATATCCCTAAAAATAACAATGGATGCAATAATCTTCATATCTACCAAGAACCCACTTCAATTTTCTCAATAAATTCACATATGAGAGATGGACCAATGAACACAAGTTCACTTTTTATCAAATTTTGAAATTCGCCAATTTTAGAGTTAATAGCAAATGAGAAAGGGAAAAAAAATCCGAGATGGAGTTGCAGTTGCAGATCAGAGATGGAGTTGCAGTTGCAGGGAGAATAGATGAGGGAGAGAAATAGATGTATACCTGTATGATGGAGTTGTAGTTCACCAATGGAATCGCAGGTCAGTGATGGAGTTGCAGTTGCAGGTTGGATTGCAGGCCAGCGATGGAGGCAACTTCACATTTGGGAAGAAAACGGTAAAAAGGGTTTTGGGTTATAATCTTATATCAGGGCAAATATGAAATTTCCACTAAGTTTAAACAACATATTAGACAAAGGCAAAGTTGGTATATAAAATGTATAAATTAACACCATCCATTTACCGTCAGCTTAGAGGGTGTAGCTGTATGATTTGACAACACAGGGAGTGGCGCTGTAATTTACCCAAAAGAAAAAAGAAAAAAGAATTCCACATAAAACTCCCTCCTTAATCCACCAGGGCAATAGATGTTCCTTTATTAATTTATTGCATTAAAAATGCAAGGCTAGTAAAGAAAGTTCCGGTCATTACTTAAAATAAACAATGATTTCGTCTTGAGAATCTATTTAAATGACTTTTAATGGCAGCAAAAGGTGTTAGATAAAAAATGTTGGGACTCAATCCACGTGTGTGTTAGAGCATTCGAAACGATTTCATATCAAAGTAGGGTTTAATCTTACCTCAAAACCCACAAGTGCAGTATCTTCTAAGGAATACACAACATTGAAACATTGAAACATCGAACTCATCACACAACTAAGGAATTGCAATATTGTCTTTCCTCTTCATAGTAGGGTTTCTCAAATTCTAGAATATACTCTCAAGAATAAGGAAGAGGAGGAGAGAAAGTGTTTGTGATTTAGACGGCCCACTCTTTCGTGAAATCAATCAAATGCATCTCCCCTTCACATAAAACGTATACGTAACTAATGCAAAAATTATAATCCTTATATTGAGTAAATATGCCAAGTGGTGGAAACTTATAAGGGTGATCCTATCATGACTACTAAGACTGCGTTTGGTGAGGAGGAGAGAAAGTGTTTGTGATTTAGACGGCCCACTCTTTCGTGAAATCAATCAAATGCATCTCCCCTTCACATAAAACGTATACGTAACTAATGCAAAAATTATAATCCTTATATTGAGTAAATATGCCAAGTGGTGGAAACTTATAAGGGTGATCCTATCATGACTACTAAGACTGCGTTTGGTAACGGTCTGAACAAAGAACACCCGTTCTTGATTAGAAACGTTCTTTTGCGTTTTTTGTCTGGAACGGCGTTCTGAGACAAAAAGGATGCGTTTGGTAACGATTCCGTTCTGAGAACGGTGTTCTTCGATAAAATGATCTTTTTCTGTTTCTTCTTCAAAAGATCATTTTTGTCCTACTGTTAGGCGTTTGGTAAATCTGTTCTGAAACTGTTCTCGAAATCATTCCTGAACCAAATGGTGTTTGGTAAAACATGGTATGGGACAGAAATTTAAAACTATTGCCATTATTTACATAAAAATCATTTCTGATCTTAATCCTAATACCCCTTTTGCCTGTAACCTTTAGAGAAAGGACATGATAAAAATAAATGTCAACTAGTCTCTTTTTCTTTTGAATAAAAGACATGAGTATCCCCAACACAAAGAAACCGACTAAGATTCCCCCTAGTAGTAATTCCACCATTGATCAGTTAAAAATCCTAAATTTTGGATGCACTTTAGTTTTCCATATTAGACGCACAACTCAAGCCAAGTCTTCCAAGAACAGATTTATTGTGCACAAAGCTCATGTAAAACCAAACCACTGCAGCTTTTTGGTTTACACACACGTGACCAGGGAATTAGAGAAATCTTTTTATAACCAGGAAATTTACCTCTCCAAAAAACGAGCACTAATCAAATCCAGCTGAGAATACGCAATCGCTACCACATAAAAGATTCTGATTTTTTCCCCCTATGAACACAAAGACGGTTACCGTACCCAACAAAAGAAATAGTGTATAGCTTCCATCTCTCTCTCTCTCACAGAACATCCTCTAATGGAAACTGCAGATTTTCTAAAACTACATAAGATGAAGCATACAAATACAAATTTAAAGAAGAAAAAAAAGAAGCATACAAATACAAATTTTAAAACAAGAATGAAGGGAAAAAACGAATTTGCAGAAGAAGAAGAAGACCTGAGATGCTCTTGAGTCTTGCGTCTTGCCGTCGAGACGTCCAGCGGCCTTCGTTCTTTTATCGTGGAGAAGCCTAAAGATTTTAAGATTTTATCGGGATTTCACGTACCAAGTTACCCTAAAATTGATCTTGGGAGTGAGAAACATTAGGTAACCATGTTTCTCCAAACCAATCTCCAGACCAGCTTTGGTACCCGGTTCGTTCTTGGGAGTGAAAACCAGAATTAGTTTTGCCAAACATTAGATTCCATTTTTCTGGTCCCAAGACACTCCCGGGCTTGAAAAACAACTCCCGAGATCGTTACCAAACGCGCCCAAAATGACTGTTTGGTAATGGTCTCAAGAACGCGTTCAGAACGAAAATGGTGTTTGGTAAAACCTGTTCTTCCAAATTTGATTTTAATTACAATAATGCCATTTCCTTCTAAATTATACCAAAAAAATACTTGTAAAATCATTTTCTGTTACCAACCTTAGCATAAAACTAAAATATCTCATTAACATAACCGAAGCGATTATAAAAATACGTCAAATTTCAAAGATGCCTTTAAAAATTGGGTTTTTATGTGGATTAATGCCATAACTGACTATGCTATGAACATTTGAATAAAATGGGCATTGGTGGATTCGAACCACCATCCCCTTTGAACATACTCATGTTCCAAGTGCTCTACCAATTTGAGCTAAAGACCCATCAAGTAGTATTCAATCAGTGGAGACAAAAGGTATTTCAGCAGCTAAGATGAACCAGGGAAAGAAGCACTCAACAGATGATTTTGGCTTTAAATTCTAAGCACCAATAGATCAAAGAAGCACACAACAGATGAATTGAGATAACAATATGATGGGAAAATGATTCAAGTAAATAATGAGCAGCACACCCATTTACTTGTTAACAAATGTAAAGAAAAGTATTGACTTGTCTAGCAAATATTAGGATAAACAATAGTATAATCCATTCACATACTTCCCCCTTGCATACACCCATTCACAACAGTAGTCGATCTTAACTGGGACTTAACCACATCAAACATTAACCATTTGCACTTTACTTGATCGCAACCTCTATCTATTCAAGGTTGGGTGAAGAAAAGGCAGATCTCTTGAGCTATGTAAGTTACATAAAGTGTATTACAGTTTTTTTTTTGGGGTAAAGAAGTGTATTACAGTTTATAACTAAGTTATGAAGTAACTTTCTGCAGATTTAATCGATGGTATATATATAAGAACTATTTTACAATTATTGGAGCATATGGTACCCTCTCAATACATACTCTCCATTGATGGCTGCCTCTGGGGATGAACATGGTCAAGAAAGAACTTATCATAGTTGAATCTTTCTTGCTGTACCATAACATGTTCTTTATTGGAGCATATGTTATCCAAACTCTCCATTGATGGCTGCCTCTTTGGATGAACAAGGTCAAGAAAGAACTTACCATAATTGAATCTTTCTTGCTGTACCATGACTTGTACTGAGTTGGTTTTAAATTTAACTCTACATGACTGTTGGGTATAGCATTACCTTATATTGTTCCATTTAGTCATCCCAGATTGGGGGTGATGGTCCAGAAACAGGTTTTGCTATCAGATGACTATATTTATCTGTCCAGTTAAGCATCCTAGATTATGGACTCTGATTCTGTGATATGGATCAATGAGCAAAGGAACTGGAGGGAGAATTAAGCTTATATAGTGCATGAGACCCAGTAAGTGATCATTTTTGGTGTACCTACATAAACTACAAACAGTATGAATAGAATACGATACTACCTTTAGAATTGAACATTATTGATTCTTGCTTCCTGGTTGAAAATAGGAATAGCCTAAAACCACTGATGTTCATTACATATATATATATATATATATATATCTTGAAGAGCTATAATTTGTTCCATTTGCTAAGTTTTTGTTTCGTCATTTCATAGGCCTGGAAGCTCTACCAAGAAGGAAATGCATTGGACTTAGTGGACCCTAGGCTTGCCGAGTTCAATCATGATGAGACAGCAATGTGCATTCAGATGGCATTGTTATGTCGTCAGGCATCTGTTGCTGAGAGACCAGATATGAATTCAGTGAGGTTGTAAGTAATAAGTTTACATCAAGAGAATCAGGTCTGAGTGAATGACCCAGTGATCAAATGCTCAACTAGAACCTGACCCAATTACTAACCGGACTGTTCTGTGTTGTGCAATTGAAAATAAAAATGAGGAAGCACATTCATAATGCACTTGAATTCACATGGCAGACAAGCACACGGCTTCTTCAAAATTCATATTCCATAATCTCAAATCATACCAAAAAAATCCCTAAAATTACAGACCATACAAAATTCCCAAATCATAGCAAAAAAATCTCTAAAATTACAGATCATACAAAATTCCCAAATCATACCAAAAAAATTCCTAAAATCCCATACCTTTTTGGCTGAATTCTTCCAAGTATAGGGTTGGTGATCCAATTCCTGAGACACAATGACACACAAAAACCCCCCATCAACCGCTGATTTTCGCACAACAGGGACTACCTAGACAAAAAGAGAGCGAGAGAGAGAGAGAGAGAGAGAGCGAGCGAGACAGAGAGATAGAGACAGAGAGAGAGAGAGAGCACGAGACAGAGAGAGTAAGAGGGAGAGAACGAGACAGAGAGAGCTAGAGAGAGAGAGAGAGAGAGAGAGACATGAGATCATGGTTTGGCCGTAGTTGCAGGTACCTTCTCTTCCTTTGCTCCTTCTATTTCCTTCTCTTCCCCAGATCTATCGCAAGGAGGCAACGAGCCTGTTGGCTTCTTTTCTCAAAATCACGGGTTTTCCCGATATCGCGATGTAATTGTCGTTCTTGTTCTTTAGGTGCTCAAGACCTCCAGTTCGTTCTAAAAGAACAAAAAAATGAACCGCAAAGCCAAACACTTTTTCATGTTTTTTTGTTCTTTTTGAACAAAAGAACTGTTCAGAACGCTGTTCTGAATGTTACCAAACGCACTCTAAGACTCACTTAGTATATAAAATATTTACCAATGAGTCACACTCATTGCAGAAAATAAACTATTTACACATTGGTGCAACCTCAATTAAATATAATCGATAAACCCAGGTTGATAGAAGCAAATACATTTAAGTCTTTCTACAAACATTATCATATGGTGGATTTGAGGGTAAGAAAAATTACATCTTCAAAATCCTAATTAGTCAAAATAAACAATACAGAGAATCTTGAATTCTTGACCGCAAATTAGATACAAAAACATTTGAAAAACACTTTTCAAATTAACTTAAATAATAGATAAAAGTTTCATGTGCATGTGCACGACCTCCATTAAATGCAGTTAGATTGGCTTAAATATCAATCTGAAATAACATAAAAAAACCTTGGCCCTTCTATTTGATGGAGTTGATGGGAGAATCTCTTGTGTACGAATACCTTCCCCTAAATAATAACATACTTTAAACATTTTTTTTTATGAGAAAAAGGAAATAAACATTAACTAAGAAACGATAATACAGTATACACAAAGTTTGAATTAGATTCCATCCCACAAGTTTTATGGGCTGAACTATTAAACAACTTAATTAATTAATCTAATATCCCCATCATTACAAAAATGAATTGTTTTAAAGTGTAATTCTAAAAAAAGAAAATATGTAAAATGAGTTCCACTACCATCGATTGTTCTCTGAATCCTTAAGCAAATCCTGCAAATTTTGAGAGACATTCCAGACTATAAAGTTAGTCCGTCCTAGCCTATTTCTTAAACACTATGGGATTGTTTGTTAGAATTGTCTAAGGACACCAAAACAAAATTACATTGAGCCAAAACACCGAAAACCTTATCCAGATTTGTTCAGAACTGTGTTAGTATATCCTGCACAAATTAAAATAGGATCAGTTAGATAAAAATTCATTACCACATTGATTTGGTATCTTAATCAATCTGTTCTCCGAAAAAGGAGACTATTTCTGACCCGAAATCCATCGACTAACATTGTAAATAATCTATTTTGGAAGCGAGGCTATATCCGATGAGATAACTTGATTCTTGTGTCTCCAAATGAAGTAAGTCGTGATACCCATGATGCTAAACACCCATTTTTGAGTAGATTTATTTGATGCCAAGGAATCGAAGAGATAGATGAAGAAAAGTTTGACAGAACTCACCCAAATCTTTCAGTGAGAAGGCCTAAAGGGCCAGCAGCCCAAATCCACTTGGTGAAAGGACAAGTGAATAGAATGTGATAAACTGATTCTGGGTGGATGTTATAGAAGGGGCAGTTTGTGTTCAACTCCAACCATTTTGCTAGAATGATTCGAACTGGAATTCCATTATTAATCACCCTGCAAATGATCGAACATTTTGAATTTGGGGTGGATACCCAATTTCCAGAAGAATATCCGACATTTGAGAGATTGAGTTTCCCAAATAGAATTAGAAGTACTCGGGGAACATGGACAAGAGAGATTGAACAAATATTTAGCGGCCAACTAGGTCGAAAAATGGCTAGATCGAGAGAGCTGACACCATCATTGATCATTATCATATTCATTGAAAATTGGGATCTTAATAATTTTATCAACCGTAAAAGGGGGAAAATAAGAAATGAGAAGGAAATGATTCCAAGATGAAGACCCAACAAATTAAGTGTTGAACCTTTAAATCCGAATTTAGAGATACTTGGGATTCTTGGAGTGAAGTATAATTAGGAGATTTTAAGGAGCCTAGGGATCAAATAAAAAAAAGTGTTTTTACTTAAACCAATTATTCGAGTGATCATAAGTTTTAGATGGGGAAATATACCTACAATACTATTCTAGGTCCAAGACCCCCTTTTTTTTAATGTGATTTGATCAAATAAAATTCTTTCAAGATATTCTCCCTGATCGGGAAGTGGATCCCATGTTGAGCATCTTTTTCATTAGCATAATAACAATATGAATCTAGCGCACTAATTTATAATCAAGAGACACGTGTCAACCATTAGTATACCAAAACTCATAAGATCCAACTATGTACGTACAATGGTAAAGACCTTACAGGTATGGAGACAAAAATAACTATCTAAGAGTCTTGTTTTCAGACAACTGACGGTAATCTATACAAGAGTCTCAAAATGATCATATTCGACACACATACAATATGAAACACTCACATTTATATTTTGGAATCACATCCCGAATTTTTTTTATGAGGTCTCGAAATTATATAATGTGACAACTCTAAGAATAAAATGCCCAATCCCGTCCCTAGTTGCAAACACTTATAGATTAAAACCTATTGACGATGTCCATAATATCATTCAAATTAATATGAATTAAAACCTATAAAATGAATTTGATGGATACACTTCCAACAAGTTCAATATTTTCCATGTGGCAAATAAGTTTGTGGTCTTGAGCAAACCTATATATATAGCTCCTTATTTACTTGTCAAGTTACAAGCCTAGAAGAGCCAGCATGGTCAAATTAGCTATAACAAATTTATTGGAAAGTGAAGTTTTTAGGGGGGAGGGGCAACCCTTGTTTTGATGCTGAACCTGTATCACACATTGAGATGCCATAAAGATGAAATGATTTCATTCCATATGGTTTACAAACAAAACTAAGAAGAAAAATATATGGATTTATGTTAGCATTTCCCCAAAAAAGGATATTTCAACAACATTAAAGCTAACTCAGTTCAATTATATGTCCACAACTTCTTCCTCATTACCAACCAAAAGATATGGAGAAGTAGGTCCAGTTTCCATGAGCTTCATGGGGATGGATATCTAGATCAAAGAAAAAGTGCAGAGACTTTGACAATCAAACTTGACAAGGACCAGACCTAAGATGAGTTGCACTAGTTTTAGTAATGGGGGCTTGTAAGAACTAGCTGGTCCCTAAATTGGCTCAACTTGCTTACATTCTAACAAGAATCCGGTGGCCGGAATCTTCCTCCTGGCAAGTATTTAGAGACAAACTCTCGTGCCAATGCCGGTAAATTGCCATTGTTAGGATCTTGATCAACTTGGTTCCAATAACTTGCCATTCCGAATATCTCTTGTACCTGCATTGGATCCAACAATGCTGATGTACCAGAAGCTGGTAGTGAGTTTTCTGAGAAAACATGGAAGCTTGCACAGGCAGTAGACTGATTTGGAGACATGGGCAGTGGTGGAAGCTCCAAGGTTGAGAGGTGAGCTTGAATATACGCTAGCTCCGCCTGCAAATTCACCACCTACATTTCAAGAAAACAACTTCTCTTGATCAGAATTTGTGATTATTACCCTAGCGAAGTAGCCAGTGATCAAGGCTACTGTCACTGTGGGGTCATGGAAGGTCATAATGTACAGAGTTTTACCCCTGCAGGTTTCATCTAGAGACTGTTTCTAGACTCAACCCCTGACCACTTGGTCACAATGGAGCAACTTTTACCGTTGCATCAAGACCCACCTTCTATAAGAAAAATTATCACTCCAATTCCTTGTCTGGCCTAGTTCTTCCAGTGCATGTAGAAGGGGGTGAACTTCACCCAGACAAAATGTTCGGACAGGGGTTGGGTGGTCATTGCGCCCCCTCTGTAAACCCTATATACAATTAAGTAATAATACAAGAAGGTAGCTAGTAAACCCCACATTTATAAGTATAAGACCATGTGTCTTAGGTTAATTTTTCTCCCTCGAGTTGATAAACACACGTAAAAGTCAAAATTAAAACGTTTAATTAAATATTTCTTGAGTTCCGAAGTTTCCTTGCTGACTCCGGCAAGCAACAAAGAGTCTCACAGAGGAGAGTCCAGTTGGCTACCTACCATGGCAGCCATTAATGGTGATGATCGATCTTCATTCAACCCACCACCACCACCACCACCACTACCACCAAAGACCCACAAACAGAGCAATATAAATATGTATATATATATATATATATATATACCTGTTGTTGAAGAGCAAAGATGTGTCCAACACAGCCATAAACAGGATCTTTAATACGAGCCAAGGCTTCATAAGAGATGGTAAGAGAAGCATCGACACGCTCATGGACAGGTAAGCGAAGGAGGAGTTTGGAAACGTTGCTAGCACCAAACACTTTATGAACTGCTGCGAAGTGGGAAGCTCCTTGTTCTGAGTTGAAGTAAGGTGCAAAAATACAACCTTTAATGCATTTCCGGCGTAAGAACTTACAAGCACCACAAGGCCCACTACCATCACCGCTACTTTTGCTCATTATCTCTCTCTTTCTAGCTTCTGAAGAGGCTAACAACAAAATCTCCTTTCTTTACTCAATGATGAAACACTCATCTCAGTGGGGTCTTCGTGAGTGAGAGAGAATGGAAAAGGGCAGGGAGGGTATTTAGAGAGAAAAGCTAGAAGAGATGGTGTTTGGGGGTGTTGAATGATTAATATAATAAAAGAAGTAGTGTTGTTGTTAGCTCTAGTGGGTCATAGCTAGCTAGTAAAGAGACTAGTTTTCCATTCTATGTAAAAATATTGTGTTTAATTTGATTCAAACTTTAAAGCCACGGCAGGCCCTGAAAGACACCCTTGCAGCCGCTTGCGTGAAGCAAACATACATCCGCGTCGATGCGATGCGATGCGATGCGATGGTAGCAAATCCCCAAGCCCTTACCCTTCAACTTCCAACTGCCGTTCTTCTGCTTGCGTGTGGCCCCCACGTGGGACAAACATCCCCTTCTCTGCTCTGCCCTTTCTGACTCCTCTCTTGTCTTGTCCAATTTGCTTTCTTTCCCCCCTTTCTCCAAATGCTTGTTTGGGTCTTATGTACTGTTTCATCTATTTATGGCTTCAGAGTTCAGAGTTTATACTTGGAGAGTTGGAGGTGGAGATATGTGATTCTGACACTAAATACTGCATATGTGACCAGGAATAAAATTGATGATTAAGAGACTCTTCCACTCTGACACTAAATCGAAACCAAGAATCACCTCAATTTTAGAACGGGAGGTGATTCCCATTTCCTTATCATAATTCATGGTGATAGGCAAAATATCTTTTCGATCCAATGGTGATGTGAAACTATGATTAGACTCTGGGTTCATCATTTACTTTCATTCAATGTTATTCATTATCGAAAAGACTCTTCTCTCACTCTCACTTGAATTAGAGTGTTAGATTGAATGGATGAAGAGATTCTCCATTCACTAGGAGTGGAGAGAAACTAGATCTAATTCTTGTGATCAATTATTGATTTCTAACTCAAGGGAGAATATAAAAATAAATATTTCCAAACATAATCTTAGAAGTTTACACTATGGACTGAGTTTCTTTTCACCCACGATGAAGAAATTTCTACTTTCATTGGTAAGGACAAACTTGGTATAATTAATGAAGTAAATAATCAATTTGTGGAAATGTTTCCTGTCTGAAAGTGTATGTTATATTCACAAGAAACAACCACTCACAACCCCCATTTGGTATAATTAAATCTTAAGTGTAAATTGGTTTGGAATCGGTTATTTAGTTTGATTCCATAGAGTGTTGGTGTGAGTTGGAATCGAATCGTGAAAAAATTCAGTTCTGATATTTGATACTCAAACCATTGCTCGGTTCGATTTGGTTTCGGTTCTTATTCGGTTCCAAAATTAGGTTCTTACACAGTTCGGTTCTAGTTCCTATACTCGGTCCATATACTATGATATATTAAACTATAATGTAGTAGTATTATAAGATCTAATACTAATGTTAGTAATTTTTAGTACAATATATTAATATATTAGTATTGTAAAAATTTGGTTCAGTTTCGGTTCCTATGTTGAAACTTGAACCGAATTGAACCAAACTCGGTTCCTACATTTCATAACCGGGTTGAAATCAAATTTGTTTTGGTTCGATTCGGTTTGACTTATTTGGTCTGATCTCGATTTTGATTTTGATTTTCGATTTTCGATTTTGGTGCCAAATTAACACCCTTAATTTAAAAGAGCATGGAGGTCATTACATAGGCAAAGGAGAGTTCTTTTTTTGATAATCAAAGGAGAGAGTTAGATACATAGGTCTAGGATGTAGGAATACTCCTGAATAGAGTTCTATAATTTTTCCAATTTATAATTTTGGGAAAAGAACATTGCTAGACTGCATAGTGTATGGTAGTGCCTCCTTGTGTCTATCTTTCCTGTCCTATAAAATGACATATCTACCCCTATTATAGTAAGAGAATTAATTTTGATCTTGATTTCCTTCACTGGTGAAGGAAAACTTTCTCATGATAGTTGAGACTTTAGATATTGGCCTCATAATTGATGGTTAAGGTCCATTTGGCCACATTGAATGAACCAGTTTCAACCATAAGAATGTTTGCTTTTCCAGTGAAGATTTAATTAGGCCCCGTTTGTTTAGCGGGGTTTTAGCGGTGTGGGAATTTAGGGGTGGGATAACTTGATAATATCCCATGGTTAAGGTAAAATAACTATGTCTGGATGTTTGGGGTGGGATTTCTCGTTTTTCAATAAAATCATTGTGGGGAGATGTCGAGAGCTAGTGTGTTTTTTCTGCCCCATCAATTTGATATTCTTGAGGGAAAAATGAGGAAAATGGTAACGATTATCTGGTTCTCTTCTCCCTTGCATGCTACACAATCACCTCTTCTTGATGATCCATTGTTCTTCACAGGTACTTAACCGCTACCAAATACACAATGTTTGATGCAACTAAGATAGCATACTCTCTCTCTCTCTCTCTCTGTGGCTCCACCCTCTTTCTCGTTCTTTTTGGATGGCAATCAAATATAAATTTAAAAGAAAAGAAGACTATTCATGGATATTTAATAAAAACAAAATTAAGGATATTTTTATCTAATGAAATATTATCCCACCCCATTGAAAAATGGTAACTAAACAGGCCAAATGTGAGAAAATACAACTTTTCCACTACTTTATTTTCGTTGTCTCCCACCCCTAAAACATGTAGGATTCAATCCTCCAATTTTTCAATCTCACATTCACCGTTAAACAAATGGGGCCTTAAGGACTTAAAAAACTGTTCAATCTAGCTGATTGCAAACTCTACCACGAGGGTCCTTGTGATTAAACGTCTAGCCTTACACTTTTCAATAGAAGTAGTTGGATTTGGGACTTTACCAAAAAAATAAAAATAAAAGTTGGATTTGGGACTAATTATATTACTTACTTTGACATCTAATTGTGATTATGATGCTAATATTAAAATATTCAATTACTAATAATTGTGAATTACTTTACACCATACTAAGTCGGAGAAAATTATGCTTATTACATTGCTAATTGGATTCAATAGATTAAAATCCTCTCCAATTCCTTAATTGCAGAGTACAGCAGACTTCAGGGTTGAGAGGTTGACACTTAACAAATGTGACATCCAACGGTCTCTGACTCCTCTACTTCCGTCTGTTCGGTGCTGTCGTGTGCCCTCACACACAAGCATGATAAAAAGGATCACCTTAACCCTGTTCGGGCAAGGTACTTGGACAAGGGTAAGGTGGTACATTTTGCCTTACTTCTGTGAGAGGCACACACGGCGATAGGGGCCGGCAGGCGGAAGTAGAGGAGTCCGACTGTAGGAATTAATAACTGCTACCTCATGCACGTGCAATATTAATCCACTAATATCGACCGCCCATCTGACACGTGGTAGATGATGACGTCAGTGATGTAGTTAGGCTATAGTAGCCTCCACCTTAAAGCAAAGAAGAGGTGGTTAGTTAACCTAGCGCTGCAGAGAGGCACAATGCTGGAGCATTGCATAAGCATGATGCAATGGTGACAACACAACACCCTCTCTCTCTCTCTCTCTCTGATTTCTTTCTCTTTCTCTTTTGCAGACACACGCATGGAGGCTGGAGCTCTGTATCTTCATTTTCAGAGAAGTGTAAATTGTAAGCTTTTTCTTTTGTTTTGGTCTATCTATTATTTTATGATTTATGGAATGAAATCGCGGCAATCTGCGCGAAGAGGCCGCGTTGTTCGCCACTTGTCTGGTATGGTCCCTCCGACGGACGGACGACGAAGTAAGGAAGCAACCAAGCAAATCTCTTTTTTTGATTTGATTTGGAAGACTATTTTGGATTTGGATTTGGATTGCAGAAGGAAGGGATGAGAGGGGGCGTCAAGCATGGTGTCACGTCACAGCGTGTGCGGTGTTACACTGTTTGATCATCTGATGAGCGTAGCTGACGTTACAGTTCGTGAAGATTAAAGCTAGGTTGGATAATAGAATATGATAGTATTAGCTTGCTAGACACAGGATCATGCTTGGTTTTCAGTGATTCGATCACCTCCAGTACTACCTTTTCTTCTTGACACGACGATTAAAAATCATGGTTCCCCTGGATTCGTCTCGCTTCAACTTTTAGTCTTCCATACTCCATAGACTGATTTCCCTCTTCAATAATAATGAAACCAAAGTTAGTTACTTAAAAACACATTCTTTTGCTTATTTAGATGGCATTGCCTACTTAACCTAAGCTCATTTAATTGATCCTCATTACTTCTCCTTAATCTCCTGGAAAACTGACTAGCTAGGGTCTTAATTATTCTTATGATTCCCACCATACATATCTTCAATTGACTCTTCAATTAATCTATGTTGCACCACCATAGTTAGCAAAAACAGGAATAACAAGAAAGAAAAAACAAAAAGAAATCGACGGATTTTAAACAACACAAAACTTTGATTGGTAATTTAAAAAAAAAAAAGTCCAAAAAGCAGAGAACAGCTAAAAACATAAACGGATGGTACTTCAAGTTTTAAAGATGTAGATTTCAAAAAATGGACCAAAAAAAGGTAGTATACTCATATAAATTAAACAATTATTACCCTCATACACATCTAATGTTCAAAACAACTATAACATCCAACATTAATGTATATGTATATATATTATAGAACCCATTATAAGTTTCAAGACATATCATCCAATATAAATTAAAAAATCTCATAATATAACAAAAAAACATGTCCAAAGTTCTATTAAGCAATGTGGCTTGGTTATAGTGTTGTTCATTGTCGTCAACATAGCCAACACACTCTTGAAGTGATGCATTTTCTGTTGGAGTTGGGAGTCATCACTTTAGAAACTCTTTTCAACAGATGCATACGTTTATAACTCAATTTCGGAGTATATGCATTGAATGTGAGAAATGTAGCCCTTCGAGTCAACTTTACATCGTTGAAAGAATCAAGTCGATCGGAGTTTGGGAGAGAGAGATATGATCAGTTATGCAAGGCATTGTCTTCCACAAGTCCAAAGTCTTAAAAGCACAAAAGAAAAATAAAAAAGGAAAGTGTTTTATACGGGTTTAAAAATGAAAATGCTGGTCGTTTGCCTTTTTTCTCATATTATTGGAAAATAAACAACAAAACACGTTTAAAACAATAATAAAATGAAAACATCATTTTAAATGGTTTTTGCCAACAAATTGTTACACTAACAAATAACTTGAAACCTATTTTATATTCAGATGTTCATGGCTTCAAGGAAGTGGTTGATTTGAAACACTCGATGTTCGGATCAAAATAATAATAATAAAAAAAATGGAGTTTGTCAATTAAGCGGTTGTAGCTTTAGCTAAGATTTGTTGAGAAGTGTACAGGTTGCTAGGGACTTGAGAATGACTCAACCTCAAAAGTTAACCTTTAAAGAGAAGGTGTCCAAGTACCTATAAGTCTTCACATCAAGCTACTCACATCCAATGTAAGATTATTATTTCTGCCTTCCGCATGGATCCCCAACACAAACATGTAATGAAGCCAAAAACATATACGATTTGCTATAGCCGCAGACCCTTTGGGTGGATAAAATATTAACGCTGCTTCAACATTGATAAATAGACTTTGGATTTCAAGTCCCTAGGCTTTCATGTAATTATATATAGGTGGTAAATGCAACGATCCATATGGCTGTACAAACTCTTTTTTTTTTGGCTAAATATTAGCAAATGAATTGTATTACTATAATGAAATCAAAAGAAAGAGATAAATACTATTGAACTACTAATCCACCTTTGGCATGGCCATCAGCAGAGAAGTAGCCCAATAAAAAAAAAACCAAAGTTACGAGAACCTATATCTGGGTCTTAGACAGATAATATCATCAGTTAAGAAAGAAGGTGGACTATCCAAATCTGTAGAAATCAAAGTAGTCGCTGCATGTTTCTCGAGTCTGTCCGCAACACAGTTAGCCTCTCGAAAACAGTGAATAACAAACCAAGAGATGATGGCCAGATGTTGGTTGTACAAGCTCAAAACAACATTAGTTTTATTAATTTGAAAATTATCTGTACTATATCAGTTGATCTAAGTTGACAAGGTATCATGAATCGTTCAACACGATCGATTCGATACCAATTCCTCAAACCGTGGTTACAGAGATTCTTTTCTCTCCAATCAACTATATTCAGAGTGCATGTTACTATTCCTAAATTATATATGCATGCATGTCTTTTCTCACTGCTTTTAATAGAGTCATTTTAGGTTTCCCCTAATTCTTATAACTCCTTCATTTTAAATTAAATCATCCCACAATAATAAAGTGCTCAAAGGCCTCATTGCGCATAGTTTTTGTTATTTTAATTTGGAAAAAAGAATTATGTGGTCGCATGATTCTTACATACTAACATAGACAAAAGAACACCTAAATTACTATTTTACCCCTATAAAATAAAAAATCACATCCTTATTGATGCCCCTGTACATATTCTCATAGACCCTACATCAATACAAAAACCACACGATCAGGTCTCTTACCCTTTAAATTTATGTTTTAACTATGAAACAATTCTTAATAACATCAGCAAATTTTCAACGTCAACTAAAACTAACACGTGGTAGTTATAGGCAACCGTGCAAGAATTCCACCTGATAGTCATGCAGTATTTGCATGGGACCATCCATGTTCCGAAAAGAGCAAAAATGTCTTCTATTTTTTTTGGGGGGGGGGGGGGGGGGTGGTTAAACAGTAGCAAAAATGTATCGATAATGATGAAAAGTAGGATTAAAGTAACCTTAATTAACTAATTGTATTACTTTAATGACCTACAAAGACGATCAAGTAAGTTCCCTGTTTTAAATGCATGCATTTAAGACTAGTTTAACGTTCAAACAATCCCTATAAGCTATATATAGGTCCCTCAAAATTCCATAAACGATGCCTTTCGGTGATCGATGTTCCTAACTCCTTTGACTTTCCTACTTTAATCATCTTTAATTTCAACGTTTACATGAAAAAAATGTAACATATATTCATAATTCATAAATATACAAGTATGCAAATATCCATTCATAATCATACAAAAGAAAGTTCAAATGACTCAAAACGTCAAACCTTAACTCCCGAAGCCCTTCCTTCTCATAAGCCTCCTTGTCCCAAATTGACACCCTTATTTCCTACATTCTCTGGAGTAGAGTAGTCAGTAAGGTTGTAAATCGATCCAAAACTTGTCTTCGGTTCGGTTTCATTTCAATTCTAAGGAGTGTTGGTGTGATCCACATCCGTACCAAGTCCTGTCTTAGTTCTGAAAATTGGTACCCGTATCGAACCTGTTCGAGTCTAGTACTTATTCGGTTTTGATTCATCTAATCGGTTTATATATTATATTGTAATATTATACTATGATATTGTTCGAAAAACAATGTAGCAGATTGACGATTTTGTAGAAGAAAATGAAATAAGAAAGAGAAATCACAGACATACACAAAAGACAAGATTTATATGGTTCACCCCCAAAAAGGAAAGCTACATCCACGGCCAAGCAATAGAACGAATCCACTATTTTTGTGAAGCTACAAACCCTGTCTCTCTCTCTCTCTCTCTCTCTCTCTCTCTCTCTCTCTCTCAAAAGAATTACAACAATATATAAGAAAATCTTAACCCAAAAAATAAAAAACTGCTCCTAGAGACCCACCCGGTCTGGTTCAAACCTAACCCAACATAGGGCGAAATACATATCAAAATCGAAGATCTCAACGAGCTCTACAGGAATTAGCACCTATGACGCTGGTGCATGCACTTTTTGGCCATTCTGGCGCGTTTCAAAGGCGAAACGGGCCACCAAAGAATCACCACAACACTTTCTGAACTGAGATCAGGCTTCACCAATAACAGATATCATAGCATTATAAAATCTAATACTAATATTAGTAATATCTATTATGATAATATATATATATCAGTATTATATAATATTAACATACTTATTAGTATTATACTATTTCAATAAACTATAATATATCGGTACTCAAATTTGGTTCGATTTCGGTTCTAACAGACGGTTCCTATGCTGGATCTAGAAAGTAACCAGGTCCTACCTCGGTTCTATTCCCTAGTTCCAAATTATAAAAAATTTCTATTCAGTTCAAGTCATGTCCGGTTATTAGACTCAGATCTGATTTCGGTTTTCGATTCCCATTCCAATTTGACACCCTTATCGCCAGCCAGTCTCTTGACTCATAAGAAAGGTCAGCATATTAATCGGATATCTTGAATCCTTGGAGAATGGATCATCTGCTCATACCAACAGGTGAACGTACATCTCAGAGCCAATCACATTTTAATTTTGTTTCCAGAAAAACCCCTTCTCCCCTTGTAAATGGCTAAAATAGGATAGGTGGTTGGCTCTCACATGTACGTTCACCTGTTGGTAAGTGCAGAGGAACCGAACTCGAATCCTTGGCCAGTTCAGCTGGATTGCAGGACAAGTGATTTCTATTTTTCTAAAACCCTGATGGCAATGTGGCCTCGTGGGCTCAATTTGGGCCTTAGCTAAACTGGACTTTGGCTTGAATATAGACCTAAGGAAAGAATGACAATGGGCCGACTCTAACTTTTGACCCACCCCGTGCTGCCCCTAAAAATGGAGTTGATATGGTTAGTATGGAATGAATCTTATCCGGTTAGATGTGAATCGGTGAGCCAAGTAAGCCACAGGATAAGTTTTAGAAAAGGTTGGATTTTCCAACCTAAAAGTCCTTTGCCAATTCTAACTCTGTTATGCCTTAGAGTTGTGGATTTGTAATTAGGCCCAAGTATTCTTGTCCGAAACAAAGCCAGTTGCTGGCCCATATGGCAGTGTCCCTTGTCGAGAGACCCTTACGGCCTTACCATTTACAGGTTTTGACTCTTAAGTTATAAATCTTGTCCTAACATGCTTATATTGAAGGGAAATTTTTTCCTTCCTGATGACTGTTCTTATTCAATCAGAATTGCTTTCATTTGCTTTCTTGTATGTGAATCTTTAGCTCAAACAAGTAGAGCACTTGATTGTGGAGAACTCAAAAGGAGCTTTACAATTTGTGGCATGAAAGGTCATAGAAAAAATATGAAAGCCTGTTATAAAAGCCCATATGACAGATGATTAAGTTTCCAAAAAAAAAAAGATAATTAAGTTTATGTCTAATCTACAAACTGTCAAACTTGTAGAATTTTTCATTTTGTTCTACTCAAATAAAATAATGCACTAAACCCAAGTTGTTTCGAATTTAGCTCCTTTCCAGGGAGGCATGCGCCCAAGGTGCTGACAGGGGGCATCCAACGGTTGAGCTATGCCACACACATTTTGGTGCACGTCTAGGGATATGTACGACATAGTCTAACGGCTGGCAGGGCCCTGGACGTTCCTGCTCCCTGGAGACGATCTTGATCCGGCCAGTTGTTTCACTCCTGGGATGGGAAACATACAAAACCAAAGAAATTTCTGTCCGTCGCTATCAAGCTTCTAGTTCTCCCACCTGACCCTTTTCAAAATCTCATCAAAATAGGTGGGACTTTGCAGAATTCTTGTGGAGAAATTACAACAGTCAATTCTAGGGTTAATAATCGGCTCCAAAATCTAGACCCAAGATGTCTCAATTATTAATGGGACAGCTCCGTTCTACTCCGGTAAGAGTGGGTGGTAAAATTAACTTCTAAGTAGTTTTCAGGGAAAAAAATATATTGACCGACTAAAACCTCAATCGATTTCGATTTAGTTGAAATCAGCTTAGAATCTATCAGAATTGCCCAAACCCTAGAAACTAGTATGGTAACCCTAAACTAGTAATAGTAACCTGAAGGTAAATGTTTGTCGCAACCACTTATTTTTAATTAAAGTGATATGCTATTTTATTTTTGATCAAAGGTTTCATACATGGTAATGTAGGAATACGGTCAACACTTCAACTGTTAAATAAGAATATTCGTTTTAGTTGGAATCAACTAGAATCAACTTAAACCTTAGAAATCCAGTAAATAAATTTTTTTTTTTTTGTGGTAATAATATCATAATGCTAGAAGTATTAGTAGTAATGTTTCAAACATATTCTTTTTTATCATAATACAATTTTATTTAACGATGATTTTTTATTTACCAATATATAAAGTATTTCGGAATGATTAACTCTAGGGTTTCTGGGACTGGATCAGTGGGTTTTTAGATTTGAGGGTTGATTTTAGAGTTTACTGATTTCAATTTGATCCGGATCGGAATTGATAGTGACTGATTCAATCTACAATTTCGAGTTGGTTGAATTGGTCAATTTAGATCAAAGTCGCGGCCATGACTGATCTTGATTTCGGTGTTACGCAACAACCAATTCTAGGGTTTTTGGGAATGAATGTTGAGTTTTTTAGATTTGAGGGCCAATTCTATGATTTTTTTGAACTGATTTCTACCAATTCCGATCCGATCCAAATTGGAATCGATAGGTAATGATTTGCTCTCTGATGCCGAGTTTAAAATCCTTGGTTGAATTGATGGAGAGTTAAATTCAACATTAAAGATCAAATGATTTTTTTAAAAATGTATAGGCCCTAAGAAGAGTTGAAATCATGACCTCTTAATTGTTAGGTGTTGGTCTTTGCCAATTGAGCTAACTCTTATTGTCAATGGTAGGGGCATCAAACCCTAGCCCAGACCAGTGAAATCGGTTTGAACCGATTTCTTATTAGTTTGGTTTTATATTGGGTAATGTGGAACATGCTGAAAATGGATTTTACCAAATGTGAAAAATCGGATTGAAACCGAATCAATATAAACCGATACCAACCCAAAAATCATAAAATAACATTTATATATATATATATTTTATTTTTTTTCATAATTATGCATATATTTACATAAGTGGGCGAGCCTTGGCGCAACAACTAACTTGCGCTATTGCAACCATCAAGTTGTGGATTCAAATCATGGAAACAACAGTGAAGTGGGGGTAAGGTTGTGTACATTTGTCCCTCCCAGATCTTGTAGTAGCGGAAGCCTCGTGCACTGATCTACTCTTTATTTACATAATAAACCGAACCCAAAAAAGACCGTTTAGAGAATTTTCTTTTCAAACATTCTGATATTGCTGCAAAGAAAGGGGTGATTTGGCAATTATGATCGTTGGATATGTAGGGTCTAGATTGGCAGTCAGAGATATGGAATGAGTGTAATTCACCTTATCGTTTCATACGATAGAGGTGTGTATTTATAATGACAATCACTGTAACAATATTTCAAAATATACAAGCTATTTTACAAGTGATAAGGTTGAGTTTGATTCAAACTCTGTTCAAGGATGGAGAACTTCCAACGTACTAGGAGTCTTGCCAACTTGGGTTGACCGATTCAACTGTGAGTTTAAATTTGAATTGCAGTGATCGTTATCCTTATCTGTTACACTCCCCCTCAAGCGAAATGGTCTGCTGCAGACAGTGAGCTTGGCCCTTAAGCTTCTAAAACGTGGACCAGGGAGTCCCTTGGTTAGGACATCGACGATTTGATCTTGCCCAGGAAGAAACCGGATGTTCAACATTTTGGATGCTACCTGTCCACGCACGAAATGATAGTCTATTTCTATATGTTTCGTGCATGCATGAAATAATGGGTTGGCAGCCAGATATGTGGCGCCGATGTTGTCACAGTAGAGCATCGGTGACGAAGACTGTATACCCAAATCAAGTAGCAATTGACACAGCCACATGAGTTCCGCTGTAGCATTTGCTACGCTCTTGTATTTGGACTCCGTAGAAGATCGCGCCACCGTATGCTGTTTCTTGGAACTCCAGGAGATTAGATTTGGTCCAAGATAGACACAATAGCCACTTGTTGATCTGCGATCATGAGGGCAGCTTGCCCAATCAGCATCGCTATAGGCGGTGAGTTGAAAAGACGACGAGGGTCTAACTTGAATCCTAAGATCCACAGTATCTTTTAACATATACATATCCGATCTTGTTAGAGTCAAGTACTGAAGGGCTCCCACTGTGCTACGGTAGAGAGTGAGGTCTTCAAAAGCTACACCAACTCCTGGTGAGAGTAAGGATGTTGAGGTTGGTGTTGGCATCGGCTTCGCAGCTTCCATTTGGGCTTTGTGCAACAAGTCCAATGTATACTTTGTCTGGGACAAATGTAGACCCTGTGGTGTGCGAAGCACCTCGACACCAAGAAAGTAGTTCAAGTCACCGAGGTCTTTTATCGCAAATTCCTCACCAAGCTTATTAATTAGATCTTGAACCAGTGTAGTGCATGTACCGGTGACTACTATATCATCCACGTACACTAATAAATATACAATTGAGCCTTTCCAGGTGCGAACAAAGAGAGCTGTATCTGCTGCCGATGACTTGAACCCAAGAGACACAAGAAATTGGCCAAGTCTGTGGGACCAGGCACGGGGTGCCTGTTTCAAACCATAGAGTGCTCGTTTTAGATGGCAGACATGTGTTGGATAGGCTGGATCTATAAAGCCCTGTGGCTGTGACATAAAAACTTGCTCTGTCAAGTCACCATTGAGAAAGGCATTTTGGATGTCCAACTGTCGAATTACCCAACCATTCGAGACTGCAATTGAGAGAACAATTCGAATTGTTGCGGGTTTGACAATAGGGCTGAACGTGTCAAAGTAGTCTATACCTTCACATTGATGGAAGCCTTTCGCCACTAGGCGTGCTTTGTATCGATTAATTGACCCATCCGAGTTTCTCTTCACACGATACACCCATTTGTTGCCTACCAAATTCATTGATGGCTTATACGATACCAATGTCCATGTTCCATTCCGAAGAGAGCGTTGAACTCATCACTCATTGTTGCCCTCCATTTCGGGTCCTTGCTTGCCATGGTGTACGAGGTTGGTTCAACATCAATATCAGTCACGGCTGAGAGCAACGCAATTGAAATTGGGTGTTTAGTTGCTATTAAATTCAGCTTTAATTAAGGTTTGGAAACCCCAGATCGACTTCTAGTGACCATTGGATGAGAGGCTCTTGGACGTGGCTGTGGTTGGGTAGGAAGATGGAGAGTGGGTTGGGCAGCAGTAATGCCTTGGCTTGGCAAAGCCGTGAGTTACTGGTTGACTTCGGTTTGGGGTGGAAGACTGAATGGAGCTATTGTGGTGAGTTGTTGGCTCTCGGTGGGTGGTGTTGGTGTGACTTGTTGGTTCTCGGTGGGAGGTGGGGCTGGTGGATTGGTTGGGTCTTGTGCCAATCTGATGTTAGCACTTTGTAGTGAAGATAGGGCTTGGTTATGAGGTAATTTGGAAAGAATATTGTCACTGGTTATAATGACAGGGTTATTGGGTTGTTGAATAGGTTTGGTGTTGGTGGATGAAGGCTTAATTGAGAAGGGGAACAGGCATTCATCAAAGGTAACATGCCGTGAAATGTATATCCGCCCAACCGTTGGGTCAAGGCACTTATACCCCTTGTGACTACTGTTGTAGCCAAGAAATACGCACTGAGTCGATCTATATTGCAGCTTGTTTTTGTTGTATGGTCGCAGCCAAGGGTAACAAGCACACCCGAATGTGCATAGGATCTTATAGTCAGGATTACTACCAAACAGTACTTTGAATGGACATCTATTTTAGAGCACTGGTGTGGGGAGCCTATTGATTAAGTACGCTGCTGTTTCAAAGGCTGCTGGCAAGAACTTTAAAGGAACAGAAGCTCTAGCCATTAGCGATAACCCCATCTCTACAATATGGCAATGCTTGCGTTCTACTCGCCCATTTTGTTCTGACGTGTGAGGGCATGAATACTGATGAGTAATGCCCTTTTGCTTAAAAAAGGAATCAAATGCTTGGCACTCACGAGCTCCATCAGATTGAAAAATCTTAATCTTTGAATTGAATAGATTTTCAATGTGAGAATTAAATTGCATAAAAATAGAAAATGCCTCTGAGCGGCGTACAAGAGGATACACCCAAGTGAACCTGCTAAAGTCATCCACAAATGAAATATAATATTGGTAACCTTGAGCAGATGGAGACGGTGAGGGGCCCCAAATGTCTGAGTGCACCAGCTGAAAAGGAAACTTTGCACTGGACTTATTTATTACAAATGGAAGCTTGTGAGCTTTACCCATTTGGCATAAAACACAAACCAATGGAGGTCGTGATGGATGATGTGGTAGGCTTGAGCAGCAGAGGAGAGATTCCAAGCTCTTCAACGATGGGTGTCCTAATCGGTCATGCCATATCGATTTGGAAACCCGTTCGCCAGCATAAACACTAGGCAACAATTTGTTATTTGAAGTAGATGATGGAGAGGCTGCCTGACATAGCCTATAGAGGTCGTCTTCAGTTGTTCCTTGGAGTAGGATCTTCCCGTTCGTGAGTCCTTCACATAACAACAAGTTGGATGAAATTCTACAATCACATTGTTGTCAGTAGTAAACTTGCTTACAGATAGCAGGCTTTTGGTAATAGTTGGAACATGTAACACATTATTCAAAAATAAATGTTGTGAAGAAGATGGAATTTGAGATGTTCCAATGTGTGCAATTTTCAAACCGGCCCCGTTACCGACGCGCACTTGATCATTACCAGTGTATGGAGAGCTGAGCGTCATGTTTGCCAAATCAGAGGTGATATGGTGGGAGGCCCCAGAATCGGGGTACCAGCTGAACCAGTAGGGGCTGCAACAAGGGCTTCCAGAGTGGAGTTGGGTGCCTGTTGCGGTGTAGTTTGATAATTAGGATTAAAACGGTTGTAGCACGTGGCGACAGAGTGATTGGTGCAATGACATATTTGACATGGTTGTGAAGGAGTCGGCAGCAATGCTGGTTTCTGCTATTGGCCATTGTTGGTGTTCCCACGACCACGATTACCATTGTGATAGTAGCCACGGCTACGACCACGGTATGATGAATAACCTTGGCCACGAGTTGAGATGTGAGCAGAACTTTTGGCAGCAATATTTGCTTCAACAGTGGGGAGTTCTAGATGCGATGTTCGTTGATCCTTCAATATCTCTTGGCTTAGTAGAAGGCCAGTGAATTCATCCAAAGGAAGTGGATCAATGCGAGTGGTGATGGAAGTGGCGAAGGACTCATAATCAGGTCCTAGACCTTGAAGAATACTCAGAATTACATCGGATTCTGAAACTGGATTTGCAGCAACGGCTAAGTTATCGACCAGTCCTTTGACGCGCTGAAGGTATTCAGCCATGGATAGAGTTCCTCTCTTTATCTGGAAGAGCTGATATTTCAGCTGCATCACACGGGCTTGGGATTAAGACGCATAAATGCGTTCAAGAGTGGTCCAGGCCCTATGTGAAGAAGTGAGACCAACGATCTGTGCAAGAGCACCTTCACTGAGAGATGAGATGATCCAGGTTAGGATCATTTGGTCTTGCCTGCGCCAAGCTATGTACGCAGGATTTGGAGTAGTGATAATGGTGGAATCTGATGCTGGAGAGGATGATATGTCCTGGGGTGAACTGGGATTACTGCCATCGACAAAGCCGTTTAAGTCGTGGGCATGAAGAAGAGGAAGAAACTGGGATTTCCACAGTAAATAGTTGGTTTTGTCCAGCTTGATTGGCAGAAGGGAAACAATGTTTGTTGGAGAGACTAGAGAAGAAGCATCGGTGGTGGTGGAAGAGATGGTGGTTGAGTTATCTGAAGTAGCCATGAGGATCGATGACATTGGTCAGCGGCTCTGATACCAAGTCAGAGATATGGAATGAGTGTAATTCACCTTATCGTTTCATAGGATAGAGGTGTGTATTTATAATGATAATCACTGTAATAATATTTCAAAATATACAAACTGTTTTACAAGTGATAAGGTTGAGTTTGATTCAAACTCTGTTCAAGGATGGAGAACTTCCAACGTACTAGGAGTCTTGCCAACTTGGGTTGACCGATTCAACTGAGTTTAAATTTGAATTGCAGTGATCGTTATCCTTATCTGTTACATTGGCCACCTAAAAAATTTATAACTCAAATTGAATCTTTTATTATCCCTGGTACTGGAATACTCGACAGTGTATATCTTTGCATCTAGTGGTCATAGTTTTTTAATAATATATTTAGTTACTTAGAATACTCTGCTAGCTGAAACTTGACATGTGAGCAAAGGACATAGGATATTAAACAATACTCCCCTCCTTAATGCAAACACATCCCCATCCTCGTCTTCAGCTCCCGTCCCATCCCCTGCTCTTTGCCGCACATCCGCCCTTAAGCATCGAATGTAGGAACATGCCTTTCAAACACCAAGATCTCCCATGTCTCTACTTCCTTCCCTAGCGCATCACTGGCATCCGTAATTGCCAATGAAACCCCACTTGCGGATAGAACTAAAACTCATGTATCCTCATCGTTAGACCTTCACACTTAAAATATGTACTCATGTTGAACGAAGCACCCTAAAAAGGAAGGGTGGTTCCCTGCAGGGTGGGGATTCAAATTCGTAAATATAGGTGTAGCTTAGGGAGTATGGATTGCCCTTTATTTATTTATTTATTTATTAATGTTTAAGGTACAAAATATTTTAAACAAGTAGAGCCTAGGGCTTAAAATAGATACCAAGATTCAGCATTAATAGAGTTGGTCAAATGGTGAAATAAGGCTTTGGGTATCCATTAAAAATCAAATTTCTGAAAATGGTTTTGGAAGACTTAAAAAAGAAATTTTGATTGAATTTGGCTATGGAGTTTGACAAGTGATTAATCCAAATGGTACACAATCTGTCAGACAATTGAAATTACCATGTCACCCTTCCACATGGAATTAGGGAAAAACTTCCTTGATCAACTATATAAAGAACCTTTTGCCATCATAAACACCTTCTCCCATAGTGTAATATTAAGTATTAAGAATGACTAGATAGACCACCAATGTATTATTCATAAAAAAAACATTTATTCAAAATAATAAATAATTAAATCATAAAATAATTATTGTAGGCACTGCTAATGGGTGCCTTAAAGTCATTTTTTCAATAATAGAAATCATAAAACATTACTGTGATAAGATGCATGTCAAGTGTTGTTAATTAATTATATATTAAAAGGCATGCATTTGTTATGAACAATGGATATACAAAGTCATACACATTATTGGCATGATGTATGGTTATTACAACTCATAGTCCCTTTTCATCGAAAAAACAACTCATAGTCCCTCATCCAATAAAACAAACTCATATATAGTCCTAAGTACCTACCATACATAAACCATTATTCTTCTTTCCCATCTCGACATAGATATATGTTGTTAGAATTCGAAGAAGAATTATGAAGATGAACGTTCAAATGAAGACTAAGACATTGGAGGAAATCATAGAATTTATCTTGTAAGTATATTTTTGCCATAGACCTTTAAGATTGTTTTTCCTTTAATAATTGAAATCACAATTTTATTATGCTTGTTACATACAATTCATGCTGATTATACTGCAATTGCTAAAAATATGAATGATTTAGTTAATTAGATAAATGCATTATTTTGCTTTTAAATTTTGATTTGTTTATTCAGGAATGATAAACACTATTCTATAGTTAATTGCAAGCATATATATAATTTTTTTCATTTGTCATATTTGGCTTGATTTTAGTTCGCTACATATCATAATATGAAAATTGATTGTTAGCTCGAATTATTAAGAAAAAAAATGTTTGGACTCCTAAATTTGGAGAAAAAAAAATCTTGATACATGGTCCACATTATTAAAATGACCACAAAATTTGTTTATTCCAAATCCCAAGCATACCATATCTAGTGAGTTAATGAGGTTCCATTTTTCTCCAAAAGAAAATTCCTTTTAAAAATTTATGTGAAAATGATTTTACCTTAAAGTTCTTTCAGATCCATTTGGTTGCAAGAGAAAAAAGGGAACTACTAAAGTGAAAATTTATGTAATCCTTCACATGATGGTGTAACTAGGGGTGTAAATGAATAGCCGAAATCTGTTTTCGTGTCCATGTCCGTATCCGTTTAGCACTATCTGAGTCCGTTCGAAAGCTAAACGGATGCGGATACGGATAGGTTATAGCTATCCGAAAAGCTATATTTACATGTAAACGGATAAAATATCCGATCCGTATCCGTGTTCGTATCCGTTTAGCATTATCTGAATCCATCCGAAAACTAATCTGATGCGAATGCGGATATAGCACTATCCGAGCCAAATCCGATCCGTTTACATCCCTAGGTGTAACTAACTCCAAAACATATCAAATTTGATGGTTATTAAATTTCAGTTTGTGTTCCAATTAAATTCCAGTGATTTGAAGAGTAAAATAAATTTTGTGTTGAAAATATACTTACCAAATATGGCAAGAGTTTCAGTAGGTAACATAATCTTGATTATGAATTTTTTTATTTTTCTTTTCAAAAGTGATTTCATTTTTCTTTATTTTCAACTAATAAACGGGACCATAGATTTTGTTTTTTCACATGAAAAAGAAAAAAAGATTGAAAAAAAAATAATTGAGAGCCATCATTTTGTCGGTCTCTTGGATTGAAAGGTGATCCCTAATAGAGGATCAATCCAGCTGCAGCCATTATAGGGACATTGCTACTGCAATTAGATTAGAGTCAAGTCGGGAGGCAGAGCATGATTTGGGTTCGAAATCTGGTTACTAGGGTTGTGTGTAATGTTAGTATTTGCTTGCTCCAATAAGATGATGTTAGTACGATCACGGACCTTTATCTGCTTTATTTCTTGGATAGTTCCATTTTCTCAAGTTCTTCTAATGGAGGGGGGTGGATATGACCATCTTACCCCTGCCTGAACACACTGCCCAAGAGGGCTCCATCCCCCCTCTATTAGAGGAATTTGGGGAAATGGAACGGGCAAGAAATAGAGTAGATAAAAATACCTCACCTTATACCCTCATGATAGAGTCCATCCCAGTAACATAGCATTGGTACGGTTTATTCCAGTAGTATAATGTTGGTGCGATCATTCATCTTGTAACCTTGTGATCAAGTCCATTCTAGTAACATAACGTTGGTGTGGTATACATTAGTATATAATTCTTAAGACTTAAGGTCATGAGAGCTAAGGTCAAAACTTTTTATTATTTTAGTTTTTCAATTTTGAGTGTAATTATTGTTTCATATATTATTTTTAGAGGAAATTACTTGAGCACCCCCTATACTATGGTCATTTTGCTTATAATTACCAACGTTTGAAACAATTACTTGACAGCCCCCAAGACTTGACGATATTAGTCGACTGTTAGTGTTTAAATGAAAATGTCTATTTTATCCTTATCACCTATTCAATAGAAAACAATGAAATTAAAATTACCTATTAATCCTTCTTCTACTTTTTCCTATTGCAACCACACCTCATGCTCCAACCCACCCCTTTCATTGTTGAACCATTTGCGGCTGCTATGGCAATTTGCAGACGCCAGAGAAAAACGAAGCAAACAACCCACCAACGCCGGCCATAAAAAAAACCCCAAACCATTGTTACCCTAAAAAAAAAAAAAGACCCAAATGCTAGAGATTGAGATTGGGAGGTTGAAATTGAAAGATAAAGAACCTTCACAGGAAAACTAAAAGGGGTGGGTGATTTCAGATACTTATTATATTACTGCTGCATCCCCATCCCTGCATCAGATCAGGTCCATATTGTGGGGCTTTTCTTCTCCTTCTACTTGTTTTTCTGTCCAGATTTGGAGACCTATCAGGAGAAGGTTTTTAAGGGTTCGGTTACTTATTTGTTCTGCTCAGAATCTAACATCTATTGGCTAACGCTGGATATTTCAGTACCTACTATCGCTTACTTATTCAGGAGAAAGTTGCGTGGGCTGACTGTGTGGAACTTCACAAACACAGAGGGGAAAATAGGGGAACAGAGAGAACGAGAGAGAAGTGACAAAATCGGAGAAGAACAGAGAGAAAACGAAAGGGGTTTCAGCAATTCAGAATGGTTTTCGTCTTCAAAAACTCAGAGATGCAGTACGATTGGAAAAGTTTGCTCCTTTGAGTCCGGTGGGGTTGCAGATGGAAGAAGGAGGAGGAAAGGGTCATTCCGTCACTTCAATACCCTTTAAGGGTAATTTAGACACTATAAAAAAATCAACCGATGACATCATCACTAAACTAACAGACATGACCTACTTGAAAGAAATGACAAACTACAAGGGGTGTTCAAGTAATTATTTCAAACATTGGAGAGATTAAGTAATTGGACCATAGTATAGGGGATGTCCAAGTAATTTTATCATAATTTTACTAAAGATTTTTCTGTTAATTTAAAGGTCCATTTGATAATCCTAACTTAAGATCATGTCTTAAAATAATCCTAATTTATGAGGGTGGTGTTGTTCCTACTTATTAATTGAATATAAAACAAGATGTAATATGAACTAGTTTCGTGATTTGAAAAGAAAAAAATTGATTGAAGGTTGCATTCTCGTGTGATTGAAATTAGTGTCTTATTATAAAATTATTGAATATATGTAGCATATGTTAAGAAAAACCAGGATCTTATCCAAAATCTAAGGTATTGATGGGGTTCTAAACACTGGGATAAGGGTTGAGAAAACCAAGGTCCTTTCCAGAATCGTTGGAATAAGGAACCAAATATTTCAGATAAATTAAATAACAAAATAAAGTTTGACAGAGATCTAATGGTTAGATTTAGATATGGCGAAATCCTATTGAAAGACGGAAACTTGAAAACCCAAAAAATAAAAGAATCGATGTGCAGAATTTCAAGGTTTCAATTCTGCAACTACAAGATAATCAAACAGCTGCCAAATTAACAGTAATAGTGGAATACTAATCTGAATTCATCTTTCATAATTTAAGCCAAAACAAAGAATAATAACTGAGAAATCAGATAAGATATTGGACTGTGTTAAATCGGTAGCAAGATCAACCAGGAATATACTATAAATCAAATCCGATAGCTAGTTCTCAAAGCAAAATTAGAAAATCAGGTTCTATGACAGAGAAATCCAGAATTCCTTCTTGAGAAGGAATTTCATAAAAAAAAGTTAAAAGATGAGATTTACATGTTTGATTGAGGAAGTACATAAGAAAGAGGAAAGGGATATATGTTCAGGAATCACCACTAGGGAGCCTACTGAATCACCATAGACAGAAGGTATTGGGTCATCACAGAACTAATATAAGACTGAAAAAATCAGTTCAAGCTCATAAAACGAAAAGCCTAAACCAATCTTAAACTGATAAGGTAACTTAAACTAACTAGGAAGATTAAAATATTAAATGTATAGCATTCTAACTAGCTAACTAATAAAGTAGTTCCCGTATCAGAATTGACACCCTAAATATGAGTTTATAAAATAGGTCTATTAATCAATCAACTAAAAATAAAAAGCCCAGGGCTTGTAAAACCTAACCATAGTCCAAATAAAGTCTTCTAAGACCTGATTGGCCCAATTGACCCAATTGAACAATCTTAACTACTTCAGGAATCCATTGACCCTTTTGGAAATCCATTCAAGGTACACCATAAATCCACACACAACATAATATTGTAGAAAACTCAAAACTTAATTCATCAAATTCATATCCCTCGTGGGGCTGCTTGCAAGACTATATATAGAACTTGGAAAATAAGGAATCCGGATCAGCCACCCATATGGGAATGGGTGGGGACAGATCTGACCCCTCCATAGGGCGTGGATCCCACACCCTAGAGAGGTAGGTCCCACATCCCCATGGAGGGTTCAGATCTGTCCCCACCCGTCCCCATGTGGATAGCAGATCTGAACTCGAAAATAAGAATCGTAATGGGAATATGAAAGCCCTATCCCTATCCTAGTACAACTCAAAACTAAAGCTTAAAAGAAGACTCTTAGCATAGTTAGGATGTCTAAACACAAATTAAGATCTAGAAAGAAATAAACAATCTTAGATCTACTAGGAAACTAACATAGGAGTACAAACTACAACTCCTAAAATTAAATTAAATTAAAATTTTATTCGTCTATAAACTACCCGCATCATAACCCCATAAACAAACCCGGTTGACCATAAGCCTAATATATAGATGACCAATTCCAAGGTTCATATGAGGTAAATTAAGCCTATTATTTTGTGTTTTACCTAGAGAAGGGCAGACCTTGGTGTATTAATGACATGTTTAGTTAACATTTCAGGCTTCCACCAGTCGGGACTGATCGGTCCTACTGGTGCGGGATTAGAATTGACACCCCTAGCCTCTACCAATGCGGTACCAATGAGAGAGCATGCAAAACATCCAATGGGGGTGGAATTTTTCATTTCATGGGGGCAAGGTGGTTATTTTGCCCTTCTTATGTCTCGGTGCATGCACCACCGAGCCTATCAACCTTCTTTTTCCTGCAAAATTTAACTAATCATATTAATAAAAGGGTGTAGTTATCCAATGGAAGGTATTGTTTTTGGAAATTACAAGATGAATCTGAATCATTCATAATTACACCTTTTCTAATCTAAACCATCCATTCCATTTACAATTGGGATATTGCACAATAATGCCTAAAGTACTGGTACAATCAAATGGATATACACAAGATGTGTGCCAATACAAAATGGGGTATTTAATTAAATTAGACTCTAAAATTTGACATGTAGCTAATCTAGTCCGTTCCTCTCTATCCAACGATTGACACATCATCTGTCCATATGGCAAATTAATTTCCTTGTGATTTGAAAAAATAACAATATTTGTGACAGTAATACTTCACCTAAATTAAATGTAAATAGATTGGTGTTGCGTCAAGAAATCGCCTGGTGGTCCCTTCGAGTGCCGCAACCTACAAAAGGACTTTGGTGACAAGGGAGAATCGGTGTGGTTCCGGCCTAGGACTCTCCGATGCCTAAGTTAGATCTCTCTGAGCAAACAGATGAATAGTTAGAATTCAAGATGGGTTAATGGGGTAGAGTACTTTGGAATTTATAGTGAAGTGTGGCGGTGTGGAGAGTCTCAGTTGGTAACGAGTAGTCCTCGTAGTAGATAGACGTTCCTAGTTGGTAGGACTCATCTCTTGGTTGGTTGCTCTCCCATGGGAGGTAGAGTCCCAGTAGGGAGGATGTTCTCGGTAGATAGACATTCATGCGCCCTTGTATATTGGATAAGGTCCTTGGTGCATGAGTCTGTCTGGAATTGTAACTCTAGTAGGAGGTACCCTCAACTGATGAGGTGATGCTTATATTATCGTTGACGGTAGTAGCTTGCATGTAGTACTTGGTCTTGATTCATGAACTTTCTTGTCAGTTCTTTGCCTTCTGGGCTAATCAAGTGAGTCGTAGGGTGGCCGGGCTTGAGATGGTCTTCCCACTTGGGGCCAGGATATGTGGCGACTCACGATTGGTCAATGTAATTTTGGATTCACCAATTGGGAAAAATAATTAATTATTTTAAGAGAAAAACTACTTTGTCTGGGAGTATAGCCTACACCAGCACTCCCATATATGAGTCTATTTGTATCCTCCCCATATGAAAAGACACCTCTAATCCTTTGTTTTGAAGAGGAAAAAGATAGACACATGTGACTCCTAGCATAGACCACATTCCTAGACAGAAAACCGCTTTCCTTATTTTAAATAGTAAAATTAAGAGTTTTCAAAGCCTCTTGCTCGGGCGGGAATGTGGGATGTTGGGGCAAGAGCTCCACTTGGCCATGAAATCATCATCTTGACTGACATGTGTGGGAACCATATGCTTTATCTCCGAGGAGATCCGACGATGAGGTCATCAGGCGTGTTCAAAATTATCAAAAGGGGGGCCTCTAACTGTGAAAATAAAAGCGGACATTCATTTAGTAAGGAAGTGGGCTTCTGACTAGGAAAATAAGAACAATGTCTGTCTTTTCGCCACTCAGATTAGAATTTAAGATCTACAGTTAAATTGATTACAAAACAACTCCAAGGATAAATTGGTCTAACTACAAGAGTGGGAACTATCAAGGTAATAGGCACCCCCAATCCGTCTGGTATCTTACATTTACTTGATATTTATTAAATAATAAATATTTATAAAAATTCTCAAATAGAATTTTAAATTTAACACTTCGTACATATATTCGTATAACATTTTGCAAGAAAGGAAATATTAGCGACAAATACATAATCGGTTGGTTGATATATATATTTGCGTTTTAAGTTGATATAGTTGTTTAAATAAAGAATATTTATTATCTCTGTTTGGACAACTAATTGATTTGATCGTAGAATAAAATTAATAAATTATTATGTTCATGTATATTTTTGGGCAGTGAAAGTTATTATATAATGGAAACTTAAAACCAAACTAAGGGTGGCACCATACACACCTTTAGTTACTGGGATTACTTGGGAGTCATTTTGTCTAACTTTTCTCTGGTATAAGTGATTGTCAACTCTATACACAAGGGTTTCTATATTACATCAACTAGGGGTGCAAGTTTGGCCCTATCGGCCCGAACCCACCCTGGCCCACCCTGAGCTTGAACAGGGTCTGGGCTGAGATATTTGGCCCTGAGGGTAGGTTAGAACTGAAAATTTCTGATCCTGAGTCAGGGTCGGGTCGGGCCAAGGTTGAGGCCTTGGGCTAAGCCTGGTCCGACCCGATCCAACCCTGTTTTAAGTTATACTATAAAATATATCGGGCCAGGCCCGACCCAACCCGACCCAACCCTGTTTTAAGTTATATTATAATATATATATATATATATATATATATATATATATATATATATATATATATATATATATATATATATATATATATATTATAAACTTTAAACGTCACCCACATTTTGTTATATAATATATTATATATGAAGATAATAAGTGATATAATACATTTTATTATAGTGTTATTTTGTGTAAAATTGATAATTTTCTCCCCGGCCCATTCCAGCCCATGCATTTCTTTCCCCCACCCCATGATCTGGGCCAGTCAGGGGCAGTCCGACTTGACCCTAAGGGCGGGTTAGGGTTGAATTTTAAGGCCCTGAGTTAGGATTGGGTCGGGCCTGGGCCCAGCTAAAGGGACTCAGGGCCGGGCTAGGGTTCTATAAAACCCGGTCCAACCAGACCTTATTGCAACCCTACATCAAGTGTAATTTTATCTTACAAGATTGCTTCTTCATTGCATACTGCAATTAAGATAATCTCTCATTAGTCTCATACTCTCTCTCTCTTTTTTTTTTTCTTTTTTTTTAATTGCAACCAAATCTTTGTCTTCGAGATATTTAGATAGAATGCTCTCTTCAATTTTAACTTGCTAGAGAGCAGACCAACCTGATGGTAGTATATGGTTCACTTTTCCTAAATGTGAACTAAAATGGAGATATTTGAATGGACAGACAGCTTATCATTTCATAGAGACTAAGAGGGCTGCAGTTTGTGTGTTCTCTTCCTCATTTTTGAAGGAGCAAGAACCATTTTTCGTTGCAACCTCAATTCAATGTTTGTACTCTATTTGATAAACTATTGGAATTACCATATCACCCTTCCGCAAGGAACTAGGGAAAAACTTCCTTGACCAATTATATAAAGAACTTTTTGCCGTAAAAAACGTACAACTTCTCCCCTAGTGTAATATTAAGTGATGACTAGATGGACAACCAAGGCATTCTTTGATAGTCATCTAAAAAACCTTTATTCAAAATGGTACGCAATTAAATCATAAAAGAATTATAGTAGATAGTAGGTACTCCTTATGAGTGCCTTAAAGTAATTTTATTAATAATAGAAAACTTAAACCATTACCTTAATAAGATGCATGTGAGTGTTGTTAATTTATTATTAAAAGGCATGCATGTGTTATGAGCAGTGGATATACAAAGCCATATGCATGATTGACATGATATATGGTTATAACAACTCATAGTTCCTCATAAAAAATAAAAAAAGAGGGAAAAAAAATCACAGTCCAAAGTACTTACCATACACCAATATTATTCTTTCCCATGGCAGCCTAAATATATATTGTTAGAATATAAGAAAAAATTATGATGATGAACCTCCTTCAAATGATAAGACTAAGACATTGGAGGTAATCATAGAATTTATCTTCTAAGTATATATTTATCATAGAGCTTTAAGATTGTTTTTCCTTTAATCATGAATTTGCAATTTTATTTTAATTTTATTATGTTTGCTACGTACAATCCATGTAGTATACATTGCAATTGCTAGAAATATGAATTATTTCGTTAGAGATATGCAATATTCGTTTTAATACACTATTCTATAGTTGTTTGCAAGCATACCTATCATTTCTTTCATTTGTCATGTTTGGCTTGATTTTAGTTCACTACGTATCAGAATAAGGAAAATTGATTGTTAGCTCAAATTATTTAGGAAAAAAAAATAAAATAAAAATTGGACTCTAAAAATTTTAGAGAAAAAAAAATTCTTGATACATTGTCCATATTATTAAAATGGACCACAAAATTTGATTGCTCCAAATCCCTAGCATACTGGGAACAATGTGTCAATTCCTCTCCCTTTAAACAACACTATATCCTATTTAGATAGCATCATATCTAGTTATCTGGCTAAAATCTGATTTGTGTTGTCTAAGTGTGTCACACCCCCATCCCTGAACCACGGGGAATGCAACTGGAGCGTACCAATACGCTCTCTAACCACCAGAATCACTGATGCAGTACCCAAGACTAACTCATTCACAACGACAAATAATAGGTAAAAGGAAAGGATTAATATTAATAACATCAGAGTTAGCAGAAGCTAGGTGATAGCATATAAAATATTGTCTATTCAAATTTACCCCTTCATATCAATGGGTTCTAATCAGGATCTATGTATTATCACTGTATAATAAATACAGTTATCAAGAAAGGAATAAAAGAATACACCTTTGAATCAGAAAATAGTTTATCAAAGTGTAACAAAAGATGGCCACCAGCCAAGAATCACTGTTCCCTCGTGGAACACATCTCACAGTAGCACTCCGGTCCATGATCCTCATACTCCGAAGTCCACCACTCTTCATGACCTTCATAAGGAGTCTTGAACTCCGTGTCGTCATGCTCGAATGTACCTGCATCAACTAAAAAATATGTTTCCTCGAGGAGTGAGCTCCAACTGAGCCCAATGAGTGGCTAAGCCACACAAGCATACACAATAATAATAATGAATGGGGTTGACTGCAAACCATACATGATGGACGGATACCAAGGTGTCCCATACCACCAAGGTAGACCGTACATCACATATAATTTACAATCATGCTACATGAATGAATGATGATGTATAGTTTTATTGTTATCCACCTAACACACAACTAAGTCAGGTATAGTACTATAGCAACACCTTAGGTAGCATCCCCGACATCGGTACCATAAACGGATGGTATACCGCGATGACAAACCCGAGTCGCGCTGAAGCCTCTTGTCTGGTCTCCACCAAGAGATATACGCAAACCCCGAGTCAAATCCCCGTCCTGGCGTTCGCCCAAAATACGGTTGGCGCCGAACTTCCCGGGTGGGTATACCGAATAACGGTCGAACCCACGGATTTGACCGACACCTAACCCCTCGCTTAAGGGTCATAGTCTGGGTAAACATTTATCCTAGCCAACATTCACCTATTGTATGAGTGAGGTACGCATGTGCATAGGCCAGAGGCCGAGTCCATAGATACCGAAATACGGTCGGCCGGCTATCCTCTCGCCCTTCTAGCCCATACGTCACGTATACCAAGACGAGATGTGAATACCGAAGGCGATCGGTCGGTCACCATCCCGTTTCCACCTAATGCAATGGACAACTCTAATGCAATTTCAAGTACGGCAATCTCAAGCCCAAGACCCACCGGCACTTGGATCCCGCTCCGAAGCCCTAGATCTACATGCCATGAGTGAGTCCATATTATGGAATCCTCGGTCCAAGCACCAACCGACACCCGAGTCCCATAACTAAATCCAATACCATTCGCACCATAGTGCAATAAAATAAATAATATCGCAAGACAAGAATGTAAAATCCTATCAACATCTAAACATTTATATCGTCCTATATCTTACCAATAATTATATATTATAGCACACATGCATGAATGACATTCGCAAGACACGACACACAAACATTCCATAAATTAAGACGTTTGCTTAACTCACTCACCTTGATTCTCAGTCAATCGTCAGTACGGAGCTCTTCAAATCGACGTTCGATGCCAAGTACACTTTCCCACGTACTAATACGCCCCCGAGCCGGGTCAGTCAACCTAAAGAGAGTGTACAACGTGGGGAGAGATTAGTGCCTTAGGGCTAGAAGAGTTGGGCCCCATAAGTTATCAAACAAGGCTAAAATAGGGGACCGCACATACAAAGAAGGCTATATCATGTGCTGTCCATGTGCTGTCCCTTTCGGACTTTCCCACCGGCAGATCTAGGTTCTCAGGATGGCACTTGCATGTGCCTGTCCATGTGCTCGTCCCTCTCGGACCTCCCCACCGCAGATCTTTCTCAGACGGCACTTGCATGTGCTGTCCATGTGCCTGTCCCTCTCGGACCTCCCACCGAGATCTTTCTCGGGATCGCACTTGCATGTGCCTGTCCATGTGCTGTCCCTCTCGGACTTCCCACCGCAGATCTAGTTTCTCGGGACGCACTTGCATGTGCCTGTCCACGTGCGATCTTTTGCTCATGCCATTCCGAGAATGGTTTTGCAGCCCCAAAGTCTTGGGCTAAAATGGGGTATTCTTAGGGGTTTTTAGGGGTCTCTTTGGCCATGAGAACAACTCCAACCAAGGTGCCATAGCACACACCCAACATGGGTTTGTAAACCCCATGATCGATTAGGTTTTTCTCCATTAAAATACATATGGAAAGAAAACTCATGGGTTTGGGTATTGGGGTTTTGAAAGGGGCTTTAATCAATGTTATTTACAACCCACAAACCACACCTCTATGGTCTTCCATAAGGGTTGGTGAAACCCATAAATGGAGGTGAATCCCCAACTTAGGGTTCATAAATGGAGAAAGGGTGAAAGGGGGTTCAAGGTAGGATTAGGTGTCTTTATAACTAAGCTTCAAAGATTAGCCATTAATGGCCTTTCCATTAGGGTAGATGAAGCACTCATGGCTCATAAGTCCAAACCCTAGGTCTATAAATTAGGAAGTGAGAGAGAGAGAGAGAGAGAGAATGCTCACCAATGTAGGAGAGTAAGCTTGAGTTCCACCTCTCTTCCTTCTTCTTCTTCTTCTTTCGTTCCTTCTTCCTTCTTCTTCTTCTTCTTTCTTTCCTTCTCTCCTTTCCTCTCCACGATTTAGGTTTTCTATTGTGAGGTGAATAGTGGATTGACCCCTATTTACCTCACTTTAGTCTTAAGTCATGTTTGGTTGTCTTAGGTCTTTAGGTCCATTTTAAGTTATTGGGCCCATTATACTACTAGGCCCATAATATGATTAGAAGGAACATCAGGTCCTAAGCCCATTCTAGTATTTATACTCATGAGTTATTAGGATATTAACTTACTCTCAATCATCTATAAGTGGGAACGGGTACACCGGGCGAGGGCCGGGCGGATCCTCGAAATAAGGAAATGCTAGGAATGCACCCTCGAAGACAAACTTTCCCCTATCTCTGTCGATGTACCTATCCTCGACGACTTCTCTAGAGTCACGGTCAACAATCTTGTGGGATGGCTTGAGTATCATGGTCCACAGTTCACGAGCGTACTCCGCTCCCGATTCTACATAAAAGGTTCAAACCAGACCGGTGGTCAGACTGAGTTTTAAACCGGGTTTTGGGCACGGATTTAACAAAGTGATCCCAAGTTCAATAGGACCAACACCTATAACTTAGGAACCAACAGGTCGTCGAACCAAGTTTTCCTTAAAGCCACTATTGTGCTTTGATGGTTGTCAAAGAACAGTGACACACATTTCACACCTCCAACATACAATGGGGAAAATGGGGAGAATAATGACCTTAGATTCATGGGTGAAGGAACCCTTAGGTCCACAACCCGTAAGCGGTGGATGAGTAGTGAGTGTTGCCTCTTGGTTCTTGAGTCTAGACTCGTAATTGGTGAGTCATGGGTGCACAAAAAGATGCCAGCCCTACCAAGATGATTTTCCACTCCCCATATTGACCATGAATATCTCTTTTAATTGCCACCCATAGCAACCACCATGCCCCTACAACACAGAGTTTAAAACCTAGAATTGGGATCTGGTTCAGTCCACTTTTTAATCTGTTGTTGGTCGCTTTAAAAGGAAAAAAAAAATCAACGTCCTCTCCCCCTGCTGGCCACTTTCGAGGCGGCGTGGCCTTGCCCCTCCAACTCCCTACCGCCCCTAATTGCACCACCCTTGTCCACAACCGCCCCATTGTCCCTGCAATTTCCTCTGCCTTGGCCTGCCCTCTCCTCTCACACTACAATACTTGGACCAGCCCCTACCCCTGCAACTTCCCTTGCCCTGCTCCCTCCCTCTCTCCTTCTCCCTCTCCTTCCTGCTTCAACCTTCTCCAGCCCCTCTCCTACCCCCTACAACTTCCCTTGCCCCCTCTCTCCCTCTCTCCCTCCATCTCTTTCTCCCTCTCACCCTCTTGCTCAAACCCCTCGGTACTTGAGCCCCCGCCCCAATACCCTGCCCTGCGACCCCCGCCTCTCTCTCACATGTACATTGACTTGTTGGTACGTGCAAATGATCCATTCTCTTGGGTAACACCCCCCTCTCTCTTGAGGTGGATGGATACCATCTAAGCCGCTGGAACACCAATTTTTTTCCTCTCTTGTCCGCTGCCCTGACAGGACCATGCTGTCCCCTCACATGGGGGCGTGAAATGATGACTTAACCTCACCCGGGCTATGTGTTCGGGCAGGGGGTTAGGTTGTCATTTCGCGCCCCCATGTGAGAGGACAACATGGTCCTGTCCGGGTAGCGGACAGGAGAGGATAATGATTTCTGGAACCCATTCTCGTAAGGTCTTGCATGAAAATGGGATCTATGAATCGTTATCCTCTCTTATTACAGTACGGTGCTGCACTGTATTGTGCGGTGCTACAAAAGCCATGTAGCACAACGGGCCCCACATGGTGCACATGGCCTTTGTAACCGCCGCATGATGCATTACAGCACCGTGGTGTAACAGGAGAGGATAAAAATTCGGGATCTATACACCTCCCTCTCCTGCAGTGCAGCTCTTCTTTTGGATTTTTTTTTATTGTAATATTTTCCACGTGTCCTACATGCATTGATTCGTATAGACCGAAGCAGCTTTTCGGATCCGGATCGGATCTCTGAATCGGAGACCAATCCAATTAAGTCCGCTTCGTCTCGGGAGATCCGATGTTAAAAAACGTTGCTTGCGACGTGCGCTATCCAGTTTGAAAGCCCAACTCCCAGGCTCACAGCTCGCAACAAACCTCAATTGCAGGCTCAGTAGCATCCTCGACTAGCCAGCGGAAGAACGGAGACAACGAAAACGAGAGAAGCCAAACCAAGGAAACACGGAGACTACAAAACCAGTGGAGCTAGGACTGCTCTTCCTCCTTTGCTGAAAAACAATTTTATCATTTATCTTGACCTTGAATCCATACATAACGTGTAATACTTCTTCCAGTTAAATAGAGAACCTAATTTGTACCCTTTGTCTCAATAGCTAGGGTTTCTGATAATGGCCGCCCGAACGCTTTCCATATTACCAAGTTCGACACCCTCTTCACAATTCGATTATGGAAAACCTAGCCAGTATTCTCTGTCTTTCCCTTTGAATCTCAAAAAAGACGTGTTGGTGAATTCTTTACTTGGCAACCCGCTATCGCTTCGTTCCTCGCTTTTGAGACCTCTCTTTCGGAAGCCTCCAGCGGCCGTTGCGACAGTTTTGTTTAGTCTTCCGACTGGGTAAGTTTCAGTCACGCTCTATTTCAATTTCTCTGTGGAAGTTACTATTATTTTTACCCCCTCTAGGAGCTACTTTAGAAAGTTCTTATTTTTTTTTAGGAAACCAGAGAGAGCTTCGTGTGAGAAGATTCCCAAGTAAGTTTGATTGAATATCTTAATTCATATTTTCCATTCTGGACCAGAATTTTGTGTTTGGATACGTTTCATTTATAATTTTTATTGGAGATGATGGTGAAGATGGTCAGCAAGGGCGATAAAATCTTTTGCAATGGCAGAATTGGAAGCCAGGAAACTTAAGTACCCAAACACTGGGACTGAAGCTCTTCTCATGGGGATCTTGGTTGAAGGTTAATGATTTTATCCTTTTTAAAGATTTTTTTTACTAGTAAAGTACAATTTGTGTCTGCAAAACAGCATTGGAAATCACTTGACTTCAATCATAATATTTTACTTCTCATGCTTCTTAGTTCTTATGTTAATTATAGATTTTTTGTCATCTAAAGTCCTCAACCTTATCGAAGTGTTTTTTTCTATTTTTTTCCTTTTTTTGGTGAATGCTGATGAATAAAAATATGTAATATTTCTACTATACAATGCAAACGGCTTGTATGAGTCATTTATTTCCTGTTCACAATGTTAATATTGTCAAATGCTTCAGCCATCAATTTTTTGCTTTAGCTAGCCGTTGTAATGTAGTTCTAGATTGGTAGGAGACCTACTAGGAGCCAGACAACCAAGACCTGTTAAGCTGCTGGTTTGATGGGGGCAGAATTAAGATTTTAGGTGAAATTTAGGGTTAGGGTTAAGGTAATACAGATGTGTCTTATATGGTAAAGCTAAACAGGTGTAGGGGAGTCTAATGAACTAGGTTTTAAGGGTTTTGGATGGGTGGAAGTAGGTTAGATGGATCTTGGCAGCAATTAGGATTAGGTTTTGAAAAGTGGAAGATGATGGAATCTAGGGTTTATAATAATAGGAAATCACGTGGTTGAATGGGCTTAATATTTAGGTTGAGTGTGGGTAGGGTGGACGGGAATATATGCTAAAAGTTACAACTAAATCAGATGGTTAAATCTGGAGTTATGGAGGTTTCCTAGTAGAGATAGGAGCATAGTTGTCACGGCGTCATGGCGATCCAAGTCGGTGGAGGGGTGTCTGATCGATATATCGACACGTCGCCCGCCATGACGTTGCCATGGCGATCATGTCGACCATGGCAGAATTGTAATTAAGTCCAAAGTTGAATGGCAAAGTTGAATGGCAAACTAGTAGATAAATCAAGATTTATAAGAGCAATGGCAGAATTGTAATTAATCTGAAGTTGTAAAGGAGTGGCAGAACTGTAATTTAATGGAGTTAAAGAGAAAACTGAATGGGCTAAACAAAATAGCAATAGAGAATATAAGGGGTTTTATATAAATAATATAAGTAGTCCTTACTTGCAATTTTAAAGACTTAATGTCTTCTTCAACCTTGCAATAACACGATAGAAAGAGGGGCAGAGAGGCGGTGAACTGGAGTAGTTCCAGCAGAGGAAACTCCTTCGTATGAAGACGATTCTCCCTGCAATTTCTGGAACAAAATCGCAGCACCAAGGTCTGCTGATCCCAACGAGAAATAGCCCCAAAATTCTACTGGCAACCGAATGGGGAGATCTGAAATCAGATCTGGCGGATGTCTTAGTTGCAGGTTACTAAACCAAGGCTAAAATAGGAGATTTAGGGAAGCAGGGAATGGGTCTAAGGTTGGGGAAGAAACAAAAAATTAAAGAAGAAGAAATCGAAGAGGGAAAGAGAGACAGGACGCCATGGCGTAGGTCGATATGCACAAACCTCCAGCGCCAGGACGCCATGACAACTATGGATAGGAGAGAGGGGTAAAAGTGTAATTTCAGACAATCGTCTGGGTGGATGGTACTGAAATTTGGATCGAGTCTCTCTTAGGGTTTGAGGAAGATTCAATCAAAATTTTTTAGTAGGTTCTAACGATTAGATTTGGCTGGGCAGAATTCCCGTGAAAATCACCTTGCATGTATTCTAGAAGGGAAGAAGAATAGTTGCAGGTTTTAGGGTTCTAATGGATCTATGGTATTAATGGTGGATGAGGAAGGTAGTAAGGATTGAATATTGGCAATGGGGATCGATGAGGTTGGGTTTAGAGGATTACGAGAAGAAAGGGGGATGGGTAATAATGGTGAATACTTACTTGGAGTTGCTGATCTTCAATGGCAGTAGCTTGAAGATAGGAAATAGGTCCTCCCGATCTACAAGATGTAAGGAGTCGATTGGAGATCCACCAATCCCTTATAACAGATCTTCCCGGTCTACAAGACGCAAGGAGTCAACTGGAGATCCACCAGTCCCTTCACCTTGATATGACTCACAAGACAACACTCAATAGAGCAAGGCAGCAGAATTGATGCATTGGCAGCAAGCAAAAGTTTTTTCATTAATCAAATTCGTGTTCAATACTTTGCCCCCTTACAACCTTATATAAAATACTCAAAAATTAGATTCCTACAGTAAAAAAGAAAGGCCTAACCCAATCCTTAACCTATTAGGTAACTTAAGCTAACTAGGAAACTGAAATAGGCTCAAAATAGAGTCCTAATCCATCCCAACTAAACAACTAAAAGACAAACTACTAAGATCACTTAAATTGAACCACTGGTTCAAACCAGCTTTGGACCGGTTCAATTAAAAACATTAAAAACATGAAAATAAAACTAAGTATAGGACTAAAACATCTAATCCTGTATGCAACCCAATTACCCATATTTTAGGCCCATTAAAGGGGCATATTACATAGAAAACCCATGGGATCAAAGGCCCAGCATGTATATAACCCAACCCTAGACTTATTCCTAATAAAATAAGTCCATTTCGATGATGAATCTGCATCATGTTGATAAAATAAGCCTTCATTGTAGAACTAAGGGCTTGTCGTGGGCAGAGATTAGTGCATTACTTTTGGCCTGAGATTAGTTCCTTCTTGAGGGATCTGTCATTTGAGATTTTTTTTTTTGGGGGGGGGGACTCAGTAATTTTTTGTTTGGGCTTAGCAGACTCGGTGATGTTGACTTGATGGATGGCCTTATATACTGTTATCTTATCAAGTAGGTATAAATTCTTGCATCCCCCATGAATATTTCTTTTACTGGATGCATTGGTCCACGGACTCTCTGGGTATCAGCAAGCCAAGATGGGCATTATGGGGTCTTTAATTTATATGGGGGATCCTTTATCCTTTGTCTCTATGATTTGCATGGGGATTGAGTTCTTGAATACTGTAGATTGTAGTTGTTCAGTTAATCAGGTCTTTTACTTCTTTTTTTTTTTTTTCCTCTTTTCTTACAAGTTTCATAGTTATTCGTCAAAGCAGAAAAAACAAAATTAAACCAAAAGGAACCTGTTTTCGGGAATGTTACAAGATTTGCATGGGATTGAATTATTGGAAGATTGATGCTTTAGAAAATCTTCTCTTCAGTTTGAGTTGGACTTCTTTAGACTACCATATTGATTATTTGCACTGTTTTATTCTTCTGCTTTCTTTTAGTGGGAAACATGGGTGGATTGTAATTTCAATCTAGCTACCTGGATTGTCATTTGGATTGATTTATTTATTTATTTTTTTTTGGTGGGGGGGGGGGGGGTTAGAGAAATCATTTGGATTGATTTTTATAACTTAACATTAAGTCTGACATTGAGTCCCCTCATCATTGGGTGTGTTTTCTCTCTAAAGATAACTTGTAAATTTTGAAGTTCTTATTAGACTAACTCTAAACCGAATAGTTGTCACTGCGACAAGCGACCCAAGACGATGGCCAGGAGTCACCTTGGTCGCCTATGCGTGCATATACAAAAGGAAGGGGGTTAGATGTAAAATAGAAAATTTTAATATTTTATATTTTTTTAGTAGGTGTTATATTTAAAGTTAAAATCTGATGTCTTTTACTTATAAATAGAAAAGGATTTGGTGGGGGATATTTAGGATGAACCCTAGGTTCAAATTACACACCCCTTTAACAGGATCTCAAGAAAATCCCTAAAACAGAATTTAGGTCAACGTTAAGGTCAAAGTCAACCTTATCTAATGGAGGTCAGATTCTGGTCAATGATCATAAACTGTTAGAATAAGTAAACCCCAGAATATAACAATGTTCTAATGGCAAGATTTTAATCAACAGTCAAAACAATAAAAATCTGAAACCCATAATAAAAAATATAGAAGATTTCTTATACCAGCAGATCAACGCAGAAGGCTGGTTGAAGGATCCTTCCAGGAGGCCCTTCAACACCCCAAGAGATGAGGGCAATCCGCTGGCCGGATTCCCTTATATCTCAAATATCGATTTCAGCAAATAGAGCCCAAAAACAGGGCTGCCGACAACTCCTAGTTGGTGGTCCTTTGCTGTGATTTAAATCTCAATGTTAACAGCACATAAACAGCAATAACCGTAGGTTAAAACCCTTCCAGATCTCAGTATCTAACAACTTCCAACAAGCTTGAAAATAACTACAGAAACCGGTACGTACTTGTGGAGAAAACAGAATATAGAGAAGGGGTTATGACCTTTGATTTTCCACCAACAGGCTTAGATCAGAATCTCTCCAATCCCAAGAGTTTCACTCTACACTGAGCCTCACAGCAGCTCCTTACACCACAGCAAAAAAAGGCAATAACCATAACTTCATCCATAAAATCGTTGGTTGGCCAAATAGCTTACAATCAGTCTTATTTAAAATAAAAGACTCTATAAGTAAGAAACTTGTCTAACCAAACTTACATAGCAAACAGGAAACCTAAAACATAAGGGAAACTTAAAAGGAACCCTCTACACTAGGTAAAGGAGTTAAACTTAAGTAAAACAATTTAAACTAACCTAATAAAGTAAATTCCATATACCTACCTCCTACCCATTATTTAGGCCCATTAAAGTGGCCTATTACAATGAAAACCCATTGGACCTAGGGCCTAACACATATATAATCCAACTCAAAGCTTATTTCTAATAAAATAAGCCCATTTAAATGATTTATCTGCATCAGGTTTATATTTTATACATAAAATTAAAAATAAAAGGGAGTCATCCATAAAAAAAAAAGATTATGTTTTAAACTAATCCATTAATTCATTTATGGTACTTCTTTTTCTTTGAAACAGGAAGGCAGTGTTGTTTGAAGTGGGATCTTCCAACTCCGGTAGTGGAGGCTGCCGCTGCAACTCTGCAACTGTTAGAAGAATGTACTCCAGAATACCGTGGGGGTATTCTGGTCCATTTGGGGGTATTTTATGTTATTAAGTGTTTAGTTGGCTGTGTGGGTTTAGTCCCACATCGCCTAGCTTATGTAATTTGTAACTTCCCCTCTATTATAAATAGAGGGGGTCTTTCTCTCATTAAATCAATCAATTTCATTATTTGATTTCCTCTCTCTGACCCACGATTCAACCAACATGGTATCAGAGCTGGTCTGATCTAGGTTAGAGAGAAAAACCCTATTTTCTCCCTTCTTTTCCTCCAATCGATCTCACCTCCTCTTCTCCCTTTTCTCGTTTTTTCCTGCTCCTGTTCTTCTCCCTTTCAGCCCAAAAACAGGGGCAGCACTAATGAGGTAGACATAATATCGATGATTTAGTGCTGCCCTTTCTCTTCTATCGTTTTTCATTAAAATCCTACTGGACCCTAATCTGCGATTTGGAGTTTCCCTTTTGTCTTTGGAGATCAGATTCCTATCACCTAAAGAAGGCTGATCCTCCACTTTTGGAGCACCATATGCAGCCTTTTCCAGCACCTTCCTACCCTATTCCATTGACTTCCTTTCCTTTTTTGCTATTTCTCCATTTTTCATTAACCTTTCCAGCCCCTACCCTAATCGATCTCAACTTGTCAGGGTTTTGAAAAACCCCGACTCCAATCGATTTTAGGGTTTCCCTTTTCAGATGCAGCTAATTTTTTGGGGTGATTCCCTACTACTACAAGCCATACTCGACCTAAGTTTGGACCCTTTCTGATGGCTGGATTTGTTTCTACAGCAAAAATTCCTTAACCTGCTAATTTGGTTACCTGCCAAAAACCCTGACTTTCAGGTTTCAGTTTTTGCTAATTTTTTGAGGGCTGATTACTCCCACTTCAAGGACCAATCGACCTCAATATTGCACCTATCCAAGTTTTTTGAAGACCCCTACCCCAATCGATCTCTTCTTTTCAGGGTTTTCCAAAACCCTGATAAAAATCGATTTGGGCTAAGGATGTTTGTTGCTATTTGGAATTTTTTGTTGGTGTTTCTACCATCACGAAGGACATTCTACTTCAACTATTTATGGCTTGAAGAAGGTCTACTGCTCAAGATAGCTGCTGCCTTCATTATCTGCGATTTTTAGGTATTTCTCCCATGTGAAGATCAAGTCTCAATTACCGAGGAGATTGGTCATTCGAATTGGAGATCCATTCCAGCAGTTTTTGGTCAGCAAGTATTACAATAAGCAAGCACCTTTGACATGTCAGCCTCACCTTTGTGGAAGACCCCTTCCCTATAATCGATATTCACTTTCAGGGTTTTTTACAAAACCCTGGCTATTATCGATCTAAAGGGTAGGGCAGTCCACAGTTGCTAATTTTTTAGGAGAGTTTATCAACATCAGAGGAGTATACAGCCCATTATTCAGCATCTTTCATCGGTTTTTTAGTAAAAAAATTCCAGTTCATTCTGTTGGCTTGGTTTCTTTAATTATCAAGCTGTTTTTCTTGTTCCTATATGGCTGGCTGCTTCAACTACCTATAGATTTGTCTGGTTATTTATCTTATTTGGCTGGTTATTATGAGCTTCACTGCCTACCTGGCTGGTGTTATTGATTGGCTTCTGTAAGCATGACTGGTTGATGTGTTACTGCTGCCTTCATGTGGAATACTGCTGCCCTATAATTGTGACTGTGTTTCCTCTTATTGGAGATCGAATTTCTCTTGTTATTGAAGACTCGAATCTACTACCCTGGAGATCAGCCTATTTGGGATTACCACAGTGTGTTCCACGATTTTTTGGTTGCACCTACGAACCTATTCAGTTATGTGATGCTTTTCTGGTTAATATCCGGCATACTTTGGAGCTTGCATACTGACATTGTTACAGATTCAGATCTGATCCAGTTTTGTTGAGGCTACTTCCATTCATTGCTGTCCGGATATCTTCTTATTACTGTCTAGCATGTGGGAGTTTCTACCATGGAAACTTTTGCACAATTGCTCCTCCCTGTTTGAAGATTGAACAAGCCTTGACAATTGGAGCATTTCCTTACTTCGAATCAGATTTGTATCTTTTTCAGATCTGAATATTGGGGTTAGGAGTTTCTCCCCTGTAGGGGTTTCCATTCAAAGTGTTTGTTTGATTGATGGAAGAAGGTTGGAGCTTTCTATGTTACCCAAGTTAATCCTACTCCATTATCCCACTGCTGTTTTTCCTTCACCACCTCCCAAAACATACCTTTAGCATTACCCATAACACCCTTGGAAGTTAATGGTATTCTCTTCTTTACCATTTCTTCTTTTTTCCATTACACTTGGCAGCCACTGAACCATTCTGGAATGTTATGTTTTGCCCTATCTCTAACCCAATCTCTCTTATGTCCACGTGCACTACACGTGGGGGGGATTATATACAGTATATTTGCAGCCATTGCAGAGAGTAGAACATGTAGGGACACTTGGTGCAAAACATAGAAGGTCAGAGGTTTCACCATTGCCAATAAGTATCTACCTTGTTATTGGGTTACGTTTGCCGTAAGGGGGAGGCTGGTGTTAAAAGTTTTGAAGATGTTTGGTTATTGCCTGCCCATATGAGGTCCTACAGTTTGGTTGTTTCCGCTGCTTGATCTTTATTGCTGTCTGACTCATTTGCTTGCTGCCCTAGTTACTTACCTTCAAGATTATTAGTCAGAGATTCATCCCTGGACAATTGTTGAAGATTGGTAACAATTGATCAAGTCTGCCTAAGTTTGAAGGTCTATTTTTTTCAAGTTCTTGATGGTTTCTTTGGGAGCTGTATTCCTTTTGGAGCTAGATTCTGCTACAACTTATTTTTTCCATTTTTCATTTAAGTTGGGCATTAGTACCTTGTATGCACCAACTTGAGGGGGAGTGTTAGCATTGTTATGGAGAGAGTTTTTTCTTTTAGAGTTTTTTTCTTCTTTTAGTCCAAGCTGGATCTTCCTTCTTTCTTATTTGTACAATCCAGCCTAAGGGGGAGTGTTAGAAGAATGTACTCCAGAATACCGTGGGGCTATTCTGGTCTTTTTGGGGGTATTTTATGTTATTAAGTGTTTAGTTGGCTGTGTGGGTTTAGTCCCACATCGCCTAGCTTATGTAAGTTGTAACTTCCCCTCTATTATAAATAGAGGGGGTCTTTCTCTCATTAAATCAATCAATTCCATTATTTTATTTCCTCTCTCTGATCCACGATTCATCCAACAGCAACTCTGACAGCAGTGGCTGTCCCTGCATCTCCTCTTCCTATTTTCCCTAATTTTCTTCCTCCCTTTCTCATTTTCCCTGCTTCTCTCCCCCCCTTTTCCTCTTTCTTTTATAGGATTTTGGGACCTAGGAGCCTAGACAACTAGGCAATCGGCCGCCTTGCTCCCAGAAGAACACCTGGATGCCTAGGCAATGCCTTGACAACTATGCTAAACTGGTGAGATTTGGTTTGATTTCTTGATGAAGTTTGAGGTCTCACAGGTTGACCTACAGACACTTGCATCTCTCATGCTTCTTGGAGGGTAGGGGATTATATTAGGATAAATTAAATCTTTTGAAACCTATTACCCATTTGTTTTAAGTTGGATGGTGTGGAAGCAAAGGAACATAGGGATGTTGAAGGCAAGAGTACCTTGTGGTGATAAGGGTGCCTCAGCAGATCTTTAGGTCAGATATCTCCAATATTCTTCGAAGGCCAGAATTAGATAGAGGAACAACTGTACAAAATCAAGTCCATATCTGATGTCCTGATCTGGAATTATGGAAGTATTGTTGAGAACCGTGGGATTGGAATATTGTCTCTTTGTCTTAGGTTACCTTAGGGTTTTATTATTTTTCCCTCTTTACTATTTTGCGCTTTGGGTTGTAATTCTCATTATAAATAAAGTGGACCTCTGTCATTAATGACAAGTCACATCATTCTCTCAACTCTGATTCCGAACTCGTATCCTACAAGAGTTAGGACACTTGATTCAGAAATTCCAGTACAGACTACAGAATTTGGAACCAGATTCTAGATGGTTGCAACTAAACAATCAGATATGATTAGATTAGCCACAGAACTCAGAGAACAGTGGAAGATCAAATCTGAAACTAGAACCAGAACTCAACTTAGCATGATAAGAATGAAGTCAAATCTGAAAATGGAAACAAAACATACGCATGAACAGAAAAGAAAACCAGAAAACTGAAACAAGGGATGCACAAATACTACTTGATGTTTTTGACTGAATAAAGAATAAGATAAAAGAAGAGGATTTGAATCTGGAATCCCACCAGTTCCTCAGAGCTGGCATTCCACCAAACCCTAGCTTGGAATCCAATCAAGCCTTCCTTAGCATCTCACCAAGGGTCTCATTGCATCTCACAAGTTATTCTGACTTGAACAGAACAATGGAGGAAAAAGCCAAAATTCATTCTTCAAAATCGTTTACAGGGCTGTAGCCCCTTAAAAAGTATATAAAAGACTCAAAAACAGGCTCAAACTATGCTTAAAACCCCTCCAACAAATAGCTTACATTGGAGGTAGTATACTACAACTAAAACTCAACCTAAAATAAAGGAAAACAAACAACTTAAAACAAGGCTGGACGCATAGTGTCCTAAACCAGTTCAACTAAAACACTTAATAACAAATAAAATAAAGAATAAGATTCTAACTAGACCAACTAATAAAGTAAATCCCGTATTGATACCTCATACCCATATTTTAGGCCTATGAAAGTGGCTTATTACAATGAAGACCCATTGGACCAAAGGCCAAACATGTTAGAACCCAATGTAGTGCTTATTTTCACTAAAATAAGCTCACATCTGTGATTTATCTGCATCACTTTCCCCCGGGACTGATAACACTAGAAAATTTATTGATTAACTGAATGAGAGTACAAATTAGTATACGACAACAATTACGATGCCTCACAAGAAGGCAGCCCAAAAACTACATAAATCATCCAAAACATTGAGTTCTCTCCTGTGCCCGACATATGCCAGAGATGAAGGCAATCATATGGGTATGTCAGATGTTATCCCTGTAATACAACCTTGGACGTACAACCTCTTGTTTCGCCAGATTATCAACCACCATATTAGCAGATCTAGGTTTCCACTCAAACTGAAAATGCTTTTGAGAGATCTTTAGCCTCTTTGTTTTCTTCTCCTGCCCCCCCTCCCCCCTCCCCCCCCCCCCCCTCTTTCTTTGGTGGTCTTCTATTCTCTCCAACTTTAGAGGAATAGAGTTTCATGTTTTTGCAAATTTTGGTTTGGATATAATTTACGATATGTTCATCACTTGGCATACCGTATTTCAAGGTTCAAGAACTAGCTGCCGACACTGGATTCGACCAGCCAGAAACCGAGATTTCCCTGGTTTCGATAATATCTTGGTTGAAACCTGGTATTTTGTCCAGGCTAATTCGAAACCTTGGTTTTGAGGCCCAGAATTTTTTTTTGTCCTGATTGTTGTTGTGCTGCCTATTTTTGACATTTGGAATCCCATCCATGCTTTAGTTTCACATAGAGAACACTCGAAATAATACTGTGGTTTTGACCCAAGTTTGATAATGTATATTGTTCTTGGACATGGTATCGAATAAGGTTTGACCGGAACATAACTCCTTTCATATAAATCAGATTTAAGCAATCTTGGATTTGTTGGAAAGCTTTCAAACAAATCCAAGATTACTTAAATCTGATTTGTAGCGAAGGAGTTATGTTCCGGTCAAAACTTAATTTGGTGTGCGCGAATGCTGGTTAAAATTGCTCTGAATGGAAATAATTCCTTAGACATCAAAACAAATTAATATTTTACCGTTCTTTTGATTTTTAGCAATGTTTTATCATATTAAGATTTATAGAATTTTTAAAAAATTTGAGAAAAAAATCCAGCATTTAAAAGTTGAAAATTGCACCTACCGCCTAAAATCTAGTTTTTTTTTGGTTGGGGGTTGACTTTTTATCATTTTAGTTTTTTAACTATTTTTATTAGATTCAAATAGGGGGTATTTGCTTATTTATGAATAGTATCTTAAGTAAATGGTTTCGACTTTCGAGCCAGGTTTCCTCAAGTTTCGATGGGGATAAGTGAATTTATATAGGTGTTCAGGTTGAAACTTGTGAAATTACCAAAATATGGCCGAAACAGTGTTGAAACCATGCGAAACCCATCAAAATCTGGTCGAATTTAAATTCAATCCTTAACTCGTCTCAGGAGCCTGCGTAACCGAGACAACTCGGTCGAAACCTGCAGTTTTGACTGAGTTCTTCTTCCATGCTGTATTTGACTTTTAACTGTTGAGATCTTTCCCAACTACTAGCAAGGGAATAAAAAACTTCGCTAGTGTTTTATGCTGGCAGCCCCAAGCTTGGATAAAAGAGGGGTGCTGCATCAGGTCAGCAGCCGGCATTGTAAAAGCTTTGGCTAAACCTTCTAGCATGGATCCTAGAGTTGCTTTGAATAGAGTTGATTGGCGAAAGAGGATCCATGTAGCCAACCCCAATTAGTTGGGATAAGGCTGGGTTGAGCTAGGAAATATAAGGAAGTATCAAAAGGAAGGCTATAGAATGCCTAATTTTGACCATAATCTATCTAAAACAGTCCAAAGAAAAGCTGAAGGATTTAGCTTTGCTTGTTAACCATTAACTGATCTAGTAGTAGCATACTTCTGAGCTTTGTTTCCTGTACTTATCTCCGTCAACAATTTCATGCCTTATTGTGTAAAATGGGCCATGCATAGAGTGAAATGGTTGGACCGAGTTCATGTTGTTTACCCCTTATTTGACATAAGGTTTGCTCATATCCAAGGGAATATTCAAGACAACATTCTTTTGTGTGAAAGGAAAGAATGAGAGCACTAATCTCGGAATATCTTGATTTTTCTTTATCATGGACAGATGCTTTAACTCTCATTTCTTCTATCATCTATGAAAATAAAAGTCAACAGTGTAAATTGTAGTAGAAATTTTCTATATTCTCATTACACCTATTTATGGAAAATCGTAGTTGGTTTTTAATTTCAAAGGACTATAATAGGTCTCTTCTCCCTTTTTCCTATCAATCCTAACTTTCCAATTTATAAGAGCACTAAAACCTTAATATTTGTGAATACATCATGAAGTATGCTGAACAAGAAACGATCTCAATTGGGAACTGTAACGGCTCAAAATATCTAGAAGCATGGTGGAATGTAAACAGTGGTTACAGTGCAAAGTACATCTTTTCCATTTTATAGGGTAGAACATTCCTTTTTCTCATTGAAATCCTTTCATGATGACAGTTGAGATATTTATCAACAATTTTCCTTTTAATAGATGCTTTTGCTTTTCCAGTTGGATTACTCAATGAGCCTATCCTCCACATTTTTATTTTCAGGAACCAGTGAAGCTGCAAAATTTTTGCGGGCAAACGGAATTACACTTTTCAAGGTGCGAGAAGAAACTGTAAATTTACTTGGAAAATCTGACATGTACTTCTTCAGTCCTGAGCACCCTCCACTCACTGAACCAGCGCAAAGGGCCCTTGATTGGGCAGTAGATGAGAAAATGAAATCAGGTAGTAAGCTATTTTTGTGATAAATAGTAGCTATAAAATTGGAAGGGCTTCCAAACTGGTTCACCATTTTGATCCACATGGGCATATGACATGGCAATACTTTCTATTGGATAGAGAGGGCATGGTCTCGATTAGCCGAATGTCAAATTTCACATCCTAATTCAATCAAATACCCTCCTGTGTATTGGCTTGCATCTCCACGTCTGTCTATGCGTATCCTATGGTACTCCAACCATTACTGCACGCTCTCCCATAGTCCTAAAATCTTCAAACTTTAATTTGCCACTTGAAAAACTCTTGGAATGAGACTGTACATGTGAACAGGGACCTATGGGTCTAGTTGTCCAAAAAATTTGGCCCCTTCTGGTCCACCACGTGGCAGATTTGTAGGGGCGTTTAGGTAAGTCTTCCTTAATGAATTGGTAGGAAACCTTTATTCAATTATACTTTGGCATATGATTTCTATGTATCCTTTTTTTCTTTCTGGCAGGTAGTATTATGAGGTCATAATTACTACAATTTAGTAGGGCACTACGTGCCAGACATGTTAGAAACTTTTTCACCCCGTTCCCCCTTTTGTGCAGTGTGATACAATTGTGGGATCACTTCCTTGAGATATAAGGCTGAAATTCTTTAGTTACACGGCATATGATAAAAACATAGTTTGGGGGCCAACTACCATTTTTTCCAATCATGTTATAGTATTTTATTTGTATTGACCTCAATGCATGATCATCAAGTTTTTGGTCTTTTCTTTTCAACATAGACGAAGTGAGCATCCCTTCCTTTTCCTCAGTGTTGGTCTTTGGAGTAGGTAGAGAAGGTTTTTACTAGAAAATTAGACAGCCACAAGAATTAGAAATTGCAACAACTTTTCCACCAAAAGTCTAGGAATTGATTGATAGTTGAAATAAAATAATTCTGCTCAAGCAAGTGGTGATCAGGGACCCAGCAAGGCAATACATCGTCATGACCAAGGAAAGCATTCACTTTGTCGGATGGCTAAGAATGTTTATGCTTCTCCTTAATGTTATGTCCCATCATTGCCATAAATATGGCCATATATTTTAGTGCTATGATTTGATTTGTCAGCATCCTTTCCTGAATCTGATACCCAATTGAATCATGAGGTCTGCAGTTGATTTAGTGTAATCATGTTTATGGTTGAGGGTGTAGTTTCATGCTGTAAAACAGGAAATAAATACTGTACTTCTCGAGTTCTGATACCTTATGAACTTCAGAAAAATTGAGGAAAATATTTTCCTTAAAGTTGAGAGAATGGTTTTTCTTACTGATAAAGAAAGTTGCCGTTTTGAAGCATCCCAGGTTCCAAAATTTGGTAAGATCTAATTGATGAAGAGTGGTCGACCTTGTGGAATGCAACAACTCCAAAATGGGATGCTGAGAAAGAGAGATTTCCAAATATCTCTTTCTAGGGATACCATTTTTGATTTGTTGCATCCCACAAGGCCAGCCATTCTTCATCAGTTGGCTAAGGCAAATCCATGGTTCTCGGAACATTTTGTTGGTTTTCCAATGTCTCTCGCATAGGAGAGGTCTTGGGACTGTTTGGTTTTTGTAAAGCTGTCTCTTCGGTTTGAACCTTTGCAAGAGTTGGGAACTAGAATGGTTTGACTGGCCAAACAGATATTCTCAACCTTGCTGCTTTCTTCATATTTGTTCTACTTTTCATTTCTAGAAACTAAACACTATAATTTTATGCATTGAGAAGGATATATGCAGCTAGGTCCTTTTGTTTTTTTGGAGGTCGGAAATATGACTTAAAAATGAGTGATGATGGAAGGGATTGATGTAGTATTAGCTCTGAGTATTTACTTTAAAATATTTTCTCAAGGCTATGTAGCCAAGAGGAGTGGCATTTCTTGGGAGAGTAGTCTGGAATCATATTTAATCCCTCCTCAGTTCACTTATTCATGCAGCTGGCTGGTTGAACAGGATGGGTACTGTAGATAATTGGTAGATCATTGTTGCAGTTCTCATTGACATGTTTTATGTGTTATTTGGACAATGAATTTTATGCTCGTCTGTTCATGCACTATGTAGTAGCTCGGACTATCTGTTTGGTTATGTTGGCATAAGAAACCTGAGTGGATTGTTGGATCAGTTGAGATGATCAATAGGTGGAGTCTAATTCCTTGTTTCAGGCAGAGACCGAGTGGTATGGGATGCCCTTCAATTTCTGGTGTGGTGGGCATGTGATGTAGTTTGTTCTTCCATGGCTGGGCTTGACCCTGTCTCTCCAAAAGACCCAAGTCCAAACCTGGCTTTTGGCCCACTTGGGACATTTAGAAATTTATCTTCATTTGGCTTATTTTTGTAATTTGATTTTTTTTTTTTTTTAATATGGGAGTTAGCTATCGATAATGTTAGTGGCATAGTTGTCACGATGATTAGGTGACCTGAGGCATTGGAGGGGCGACAAGGCACCCGTCTAGGCATTAGCTAGGTGCCCCAGGCATGTAGTATATGACTATATATAATATAGTGTAGGATCGAATTGCAACACCCAAGAGGGGGGGTGAATTGGGTGACAACACTTTCTTACGCTTTCTTGCAATATGTAACAAACAATTAAATTAACAATGCATGCAAGAATAAGAGATGGAGACAATGAGAGACACAAGCGATTTTAGAGTAGTTCGGATTCACTAATCCTACATCCACTACCCAAGCCACACATGCCAAGGGTTTCCACTATCAAGGATCCCTTTCCAAATGGTAGGAATCATGCCTTACATTTCTCAATCACAGTCCTTCGGATTGAGCACCTGGATCACACAGATCAAGGATTTCTTACCCGAGCTACACAAGCCAACGATTCCACTTGGATCACACAGATCAGGGATTTCTTCCTTTAGCTGCAGAACACATCCGCATGCACAACACTAGCTGTAGAACACATCCACAAGCTCTACACATCAATATGACTTCATATAAGTTTGAAACTGCATCAATTCAAGCTCAATGATTCTCACAAGCAGACAAGACATTTCTCAAGATGATATTTTCGTGTAGGTTCTCTTGTGTTGTAGTTTAAATGACTCAGGCCTTTATATAGGCAGAAAAACTAGCTGTTAAACTAGCCGTTAGAGTCAACCATGGGTTTTCTTAAAGATGGAAAATATTCAAACTATTTTGGTCTTCAAGAAAATAACTTCTTTGTCTAAGAAAAACTAGTTGTTGGAGTTCAAGTGATGCATTTAATATATTCAAATTTAGTCAAACATCACTACCGTGGAACATTAAATGTTCATAGGACGGAAGTCTGCACGACCTCCACGGAAGTCTGTGGAAATGACGACTCAGATTCCATAGTCTCTGTCAGGACGGAAGCAAGTCACGGAAGTCCGTTAGCGAGTTCTTAGTTTTGACTTAATTTACTATTGTAAGCATGGATGACTGTCACTACTCATGGAAGTCCGTGAACAGTAAAGTCATAATTTTCTAAGTCAAACCTCCTAGTTTTTTGGGTTTGTTCATTTAGGTCTTTAGTTGACTTTTATTTGGGCTTTCTCATTTTGTGGACATCAACTTAAGGATTACATGAATATATAAATAAAGAGCAAATCCTATGTCTTTAGATGTCTTCAACTTGGTCCACTTTCATCTTGACGTATTCTTCAAAGCTGAATCAATCTTTAGCTTCACAGAAGTCCGTAGCTTTGTCACAGAAGTCCGTTATCAACTTATTATTTCTTCCCTTAATGGTTCCACCTCAAGTCCTTGGGTTTCATCAATCTCTTAGCACAGTAACAAACATCTTAAATACCCTCACACACATCATACAAGGCTTTCATATCCAAAAGACATAATCATTTGGAACCTTCTAGGTTCAATATATAGCAATGACAATTTTATATAATTATGGTTTTTTTTTTGTAGAAATATAAATATGGTTATATGCAACATAAGAGGACGGACCTCGGCGCATTGGTAAGGTTGATCCTTTGCGACCTAGTGGTCGTGGGTTTAAGTCCGGAAATAGCCTCTATGCGAAGTGGGGGTAAGGTTGCGTACATTATGACCCTCCCCAGAGCCCACAAAGGCGGGAACCTCGTGCATTGGGTAGGCCCTTTTTTATGGTTATATGCAACATAGAAGCCATATCAATGCAATATGCTATACTTATGCTAGTAATAACCTAATATGAGAAAACCAATATATAATAAACATAGCATAGGATATAATATAGGTATATTCATCAGAAAACAAAACAATAAACATAAGTCAACGTAAACTCTTGGAAGTGTCATTGCGGCGTACTTTCACCTTGGACCCAAGAAAGAGCTTGGACGCCTTGACAACTATGGTTAGTAGGAGTTAAGACTCCAAATTAGATTCAAATTCTGTTTCAGAATATGTATGGAAGTAGATTGGTTAGCCTCGAGTCTATTTATATATTCATCGATTATCAGGGTGTATTTAAATAGGATATTGACGTAATGGGTATGCTGCTCTGTTATGGTGTATAACGTGGACTAAGGAGAACCTGGCCGACATCCTCTAACTCCTCTTCTCTGCTCACGATACATTCTCCCAGGTGTGCCTTTCTTAATTCTTTACCTTCTTCGATCTGGTAGTTTTTTTCTTTTTCCTGATTCAGTTGTGCTCTGTACTGGGCAGTATTCACAACCCAAATAGTTTGGATTAATCTCTATCAATTCTGCTCATTTTCCCCTGGAAATTTTTGTGATAGTTATACTCCTAGGGGCAGTAAAGGGCAGGCCTCGGTGCAATGGTAAGGTTGCTCCATTGCGACCTAATGGTCGTGGTTCAAGTCGGGAAACAGCATCTCCATGAAGCAGGGATAAGGCTGCGTACATTATGACCCTCCCCAGACCCCGTAGTGGCAGGAGCCTTGTGCACTGGGTATGCCTTTTATACTCCTAGGGGCGATCTGACCTTCCCAGTGTTGAGAACCGAACCCATGTTTGGGACTGCTTCTTCTTCTTCTGCCAGCTATAATTTCAGAAAGTTAATTTTATTCTCTCAGTGGTTGAATTGGGTGGCCATTGGCTGCATCCAAAAGGGACATGAATTGCTATTCTTCACCCAAAGTTTCAGTTGAATCGGTGATCACATGAGAGAGATCTCTCCTTCAAAACAAACACAAACCTGGTTTTACCGCTGGTTTGGGTTCTAATGAGAGGTAATGTCTCATAATTGCAAGGTAGGTCAAATTTCTTGGTTATTTCATAAACCCCATTTGTTTGAATTTGTTTCTAACTTACTCAGTTTGCATTTAAAATCCGAGATTCGTCCTTTCTTCAAATTTAAATCACTTTCAGGTCCCTGACTCCCTTTCTCGCTAAAAATTGGTCCTAGACTTTCTCAGAATTTACAGAATTTCCACTGCTTCTTAATATTTAGAATTTATTTACTTTGGTGCGCCCAAAGTGACCTACATCAGGGTTTTGGAACTCTAGGTTGCATTAACCATGTAGATGGGGGAAAACAACAGGATTTTTTAAAGAAGGAAGATGGGCTATATCTCAATGGGTATTACTATCACTAGAACGTGTGTGTTAGCGTTGTAGCATTCTGTTGGGGGATTGACAGGGCATTGTATTGGGGTAGGGGAAGCATATGTTTAGGTGAATGTCTGTAGTCTTTGATCCTTCAGGGGTTCTCTTAACCAATTTTCATTCTTTATCAATAAATTACTACTCTCCCTCTTCCCTAATTCACAAAAAAGAAAAAGGATGATTTGAAGACACCCATTTTAAGGACAAGATTAATATAGATTTAAGGTTTGATTGAATTTTAATGTATCTTTAGGGAAAAAGGGATTCTCTTCCTTGGTGGATGAATTTTTGGAATCTTCTTGAAACCAGTATAGCTTTTCTCTCGGTTTGTTTCCTTTATATAGTCATTATTTCTTTTGACAATGCTGATTCTTCACTAGATTGCTATGGTACATTCAAGTTGCTGAAGGAATGAATGTTCCTGAAGTCCCAAAATGAAGTAAAAGGGTCGAAGAGCCAAAAAATGGAGCATACCAGAACATCCTTCTCATATATCAACAATCTGAGACTATTGGTAGCAAACTCAAAGAGAAAATCTTTTCTTATTCTTCCTGTCTTCCCAGAAAATTGTATCATGAGAAAGACCTAAACCTAGTGTAGATTTATGGCAATCCTGATATGAAGTGATTTCCATATTTCAGTGGAACCCCATTAATGATTCTGATATATGTGCTCCATTTTCTGAAGCTTCTCAGCTGAAGTGTTGTCCTTTCTAGTTATTTGTTAGAACAAAATGCTCAACCTGGTTCTGATGAAGACGCCTCCTTAAAAGTGTGAGCGTAACTAAGTAGATCCAACCAACAAGTTTCTCCTCAATGAAAACTAATACCATAAGGAAATGGAGAATCCGAGGGGCATCGAGAGGACAACCTACCCTTATCCCAACCTGTGCTGCCATTTCACTCTACCAACGAAATATTGGACTAAGATTAATGTAGCCACTTGAATGCCAATGAAATGCTTCAGCTACCTGACTAGCTGGTATGCTATTGACTGTTGCTTTGTGGCTGCTGTTTCTTCTTTCATATATGACATTGTTTGTAATGGCCAATGTGGAAAACACCATCCCTTTTTAATTAGTTAAATTTTTATTTGGATGCAGATGAAAGCAGTGAAATAACCACAACCCATTTACTCCTTGGCATATGGTCTGAAAAAGAATCAGCAGGTCACAAGATAATGGCTGCTCTTGGTTTTGATGATGAAAAAGCTAAAGAGATCGCTAAGTCAGTAAGTTCCAAGCTCTTTGTGTGTGTGTTCCTCTTTGAAGTTTGATCAACCACATAAAAATGGTTTTTACAGAAAGTTTAAGCATATCCTCTAGTGTATAGATTGACAATAACTTATGCGAGAAAGATCTCTGTCCGGGAGTGTGGCCTACACCAGCACTCCCATGAGTCTATCTCTCCCCTCCCCATTTGAAAAGACACATCTGCCCCCTTATTTTACGGAGGAGAGAGATAGACACATGGGAATGCTGGCGTAGGCCACACTCCCAGACAGAAAACTACTTCCCATAACTTATTTATAAGGATGTAATGCCACACAAAAAGACTACCTCAAATCTTCACCCAAAAAACCTCGTAGACATGTGAGTCAAATATTTTTAAAAAAAAATCCTTCTAATTCTCCCCTTCCACACCTCCATATATGAGAGATTTCCAGTCTGGATTCTTTTGAAGTGCAATAACATCATCAATCTTACAGTTTATATAATTGATGTTACTCACAGATGGACAAAGATGTCATTTTGACTTATCGGTAGAGAAGTAAAAAGGTTCTAGACTTGTTGCCCCAAAGCTTCTTTGCAGGACTACTCAGAAAGAGCACCAGCTGCTTTGTGGTATGGTTTGGTATGAAGAAAATTGTTCTGCATGGACTGCATACAAGTATTTTGATTTGTTAAGGCACTCCAAAGTGCTTTTGTAACCATCATTCAATTCTAGAATTCTTGTCAGAAGGAATTTTGATGGAACGAATTCAATTTCCTCAAGTATTTATATGGTAATTACTAGTCTCTTGTTAAGACAATCCAATTTCTTTGTTCCTTTCTAATTTCCTTTCAACATTGTTCATAATATTGTTTAGTGGATTTCTCATTTTATCATCAACTGAAAGATTGATTGTTATGCATGGAAGATGATGAAAGCTTCAACTGCTACAGCCTTAGGATGAGTAGCAGCTGTGGGAAACCGCACCAAATGCCTCTTTTTAGGAACCATATTGTTATACTCAGGCTAAAACTGCTGCTCAAGGTTCAACAAATGCCCAACCAGGAATTTTTTACTAGGTTAGACTTCTTTAGTTGTCCTTATGACCAAACTATATATGAATAAAATAGGCCGAGCCAGACTCAGCTGGAGGGCTCAACTCTAACCTACTCATATTATTTTGACAAATTATTTCAAACACGTTGAAACTGAAATATTTCGACAAATTTGAAAATTTAGAGAGAAATTTTGATAGTCACTTCATTTCGACTCTTGTTGAAACTAAAATATTTCATCGAAATTTGAGTTGAATTCATACCATGATTGCTGGTGGCTGATCCATCCTGTCCCCTCAACCTCTATTTTAATTGCTGGTTCAACTATTGTGGACACAAAATTGCAACACCGCAGCCATGGTTTTGAACGATACCTCTGGTTTACATGTAAACATGGATATGACCCATTAGATCTGGTTTCCAAGCTAAAATGAATCCACCACTGAGGGCAGGATCTTGTTAAAAAATCATAGAGTTCAACATAACAGGTTGTAAACTTATTGTGTTTTTCAATGAGAACTAGGTTATAAACTTGGTGATTTAATATGTGCGCATCAGGCAAAGGATGAAATTCCATGATATCCAACTGCAACACCACAGTATTTGTCCAATCTTAGGGATAATCATCATTATTTGTCCCATCCCAAGAAGGTGTTGATATTTTAATCGAAGAAAGTGATAATCAAGAATTGATAGCGGCCTTTCAGTCTGATTCTTGTGATCCCCTTTCATTATTTGTCCTATTGTTTCTAATATTAGTTATCTTGTAAGTTGTTTTAAGTCATGTATTTTTCAGTTTATCTCAAGAGTCACAAATGTTGTAGTAGATGCTCTTGCTAAGAGGGATTTGTCTATTGCGCATAGGACATCTTGGTCGCTATCTAATCCCTGTTTATCTGAGTTTTTTCAGTTAGATTCGAGGAGTGTCTCTCGCTTTTTTGAATAAATTGTTTTTAACAAATAAAAACCCGCAACATCATCAGTATATGTGCTAGTAATTACGTACTGGTGGTGGATTTTAACAAATCAACTTTAACTATTTTTTAAGTTGATGACTTCGTGCATGAAAAAAAGTTGCTATAGGTCCTAAGGACCCTTTTTGACTCCTTTGTGGTTTAGAAGAAGGGGATGTGAACTGTGTATCTCTATCTTACCCCTCAAAAAAAAAAAAAAAAAAAAACTGTGTATGTATCTCTACGATCTCTATTAGGCCCTTAATTTAATTTAGGTTAGCTTAGCAGCTCTTTCTGCCCAATCTTAGGGAAACATCCTGTAATTTTATACCTATTTCTCTGCACAAAAAGCAGAGAAAGAAAACAATTGCTTTGCTTTTGCTTTAAAATGTAAAACATATTTTCGTATGTTCCCTAGGGGTTGACCGCACGAGTTATGGAACTAAAGGGGTTCGGAGTTCGGACACTCTTATTTAGTACCTAAATTGAATTGGGTAAAAGAACTTAATAGATGCTTCTTTGTGGCCCTATATATCAGTTTCCTTCAACAACTGCAGATATCATTGACCCAATCCGACTTTTTCTATTTTCTCAGTTCCCAGTCGGACATCTTTGGTGCCTAAATTTTTGTGGACATCATGATTTTAATGTCATTATATATATATATATTCATGGGTTAATTTTCAAATCAATTATTTTCACTATGGTTAGGTTAAATCAATTTTAGACATGTATTGGGCCGAATAATAAAATTTGATTTCAATCGGTTTTTGTTCAATTTGATTTCGGTTTTCTATTGATTTTCTTAACGGGTTTTTATCGGTCTGCTAATGATTTAGTCCAGTTTCCTCTTGGCTTCCCATTGTTTCTAAACAATCCAAACTAAAGACAAACCATTAAGAGTTTGCTTCATTTTTTTAAAATTTATAAATATAAATATAAATAATAATTAAATGTAAAAAAAAAAAGAGAAAAATAGAAATTAGGAAGTTCAACAAGATATTGGATACTTCGGGAAATTTTAAATTTGGTATCTTCTACCCCATGCAAAGAAAAATAGTTATAGATTCAATAATGGGTGCAACTTGTTGTCATTAAAGTGGCGAATTGAGAAGTTTTAATATTCTTTTAATTGTCTATTTTTTTATTCTCAAAACTTATCATAGCGGTAAAAAAAAATTTTGAAAATAAAATTTATTTAATGCAGTATTTATGTAAAAATGATAAGATTTACTCTCTTTAAAAAAAATAATATATTATACTTTTTTTTTGGTAAATAAAAATAATATATTATACTAAAATGGGAAAAAAGAGAGTAAAGTACGATTTTTTTTTTCCACCAACCTTGATTACAACAAGAATTTTCCTTTATTAAAATCCTCAACATTGTATCTATCAAAAAAATTTTCAAAACATTGTATTGACATGTAGTAAAGTCATACTAGTTTAAAGTCTAAGCAATAATTAACTATTTAGATTGGCTTCCAAGCTTGTATGTGCATGAAACTTTGGTTTTCCTTCACCTACTTGTTCTTTTCCTTTCATTTTACATTTACCAACAATGATTAGTGACCTTTACCACCAAAATAAAATTGATTAGTGAATGAATAAGGTTTTCCTACACTGTGTATACTTGAAAAGTACACCCATCTAGGGTTATTAATCTCTACCCCTAGACTACAAAGTCTATATAATACTTCCTTTATAATTCTCAATACCCTCTCAACATGCATCATCCGAACGCCTTAGTCAAAGGATTCTCCATTGACCATGACTGAAGAAAAATCACCCCCTTAATGATTTAGGTTTAAAATTCAATGACACCATTGTGATTGTGATGCTAACATTGTTGTTATATTATGATATTAAACTAGAAAAACCAAACTTCGACTACACGCTTAGGAAGGTGTCATGTGTTTTCCATTGCCATTGTACCATGTGAACAAGTGAAGTGACTATTCCAATTGTTGGATAGAAAAGAAATGGTCTAAACTCTAAACTGATTAAAGTTCAAATTTCAAAGCCCTATTCAACCAAATACCTCCAGTGCCATGCATGCATCGTCGTGCATACTCCCATGCTCTAGTATTTAAAATTATATTTTAATTGAAATTGATATGTAAACAAGAAATTTTGAGATCTACCTGTCTACAAAATTTTTATTCTTATTGAACTATCATAAAACAGCAATTTCGCACAATGTAGAAAACCCATCCTAGGTGGGCTCTACAGACAACCAAAGCTGTATTAAACCGGCTAAGAGGTGGAAAATTTTTGTTTTCTAATGGAAGAGTAAGAGGTGGTTTTTAAAAACATAAGATAATAGGAATGTAATGCATTCTCATTCCTTGCATGGTTTGAGGAATTATTTCTTAATACACCTATACCCCCCCCCCCCCCCTTTAAAAAAAATCATTTCTTAAAAACACACGGTTTGCTTCACATTCTACTAAGCAAATGAAAAATCAAAGCATAGCCCAATTACATCTTTGACTTTTGAATCCCACTTGAATTATAGAAAATCATAGAAATTTTATCTTATCCTCCTCCTTCTCCCTCCATGTCCATTGTTCAAAAGCTTTAAACACACTCATGTCCCTTTCTATGTACACAAGCAGCCGGGTCAAACCTACTAAAATATCCTGACCCACCTAATGTCCCTAACTCGAGTCCGTGTCGGGTTCTTCTACAAATTGCTCAATTCCTGGCTCATGAACCTTAACCAGAGACAAGAAACAGCCACCAGGTTCTATGGGCGCTATTGCTATCCCCAGTCCCCACACTAGCTAGTAGTTTCAGACAAATTTTCATAGACCCTTACTGCCTTACATTTTAATATAATGGTAGGATGTACCGAAACAAATCGGTTTGGAGAATCGTATCGGGTTGTTATTGGTGAAGCCTGAATTTGGTCTAGAAAGCGATTCAGAGGATCTTTGGAGGATTGTTTTGGTTTCAAAACAAGCTCAGATGGACTAAAAAATGGATACATTGTCGCCGAAGGCTGTGTGTTGTGTAGAGCTCAACGAGACATTCGAAACGATATATTTTTTGATATATGTTTAGTTTCGGTCCGATCCTGATAAATTGGTCATTTTTTTATTCTAAAGGCATTTATGTACTTTGTGGGTTAGGACTTCTTTATATAATGTTCTTTTTTTTTGGGAAGGCTAGGGTAGAAGGTTTGTAATATTTCAAAGATATTAAAAACTTGTTTTGTTGCTCAGTCGTAGATGTCACTTCCCATCTTAGGGGTGAATCATGTAATTCTTTTGTATTATGTATTATGTGTTTTCATTTTCTTCTGCAAATCGTCGTTTCTGAACGTTGTTTTCTTGAGACGGGATCGGATTTCTTAAATATCCATCTCTCACAAATAATGATATACCGGATGAAACGTGAAGGGAGAGGTGTCGTTGCAGTTTCTTGTACAGAAGGAATCGTTCGGTTACATTTCAATCATGACACGTGTCAGCACGAGGTGGACTGTTATGTTCAATCAGTGCTCCCTCATCGTTACACATGGTTTGGACAGGTGCCGGACGGCGCGGCTATGCGCCGTTACGAACTGCTTAAGAAATTTCATTTTTGTTTAAAAAATAAAAAAGAGAGGGTAATTTTCGTTTATAAAGTAAGTAATGATGTAACAGCTACAATTGGGAATAGAGAAACGAAATCCCTTGTTTTTTTTTTGTTTTTTTAAATAAACGGCGCGTGGACCCCATTCTATTCTCTCACCGACTGACACGTGTCGTCTACCTATATCCGCCACTTCATTACAGTGGGCCCTTTATGTTATTCTTTGAACGCCGGAGTGGTGCTTTTGACTCTGACTGGCTCCTCATTAAAGTACTAATTTACCCCGCACTGGTGTTTAGCTTTTAGTTAATGATCTTAAATGATTGGATGATGGTGGGGATTCGTACGAATCTCGAGGACCAATTGATTGATTGTTTACGATGCGTATGGAAGAGGAGGACGTGTTCCTCAGGAGTATGATAATATGGAAAATAGGCGAATAGGTCGTGAGGCAAAAGCCAATGGGGGGGGATCCCTCTCAAAAAGGGAGAGAAAGGGAAGATAGCGTCTTTTGGCCTCTACGCAGAGCTTAAAACACGCAATTAGGCCAATGCAACCAAGCTATAGACACGTTTCGGTTTCTTCAATTTAAAAGAGATTTTTGGGTGAGAATCAGCGAGGAGGAATGGCTCAACAGCAAGAAAGTTAAGTGAGATACTATTTGGTGATTGACAGCTTGAGCTTGACTGATTGAATGGATTTCATACTCTAGAGAGGTAGAAAGAGAAAGAGAGAGAGAGAAAATTGCTAGATAGCTAGGGTTATCGCATGTTTGCTTCACGCAAGCAGCTAAGGGGGTGGGGGTGGTGTTTGATGTGTCGCGTGGCTTTAAAGATTTAGAATTGAGGTCCGTTTTAAAAAAACTCAAAACAAGTCCAAAACATGACCCACCACCAAACATAGGTTTCATTCATATTTACACACAATTTTGTTCTCATTTCATCGTCTTCTTCATCATTTGAATCAGTTCCTTGATGGATAGAAGAAACCCAATTTGAGCATGCCTTAAACAACACAAACAGTTAAGAAACCCAATCAACCAACATCTGAAGAGAAGAAAATGAGTAGTGCAAACAGCGGTGGTAGTACCAGTAGTGGAGGAGGAGGAGGTGTTGGTGGTGGCAGCGGTGGTGGGCCTTGTGGTGCATGTAAGTTCCTAAGGCGTAAATGCGTGACGGATTGTATATTTGCTCCATATTTTGACTCGGAACAAGGAGCGGCTCATTTCGCAGCGGTGCATAAGGTGTTTGGTGCAAGCAACGTTTCTAAGCTTCTACTTCATATACCCATCCATAAGCGCCTCGATGCGGTTGTCACCATTTGTTATGAGGCACAAGCTCGTCTCCGTGATCCAGTCTATGGTTGCGTTGCTCACATCTTCGCTCTTCAACAACAGGTAAGGTAACCATCCACAAAAAGCTTTTTTTTTCTCTTTTCTCTAAAACGATTCTCATTTGGTTTCAGAGAAACTGTTTCTCCTTGGAATCAGAGTCGTTTTCAGAAGAACTGTTTCCTTTACTAGTAATTCTCTTCTCTTTCGTGGAAGAAAACATGGAGAATGAATGAAAAAGACCCTTTTCCTTTCCTTTCCTTTCTTTTCCCCTCTCTCTCTCTCTCTCTCTGTCTTTCTTGATCTCGATCTGACAACTGTGATTAACGGTTTTTAATCAATATGGACCATTGGATCGTGCTTAAATCATGCTTTTTGTTTTGATTTACTGTAGAAATGTGTGAGAAGCGTTTTTTGATAAAAAGTTGTGTGGGTGTTGTAGGTGGTGAATTTGCAGGCGGAGCTGTCGTACTTGCAAGCTCATCTAGCAACCCTGGAGCTTCCATCTCCAACGCTGCGTCCGCCATCTCCGACTTTATTGACCCCACCGTCACTCTCCATTGCAGACCTTCCCACAGCTTCAAGCATGCCAGCTGCGTCATTTGATCTATCGACGCTTTTTGATCCTCTGATGCAACAACCTTCATGGACGTTGCAACAACGACAGATGGAACTTCGACAATACGGGGGTGGTGGTGGAAGGAATCCATCGGACAACTCTTCCTCCTCCTCCGCCGCCAACGCCACAGGAGGAGGAGGAGGAGGAGGTGGTGGTGGTGGTGATCTTCAGGCATTGGCAAGGGAGCTCCTTCACAGACACAGGTTTTCGGTGGTGGGTTCATCACATTTAACGGACCCATCACCTGAAACAAAACCTTCACCGCCGCCGCCGTCGTCTCTCTCTAGATAAAAATCTGAGATTGACGTTTACATTCTCTCAGTAAAGAGTTGCCCCAATTGGAATCCGGCTAATGGGAAGATTATAAAATATATATCTAGTTTACCTGGTTCTTGGGGTGTTTTTTTTTGTTTTCATCACAATAGACAATTAATAGTCAAATTTGGAACCTAGACCATTTTCATTTCATTTTGGCAAAAATATTAGGTTAAATGAAGAATTACTTTACAATTTCTGCGGGTCTTGTATGCATTTAACATCGAAATCTTTTCTATACATATAATATAAAATCAAAAACCAGATATTAGGTTTTGATATTATAATTGCTTTTGGTTTGGAGTCTTCAGCTCACCTCTCTGGTTATTTCTTCTGATTGCTTGCTTAATGGTGATCAAGGCTTCTGGAAACAGCCTCAAACAGCTGCGTGCATTATGACGCGACCCTCCCCAGACCCTGCAGTAACGAGAGTCTCGTGCACTAAATACGTTCTTTTTTTTTTAATTACTATTTTGTATTTCATTAATGTGTCTCGTGACTCTACTAGAGAGGCCCATCACAATTCCCCCCTTTTGTTGTATGTTTTCCTACTCGTGGGCGGAGTTGTAAGGGTATTTATGTAATATCTCTTCATATGTTTTAATATAATTCTATTTGTGTTAATGCCCAAATTGTGAGGGGCAATCTAATAATTAGTCCATTTGACCTAAACCCTAGTTTTCCTATATATACTAGCTGGAGGCAGCAGTCTGGGTATTCCAAACTAGATACTCAGGGTGTAATGCTTTAAACAACCTTGTGCTTAAACCCTAAACCCTAACAGGAGTTTCTCTAGAGCCGATTTCTTTTAATAAAATTTTTTCTTTCTGATAAAAAAAAAATGTATCTTAAGGTTTATGAAGGTGGATATTATGCTAGCTTTGCTTTGTTGCACAAATTTTATGGATCAATTGTAGAATCGGCCCTCTAATAATTTATCAAGAGATTCCTAATTAATTTGTTATTGGAAGCATTTTTAAGGAAAATGAATTTTGCACAAATTTCATCCAAAATTCTAAGCATAGCCTGCATAATACCATATTCAAAAGTTGGAAAAATCACAAAAGCGTAATAGGTTAATATGATTAATGGCAACATGATCGCAATGCAAGCGGTGTGGGAATGGAATCCTCAATATGCCTAGCTAATCGGTGCATAGGAGGGGGTGTTACACAATTCTTTAACAAGGAGCCAGAATGTCAGAGAGGAGAGAAAATATCATGATACATGAGAGAAGCGTGAAAAGATTACTACAGAGCTTGTGTGGGTATCATTTTCCCTATAGTGAATATATATGTTACTTACCATCAATGAAAATACTCATTGTTGATTACTTTCCTTGCATTGAGTTATCACTAATCATATAAGTCAAAAGATAATTCTAAAACCTGACATCATTTTCTTTCCCTATATTGTACAAAAGAGGACAAATTTGATATATATAATGATAGACTTGGTATAACCAACTGTGATTAATTAAAGCAAAACTTTTCAAATTAAATTAAACATTTTTTAAGTAGGCTACGGAAAAGTCTTACTCAATTTTCAAAGAAGGAATCTTCTTGACTGTTCACCTAGTTGAGTCATGTGGAAGGGTAATATGCCAATTTCGACCATTAGATGTCTAAAGACTGATATGATTAGACACCTATTAGATTAGATTTTGTATTCAAATTCAATCAAATATCCTCCCATGTATTTTCAGCTAGACTTTTTTCTTACTCTTTATTGGACCATTAGATGTTTAAAGAATGCTTTCTACGAATGAAAAAATAAGATTGCGTACATTATGACCCTTCTCAGACTTCATAGTGACAGGAGCCTCGAGCATTAGGTACGCCAGAAAAACTTTTCCACCACTCTTTATTAGCTCGTGTATATTGAACTCGTTCCTCGGCTACACGGTCAACGTAGAAGAGGTAAGCCTAATCCTATGAGCCTAGACAGCTATTCTAAAAGCATTTTTCCTTTTAGTTTTTATCAATATGAAGAAGCTTCTACGATATATATTATGCAACACTTTAGAGGTCTTATAGTTATATCTTTTGTACGCACAGTGTACTCAACGTTTCTTACGCAAAGGTAAGGAGCAATTGTTTAGATGAGATTATTACATGGATTTTTTTTTTTTTTTTTTTGATAAACACTATTAAATGGTTTCCAATCTTTCATTTGAAAGCTTCAATTCCACCTACTTGTTTCATTTAAAATCATTTTTATCTCAGTTGAGATGATGAAGTGTGGAAGCAAGAGAGAGATGTACGAATAAGGGAGTTTCCAAAACAAGAACGAACTGATAGCATGGGCTTGGAGAGTATTTTAGGTGTTTCTAATTTCCGTTATTAATATCAAAATTAGATCAACCTTCCTTTTCTCTTATCTTTTATTCTATGATTTTATTAAATCAAGTCAACTTCTAAGCATTATTGGAAAACCAAGTGCCCGCTTTATAATTTTACGAGTGTTTCTGTTCTGGTTATGTACTGAGAAACAGTAAAACAATTTTTTCATTTTCTGTGCTGAGAAACCGTTTTTGACCCGTTTGGTAAACCTGTTATTGGAAACAAGCAAAACCCTTTTTTTTAAAAAAAAATTAACAAAATGATATGTTTGGCACACTTTTCCAATTTTACAAAAGAGCATAATGAACGAATATAGGAGTTTTTATCGGGCACACTTTTCCAATTTTCAGCCAAGAAACAACAGAACATGTCCAACATGTTCTGTCAAAAGTCTTTCAGGGAGCATAAATTTTGATTTATGTTTCAAAAAACAGTCACAAAAAACACTTCGTTATCAAACGATTTTTAGGTGTTTTTTCGTTTCTCATAATGGAAAAACACCAGAAACTGTTTCTTGTAAGGTTATCAAGCGGACTCCAAGTTTACCTAGACTTGACTCACAGTGGGGAGAGGGAGGAGGAGGTGGGAATTACAAAAAAGGCCTTCATCTTTGGAAAGCTATTAAGTAAAATAGGATGGGCAGTTGACATTTCTCACAGCTCTAAAATAATAGGATTTTGCTGAAATCATGAAATTTGATTGAGTTGAAACCTCTCACAACTCCAATAATACAAACGTGTTTTTGCGCATTGCAAATCCCATTACATAAGGGGAGAGAAATGAAAAGTATTTTCCCCGACAATGTGTACATAACAATTTTGGAGTCAAGTTTTTATGAGGTAATTATTTTGTATATAATAAAAGGATGCACCTTGTTGTCACCAAGATGATGGAGTGAGAAATTATAATCTTCTTTTGATTGTCCTTTGTTTTATTCTCAAAAATAATTATTTAATTTAGGAGTAAAAAAATTTTAAAAATAATTAAAAACGACTTACCATTGTGTCATTTTAAAATTTTTTTTATTATCCATCTAAAATTACAAGATTTACCCTCATTAAAAAAAATAAACACGTTATACTATAAGGGCGATCTTGATTACAACAAGATTTTCCCATAATAAAACGACTATAAATAAAAGTGAGAGAAGGGGACAGGATAGTGAGCCACCAAGGAAGCCTCTATGTATATCACCCATTTTTATTTATTTATTTATTTTTATTTTTTATTTTTTGTCTGATGTTGCTATTCCAACTATTAGGTAGGACCCATTAGATAATTAGAGGATCCTACGATTTGGACGATTTGGACACATTCCAAGTTTTGTATGGCCCACCATGTATTTAACTTTACCCCTTGATTTCACAATTGTCCAAACATTTGTCAAATGTTGATTTTTAGCCAAAGTCTTATTTTGCCACTTAAAAGAAGCATTTAAAAAAAAAAAAAAAAAAGTTTTTGGCACTATCATAGTATCATCTTACTAAAGATCATTAATTTGAGTTTAAACTGGGTTACATCTTCACAGGTGAAGCCTCCGTTCTTCATGGCTAAAAGAGAGCCTTTTCAGCATCTTCCAACTCTGTTACCATCATCTTGGTGTAATCACAAAAATTGCTTTAGAATGATTCCTGTAGAAGGGCAAGTTCAGTAACCTAAGAAGCATGCACCAGACAATAAAATTACAGCCTTTGTTTGAATGTAAAATTAACAGAAATCATGGAGAACTATCCCAACAACATCAACAGAGATACATTGAGTTGCAATGAAATAGAAAACCAAAATTTATATGGAACCGAAATCACGTCGATCACAAAGAACTCACAAGCACAAAATATGATTATAGTTTCTCCTGAGAATCATAGTTATCTATTATTAACTACATTCAAGAACATGAGAATCTGCATTATGCAGAGGGAAACTGAGATAAAACAGTAATAAATTTAGCCATACCCAAGTAGCTTTGCCATTTAAACTTCATCTTTTTTATTTTGTTTTATGAGTTGAATCATGTAGAAGGAGGGTTTTCTACAAATTTTCAATTGCCCAAGGGGCTAGTGTATGATGAGAAAACCTAGAAGAAACTCTGTATTCTCTTATTTTTTTGTTCATTTTCAATCCTATCTTTCTACTTTCTTGTTTCTTTCTGTCTTCATGACTATACTTTCCTCATAATTTTTTGCAACTGGTAGTGACAATTGAAAACTAATACAAGAGCTTAGAAAGCTCACAAATCTTCAACTTGATCATCTTAACCATTGTCTACCATCTTTCTTTACCTTTCTCCATCATTATCCAACAAAGAAATTATTTTATGGGAGAGGGTTCTCTGAGCTAGTGGTATGGAGTATGGACAACCCACCAATCAGGGGTTCAGGTTACTTCGTAAGGGATCTCCTCAGTTTCTCCACTGCTTCTCCATTCTTACCCTAACATCATAATTCTCCATTTAAACCAAAATCTCTCCCTTTTTTTTCCCCTTAGAAGCTTTGCCTCACCACAAACCAAACACAATGCCCTCCAGTGAATCTTAAAACTGAAAATCTGATGATAATTCACTATTTCAGAACTACAAATCAAAATCCTAAATATGTTTTAGCCCACAACCACAGGGTTCTAGTGGTTCTATATCACAGAATTTGTTCTACAGTCTCTTCAAGATAGCGCTACTTCAGCAGTTACTTTCATGGCAGATGTTTGCTTCTTTCTCAATAAAAATTTGTAATCATTAAAAAATTTAAGAAGAGAAAGGAAGGAGAAAAGAACCCACTTATGACTATAAACATGGAAGAAAAGAGCAATGCTGAGGAGAACTAACTATGATGCCTAGGATCACCACATAAAGATCTAATTTGTTTACATCTTTCCCTTCTGAAGCTGTACGAGGATCCAAGCCCCAAGTAAAATCAAGTTCTTGCCTGGATGACTGAGAGTATTATTCTCCAAAGGGCTTCTAAATGGCAAATGGATATCCTCTTTACAAAAGCCAAAAGGGTTGTAGAAAGCATCTGGCATAATCTTATTCATTTCCCTTCTCTCCAGTAATTGGTTTACCTCTTGGAGAGAGTTTGAGATGAGTTGGTCACCTCCTTCCAAGTTCAAAGTGTTCCTCAAAGTTGGCATAATAAGCCCTAGGCCACAAGGCATAGTTCTGTGGAAAATCACAATTCTGGTCTTTGGATGGGAGGAGGGAAAGAAGGGGATCAAGTATTTGGCAGAAACAGAGAGCATATTTTAAGCTATGTACTGAACAATCAAAGAGTTGGGGTTCAAAGTGTGTGAGATATGAACAAGACTAGTACAGAACAAGAGTCCTAAAGAATTGTGAAAGGCCTCTTTTGCTTCACTTTGGGGGTTTGTTTTGTTGGTTGGATAGGATTTCCCTCAAGGCTTGTTGACTTGATTGGTTGTCTCTAGCTTGTTAGTTTTTCACAATGAAAAACTGAAGATCTTCAATATGTGATTATTGTATCATTGAAAATGCAATTTTCAAATGACGAACATAATTAACTAACCACCACGATCTAATAAACACATCTCCCAACTTATACCCATCTCAGGGATAATTGATGTGGAACTATTCTCTCAATACCTCCAAGCAGGTATTAGGGTTTTAAGAATTGGGATCAGAATCGCCACTGATCTGATACGGTCAGTTCACACCCAAAAACCCTAGAAATTCTCAGTTTTTAAATTTGATGACCGATTCCGGTCAATTCCAATGCTACCAATTCACACCCAAAAACCCTAAAAATTCCCAGTTTTTGGATTTGAAGAACGATTCCGATCCGGATCAGAATCACCATAGACTGATTCCATCCCCCATTCCACGTTTTAATTTCATCTAAAATTAGCAATAGCAGTCTCAACAGTCCGATTCTACAAAAATATATATATTAAAACATATATGCATGTGGACATTATCCAGAAAAACAACAAACACAAAGAGATAATAGGTAGCAAAAGAAACAATACTGCATATATGAAACAATGTCCACCAGGAAACAGTCCAAGAGAAAAAAAAAAAAAAAGAAGCCATACGAATAGCTGGAGATGTTCCAGCCTCTTCATCTCTTTAAGAACTGAAAGCCAGTTGGCTCTTCTGGGCTTCTTGATTTTCACTCATGTGTCTAAAGAAAGATTTTTTTTTTTTTTTTAAGAAGAGATACAATTGATCTGTGTCATAAGGAAGATCAGAGCATAAAAAGATGCAACCAATATGAATTCAAGGATAACATTTATTATTTTATCTCATTCAACAAAAGGCACTCACCTTGCTGTCGGCATTGAACAAATGAAGAAGACTCACCTCCTTGTATTTAAGTGTGTCGACATTGAGTTAATAAATATGAAGCACAAGAAGAAGAGTGTTTACTGGAGATGCATGGCTCTAAGTATCGGTATCGTATCGCCCATATGGGTGATACGTATTGGTTTTGCTAGTCACCAATATTGATACTGTGCCGATATCGTATCGGTAGCATGATACGGACAAGGGGTAAAATGGTCAGAAAATTTATTTTTTAAGAAATTTCAGAAGTAATTTTGTCCGATATAATCGATTCAAGCTGATACCGTATCGATATCATATCAGTTTTGCGTGTTGCCGATACCCATTCCAGATACCGTGCACTAAAACCATGGTAGAGAGGAGGGCGCATGCCATGGTCGGCACTTACCACCTACCTACTTCCCTTGGCCTATAAATAGGGGTGAGGGAGAAGAGTTCAATGCAACTGGAACTCAGTGTTCTTTTCAGAGAGGTTTGAGAGGTTTTTGGTGTGTTAGAGTGCATAATCAGGAATGGAAGAACTCATGATGTTTTTTGAGTGCAGTGTTTTTGTGTGAGTATTGAGTTTTGGGATTACTTGTAGGAGTTCTTTTGGGTGTATAATTTCTTGTTGTGTGAGTTGTATTGTGAGTGAGATCCTTGTTGAGTGGGTTTACATTAATGTTGTGGGTTAAGTGTGTGAGTTGTAATTTTCCCTAAACTAGTGAAGTGAAACTTATTGTGATTGCCACCGTGCTGAACCACATAAATCATGTATCTTCGCTTCTTTCTCTTTTTTGCATTTGTCTTGATTACATGCTTCAGATTCCTATGTGCCGATTAGTGCGAAATGAATACCAATTGTGGTTGAAATTTGTCTCGCACTAATCATCCTGTACAAATCTGAAATGTGTAATTAAGACAAACACGAAAAAATAAAAGATGTGAAGACACATGATTTATGTGGTTAAACATGATAGCCTACGTCCACGGGGCAACTACACGAAACTCGCTTCACTATTCCAAGGAAAATTACAACTTACACATCCCACCTGCAACACTGCTTGTGGAACCAACTCAAACAATGAAACTCTCACTCACATTATCACTCTCGCAAATCTCCAAATTAGAAGACATCTCACAGTATCACTCTCACAAATCTCCAAATTAGAAGACATACAAAGAGATAATATACTCAAAGAATTCCTATAAATGAAATCCAACCCAACACAAGAACACACTTAAAGCATTAAGATCTTCCGTTCTCGGTTGCTTGGATGCATCAACTCCTCTCCCTTCCACCCTATTTACAGATGAAGGAAAGGGGGAAAAACCGTGCAAGGCCACCTCACTCTTCTCTCAAAATTGGAGGGTTGAGAGAAAATAATAATAAAGAAAAATTACACCCCTCCCCTGAACTATGGCCTAATCACACCCCTTCTCTCGTGTTTTAAAAAATTATATGAATTTCCCCCACAGTTTAAAATGTGTAACAAACAGCACCAATCTGTTAGTGTGCCTCACTTAAGTGGTACCGTCAATGAGGGCTAATTCATTTAATGTCCAAAATACCCTTCGATGATGGAAGATTACATTTTTACCCTCTATTCTTAAACAACATAAATGAATTCTCTATCCCTCAACTACATTTTTTTACATTTTTTATTTTTACCCCTAATTCATTCCACCACCATCACCTCCACTACGGCCATCACCACCCCTCCCTCCCTCTCCCCTCCCCTCCCCTCCCCTTGTTCTTCCTCATGTCATCCACTGCAATCCCATTCTTCCACACCAGCCACTACAACTTCTAGCCCTGCAACCCCCCCCCCCCATCATCCAACACCTCTGCAACTCCACCCTCCCCTGTCCACACGACACCCCCCTTCCGCCGTCTACCCCTTGTAAAGATAAGAAGATAGGTTTAGAGAGATAGAAGATAAACCCAGGAGAAGCCTTTGAATAATAGTTCACCGTATTGCTTCATCTACGGTGTGCTATATTTTTATATCACATGTAGGAGCCGTTTACACTTTGTATTTTGAATTTGAAATAACAAAGAGAGATGGAGTTTGATTGAAATCAAAACTCCTATGTACAAGGTTTTGAAGAGAAGAAGTAGGAAGAGGATAAGTTGTTGGAGTTTCCCTTGACTCTATCAACATGCAATCCATTGATAGCTTTTGAATTTAAATTTGAATTTTCTTCCTTATCCTTAATACGCCCCCTCAAGCGAAGTGGTCGGTCCACGACTGTGAGCTTGACATGTAGAGCACGAAAACGTGGCCCGAGCAAACCTTTGGTCATAACATCTGCAATCTGATCTTGACTTGGAACAAAGCGTACAGAGAGAGTTTTGGCTGCTATCTGTTCACGAACAAAGTGATAATCTACCTCTATATGCTTTGTTCTGGCATGAAACAATGGATTTGCCGCTAGATATGTTGCTCCTATGTTGTTGCAATATAATATTGGAACTGGACTTGAGACACCAAGATCTACTAATAGTTGTTGCACCCATATTAGTTCAGCTGAAGCATTGGCCAAAGCTTTGTACTCAGACTCAGTAGATGATCTTGCAACAGTGTGTTGCTTCTTGGAACTCCAAGAGATAAGGTTATCCCCCAGATATATGCAGTAGCCGCCTGTAGATCGACGATCATCAGAACAACCAGCCCAATCCGCATCTATAAACGCACTGAGCTGTAATGATGAGGATACACGTAAGAAAATGCCAAGATCTAGTGTATCCTTTATATAATGCAATATGCGTTTGACTGCAATCCAGTGCTCCGTTGTTGGTGAATCCATGTATTGACAAACCTTGATAACTGAATAAGATATATTTGGTCTGGTCAAGGTCAAATATTGCAAGGCGCCAACAGTGCTTCTGTAAAGAGTTGGGTCTGAAAAAGTATTTCCACTTGTCTAGGAGAGATGGGTGGTCGAGCTTGGTGTGGGCATAGGCTTAGCTGCATCCATGTTTGTCATTTTTAGAAGATCTAGGGCATACTTGGTTTGAGAGAGGTATAGTCCTTGAGAGGATCTTGTGGCCTCTATACCAAGAAAATAATGTAGGTGGCAAGATCTTTGATAGCAAACTCCTTTGCTAGTTGAAGTATGACACTCTGAACTTCTTGTGCCGTTGTTCCTGTGATGATTATGTCATCAACATAGATCAGGATGTATATGTGTAGCCCATTCCTTTTGCGAACATATAAGGATGTATCTGCTTTAGAGGACTGAAAACCAAGGGTCACCAAGAAGGAGCCAAGCCTATGAGCCCATGCCCGTGGTGCCTGTGTGAGACCATACAAGGCACGTTGGAGATGACAAATATAATATGGTCGGGCTGGGTCAATGAAACCCTATGGTTGAGTCATGTAAACTTGCTCTTCTAGAGTTTCATTCAAAAAGGCATTTTGGATGTCTAGTTGACGAAGCACCCACCCTCTAGAGATTGCTATGGAGAGGACTGTTCAAATGGTGGTTGGTTTGACCACTGGGCTAAAGGTATCGAAGTAATCGATTCCTTCTTGTTGGGTAAAGCCCTTTGCTACAAGGCGGGCCTTGTATCTTGAGACAGTTCCATCAGCATTTCTTTTGATTCTAAACACCCACTTGTTTCCAACCACATTTAAGGATGGGGAGGGTGGGATAAGCTTCCACGTTCCATTACGCATTAGGGCATCAAACTCATCACTCATAGCCATTCTCTACTTTGGATCTTTACTGGCAGCCGTGTAAGATGTGGGTTCCTCTTTTTAGGTCAGTATGGTAGATAGGAGAGCTTATGGTAAGGGGTGTCTCGTGGCAAGATGTTATACCCTCACCTGGGATAATAATTAATTATTCTTTCTTCCTCGTGACGTGTAAATACCGTTGTCCTGTATGTTGGTGAGTTGTTCTTGATGGTGGTCAAACCCAGCTACAAGATCATTGACCATAGTACGGGTTTGTCTGTGGAGGAAAAATTTTTCAACTGGCAGTGGGGGAAATTCATTAATAGAGACTTTGTCGACTATCCTCCTAGCACCAGCCCAGGAAGCGAAGAATTTTGGAGAGAGTACCCCGGAACAACGCCTCACTTAGACACTTCGTTCAGTGATGAACTTGGCATTGCTGTGGGGAAACTATTTGGGGTCATGGGGGGACACATCATGATAGTTGAGAAGTAAGTTTCTAGCCCCTTGTTTTGTTTGTTTACCCTTCCCTTTGATGTCCTCGAAGTACGGGGCAAAGCTGGGCATGTTTGGATTAAGCTGTAACCCATCCTTGCTTGGATGGTTTACTATGTGGTTGGGTACTAAGTAAAGCCACCATAGGACCGCCCAGGCTGTTTTAGCTTAATAGTGAAATATTTTATTGTGGGTCCCACTTACCTTGGGAAAAGTGTAAGGGACTTGTGTTTCCATATTTGGTGAACCCCACTTATTAATCTTCTTTTCTTTGTGGGATCAACGGGTGGACCCATTTAATCTAATATGACCCAAAATGGATTTTGACTTATTTAATACCTAACCAAACAGACCTTAGGAAGGGTTTAAGTTATAAATAGAGGCTTGGATTCCCTTAGCCCATTTCTTTTACTCCTCCCATCTACCCTAAAACGTGGAAGAGAGCAAGAAGGAAGGAGAAAAGGAAGAAGGTGGGTGAAAGGGCTTGGTTGGAGGCTTGAGACCCCACCCCTTGGAGCCCTAAATGTGGAGCTCCTCTGTCTTGGTCAGGTAGGCCATCAAACTCTTATCCCTTCTTCTATTTTTGGGTTTTGGGAACTTGAGAGATGGGAAAACCTTGACCTAGGGTTCTACTTGGAACCCAAGGATCCATTGGAACATTTAACCTATGCTATTGTGGAGTTATTACACTCCATTGTTAACCCTAAGACTCACCATCTCACCCTACTTGAAAGACTTAGGATTTTTACCCTATTATGCCTTAGATTAGGTTCTTCTTGGATTCTCCTCTTGAATCCTTTGGGTTGTATGGACCTAATGAGGTCTTAGGACCCTAAGGGACCTAGGGGGAAGCTCCTTTAGTGTTCCCTTGCTTTCAAACTCCTTGGAAATGAAACCCTTGGTGAAAAATCCCTTGAAGTTCGGACTTGAAAGTGTAAGGTTTTACATGTGATTTTGAGACCTACGAGAAATCACCCTTGAAACCGCCTCCCTATGTAAGCCCCTGGTTAGAGAGGTTTTACATGCGATTTTATGTTCTGAGTAAAATCACCCATAAAATCGTCAGGCCTTAAAGCTACTGATTAGAGAGGTTTTAAATACGATTTCAGGAATTGAGTTAAGACCACCCGTAAAACCACCCTGTCTCTGAAACCTTATACTTAGGTGATTTAAGGGATGCCTTTTGGGGATCCTCTCCATTACTTGTTTAACCTTATTCTCACTCTTTCCCTAGGTTTAAAACTCCTACCTTGTGGCGTAATACTCAATCTCGACGACAAACTTGTAACAACGGAACATAACCTATATTGTGAGTAGGTTTGGTTATTGTTTGGGTTTGCTATTATAAATTGTACATGTACCATGCTACTAGTATACTTTATTAAGCATGATTGTGCATCTTGCATACTTTATAATACTTGATTGATATGATAATGCTATGATTGCTCTCCATCTTTTATTTAGGTTACGGTGCCAGTAAGTGCCGATGTCGGAATCCCGGGAATGTATAATATCTTTTATTGAATGTCATATTGAACTATATGCGTCATGCCGTACTGGTACCCGAGTACTAGATGGAATAGGACGTTGATGCACCCAGAATACCTCTCGGGACGATAGAACTTGCATGTAATATATTTACGGTTAGGACCTTTATACCCTTATGCTACGACCTTTACCAATATGGGTTTAGGTGTTGGATAACCAGAACTCCGAATTTTGTGGAGTGAGAGAGAGCCAGTCATGGTAGTAATGGTTATCGGGATCTGCCATTGGGTGATTTTGGTGGCTTCGACCGGCGTAGGCCCCCTGGTGACAATTGAGGTTTCATTGTGGCGATAATCTAAGTGACCCACAGTGTCTCCCGAGTTGTCATAGTAGCATATACCATTGACTTAGTCTGTGTGATAGGTGAAAAATTTACTAACATGTGCATGCATCATGGAGTATATATGAATTGTGTGTTTGTGCAGCCCCATCCCCTCACTAGTTCAGTGGAGCTAACCCCTCATATACACACTTTTTAGATTATGATGCAGGTGGCAGAGGAGTACTGCGATCGATGTCCTTGAAATGATTTTGCCTACAGGGCATACTGATGGCTGGGACTTGGTCCCCTTTTATATTTTGACTTTTGGGCCTTGTTCCTTTGTAATAACATTATCTGTTTACACCATATATTTTGTGTAGTTCCTAAATGGTTAGCTCAGGATGAAAACTTTAAACTATATGTATCACTCAGTAGTTTGAGCATAAAATAATTTTTGTGGTAAACGCTTCCGCTTATATTTCTGATCTTTCAAAATATAATATTTCTTCCTTCACGCTCTAATATTACTGTGTTGTTAATATTAGTTCTGACTATGTATTGAGACACTGCATCTGTGATCCTGGCAGTGGTTGGGATGACACGTGTCGTCCTAGTCATACCCTTTTACTATATTTTATCCCTTGTCGGGATAGGGGCGTGACACAAGAAGATTCAATTTTTGGACTGGTTTTGAGGTTCCAGCCCTTGACCGTATCACCATGTGATGGGAATTGCGGTTTGGGGCCGGCATAGGTGGCCGTTGGGTTGATGTGGTGAGTTGGGTCGATGTGATGGGTTGGTTTGCCATGGGCTAAATTGGATCAGGTGGATCTATGGTGGGCTAAGTTTGCTCATTTGCATGTATGTGTGAGGAACCAATAGGCTGCGGCACTAGTGATGGGGCTTCTTGTGTGCTTTGTAGAGTCCTACCAAGGGGGGTAGGTGCTTGACTCAAGCAAGGGGGTGGAGAAATTACAGCCCTATATTCTCTATGGGGAGGGGGGCAGGGAAAGATTACATTAGCGTTGATAAATGTGGGGTTGGGAGAGATAGGGGGGAAGGTGTACATTTTGCTTGAGATGTTTTATAGGGAAACAACACCTCATCAAAAATTACATGTCTTAAAATGTAGGTCTTCCCATTTTCCCGGTTGTAACATTTGTAGCCTTTGTGTGAATCGTTGTACCTAGGAAAAATACACTGAGTTGATCTGTATTCTAACTTGTGCTTGTTGTATGACCTTAACCAAGGATAACAAGCATACCCATACGTTCTCATCAGTGTGTAATCCGGATCTGCCTTAAAGAGCATTTGAAAAGGAGACTTGTTCTTTAGTACCGGAGTTGGGAGCCTATTTATCAAATATACTACAGTGTCAAAGGTCGAGACCCACATTTGCCTAGGTACGTATGCATGTGCCATGAGAGACAACCCTGTTTCCACCACATGGCGAGGCTTGTGTTCTGCCCTTCCATTTTGTTCGGAAGTATGAGGGCAAGAGTACTTGTGCACTATTCCCTTTTTATGGAGAAAGTTATCAAAATATTTATATTCACCAGCATCATCAGATTGAAAATTAACAATTTTGCAGTTATGATAATTCTCCACATAAGCATTGAATTGGATAAATATTTTCAATGCTTCTGATCTTTGGACTAAGGGAAAGATCCAGGTATATCTACTAAAATCATCAATGAAAGATATATAGTAGGTTTAACCTTAGACCAATGGTATTGGTGCAGGTTCCCATATATCGGAATGAATCAATTGGAAAGGCTTAGAAGCAGTGGATTTATTCAATGCAAAAGATAACTTATAGGACTTTCCCATTTGACATGAACAACAAATAGAACAAGAAGCAGTAGAAAATACTGGCAGTTTAGAATTATGAATAACAATGGTCAAAATGCTAGAAGAATGGTGACCAAGGCGGTCATGCCAGACAGACTTGGAAGTATGTTCACCAATGTAGACACTGGGCTGATTATTAGAGTTGGAGGAAGACACTGCTGTTGTGGGAAGACGATACCATCCTTATTCGTTCCTTTAAGTAAAATATTCCTGTTTGAGGGTCCTTCAAAAAACAACAAGAAGGGTGAAATTCTAAAACAACATCATTGTCAGCAGTGAATTTACTAACAGACAATAGATTTTTGGTTATTTTGGGAAAACATGCAAGACATCATTAAGATGAAATTTGCGGGAAGATGAAGAAAAGAAGGAGCTGTTAGTATGGGTTATGGCCAAACCTGCACCGTTACCAACTTTAACTTGATCAGATGTCAGATGGTGTGATGCACCTGAGTCAGGATACTAGGCAGCATCATAAGATGTCGTGGGAGTTGCAAGGAGTGCCTCTGGTGGAGTGGATGGAGCTGAAGCCGCAAGTGCCTGGAATCTAGGGTTGTATCGATTATAACAGGAGAGAGCCGAATGATAGCCACGTTGACAAATCTGGCATAAGGATGCATGATTCTATCGTGACTGATTCAGATAATAAGGGCGACCCCTACCACGCCCACGTCTATAGTAGTTGTTCTTCCCCCTATTAGAATTATTATTTGATGTTGGCACTGAAGGGGTAGGAGTGGTGGCAGCAACATTAGCCTCAACAGTTGGTAGATCCAATATCGGGGATCTCTGTTCCTTGAGAATTTCTTGGCTTAGAAGGAAACCAGTGAAATCATCAAGACTAAGAGGGTCAATCCGTGTAGTGACTAATGTGGCAAAGGATTCATATTCATTGACTAATCCTTTGAGAATACTCAAGATAACATTTGGATCTGTGACTGGATGGGAGGCAGCAGCAAGATTGGCAACCAATTCCTTGACCCTTTGAAGATAATCAGTCATGGAACTGGTGCCTTTCTTTATCTGCAGTAGCTGGTACTTGAGTTGCATCACACGGGCCTGTGAATGAGAGGCATACGTGCATTCCAGGGTTTTTCAGGCAGCATGAGAAGAGGTGAGGCCAATAATGTGAGCCATCGAATGTTTAGTCAATGAAGAGATGATCCAAGAGCGTATGATCTGATCTTGGCGTCTCCAAGATCTATAGGTTGGGTTCACGATTGGGATGGAAGTGGATGACTCGGCAGCATCAGAGGGTGGCAGTGCTGGAGGTGGGCATTGAAAGCTCCCATCGACATATCCAAACAAATTGTGGGCATGAAGAAGTGGGAGAAACTGGGACTTCCAGAGAAGGTAGTTGGATCGTTCAAGCTTGATTGGCAGCAATTGAACGATATTGGTTGGAGAATCACCAATGGAGTGGAGGAGGTAGTGGTGGTGGAGGAATCTGAAGAAGTCATGGTGGCTTGGGACGTTGGTCTTAGGCCCTGTATACCATGTAAAGATAAGAAGATAGGTTTAGAGAGATAGAAGATAAACCCAAGAGAAGCCTTTGAATAACAGTTCACCGTATTGATTCATCTACGGTGTGCTATATTTTTATATCACATGTAGGAGTTGTTTACACTTTGTATTTTGAATTTGAAATAACAAAGAGAGATGAAGTTTGAGTGAAATCAAAACTCCTATGTACAAGGTTTTGAAGAGAAGAAGTAGGAAGAGGATAAGCTATTGGAGTTTCCCTTGACTCTTTCAACATGCAATCCGTTGATAGCTTTTGAATTTAAATTTGAATTTTCTTCCTTATCCTTAATACCCCGCACCCCACCCCACAACCCCACCTTGCAGCACCTCTGCACTCCACCCTCCTCTTTAGTTTTCTGCGATAGCTTTGAATTCCTTCCCTTGGTAACAAATTGGTTTATTTCCTTCAATGTGGCATCATCTGTCAATGCATCTCTCCCTCTTGAACAATAAAGATAATTCCCTACCCACAACATCATGGATGCCTTTTCAACTGCGAATCAACTGATTGTTCTTTCTGCTTACGTTGAACACGAGGTGTTTTTTCTCTAATCTGAGGCAAGTCACTAAGGTGAAGCCATTTAAGTTACTTCTCATAAAATAGGGATTATGAGTTCTCAAGTTGCTTTCCTTTATTTCTAGAGACGCCACCAGAAGATTATGATGTCCAAGGGTTTGTGGACTACATTCAATCGCGATTTGCAGCAGGACCTCCATTAGGTATTTACTCCACAAATTTTGAACGCCAGAAGTCCACTCCAAAAATATTTTTCACAAACCCAACATTAAACCGTAAATGAAACCAAAACTTCTTCAAAAAAGGAAGATGAAGGCCCATCGGTGTCAATACCTTCCACTAGTTCCATAAAAACCCAAACACCTTTGTCTCTCTGAACACCCAAGAACTCGTCCACACACGGCTCACCTGCAAATCCCTCACATTGATCTTGAGCTCATCGCCCTATCAGGAAATAACACAGAGTGCTCCTCGATCTGCACCTTCCTCCTGATTGAACACCACCCTTTCCCACCATGGGCCTACATAGAATGTATCAACACAAACTCCATAATGGGTCTGCAAGTATCAGAAGGGGAAGGTAGGTGTTTGATGCGCCCACGGTAGGTAGAAGGGACCCGGCAACGACGATGGCAGAGGCCATCCACTGCCTTCCTGACAGATATCACCTCAACAAGCTTTAAGTCACCTGTATCACACAAGAGTTCATTGTATTGAACATAGCTGCATAAGTCAGAATCAACAATCACAACTCCAGGATGTCAAAACCCTCTCAAACCCTTTTCAAGTTTCCTCACCTAATGCCTTAATGGATGTGGGTTGTGCGGTAATGGATGATGGATTGGTTGAGCGATAATGGATGTGGGGTTGGTATATGGTGTGCGATGCAGACTGACTACGGTAATGGATTGGGAGAGATTGAAGATGGCACTGTGGGTTGAGACTTGAGAGGGGCAAGACGCGGGTCGGTGATATGAGATGGACTGTTGGCAATAGACTTGTGATGGTGATGATGGGTGGATAATGAGGGAATGTGAGAGGGTAATGGTGGTGCTAATATGTTGTGGCGAGATGGATGGATTTTGCTGGAATTTAGTTTTGGGTTGAATAGATGGAGTGTGTTGGTAGATTGAGATTGAGATGGGGCAATGAGGTTGCGCAGTGATTTGAGGTGGTTAGGGTGAAAGTAGTGATATGTTGGTTGTAGGTAATGGGTTAAAGGTAGGTGGCAGCGGTGACCTTGCAACAATGTCTTGATCTTGGAACAGGGACAGTTGCAGTGTCAATGGAGAAAAAAATTCTCAGTCTCAAACCCTAAACGATTTGAGGAAGATGACAGCAATTTGGTCACTTTATTCTTTAATTTTGAGGGGTTTTATCATAAGGGCATTTTGGTCATTAGATTCCCTAAAACTAACGTCTAACTTTCTAGATTAACGAGCTGGACTAGATTGTTTCAAAGTTTGGAAAATAGGGACGCATTTGGAATTAGTAAAAGTTTAGGAGTGCATTTGTACGTTTGAACAATTTGAGGGGGGCATTTGAAAAAAACCCTTTTTTTTTTTTGTTGAAGGGGTTCAGGTGTAATTTTAAACGGAACCATTTAAACCCAAACAATAAAATAATTATTACTTGGTTTGATTTATGTATTATAAAAATAAAAGCATCGGTTCTAGAGTCTAAACTGTTTAGTACTGCTTAAAACTAATAAACTGCTAAACGAATATGAACCAAACAAAACTGACTAAATTGATTACGAAGACTACGAACTGTATAGGAGAACAGTTAAAAAAATGATTAAATCGAATAACCAAACTGATTAAGCCGATTAAGAAACCGAACAGAAAATAAATCATTTGATCAGAACCAACTACAAAGTGGTTACGGACTTTACGGTGAACGATTTTGATTTAATAACTTGAAACTAGCTATCAATTATAACATGAATCGAATTAAGTGCAACTATTTAAACCAAATCCGAGCCGATTAACATCCTAATTATTATTAAGAGAGGAGGAGGAGTGAGAAGAGAGAATTGAATCAGGGAGCCCAGAGACCAGGGAGCTGCTAGGGGGCATCCAGCGGTTGACCTGTGCTACACATATCTTGGTGCATGCCTAAGGATGTGTGCGGCACAGCCCAATGGCTGACAACACCCTAGGCATGTGGTTAGCATCCACCATGAGAGTCCCACATGGGCTCACTCCCATTCTCGTAGGAGCTAGATCTTCTATAATGTAACTGCTCGTAATAGTCTGTACAGTGTAAATTGGGTCGTACAAGCAATGACCGCCTTATCCCAGCTCAGACAAAGCGTTTGGGTAGGGGTAAGGCGGTCTTTGCATGTGCAGCTCAGTCTACACCTCTCAATCTGCTACGGATAACGCACAGTAGAGGATCTAAATTGATTCTCATACGAGAAATCCCAACTCAGAAATCCCAACTCAGACAAACTAAGGTCCTCGAACAAAAGCCGTAACAGGTAGCACTCTGGCAACGCACGGCTGATATGAAATAATGATGGATCCTATTCAGGCTGTAGGTGTGGGCGTGTGTGTGTGGCGTGGAGGGGGTTAACTGCAATGGCACGCGTGTGGCATGCGGGTTAACACGCGTGCGAGTGGACCATCACGCTCTTCCACGTAAGCCCAATGATGGTGTTTTCACGTGAGAGGAGGATCTGGAATTCTAGATAGTCCGTCAAGTTCGTACCAGAGGAATAAGAAGACGGTCTTGAAGGAGTTTTCTATTCTTTAGGACTTTTGGATGGAGAGGGTCAGTCTCTAAAGTGTCTGTTGCCATAAGGATTTGATCTAAAAACAGAAGACCATTTTAGATGGTTGAGAAGCCACGGATTGTAATACATATATATTGTTGGGTTTCCATGCGTAGCCGCCTTCTTCATTATTCATTATTAATCTTTCTTCTTTCTCACACTCACACTTACACTTACAAGTATACAACTCTTCAAAGTGGTATTGGGTTGGGTTGGGTTGGATTGGGTGGGGGTGGGTAATAAAAATCCTCTACCGTATTGTTGGGTGTGTGGTGCACATATGGTTGTTGATTACATTTGTGTCACTTCTCAAATTATCATCCATATGAACATCAAGGCACTAAGAAAATGGCCATCGTCGATTGCTACTACTATTACTTCAAAGACAAAGCTATGAATAAGATATACTTCAGTGAGCAATGTTATGTTGTTTATCTTATTTCTTATTTTGAAGCTTGTAATTGCATTTTAATTCTATGGGAGTATAATAGTATAGTTGACTCCTCGACAAGGAAAGTCTTATCGATAACATGCATGATAGTATGACCTAGTTTCAATCCATGGCTTCTTAAATTATGTAATTCATAGACACGAGCTCTCATGTTTCTTCAATAAATGATTTCCTTTCATTAAAAAAAAAAGAGTTGGAAGGCTCCAAACATCTTATTAGTAGATTGGGCTATTGAGAAAATTGAAGTTCTAATAAGGTGGCATAGATTTTCAAGTTCCATTACCATATGTGATATCAACCAGTTGGTCTCATTGCTAATAAAAAAATTAGTATATTACTTTACATTATATCATATAAATATTTCTTGTACTCTTTAAAATTTTAAACTTACACCAGCTTTTGACTTCTTCTTGTACCCTAAAAACCTCTCTCTCTCTATCTCTCTCTAATGTCAAGATAGTGCATTATACATATTTATGTTTGTTTGTTGATTCTCCTTGGCTATTTAATGTCTTTTGTTTTTATGTTTAGGGAAAAAGAAAGCTAATTAACCGGTAGCTTGGTTAGTGTGGTTCCTACATCTATACACAAATCAATGCCTTTGTACATGAAAAGATCGTTCAATTCCTAGTAAAATAAAAAATTATATCCAAGCCAATGCTTCTACTCACACTTTAATTGCCTACCACACAGGTGCATGGACTACATGACCAATTAGAGTTCCCTTGCCTTATTTTTATTATCATTATTCTTGTTAGAATGAATGGAGATATCTAAATATCTATTGTCACTTGCACATTAAGTGATGCCAACTATTTGGTAAAGTAAAATTGCAAGGCCATTTTAAATTCAAGTGGTAGCATCATAATTAGCATGGTTGACTGTTTCAGGTGGTTTACCCTTTCATGTAATGACGTAATTAGGGTCTCTCTCTCTCTCTCTCTCTCTCTCTCTCTCTATGATAATGGACAGACGAAAAAACTCATCTCATATCAACAAATAATGCGATCAAAATACCACTTTAGGATTCATTGTTGGCATCTGGAATAACCCGTTCACAAGTTAATTCCTATTCAAAGTAATGGAAGCTACTTTAGCTTATAATTCCAATTTTCAAATTAGAGTGATGGGTGTTAGATTTCTTGTAGGCTTAATTAATTATACCCTATCTACTGGTATGAGTTCATAAGCATAAATTCGGTTTGGGATCACTTTAAAGTTAATGAGGTATTCTAATCCTTTCCATTGTGGGGTGGATAAAGATTAGGATTCTGTATTATAAATACACGGTTAGAGCCTCTATAATCTCTTGGTCTCATTCTCTGTTCTTCTCATCAAGAATTTGAGAGATGCAAGTGAGAGAAAAAGACAGTGAAATATCCAAACCAAAGGATTTGTTCATGTTCATCGTAAAAAAAACTTTACAAGGTTTTTTTCAACATACTTAAGTGTAAGGTATACTCTAATCTTGTTATATTCATTGTTTTATTGTGTAATAGAATTCTGTATGATATTCTTTATAGGTTTTCGCCAAACCCAAAAGGATTTATTCCAACAAAGTCAACATTTTAGCAATTGGGATGAGTGAGAGATATGTGACACTACAAAGGTATCCACCTCTCATTCTGGAAACTAATTTTCTTCATTTTTGTCCTCTTCCATCTTCTTTTGTTCTTGGACGGAAGAGGAAATGGAATACGTACTGGAATAGAAACATTAAGGTAAGAAAATGACTGAACAAAGAAAGATAAAGAGGAGTGGGGGAGAGAAAGGACAGAAGAGTGGAATGTGGAGGGAGATGAAACAGTGACTTATTTGTTTTATAGCGACTCATATGAAGAGAAAGAGAGATGTAGGGATCGATGATGTCCTTCTTCTTCTTCATAATCCGACAAGTCAACTTGGATCTCGTAATACTGCCCTTGAAACGGTAGACAAGGATAAGCCAAAAAAAAGTGGGGATTGAAGAATAAAGCTTTATTGGCAACCCATAAAACCGTGATGAGGTCTGATCTCGACCCAACACCTGAAATCTTCCACTATCCTCATATCTCCAGATTTTAATCTTTCTAAATGGGTTTCCATAAACTCCCCCAATACAATGCATTTATCTTCTCTCTCCTCTTAAGTCAAAATGCATCATTCACTTGCACTACTTTGTGGTGTGACTCAGTAAGAAATGACACCACTTGTGGTGCTCATGATTGGTAGGCTATATAATCCAACAGCATGCTAGGGAATTTAGCTTAGGCCCAAAACATTTGGTCCGACCACCCTAATTCACACAAATTTTACCAGATGGTCAGACCGGTTTTTAGATCTTTAAATATGTGTTTGCCCATTGCAAAGTACCCAACAAAGACCCTACAAGTTTAACTCACTTGGATCAATAGTAGTTAAATTAACACTAATTCCTTAGAACCTGACTAAGAGGTCATTAGCATCCAATGAATTGGAATCCAAGTGGATCAAGAATAAAAGTAATTGAAATTTATGAATGTATGAACACTTGAAGTTTATAAATTCTTATTATTCATAATTGAAGAAAAGTTTTTCGTTGCCTTGAATGGAGAGAAAGTCTCTTCAACCACCGATCAACTACCCACATGGGGAGCAATGGGGATGGATCCCAACCCTCCATGGGTTGTGGGATCCATGTCCCATGGAAGGTTCAGATCTATCCCCACCGTCTCTATAAGGAGAGCAGATCCGGACTCCATGATATGACTCTATGATTAGATTCTTGGATAATGATATTTTTTTTTTTCAATTTAATCAAGAGTTAGATGCAATGGCTTAAAAGGTTTTTTCTTCATCATCCATAGAAATTCTCAATCCTAACCCACTTTCACGGTCAAAGTATCTCAATCCAAGCCCTGATTAAACTCAGAGTGGGTTGAACCGATAAGACCGAACCAAAATTGCATCTTTAATGAAAACTATCCTTGCCCAATTTAATCAAAGATTAGATATGGTGGCCTAGGAAGTTGTCTCTTCACTTGAGAATAAGTATCCCCTCCAATTTGCTGTTCGCTCTAATTCCCTCCAATTCTTCACATAGGAGCGAAAATGAACACCCTATCCCACCTTGGGTAGTATGTTCGAGCAGGGGGTAGGGTGATCATTTCCACTCCTATGTGAAGAGTTGGAGGAATTGGAACTGGCAATGAATTGGAGGAGATAATGATTCCGATTAAGGCAAAGACCTCATAATTTCCCATTTTTTCAAAAAAAAAAATATAAGAAAAAAGGATTGGATAGGTCAAAAGTTGGTCCAAAGGGCCCCAAGGAATTGGTAAAGAGGGGGAGAGAGATTCAGAGGCACACGTGCGTTGGATCAATTACATTACTTTATGGTGGAACACACGTGCTTTCCTAATGATTCTAATGCCAATTTATGTGAATACAAAAAAAAAAACCAACTAACCAATAGAATAAAAGATCAACAAAAATAAAGAGAAATGGAGAAAAAGATCCTCTCTCTCTCTCTCTCCTAGTGTGTTAGACTATTTGTAAAGGCCTTTATCAACATCGCACGAGCTTATGCCTGCATCTTCAAACTCATCCCTTTTATTCTTATCTCTGCAACTCTACTCTCCAATTATTTCTCTTCTATCTTCTCCATACCTTTTTCACCCTTACATCAAACCCATCACCCCAACACTCTCTCTTCTTTCCCTTTCTTGATAAAAACATATACCAGTAACACCAATTCATCTCACCTTCATCAGTTTGTTCAAATCCATGGCTCTTGAAACATGGCTGATTAAGGTAAAGAAGCTGATCTCAGATGGTCTCGAAACAATTAAATCCAATAAGATTTCCAAGAAATCTAACCTCGGCGTTTTAGCCTTCGAGATCGCTGGGCTCATGTCGAAGCTCATCCATCTTTGGCAATCCCTGTCCGACAAGAGCATCATTCGTCTTCGCCATGAATCCATATCTCTCGAAGGAGTTCGCAGGATAGTATCCAACGAAGATTCTTTCCTCTTAGCTCTTGCCTGTGCAGAGATGGTTGAGAACTTAAGGCTTGTAGCCAAATCCGTGTCAAGGCTCAGCAAAAGTTGCAGCGAAGATTCGGGTCTCCAGTGTTTCGGTAGCTTATTCGAAGATTTCGCTAACACAGGCCTCGATCCCAACGGTTGGGTGTTGAGTTGGAAGGAGATGGAATCCAAGCTAAAGCAAATGAATCGTTACGTCACTCTAACCATGACTCTCCATAAAGAGATGAACGAGGTTTCGGAACTCGAGCACTGTTTGAAGAAATTACTCAAAGAGAAGAAGATTGTTGATCTCCAACAAAAGCTGTTTTGGCATAAACAAGAAGTGAAGTACCTCAAAGAGAACTCTCTTTGGGAAAGAAGCTTTGACACTGTCACGTTATTGCTTGCAAGGTCAGTGTTCACTGTTCTAGAAAGAATTAAGCTTGTGTTCAGCGTTGGACCAGCAATCCATGGCCCTTGTCCACCTCGCTATAACCTCTCCTTATCAGCCACGGTTCACCCATCTGAAACTACTACTACTACTACTACTACTACTACATGTAAATTTGAATTCTTGGAGTCGAATTCAAAGATACTAAAGCCACCACCAAGTACCTTAGGAGCAGCAGCCCTTGCTCTACACTATTCTAATTTGATTATTGTGACAGAGAAGATGATTAGATCACCACAATTGGTTGGTATTGATGCGAGGGATGATCTCTATGCCATGTTGCCTTCTAGTATTAGAGTTTCACTGAGGGCTAGATTGAGAGGTGTTGGATTCTCTGCGAGTGATCCAGTGCTTGCCGCCGAGTGGAGAGATGCCATGAGTAGGATTTTGGGTTGGTTATCACCTTTGGCTCATAATATGATTATATGGCAGAGTGAACGTAGCTTTGAGAAGCAGAATTTGATACCAAAGGCAAATGTTCTTCTTCTTCAAACACTGTACTTTGCAAACCAGGCCAAGACAGAGGCCGCCATCACTGAGCTTCTCGTTGGTCTGAATTATATTTGGAGGTTTGAGAGAGAGATGAATGCTAAGGCCTTGTTGGGTTGCTCCAAATTACCGAATTTGCAGAGCTCTTGTTGAGGTCTGAGAAATGATTTTTATTTTAATTTTCGGTCAGATCCTCCATTTTCCCCCTTTATTTACTCTCTTCTTTTTCTTTTTCTATATGTATATTTTGATTTTTGGTACAATTAGATGGAGGCATTGGAGCTGCAATGGTTGAGATCTATAAGGGGTTTGTTTTGCTGCCAACCCTGAGACATGTATATCTAAATCTAGATGATATATTTGTAAAAAAATTTATGAGTATTTCCTACCCACCATTTATGAGGTTTTTTTTTTTTTTTAATTTGGCCTTTAGTTAATTGGACAATTTTCTTTCCATTCCTCTGTGAGTTGCAAGATGCAACAGTGAGAATCTAAAGGTAGAAGAATATTTTTTATTTGCTTAGATAGAAGCTACCATTATTTTAACATTTCATAATTAAAAATTGATAGATGTCATTGAGAATCCTATGTATGAATAGTTGACTTTAATAGGCCTTGATGGCTTGTTTAATTCCCAAAGGCAACCTAATATTTAGCCTTTAATTTGATCCGAGTGTCAACAAGGTATCCAGGGATTATATTTATATTTCTCCTTACCTTTTTGAGTGGGCCTTGTGATTGAATTCTATAAGAGATGAGATTTTATGTACATCAAATAAGGTTATTCAGAAAGAATTATAAATTTTTTTTTGGTAGAAGAAAGAATTACAACTTTTTTAGGGTAAATTACATTGCAACTCCCTGAGGTTTTGGGCTAAATACAATATAACCCCCAGTGTTTCTAAATTATACATCCGACACCTTTAAGTGGACGATGTTAATAAATAATAATAATATATAAAATGTCAACTTTGCCCTTCTAACATTTATTACCAAAAACCTATTCAAACACTCTTTACCTTCTTTACCATTGCTTTCTTCCCCACAGCCGAAGCTGCTGCTATCTTCTCCGAAGTCGCATGACTCGCAATTCCACCGCACAAATATGCCTTTCTCCACTTGCCATTATCTCTCTCGTCTCTCCCTCATCTCAAGTACCACTCTCTTCTCCCTCTCTTCTCTTCTCTGTTATATTTCAATTTTTTTTTTTCTCTCTCGCCTCTCCCTTATCGCCATTAACCAACCCTAAATGTCCAGCAAACCTAAATTTAGGCTCTGTCTCTGTGTGATTGATGGCCAAATGGTACATTAAGGGCTAGAATGGCCTTATTTAGACACCTATAAGAGGGACAGAGACCCTAAGAAGACCTATCAGTTTTGTTCTCTATAAATCTGATGTCATTTAATGTTCTGAAAACCCTAATCTGGAATCCGATCTCCAACAGTATTCTCCCAAATTTTTAGATTAGACCATAATCAGATTGGTCCCAAGTTTTAATATCATGTTCTCTTCTCCAATTAGACGACTTGACTAGCCTTTTGACCATATCAAAATCGTTGATCTTTTGATATCTTAAATCTATTGGAATCTGATCCTTTACTGCAATTCTGGTTAGTTTCTGGATTTATGAAACTTATCACCAAAGGCTTCTAGCAACCCATCAAATTGAGTAACCTAGGTTTTTGCACAAGCTATTCTAGTTTAACCTGGAAGCGTTAAAGCAGGTTTCTCTTGCAAAGGGTTCGAATCTGCAAAAGTCCAAAGAAGACATGATTTTCAGCACAAAAAAAAAAACAAAAAACATAAGAGAGAGAAGACATGATGATCTAGTCAATTATACAAGCATATCTGCCCTCATTGGATGGTTCTTAAAACCAAGAAAGTGACAAACCCTAAATCCCTAAGAACAACAAGGATCTCCAATCATAGATATAGATTGGAGTCAGAGCCATATTGGCCATGTTGACATGGGATGGCCTCAGGAGATCACCATCTTGAGAACCCTAAAATGCATCTTCCTTATCATGTCTTCGAGTAGCAAAGAAAGGAGTTGAAGATGGCTTGAGCCAGATCGCCAGAACCCTAAACCGGTGACTAATTTGAGTAGCAGGGGAAGGGGTGTAAAGTTAGGGATGCCTTATGGGCAAAATGGTAAACTCACACCCCATTAGGGGCATATTTATCATATTAAAGCATCGATGACCAACACATCAGCAGCTAATGGGAATGCTCTAATGGAGTGGGGCTGACTGTAACAACTAACCTAAACTCAGGGGTCAGGGTGTATAATTTAAAAACACAGGGGATTGCACTATATTTAGGCCAAACCTCAAGGGGTTTACTGTAATTTATCCTTTTTTATTGTTATATAATACTTTTCTAAAGAGTAAGACTAGAAATTTTAATTTCAAAACTGATTGATAGGTCTAATTATCCTTCAAAAAATATGTAATTATAGTTATGTTTATTTTCTGTATAGGGTAATGGGTTGGGCTGACAAGAGTCCATGTTGAAAAAATATGAACCAGGGCCCAGTCCATCTTAGCCTCCCCCCACTACTCTCCCCTTCCCTTATGTTATTTCTTCTTGGACCGAGTTTTCCTCCATCCATGGTGAAGGAAAAATCCCTTGTTCATGGGCATCGGAACTATCAAATGACCATGGGGAAGGGTATTTTTGAATTTGTCAATAGAGGGCGGGAGTTTATTTATGTGACAATCGTATGGTCACATTACTAGTGGGAATGGGATTCTTCCCACTCTTGTTGGTTAATAAGGAAAACTTTTGCCTTTCTTCTTTCTCTTCTATTGCTTTTAATTTTTGAAATAATAGTTCCTACACACCCGTTTAAAATGGTATTGCCACGTAGATAGATGATATGGCTATTTGCCGTCTGAATTTGTAACCTCCAATTTACCACATGGCAATGGTAGATAAGTTCAATGGCAGTAGCATAAATTGGTATACCTAAAGCTAGAAATTTGATTTAGAAACAGATGGGGGAAGGCTGTAGATAGAATTTGATGTACAACCGAATTGTCTCTAAAAATAAAAAATAAAATATGAAACAACATTAAATATAAAAATTAATATAAAATAATTATTAAGTTATATAAGGCTGTGTATATTATGACCCTCCCCAGACCTGCAGTGGCGGGAGCCTCGTGCATTGGATATGCCCTTTATTATTAAATTATGTTCTTTTAATGAACTAATCATATTTGCAGTAATATTAGATTTAATTATTAAATATTGTTATATTTTTCTAGTCAACCCCAAATCAGATTTTATCAAGGCTATTTCTATTTCCATGTACAATGGTAAAGAAAGAAAATTTTCAGGAAAAGAGAATGCTACTTGGGTGCGTGCGGTGTGCTATCCTGTGCCTAGACACAGGGACGTGCAGAATGATTACCTCACCCTTAGGAATTTTTGCCTTTCCATGGAGGCACGCCAATCATTTCGTACGTTCTTGTGTTTGGGCGTAGGGTAGCACACCACATGCACCTAGGTAGCGTTCTTTCTCCCAAAATATAATTTTCCCCTTTATTTGGGGGGGTAAATGAGATAGATTTTTTTTTTGATAAAGACGAATGGGGTAGACGAAATGCCAAAAAAAGTCATTCAAAAATAATATTTAGATAAAATATTTATAATTACAATGAAACAAACATAGCCTAAAGAGAACCATCTGTGGGATGTCTCACTCTAAAAGGAAAATGGGCACAAGAATATTAGGTGAAATAGCTGGTGAAAGCATCGAGAAACCTTTGTTAATCGAAGTTTAGCTGTCCCTTCAGCTAAAAATTATTTATTTATTAATTTGAGTATTTTTTTTTGCTTTTTTCTATCAATGAAAAAATATACTAAAAGAAGAAGAAAGAACATTACAACAGTCAACCATGCTAACCAAAGAGAAGATCCCAATCAAAACAAACAAAACAATCAATAAAAAAGAAAAGTCTAACAATATAGACCAAGAACAAATCTATAAGAAACATTTTTGCTTCTTTATAAACAAATACACTTTAAATCAGGAAAAAGATAAGCAAATATTTGCCTATCAATGCAAATGTTTTGTAATGTGATAGAAATTTCCTATATCGATCAAAATGTTTCTCCTTGACCAATCTATAATTTGCTATATTCTGTGAATGTTATATTATGGAAAAAGTTTTTTTTCACTCACGGTGAACAAAACACCCAAGAAACTTGGGTTATTATTATTCTCCTCATAATTAGTAACAATTGGAGGTTAAAATTACCCCTCACTATTTTGGCCTTTGATGAAGAAATCCTTCCTTCACCGTAGCTTGAGGAAAATTGTCCTTATTTATAATTTGTACAAATTAAAGGGTTGGGTTGGCATCCCTTGGTTGGTTAAGCCCAAGATCAAACTAAATTTGTACAAATTATAAATGGGTATGCTTAAGGGTGTCAATTTTGGATCAGAACCGGAAACCGCATCGGGATTGGCCCATTAGGAACCGAAACCGACCCATCCAATAGGTTATTGGTCCGGTTCTGGATCTACCAATAAGTTATGGGTCCGGTTTCGGATCTACCATTTGAGAACCGTTGGAACTGGAACTAATCACATCCTAACTCTATATAATATATAATTCGTAAGACTGAAGGTCGCTAATGTCAAACCCTTTATTTTTGTAGTCTTTCAATTTTGGCTGGTATCACTTGTCTCATATACTATTTTACCAAATTTTTGGCTATAAATTTAAAAGTCAATTTGGGAATGCTAATTTAAGAACATACCTTAATATAATCCTAACTTATGAGGGTGGTGGGGTTCCTAATTATTAATTAATACAAAACAAGAGGTAATATAAGCTAAGTGTGATTTGAGAAAAAAAAATGAAGCATATCTCATTTGATTGAAATTAGTGTTTTATTACTGCAAAAAAAAAAAAAAGAAATTTGTGTTTTATTATAATATTATTAATATATGAAGCATGTGTTAGAATTTTTTGTTTTTTATTAATTTGGACTGCTTGGAACCTATTAGGAATAGGAACCGGAATCGGACCACCCATTAGTTAATGGTCCTGAATCTTAAATTTAAAACCGATTAGCTTATTGGTCCGGTTCGGGTCTTGACCCCTTAGGACTGGAACCATTAAGGAACCAAACCAATTGACGCCCCTAAGTACGCTCGAAACGGGCTTAAACTTTACGACAAGGCCCATCTCATGCCCAAGAAGACAACCCATAAGCTCATGTACCCACCAGTAATTGGGCTGGAAATCCTAGAGTATTTTGTCCTTACGTAAATGGCACTGCCCGTATGGTTCTTCGATCATAGATGAGATCTGGTCGGGCCAGGCTGATGGGCCCTGGGTCAAACGGGCCGAAAAGATGGAAGACGGTCAGTTCAATTGCTCAGGTGTGCCTGGGACATGACAGTCAACGACTCCGCTCTTCAAGCTTTTAACGGAAGAATATTAAAACTTACCAAAAAAAAAAAAAAACGGAAGAATATTAAGGAAGAAAATTATTTATTCAATACCCAAAATACCCCTACATGTTTACCATTTCACCGTCCCTCTGACTCCCGCAATTCATTTCAAGGTACGGCAATCTGAAATTATCTGAAGTTCTGAACTGAATATTCCGATTTTAATAACTTGAAAGTAGAAGGGTATTTCAGTCTTTTAGATTGAATAGAACCTTGAACATGTAGTAAAAATGTGGAGATTTTGTTTGGAAGGTCGAAAACACGGTGTCTGAAAGTCCCCCGCCATCTCCTCTGCTCCATTCCTTCTCCGAAAAGGTCAGGGAAGAGAAATTAAGCAACCAGCGTTTCTCTGCTGAATTGCTAATTAAACTCTCGCCATTGACGAACCAGGGACTTAGCTCCCTCTTCTGAAACTGATAAACCCTAATTATCGTTCGTTGGATCTGATACCCCTGCTAGGCTAGGTCGGGAATGGCTTCTTCGGAAGCCGATTCCCGTTTGAGTCAGGTAATTACACCGGCTCTCGAGAAGATCATCAAGAGCGGTTCATGGAGAAAACACTCCAAGCTCGTTCACGAATGCAGATCCGTAATCGACAGATTAGCTTCGCCTGACAAGTCTCCAACTTCTCCCAACGAAGACAGTTCAGTGCCCGGTCCGTTACAAGATGGCGGCACCGTTGAATTTTCTCTGGCGGAGTCTGAATTGATTCTCAGCCCTTTGATTGCCGCTTCTGGATCTGGATTTCTTAAGGTTGCTGAACCGGCTGTTGATTGCATCCAGAAACTAATTGCTCATGGCTATATTCGTGGTGAGGCGGACCCTTCCGGAGGCTCTGAAGCCAAGCTTCTTGCTCGTATGATGGAAGCTGTTTGTAAGTGCCACGAGTTGGGTGATGATGCGGTTGAGCTCCTGGTACTGAAGGCACTGCTTTCATCTGTTACTTCGATCTCATTGCGGATCCATGGGGATTGCTTGTTGCAGATCGTTAGGACTTGCTATGATATCTACTTGGGGAGCAAGAATGTCGTTAACCAGACTACTGCCAAGGCTTCTTTAATACAGATGCTGGTGATTGTGTTTCGGAGAATGGAGGCTGATTCGTCGACTGTTCCTGTTCAGCCAATTGTGGTTGCGGAGCTGATGGAGCCTGTGGAGAAGTCTGACACAGATGGAAGCATGACACAGTTTGTGCAGGGGTTCATTACCAAGATCATGCAAGACATTGATGTGGTCTTGAATCCGACCCCAACGGGGAAGACTGGGCTGGGTGGGCATGATGACGCATTCGAGACTACAACAGTTGAAACCACAAATCCAGCTGATTTACTTGATTCCACAGATAAAGACATGCTAGATGCCAAGTATTGGGAGATCAGTATGTACAAGACTGCCCTGGAAGGGAGGAAAGGGGAATTGGCCGATGGAGAGACTGAGAGAGATGATGACTTGGAAGTTCAGATTGGGAATAAGCTAAGGAGGGATGCATTCTTGGTTTTCAGAGCACTTTGTAAGCTCTCGATGAAAACACCTCCGAAGGAGGCCTTGAATGATCCACAATTGATGCGTGGGAAGATTGTGGCTTTGGAGCTGCTGAAGATTCTGCTTGAGAATGCTGGAGCTATTTTCAGGACTAGCGACAGGTATGTCACTTTCAATTTATTTTGTTATTGTCATTTTTTTTTTCTATAAAAATCTGTCCAGTTTGTTATTTTTCTGATTTTCTTGCTCATTTTGGTTAATATATAGTCTTTTTTTTGGGATACACTGTCGATTTTTTCCCCCAGTTTCAGTATTCTCCTTTATTTGCCGCCTAGGCCTCGCCCGCAACCATGCACAGGGCCATGCAAGCAACCATGCCCACAACCTTGCACTCATTTTCAATGTAGTGCAGATTAGTGGGGTACAGAATTCCTGGCTTAGTGGGCATGCTTATATTTCTCATAAAGATTTTAAAATATTGGTCTTCCTCCATTAGATTGCGAAGTCACCCATATATTCTAACAATTGTGCATATGTACTCCTTCCTTGGTGCACCCGTGCCTAATCCAATGGAAGAGAACACCTTGCAATTTTGAACTTATTTTATTGTTTTTCTTAAACTTTTTCTGCTCCCAAAATTGTGTATCTCTTAGATTTGTTTCTGTTCTTTATATAATGTATCAATGATTCAATCTTATCCACGGAAGGCCATGTGCTGGAATTGGGTAGAGAGTTCGTGTGGCTGACTAAAAGTGGTAGGGAGAGTTGAGTTGAGTAATCTACAATGGTAGATCCTCTAATAACCAATAATCTTTGGTGGAAAATTTTTTAATATCTTTTTTTGTTTATTAACGAAATTTTCTTAGGCCCCGTTTGTTTGTCGGGGTTTTGGTGCTGTGCGAATGAATTGTGTAGGAATACTTGACACTCTCCCATGAATGTGGTAAAATAACGATGTTTGGACGTCCGGGGTGGGAAAGGGGTCATAATGTCAGGTTTTCCTATCGGTGCAATGTATCCTCCACTCTACCTCTCTCAGAATCCAATTGAAATCGGTGGGATTCATTTGGGGAAGATGAGGGAAAGTACACGGTTATCTCCCTTTTCTCTTCTCTCTCTCTCAACTGTGACGTTCCTCCAATCCCCCTCCCCCCAAGTTGCGAACTAGAATAACAGGAAATGGTTTCCTAGTCTGGTGGAAATCTATAAACTCCCTTAGAAGAAAAGGGGGGGGGGGGAGAGAATTGAAGAAAATCTTGTCTTCTATTGATTCATAATAGCTCTTTAAATTGGTGCGACTGTGCGAGGTCTCCTCCATTCTTTAAAGTGGTCATCATGTCAGGTTTTCTTATTGGTACGATGTCTCCTCCACTCTACCTCTCTTTGAATCCCATCGAAATTTGTGGGATTCATTTGGGGAAGACGAGGGAAGTGCACGGTTGTCTCCCTTTTCTTTTCTCTCTCTCTCTTTCTCAACTGTGGCCTTCCTCCAATCCTCCCCATAGTCCAGAACTATAATCACAGGAAGCAGTTTTCGAGTCAGTTGGAAATCTATAAACTCCCTTAGAAGAAAAGGGAAAATAAAACAGAATTGAAGAAAATCTTTTCTTCTATTTGATTCATAATGGCTCTTTAAATTGATGCTCCAAATTTCTAGGGGTTCCTCTAAGGGAAGATCTTCTCCTCCAAATACTTCTTCAGAGCCTTGCTATTCACAATCCGTCCTGGCGATGGCGAACCATAGGGAAGAACTTACAATGAAGTGATGGAGGTTTAATAAAACATACAGGTATTTTAGGAAATTTAATAAAACATTAGGGATATTTGTCTTATGAAATTTTATCTCGCCCCTTTGGAAAATGCCAACCAAACATGCCTAGGGGGACGGGCAAAGTTACTTTTCCACCACTTAAAAATACCTGTTATTCATCCCTCCAACATGTGGGACCCAAACCCCCAGCTTTCCCACCCCACACTTCCTGCTAAACAAAAGGAGACTTAAGGTTTGGAAGTACAAAGAACAAGCCTAACTATAGTGTGTACTTTTCAAGAAACTATATGATGTCACTTCCTCAAGGGGTAACAATTTTATGTATTCCTACTTGAACATTTGCAAACTTGACATGTAAGTATGGGAATTTACTGAGTAGCTCATATATATGAACTGATAGAATTATGTAAAGTGGCCAAGAAAAATATTAAAATGGAAGGGGTTTTGAAATTGTATAGGCGAGTAAGACAATGCAGAAATATTATTAGGAGACTCTTTCCTTAATAACTATTGAATCATGGCATTAAGTGATTTTTTATTTGAAGTATTTTGGATATGGCTGAGCCCATATCCATGCGATTCCTCCTAATCGTATTTGTATTGTACCTCCTGGATACTGTATGGCCTTGTACATCCAGATATCATACGTTGTATTATATAACTAGTCTTTTAACCACTAACCCTCAATGCAAGTAGGGGGTGATGGGGCTGGCAATGAAAAATGAACTATAAATGTGACTTAATCTGAAGGGTGTCATATAATTCTGATTGACTGCTACATCTGCCGCTCTCTGTGGCAGAAAGCACCATATCATGGGAGGCTTTTAAGTGTGCATTGTCATAACAATAACCTTTGTCCATAGTTCATAATGGCCAGGCGGGTTTTATACTGATTCGTATGTAATGTTTTTTTTTGCTTTCTCTTTTTTGACCAAATGTATCAATATCTTTCCATGTGGTGGAGTTGGTTGAACATATTCTGGAATTCTTTTGGCAAAACAATTCTTTAACTGGCTAACCACCTGCTTTTCATTTCTTCTTTGTTGTTTTTTTTTTTTGGGTGAATATTCTTCTTTGTTGTTATTTGTGTGTGTTTACATAATTTTCTCTCTTTTTTTTTCTTTACTTTTCTGCATGTCACATTATATTTTTCTTCTATAATTTGATTAAATTGAAATGAATAAGGCATCATCATCTATGTGTAAGTGATCAAGCAGCTGACCATTTTCCAGTTAATTAGCTGAGAAGGCTAGAACAGCAACTACCTATGCCTTAGTGCTCTCACCTTTCATTAATTAAGATTTTAGTTCTTTTACTGAATTAGTAAGCTATTTATATCATGCTATTAGGCTGTAGTTGATTTTTGGCTGTTGTATTGTTTATTTTGGGATTAGGGTTTGATGCAATTACATGTTGGGTAACTTAGGAATTATTTTTTCTTCTTGTTATTTCCTTTTTCTTTTAGTCCTTTGATAGAGTCGTAGGAGATTTGATTCAAACTTTAATTTTGTGCTTGAGTTTGAATAGGTTAGGCTTTTGATTACAAACCTTTAAATAGATGTGTGCAGTCCATCGTTGGACACTATTGATGAGTGACTAAAGTTTGAATTTGATTTACCTCTGACGGCTGTGCGTGTTCTCTCCTCTCTCTTACTTTCTCTGGTTTGACTTCTATCTCATATTTTTCACTCTCTGGTCTGCTTCCCTCGTTTTCCCTCTTCCTTTATTATTAATCTTCTTATAGTACTGTCATAACCATCCTTGTTAAACCAAATTCCTACTCTGTTTTGGGCAATGAGTGCAGTCCCTTTGAAGTTGGTCAATCTCTCTCATTCAGTTGTCTTGGCCTGAAATTTTGGGGTTTAGATCACTACCCTAGGGCGACCAAAATTCTAGATTCCTGTCACCAACAAACCCTCCTGTTGAGAGCTCTTGACCTGAGCTCGAACCTGGTCTGATAGATTCCGCCAGGTCTGATTTCAGTGAAATTTAATTCATTTCTGGTTGCTGATTTGGGTGATGGTTGGTTGGGATTCAGAAGTTAGTAGCATAGGACCATAAGCCTGAAATTTCGTTCTGATTGGAGTCCACATGAGGGAGAGCTCTCACCAGAATTGACAACGGTTCTTCGCTGTTCTGTTAGAATTGTGAGGAACTGTGGAAGAAGAAGAAGTTGAGTCTTCTTATTTACACTTAAGACCATTCTTTCCTATAATATCTACAGCCCCCTGATTTATAACTTCTAATTCTGTTTTATTCATTCTCTATATGAATTCCCATAATTATCCTCCTTTTGAACTTAATTCCTAATTTGTCCCCTAGTTGGTTTATTTTATTTTAAGGGTCTGGACTGTTCCTGTTAAAAAATTATTTGTCGAAACCGCTTCCTCTAAAAGGCTGACCTTGTAGGAAAGAGAGGAAACAATATGTATATCATACAGGAGCTTTTAACACAGTAGACTATCCAAAGGGGGACACGGGTGAATAAATGATTTTTTAACACCTGCCCGCTCTCAGGGGGATTCGATACCGTGACCCCTACCTGCTTTGATACCATGTCGAAACCGCTTCCTCTAAAAGGCTGACCTTGTAGGAAAGAGAGGAAACAATATGTATATCATACAAGAGCTTTTAACACGGTAGACTATCCAAAGGGGGACACGGGTGAATAAATGATTTTTTCCCTACATATCTCATACCTTTGATATTTACCCATACCACCTTTGGAACCTTCTGGTAAATTACAATTTTGCCATTCCTTCCTTTTTTTAATTACCCATAACACTTTTAGAAAATTCTGAAATATTATGTTTTTGCCCTATCTTTTACATTATCTCTGTTATGTCCACGTGTACTACACGTGAGGGGGGGATTATGTACAGTACACCTGTAGACATTGTAGAAGCAGAACTTGCAGGAACACTTGGTGCAAAGCATAGAAGATTAGAGTTTTCACCATTGCCAATGGGTATCTACTTTGTTATTGGGTTGAGTTTGCCGTAAGGGGGAGATCGAAGTATTGAAATATTGAAGATATTTGGTTGTTGCCTATTTGAGGACTTTCGATTGGGTTGATACGTTTTTTCATTGCTGATTCGGTTTGTTTTCGCTACTTGCTGCTCTAGTTATTTCACTTCAAGATTTTAAGTCACTATGACAATCTGAGATTCATCACTGGATAGCTATTGAAGATCGTTAAAAGCTGCCTTTTTTAGAAGACATTCCAGTCCCAGTTTGCTGAACATGTCTGTCCCAGTTTTTTAAGATCTATTTTTTCAAGTTCTTGAAGGTTTATTTGGGAGCTGCATTCATATGTCAAGCTGGATTTTGCTTCACCTTAGTTTTTTTTCCCCATTATGTTCAAGTTGGGCATTAGTACCTTGTATGCGCCAACTTGAGGGGGAGTGTTAGCATTATTTGGAGTTCTTTTTTCTTTAGTTCAAGCTGAATGTTCTTTCTTTACTTATTTGTATAATCCAGCTTGAGGGGGAATGTTGGAATATGTAATCCAGAATACTGTGGGCGTATTCTGGTCCTTTTGGGGTTAGTTTATTTTATGTTATTAGGTACAGTCGGCAATGTGGGTTTTAGTCCCACGTCGCCTAGTTTAGTCTATTTGTAATTTCCCCTCTATTATAAATAGAGGGGCTTACCTATCAATTAATTAATTCAAGTATTTTACAATTTCAAAAAAAAAAAAAAAAAAATGTAGAAACCGCTTCCTCTAAAAGGCCGACCTTGTAGGAAAGGGAGGAAACAATATGTATATCATACAGGAGCTCTAACACGGCAGACTATCCAAAGGGGGACACGGGTGGATAAAATAATTCAACACCTTTCCGCTCCCAGGGGGATTTGATACCGTGACCCCTGCCTGCTTTAATACCATGTTGGAACCGCTTCCTCTAAAAGGCCGACCTTGTAGGAAAGGGAGGAAACAATATGTATATCATACAGGAGCTCTAACACGGCGGACTTTTCAAAGGGGGACACGGGTGGATAAATAATTTTTTAACACCTGCCCGCTCCCAGGGGGATTCGATACCGTGACCCCTGCCTGCTTTAATACCATGTTGGAACCGCTTCCTCTAAAAGGCCGACCTTGTAGGAAAGGGAGGAAACAATATGTATATCATACAGGAGCTCTAACACGGCAGACTATCCAAAGGGGGACACGGGTGGATAAAATAATTCAACACCTTCCCGCTCCCAGGGGGATTCGATACCGTGACCCCTGCCTGCTTTAATACCATGTTGGAACCGCTTCCTCTAAAAGGCCGACCTTGTAGGAAAGGGAGGAAACAATATGTATATCATACAGGAGCTCTAACACGGCGGACTATCCAAAGGGGGACACGGGTGGATAAATAATTTTTTAACAGTTCGATATATTACAAATTGGGGTTTCCGGACCCTGGATTGCATCAGGGGCCATTGCTTAAAGCAATTGTAAAAGGTTTGGGCTGCCAGGGCAAACGCTCGACTTTTAGTCTTGAGGGCGGCCACTTTGTGCAAAAATGGCAAAGGTTAGGACTGACTCCAAACTCACCCCTTCCAGGACCCTGCATAGGCGGGACATGCACTGGATAATGGCCCTTATTGTTTATTTTGGATTACTTCTTAAATAGAAGTTGCAATGGCACCCTTGGGAGTAATTGGATTCTCTTTTTTAATTTTGGAATTTGATACTGGTCATTAATGGTATTGTGGTTATCCCACAGAAAATGAATCCTTATTGACTAAAATACCGTTAACGACCAGTATAACAACAACAACTCAGCCTTTTCCCAACTAAATGGGGTTGGCTACATGGATCCTTGCCCTCCTATTAGCTGTATTCGATGTCATACTTGATACAAGGCCTAAGCTATGCATGTCTTTCCTCACCACTTCTCCTAAGGTCATTTTAGGTTTGTGATGAATGTTGTCTAAACACCTTTGTGAGCCTAGTTGATGAAGTAGTTGGTAGTGTAGGCGGTGCCGCGGTTGTGTAGCTGACATCCAGGCCTTCCCTTCCTACTTTTTGAGGCAAACTTTACCTAGTGTTTGCTAGCCTTCCATAGCATTTTGTATTTTAAATATGAGAAACAAGCATATATACTCTAATAAAACACATGAATCCTAGCCTTGGTTATTTTGATTCATTTTGACATCTGGACATGTGAATCAAATTAATATATCTGTAACAAATATGACGTAGTGTAATAAATAAATACAGTAGAAGTGTTTTAGAAGTAAAAAATAGTCAGAGAGCATCTTTATTTATTTATTTATTTATTTTAATTCTTATATTACAAAAAAGGAAAAAAACTGTTGTATGGTGTGATGGTAGAAGTTCGTCTGCCAGCATGAAGAATCCAGTTTGAGTCTAAGGATGGTCACTTCGTCCAAAAAATGCAGAAGGCTATGATGACTGCCTCCAGTCCACCCCTTCTGGGGCCCTGTGAAACCATAGTACTATATCTCGCGATATATCGGTATCTCGGGCCTACCGAGATATCCGAAATATCCGAGATATCGCGAAATATGACCGAAATATTGCATTTTTTCTGCAATATTTCGGGGGTCCATCTCGGGGGGTATTTGGCCATATCTAGGCCTGAAACTTCATGGACAGCCTTATTTAAGCTTAATAAACACATTTAAACCATAAAATTGTAAAAATGTGAATTCAAATTGGTGTTTTGGGCTTGCACCCTTGATTGACATACGGTCGTCGACCCTAATGTATAAATAGTTAAATACACATAGATTAATGAAATCACAACTTAAGTTACAAATTACAAGTGCTAAACTGCTAATAGTAGTTGCTGTGCCTCCCTGGATCAATCCCACTCATGCCTCGCTAGAGTCGACGTCCATTGCTCTCTGTTTGAAGTACATATGTGGACCACGGTATAGAATAGGAGAAGAAACGAGTGTAGTCATCCACAAGTGTCACGTAAATGGAATCATCAACATACTGTAGGTAACCTATCCTAGGATATAAACTAGGGTTACCAATCGATCCATCAGTAAAGAAGATGATCCACTGTGATATGATGTTGGCGCGGCGCAGAGGCGATGGCATTGGCGCATGTATGGTCGTGAGGTTGGTAGCTAGGTCCGCTAGGGTATGCAAAGATGTTATCTATAAAAGATGATCCAAGATGTCCCTGGGACTGGGATCGTAGTCATAGTCCCCTACCCCACTAAATCGCCCATATGATGATGATCCATATCCATATCCACCGTAAGGTTGTGATGCACCGTAATCCGATGCCAATGGAGTGGCATGTGCGTCGAAAAGATGGGGCACGCCAATGTCCAGGTCGGTCCTCCCTCCCTATCACCCATACTCAAACCACCAACGAGCTAGATAGGTTATCAATGTCCATGTGATCGGTTGCAGTGTGTTTGTCGACCCCTACGCTTCCTGTTGTATGTATGCAGGGGGCCTCTCAAGGGTGGGGGTGCGGGGGCACGTGCTCCGTGGTCCGTATCTTGTGTGACATGATCAAACTGTGTTTCTCCAGTGAATCGGAGTGGCTCTACAGGTGCCGTATCCTGGGCCTCCTGGCCTACCACATAACGCTCTCGCATGCCGTCAAATTCTTTACCAGCATCACCACCACCAACATCACCACCACCAGAGATTACCACCACCAGCATCACCATCACCACCACCAGCATCACCATCATCACCATCATCACCATCATCATCATTTGAGGACTTAGACCAGTCTTCATCATCAGCAACATTGCCACCGTGGCCTGGAATGGTATGGGTGAGGCTTCCTTGCATGTATCCGACCCTCGTCGACCATATACTCGTCCACATCGGCACCAATCTCGGAAGCTATCATGGGGTCGGGCCTACCTCCCTCCTCATCCAACACTGGCTCACCTCTATCCTCACCCAATCCACATAGGGTCCTCATCGTCCGAGTCAACTTGAAAGATGTCGGCTAGATCAATGGTGCCCCTCTGTCCCTCATGTCCCATGCGTATGTGTTGCGGTTTCAGCCTCGAGTTGTAGTGCACATACACCATGTCGATAAACGTTGAGACCCCAATGCATTGCGCCTCTTGGAGTGGATGAGTGCAAAGGTACTCCGTCCTCTCACAACCAGGATGCGAAACATGTTTGGGCGAGGACTTTAATTGCTATTCTTCTTAAGTTTTCAGCCGATTCCCCATACAACACCCACCATTCAGCTGCATTACAATTTTACAACAAAAAAGACATGTGTCAAATGTTGTTTCAACTTTCAACTTTCAAATTTCAATACATATGTAATTTAAAACTTAAAAGAATTACTAGCATCACCACGTGCTCGCCTTGTATCGCACCTCGGTTCAAAACTTCCCAATGCATCCCTAAATACCTTGATCTACACCCATGTGGAAAATTAGTAAGTACTTCTTCACTACTTATTTGAAAGCATCAATAAGTTGAGTTTCCAAATGAACTCACTTTATTGTTGCAAATTGCTTGTAGTGCGCACCATCCGCTCCAACTTCTTCACTACTTGTTTCACAAGATCAATAAGTTGAGTTTCCAACCCAAGCCTATTGTTATATTGATACTTAGGGTTCAAGTAGTATGCTTGAAATATGACATATAGAATAGAGGTATTGTCAAATGCATAGGTAATTAGTAAATAATAATACTATGAATTAGTAAACATAAAACAAATTTACTCACCACCTTATGCGGTGGATGCATAAGTTGATTCTCCCAATGACATTTATGATATCTAAGAAGTGTTTGCTCTGCGAGGAGCCACACTATAGACACTATCTTTCATCAATTCTATTGCAAGATATAGGACTGGCATGGTTGGGCCCTTCGAGCGGAGTCGCAACATGTAGAACTTTAACTACGGCTCTAAAACTTTCACCACTTTACTTAGTTTGGTCCAAGTCCTCGGATGACATCGTTGTTTGTGCTTCCCTCCCATTTGCGCTTGGAACCCTTCCATTCAAACCACTCCTCGAAGCAAACATGCTTCTCAGCCCGGCTTTCTTTGTCTCAATGCTTTTGAGAGCAATGTAGTTGGTGGCAAATCTTGTGATGCCAGGCCTAACCAAGTCACCCCCACATTTTTCCCTCAATAGATTGAGTGCATAGGAGTGGTTGTATACAAAGTTGGTGACTTGTCTTGCACTTTCAACCACATGTTTCACCAACTTTAACTTTCCCATATCTTTTAGCATTAAGTCAATGCAATGGGTTGCCAAGGAGTCCAGAAGAGCCGGTACTTATTATTGTTCATCATCTTCTCACCGCCACTTGAAGTTACTTCCATTGTCGCTACAATCTGGACAACATTCTCAATACCCATATCTTTTTCCACTACTTCCTTTAACAATCTGTAAATATATTTTGCATCCTTTATCTCTTTGGATGCATCCACAGATTTGAGGAACACTGTCCTCCCATCACAATAAACCATGAAATTGATGATGGACTTTCTTGTAGGCCAAGTCCATTCATCTGCCATTATAGTCACCCCATATGTCTCCCACATATTCCTCATCTCACTAATGTACTCATCAATCTCACTCTTTTGTTGAGGTAGATAAACATTCATTACCTCATATGGGGTGGGGCCCTTGAATCCTGGGCCAGCCTCTGCAATGGTATCTATCATGGTATCATAATGGGGGCCTTGTGCAGTGTTAGCTGGGATGGTATGGCATAGCATTCACTTAGCTATTGATTCTTTAACCAATCCCTTCATCCCCTTCCATGCTCCTTTGATTCTGGGTTGACTGCTTCCTTTCTTCTTATGCAATTTAGGATCGGAAGTTGATGGTGGACTGAATCTGGTAGAGGTGTTGGGGCTGCCCTCACACTTTGTGATCTTTTAAAAGGATTCAAAGTTCTAGGACCTCCGAAGCTGCGCTCCTCCACTACCCCCTACTCTTTGTCTCTGCTGATCATCTTGAAAACTTACTCTACTCCTTGAAACAGTCCGCCTAAAATCCCTAGCCTCCTCTGCTGTTTGTATGTCATCAGGTACTGCAATGTCATCATCATCAGAGGCGGAGTCATCATCATCATCATCATCATTATCATTGTATCGTCTTCCTCCTTCCATCGAACTCCTCACTGTATCCTCAAGTTGTTCTCTTATCCTATGCTTGTCAGCCTTCCTCTTCTTTCTTCCCCTCAAACTATCACCAATCTCCCTGGCTACTTCAGTGGGGACCATATGACAACCTACAACATCTTTAGATCCTCCAGTCAGTTGTTGTTTAAGTCTACTGGACCCACCTCTCATAAATTGCATGTGACAATAGTTACATATAGATTTTCTCTTATCCCCATTAATGGGAGTACCATGTAACCATGCAATGTTACCCCTATGCTGGCTGGCTGGTCTCTCTTGTTCCCTCTGTTCTCTTTGTTCCCTCCGCCCCCTTTGTTGACTACTTTCCCCTACCTTTTGCTTGCCCTTCGCACGTTGTCTATCACGATCCGCGATAATGATACTTGTTTACTGCAATGTAAGTAACACAAATAATTAAAAAACTTAATGTAGATGCACTTCAATTGACACTTTTAGATTACTAATACACTTGTATAGTTATTTAATATTTTTCCCCTAACCCTTATATTTTTCACATAATTAAAACCAATTTTTTATATATAATGTTAATATAAGTATTGACCTAACACAACAAAACCAAAAATTAGTAAACATAATATACATGTAATGCATCTCAAAACATATAGAAATAACTTTCATATTTTTTCATTATTTTTTAAACTTAAAACTCATATTTTTTCTTATTTATTTCTGTTTTTTTAATTTTTTATATATTTTTCTTAATTTTCGAAAATTAAAAGAATTATTTAAGAGCAGAAAAATAAATCCGACACTGTGAAGCCGTAGATCGGCCATTGGTGTCTAACATATATTTAATTCATTACCATCTAAGTCATATTACCCCTAATTATTTCCTATTTTAGTTGTAGGAAAATGAATTTTTAAAACCAGAAAAAAAATAAAAAAATACATATGGGAAAAAAATTTCGACACCGTGAGGCTGTAGATCGGCCTCCGGTGTCTAACATATATTAATATCAACAACATCCAACAACATTTGTACAAAGTTTTTTTAAAAAGAATAGTTTTAGAGAAATAGAATTTACCTTAAATAATGAAAATAGGCTTGGATGATGAGCTTAGATGACCCTCCGACGTCTTCCCGGCGACAAGGAGCTTCAACAATGCTTGGATGAGGCTTGGAAGGGAGGAAGAAAAGCAAAAAATGAGGAAGAAGAGAGAAAATTTAATTTTCAGCAGCTCTCGGTCGAAATATCGACCAAGAGCTGCGAAATATGGAATTATAAGGCCCTTAGTGTGACACTATTTGTCACTCTTACAATATCTCGCGATATATCGTGAGATCCACGATATATCGTCGATATATCACGATATATCGTCGATATATCACGATATATCTTCGATATATCACGATATATCGACGAGATATTGTATTTTTTTGTTTCGGAAGTGTTTCGTATCTCGGACATGTCGAGATTCACGAAATATGGCGATATATCGCCGATATATCGCGAGATTTTATACCATGTGTGAAACTAGGATTTGCACCAGGGTATGTCTTATTTTATTACAATATTTTTTTTAATAATTTCACACCAATATTATATAAATATAGTACAACAGATGGCCACCGAGGTATATGCCTTGTTGCCTATACTTGTGTGAGGATGCCAAGACAAGTGTCAAGTTAGGCATTGCCTTGGTGCACATCACTTTGGTTCCTTTTGATTATCTGATTGCCAAGGCTTGCTGTTCACAACATTATTACAATTCAATTCGAGAAGTGTTTCTCTAAAAAAGAAAAAAAAAAGAAAAAAGGAAAAGGTTAGAAATGGCTTTTTTAGAGACTTTAAATAAAATTTTACCTTTTGTCTGAGTTCTGTGGCATTCTAGGGCTGCATGTTATTTCTGCAAAGTATCGTGAACTTTGCAGTTTATTTGAGGTATACTTTATTGTAATCACTGCGACCAGAATCTGGTTCGGAATGATTTTCTTAGATACTTAAAATATAATTTTACTTTTTGTCTGAAGTTGGCTGCATGTTATGTCTGCAAAGTATTGTGAACTTGGTAATTTATTTGAGGTATACTTTATTATAATCACTGAGACCTGAATTTGGTTCCTGGAACAACATGGTGGTCCACTCGACTGATCTGTTTGGTAATTTTGTTTCGATCTGAATTTCAATATTAATTACCTTAACTTGTTTCAACCAGTGTGTACTATAATCCTGTGAAGTTGATTGCATTTGGATTTTTTCCCATCTCTCAACTTGTTTGCCTGTTGATTATTGTTTTGGAGGCTGCTGCTTCTGCCAGGAACAACAACAACAAACAAGAAACTCAGCCTTATGGCCCCTATCCCAACTAAATGGGGTGGGCTATGTGGATCCTTGCAAAATAAAGTCGGGAAAACTGACTGAAAGTAAAAGGGGTGAAGAAATGCAGAGATGAAAAGTGAGAAATTAGAAATGTAAGTAAGAGTAAAGAGGCACAGCCCAGGAAGTAAGGAAAATCTCAGCTAAATGGGGTTGTCAACATGGATTCTTGACCTCCAATAGGCTCTATCCGAGGTCATAATTGGTACAAGGCCCAGACTACGCATGTCATTCCTTGTAACCTCTCTTATGGTCATTTTAGGCCTGCCCCTAGCTCTTTTAGCTCTTCCTGCTGTCTGCCAGGAAGGAAACCCTTAATTATTGTGGAACAGAATATTTTATTGGTTGTTGGCTTCTCTGGCTCATAACCCACAGTTATAATAAGTTCTTGACAAGCATACTACATTTTTGAGCTTTGTAAGGCATTTTAGTTATACATAAATCACTTTTACATAAGCTTTACTGAACAACATTCTGTTAGTTATCTTACTTTAAGGTTTTGTCTACCTTATGGGCGGCTGCAGCCCATCTCTTCCAGAAAGACAGAGGGTGTTATTAATGTGTACTTGTCTTGGTTGATTAATTCAATTTGGTCTTCGATGACTCTGGAATCTGCATTTGGTGCATCTGTTAGTTTTGGAGAAGTATATCGTGCTTCCCTCTTACTAACTAGGACATGGTCCATGCTTCTCTACTTTGCTTGCTAATTATATGGTCCATAGTTTTCTTTTTTAAAGAATTTATATAGTTCAATGGTTTCAGTCCAAAATACACTGTTGACATTTCCTTTCATTCTTTTTTCTGCTAAGTTTTTATTTTATCCGTGCTTTTTTTGCTTTCCACAGCTTCTTGGCAACTTAACAAGTTTGTATTCATCTTTGGTAGTTTTCTTTGTTGTGATTCATGTTCTGATAAGTTGTCTACTTTACTTGATATGGCACAGGTTCTTGGGTGCTATTAAGCAATATTTGTGTTTGTCATTGTTGAAAAACAGTGGTTCCACACTTATGATTGTTTTCCAGCTTTCATGCTCCATTTTTATCAGTCTGGTATCAAGATTTAGAGCTGGATTGAAGGCAGAGATTGGAGTGTTCTTTCCTATGATTGTTCTCAGAGTTTTGGAAAATGTTGCTCAGCCTAATTTCCAGCAGAAGATGATAGTGCTTCGGTTTCTGGAGAAATTATGTGTTGATTCACAGATTTTGGTAGATATTTTCATTAATTACGACTGTGATGTCAACTCGTCTAACATATTTGAGAGGTAAGTTCATTATGTTCCAGCCCTTTGTTGTTTATAAGATACAAGGTTTGACAGTTAAACGCTTTCTCTTTTGGCAGCAGACCTCACGGCCATATCGCTCTATAATCCCCTAAGGTCCTGAGTGTTTTCATCTCATTCTTTTTCTTTTTATTTTTTGGTCCTGACAGGATGGTCAATGGACTTCTAAAAACTGCTCAAGGTGTCAGCCCTGGTGCAGTCACTACCTTACAGCCAGCTCAGGATGCCACCATGAAACTTGATGCTATGAAGTGCTTGGTGGCAGTTTTGAGATCAATGGGAGATTGGATGAACAAACAGTTGCGCATTCCAGACCCTCGTTCTCCTATGAAATTAGGAGCAGCTGAAAATCCTGAAACCGGAGCCCTTCCTATGGAAAATGGGAATGGGGATGAGCCTGCTGAAGCATCGGATTCTCATTCTGAGACCTCCAGTGAAGTTTCAGATGTGTCCTCTATTGAACAGCGCCGGGCTTACAAGCTTGAACTTCAGGTAGATAGTTTTATGATGTATTAATGGTCACATTACAATCTCTGCACCATTTATGGTCACATTGCAATCTCTGGGCCATTTTTCATCATTGCTGCATTCTGTGGGATCTAATATAAAATCTCATGGCAGGAAGGTATTTCCCTTTTTAATCGAAAACCTAGAAAGGGAATTGAGTTCCTTATCAATGCAAAGAAGGTAGGTGACTCACCGGAGGAGATTGCAGCTTTCCTTAAAAATGCATCTGGCTTGAACAAGACTTTGATCGGTGATTATCTAGGAGAGAGAGAAGACTTACCACTAAAAGTAATGCATTCATATGTGGATTCATTTGAGTTTCAAAGGATGGAATTTGATGAGGCAATCAGGTCCTTTCTGCAAGGCTTTAGGTTGCCGGGCGAAGCACAGAAAATTGATCGAATCATGGAAAAGTTTGCTCAGCGTTATTGCAAATGTAATCCAAAAGCTTTCATTAGTGCAGATACAGCATATGTCCTTGCATACTCTGTTATAATGCTCAACACTGATGCTCATAACCCTATGGTCAAGAACAAGGTGGGTTCTCTAAATTTCGGGGGGAATGAATTGGATGCTTGTAACGTAATGTTGAAACTCTCTCTCTCTCTTGTTAAGAAATTCTTTGAATATTGTCATCACATTGAAAATTTTGTTATATGACCCGGTAATGCAGATGTCAGCTGATGATTTCATAAGGAACAATCGTGGCATAGATGATGGAAAAGATCTACCTGAAGAGTACTTGAGATCCTTGTTTGAACGTATTTCAAGGAATGAGATTAAAATGAAAGAAGAAGATGATTTGGCTCCTCAACAGAAGCAGGCTATGAATTCAAACAAACTTTTAGGCTTGGACAGTATTTTGAATATTGTTATCCGTAAGCGAGGAGCAGAAACACATATGGAGACCAGTGATGATCTCATGAGGCACATGCAAGAGCAATTTAAGGAAAAAGCTCGTAAATCTGAGTAAGCTAGACAACCTTCTCCAATGCTCTAGGTGCACAATTTCTTTGTAGGAGGTCTCTGAGATAGCCTTATAATTTACAATCTTCTAAAGACATGGTTTATTTCTAGATACCTTAATAGCCCTATCATATTTTTTGCAATCCTTTATTTGTGTGGTTGTAATATTCTCTGCCTGTTTAGAGCTAAGTTGAAGATATGGTTTCATCTTATGAAGAAAACATGAAGCTTCTTTAGACTGTCTTCGTGATCTGGATAGCCTTTACCAATTTGCAGGTCAGTTTATTATGCTGCAACAGATGTAGTAATCTTGAGATTCATGATTGAGGTCTGCTGGGCTCCTATGCTGGCTGCCTTCAGTGTTCCACTGGACCAAAGTGGTGACGAAGTAGTAATTGCCCAGTGTCTTGAAGGCTTCCGTTATGCAATCCATGTTACTGCAGTGATGTCAATGAAGACCCACAGGGATGCTTTTCTTACTTCACTGGCGAAGTTCACTTCCCTCCACTCAGCTGCTGATATGAAGCAGAAAAACATTGATGCAATCAAGGTTGGTGCTTAATTTTATATTGCTTTAGACCAATTGTGAAATTCACAAGAAACTGGTTTCTACTTGATCTGCCTTACTGGTAGAGAATTCTATTGTGTTTTACTTTTGGTGATGCAAAAGGCAGTTGCTTCTGGTAGGCAGTAGGACTAGACTCTGAATCTCTGATTGACTAAGGATTTTCAGAGAGTTCGGAGCTTGATCCACCTTATCGTCTTGGCAAGGTTTGGCAATGAGTAGTATTAGTAGAAAATCTTATAGGTCTTGCATGGTAATGTCTGCTTGCATCAGTTTCTGTTGTTTACTCAACCTTTTTTCCTTTATGGGGAGGATGGACTTTGTGTGTTTGGAAAACAGTGGTTGAATATGAGGATGTTATTTGAAGGGAGCAATCGGATTTTAGGAAATTGAAAAGCAATGATGAGAACAATAAGGTAATTCACGAACAAAATAAATGAACATGGATCTATCAAAAAAAAAAAAAAAAAAAAAAAAAGGTAGAAAAGATGGGTAGAGTAGAGCCTGCTACTATCTTCCTAATAAGTTCTCTATGAATGCTCTTTCAAGCATTGAAAGCATCACACTTTTGAAATAGATAACCGGTATCTAAAAAAAAAGCAAAAATATCGTCTAATGAGATTGAAAATAAAAAGCATTATATTCTCATCTAATGACATCGTGTGCTGCAGCTGTTGTTTTTAAAGTTACCACTTTGTGAAGGCTTCATTTTGTCTAACTGAACTTTCAGAAAGTTATTTGCTTTATTTGATGTTGTGATTTGGCATTTTATTTGCATTCTACAGGCAATTCTTATCATTGCAGATGAAGATGGGAATTACTTACAAGAAGCTTGGGAGCATATTTTGACATGTGTTTCACGGTTTGAGCATTTACATCTCTTGGGGGAGGGTGTTCCTCCAGATGCTACATTTTTTGCAACTACTCAGAACGAGGGAGAAAAATCAAGACAAGCCAAATCAACCATCCTTCCTGTTCTGAAGAAAAAGGGACCTGGGCGAAATCAATTTGGAGCTGCAGCTGGCAGAAGGGGTTCATATGATAGTGCTGGTGTTGGTGGTCATGCCTCTGGAGTAGTTACATCTGAACAGATGAGCAATTTAGTGTCCAACCTAAACATGTTGGAGCAAGTTGGAAGTTCTGAAATGAATCGCATATTCACAAGAAGTCAGAGATTGAATAGTGAGGCAATAGTTGATTTTGTTAAAGCCCTTTGCAAGGTTTCTATTGAAGAATTGCGATCTTCATCTGATCCAAGGGTTTTCAGCCTTACAAAGATTGTTGAGATTGCGTAAGAATCTTCCCTGATCTACATCTTTGTCTTTGATTGAGTTTTTATTGGTCTTTGTCTTTGTTATCAAATAACTGTTTACTCTTCCTGTGGTGTTTCTTTCCTTCAGGCATTATAACATGAATCGTATCAGGCTTGTGTGGTCAGGCATCTGGCATGTGCTTTCGGATTTCTTCGTAACTATTGGCTGCTCTGAAAACCTGTCGATTGCAATTTTTGCAATGGACTCCTTGCGTCAGTTAGCAATGAAATTCTTAGATCGAGAAGAATTGGCTAATTATAACTTCCAGAATGAGTTTATGAAGCCATTTGTCATTGTTATGCGCAAGAGTAGTGCTGTTGAAATAAGAGAATTGATTATCAGATGCGTCTCTCAAATGGTTTTATCTCGTGTCAATAATGTCAAGTCGGGATGGAAAAGCATGTTCATGGTATTGTTTTCCACCTGGTCTCATTCCTTTTGTTGCTTTTATATGGCATGGAAACCAATGTACTTTTCTTTGGGGGCCGGGTTAATGTAATATTGAATTAAAGGGTTAAAACAGTACTAGACAGAATCAAAGCAGAGGAACAAACAACCAGATTTGGGTGGTAGATATAACAGAATCAAAAGGTCAGATCAGGCTGAAAACCTGGTCGAGTTCTCCTTTTAAGGGGGTAATCTTTGCTGAAAATCTCAGCTTGTTCCAATGATTGGATCCGAGTTTATGGGGATTTCTAGTGACACTAGGATAGGATTAAAACTGTCAAACTAAAATTCAGGTTAACAATCAGGCTGCAGAATCTTGAACCCAATTAAAATCTGAAGTTATGATATCAAAAGCAGATAAAATAGATCAATGGATGCTGTAATATGGGTACAAGGGTAGAATTGTCCATTAGGGTTTATTAGTGTTGCCCTAGGGGCATTATTGTACTTGTACCTCACATCATTCTATTATAAATAAAGCTGGGCTGGTGCCTCATAGACAAGCTCAATTCCCCAAAACCATCATGGTATCAGAGCTAGGATCAACATTGGGATACTAACCCTAATGCCGTTACACACCAAACCCTAAAACCACCACTGCCGCCACTCTCTCTCTCTATTTTTTCACTGCCAACCACCACCGCCCTCCCTTTCTCGATTTATACCGCCAACCACCGCCACCCTACCTTTCTCAGTTTTACCGCTAGCACCTACTGCCGCCCTCTCTCTTTCTCTTGACCTCTCGCTCACACCGACTCTCTCGCCTCTCCTTTCTTTTCTATTCACCCTTGGTGGCGAGTGTTTTTTCCCACCAAGGGTCTATTACCCCGATATGGCCACACAGATTTGAAGATTTCGGCTATTTTCTCCTTGTGTTGGGATTTATTTTTGTGACCATATTTGATCAGCAGCAATGTTCGACATCTCCACCACATCCATTGGACAGGAAGGGGTCATTTAGTGCAACTTTACTTCGTTCCCTATTAGCTCCATCAAATTAGATGGGAGCAACTACTTGATGTGGTCTCGTTCGTGTTTTCTTGCTATTGGTTCCCATGGCTTTTCTGGCTACCATACAGGAGAGTCTGTCAAGCCTTTTATTGCTAGTCCTTTTCAGAAAAATGGGATACTGACAACTGTCTTGTCATGTCATATCTCATCAATTCCATGGATCCTACCATTGCTCGGGGATATCTTTTCTCGACACCGCAGCTAAGTTCTGGAAGGCTGCCAAGGATACCTACTCTCCGGTTTGCAATGATGCCCAATGTTATGTGAAACAATGCAGACCTGCAATTGTGATCAGTAGAGAAGAAGAGGGGAGAAGATGGAGAAGGAGAAGAGAAGAGGAAGATGGAGACGAGAGATCGATTGGGAGAGCAAGGAAACCTCCCTCACGATTCTAATTAATTGAATCGTGAGGAGAGGCAATATTATTTATAATGACTTTACCACATTACAAGAGTAAATACCCAAACTACCCTTAGTACAGAAAATAAACTAGAAATATAAATAAGATATAAATCAAACCAAACACCCCCAGACTACTAATTCTAATTGACATCCTTAACATTATGAACTACGAAGCAGACTCATTATACCAAACAAAAAGAGATGTCCTTATCCCAGTACTACTCTACCCTGCGAGGTATGTGGCAAGAGTTGGATTTCTATGGTAATTTTGCTGCTATCTGTGATACAAATGCAACTGCATCAAAAAATGGGAGGACAAGCTTCGCGTATATGACTTTCTTGTAGGCCTTAATATTGGGTTTGATCAGATTCGGGCTCATGTCTTGAATCGTGATCCCTTCCCATCTCTTGAGTAGGCTTATGCCATGCTACAGTCAGAAGAGAGTCGTCGCACTACTATGCTCCATCGTGTGACACTAGAACGGTTAGCTCTTTACTCTAGCTTGGGTACTCTATCTCGTGGTACTAGTGATAATTCTGCACCTGATAGAACACCTATGAAGTATGATTGTTGTGGGAAGAAACCCCATACCAAAGATAGATGCTGGAAGTTGCATGGGCGTCCTTCCAATTTGATGATGCTCCTACAGATTCATCCCTCTTTTTGAAGGAGTTATTGACTCTGTGTCGTCTGATGTCCAGGCTAGAGCCTTCCTCTTTATCAACGCTATCTGCCGCTTCTGCCACATCTCTGCCAGTGATCTTTGATCCATCTCTTGCTCATTCAGGTATTTCTTTCGGTGGCCATTATGCCTCAGTTGTATCCATTTTACTAGTTAATCGACTTAGGTGCCACCGATCATATGATGGGGTCTTCAAATCATTTTTTTTCTTCAATATTTTCTCTTGTCAGGTAACAACAAAGTCCGTGTTGCTGATGGTTCCCTCTCCTCTGTTTCGGGAAAGGGCTCCATCAAGTGTTCTTCTTTGTTATCTCTTTCCTCTGTTCTACATGTCCCTATATTTTTTAATAATCTTCTTTCTATTAGCAGTCTCATGGACTTGGAAACGGGACGTATAATTGGCAGTGGTAAGGTGGTTGGTGGTCTAGAATTGCTTGATAGCTCTCCATTAGCTTTGACTACTGCGTCATCTCTCCTTGGTTCGTCTACTTTTGCATTATCGGAGTTACACAGGTGACATTGTCGTTTGGGTCACCCTCCTCTAGGCACATTATCTGAGCTTTTCCTAGATTTAATTAAGCATTGTAATCCAAACAGTTTCTTTTGTGATGCTTGCATTTCTGTCAAGCAAACTAGAGTTGCCTATCCTATTTTTGATAATAGAAGTTTGGTTCCTTTTGTATGATACACTCTGATGTGTGGGGCCTTGCCCGTTGTATGTCTATTTCTGGTTATCGGTGGTTTGTACATTCATTGATTGTTTTAGCCGAACTACTTGGATTGATCTCTTTTGTCACAAGAACGATGTGTTCCCATGCTTTTAGTCATTTCATAAGATGGTTCAGACTCAATTTGATGCTATGGTTAAAACCCTTCGGCCTTCGCATTGATAATGGCAAGGAGTACATTGACGGATCATTCCAGCTATATTTGTTTGATCATGGGATTATTTATCAGACTAGTTATGTTGACACTTCGACGCAGAACTGTGTAGCTGAACGCAAGAATCATCATCTCTTGGAAGTAGCCAAATCTCTTATGTTTGCCATGAACGTTCCTCCCCAGTATTGGAGTGATACAGTGCTTTTGGCAGCATTCCTTATCAATCGGATGTTGTCTCGTGTAGTCGTGTGTTGGCATCTCACTGCCCTATTGAGGTTTTCTTGGGTTCCTCCTTTGTTGTGCCACCTAGAGTTTTTGGATGTGTGGTCTTTGGTCATAATCATCATGTGCATGGCAAGTTTGATCCTAGAAGGCTCCAGTGTATTTTTCTTGGCTATTTTGCCACTTAGAAGGGATATAAATGTTATCATCATCCCTCACGTACGTTGTTTATCACCATGGATGTCATCTTTCATGAATCTGAGGCTTATTATCCATCTACTGCGCCTCTTTAGCGGGAGCCTTCTCCAAGGGAAGATGTGATAACTTCTCTGGATATGCCTACGGTGGAAGGTACTTCTATTGAACTTGAGGAGGGTGTGATAGGCCTGGAACAATAGCAACCTTCAGTCCAGGGGGAGCTACTCGAGGCGAGCATGACTGGACAAGAATAGGATCAGCTCACAGTCCAGAGAGAGCCTCCTCCTACTCCTCTGTTAAAAGTTTTTGTTTGTACTCCGAGTAAGAAGCAAGTTGATGCTACCACCACCATTGCACCTAGCCAACCGTCCTTACCGGGTCCATGTGCTTCAAAAGATCCCACTCCATCTGGTGAGTCTTCAGTGATCCTAGTCTTAACTGACTAGTTGCTGTTTGCAAACCCCGTAGAACTTGCACACAGTATCCCATTTATAACGTGGTTTCGTATGATTCTTGTTCTTCCTCCTTTTATACTTTGTCTCTTCGTTGTCCTCTGTTTCCATTCCTAACAACTGACAGGAAGCACTGACTCATTGAAGGTGGAAAGAGACAATGAATGAAGAGATGAGGGCTCTTGGGAAGAATGACACGTGGGGCTTGGTACATCTTCCTCCAGGAAAGAAACCTGTAGGCTGCAAGTGGGTTTTTGCAGTTAAATAGAAGGCAGATGGAACAATGGATAGATATAAAGCAAGGCTGGTTGCTAGAGGATTCACTTAGACATATGGAATCGACTATTAGGAAACCTTTGCTCTAGTAGCCAAAATGAACAATGTCCCGAGTTATCCTCTCATGTGCAGTTAACCTAGGATGGGATCTTCAGCAACTTGATGTCAAGAATGCCTTCCTCCATGGAGAACTTGAAGAGGTGTATATGGATATCCCTCGATTTGCTTAATAGGAAACCCGTGGCAGAGTTTGTAAGCTGAAATGGGCTTTTTATGGTCTAAAGCAGTCTCTAAGCGTGTGGTTTGGACGCTTTCATAAAGCCATGGTGTCCATTTATAGCTAAGACATATTTCAGAAGACATGTGACCACATTAAAGTCCTGATCATCTACATAGATGATATTGTAATTACTGGAAGCAGTGTTGATGAGATATCTCAACTAAAGACATACTTAGGAACAAAGTTTGAGATCAAGGACTTGGGTAAGCTACAATATTTCCTTGGCATAGAAGTTGCTCATTCAGCTCAAGGTATCATCTTCCTCTCCCAACGGAAATATACTTTTGATCTCTTATCAGATACTGAAATGTTGCACTGTAAATCAGCATATACTCCTTTAAAGCCTAATTCCCATCTTAAGGACAAGAATGGTGAACTAGTTGACAAAGGTAGCTATCGGAGGTTGGTTGGAAGACTAATATATCTATCCCACATTCGATTAGACATAGTTTTTGCTGTTAGTAGGGTTAGTCAGTATATGCATGATCCTCACTCAACACATCTGGAGGCAGTCCATGGTTTAAAGTATCGACCAATACAATACGATACGGACCGATACGTATCGGTATCGGTCGATAACGATACGATACATAACGATACGTCTCTTTTTTTTAAAAAAAAATGAACTGTCTCGAATTGTATCAAAATGTATCAACCGATACAGGCCGATACGATACGATACGGTATGACCGATACGTATCGATACCATCGATACATCCAGTAAAGGGTTCAGTGCGTGGTTGAATACGCATCGATATGTATCGATACATATCGGCCGATACGGCTCGATACATACCGATACATACCGATACGCACCGATACATATCGATACGTACCGATACCATCGATACATTCCATAAAAAAGCCATTTTCACTCATAGACTCGATACAATTCCTAATCTAACGAAAAAATGAAGAGAAACTCTCAACCAAGAGTCTAAAATCTTGCATTTAATCTTGGTTTTTCATACTTTTAAACTAAAAACGAATCAAGGAGTGCTACAACATCATCCTTTGCATCATCCAATACTCTTCATGGTTATACACGATTACAACATGTGAGAAACTTCATCTTTTATAACAATTTCAATTTAATGCACTTGTTTGGTTATACATTATTCACCATTTTAGGTTTTATGCATGACACTTATTATATATTGCTTATTTATATTGTTTTTTGTTCCAAAAGTATATTTCCATGTGTATCTTGACCATTTCTATGCGTACTTGTATTGTTCGATACGTATCTCCGAAACGATACGATACGTCTCTTAAAATCACCCGACCGATACGATACCCGATACCAATACTTTAAACCTTGAGGCAGTCTATGGGATTTTGAGATATTTAAAATCAGCTCCTGGGAAAGGTGTCATTTTCTCTCCTCACAGTCATTTGCGTATTGAGGCCTTTACTGATGCAGATTGGGCTGGTTGCCCAGATGATAGAAGGTCTGCCCAGGGTATTGCACTTTTCTTGGTGGTAACCTTGTTACTTGGCGTAGCAAGAAACAAGCTGTAGTTGCTCGGTCTAGTGCAGAAGCTGAATTTTGGGCTATGACCCATGGCATATGTGAACTTCTTTGGCTCCAAGGTCTTCTTCAGGATCTATGTGTCCCAGTTGAGCTGCCTATGCGTCTATACTGTGATAGTACATCAGGAATCAGCATTGCACTTAACCCAGTTTAGAAGATCAAACAAAGCAAGTAGAGATTGATCGTCACTTCATCAAGGAGAAGCTGAAACAAGGAGTTATTTGTGTTCGATTTGTTCAGTCAGATGCTCAGTTAACTCATGTATTTGCTAAGGGACTTGGTGTTAAGAGTTTTATTCCTATTGTTAGCAAGTTGGGCATGTTTGATATCTGTGCACCAACTTGAGGGGGAGTGTTCTAAAATGGGTACAAGAGTAGAATTGTCCATTAGGGTTTATTAGTGTTGCCCTAGAGGCATTATTGTACTTGTACCTCACAGAATTCTATTATAAATAAAGCTGGGCTGGTGTCTCATAGACATAAGCTCAATTCCCCAAAACCATCAATAGAGAATGAGTATTGATTTCAGCAATTCAAGACCATAGAACGAATCCTACTTGAAATAGGACTTCAACTAACAGTCAACAGATTGAAAGGAAACAATGTCAACAGCACAGTTCTGAAATCATAATCAAGACCAGCAATATAAAACTCTCAAAATCTAACAATCCCAGTAAGAGTAGGACTGCATTAATTAGCCTATAGATTCAGGATCTGAACACAGATTTTGACATTAGGCAAAATTGATTGTTGATTTCTGAAAACAGAATCTGAATAAGGTATGTAACTCACCTCTTATCGGCAATCGTAGTGGTGGTAGGATTGAGGTATTGCAGTCGCAGGCAACAGTAATGGCATAATTGCAGATCAGTAATCAATAGAACAATACCTTAAAGCACCCGGGCTTCCCGCTGCAAGGTGTTGGCTGGATCACACACCCGTCACACCTTGATGCACACAAGGGAAAACTCTCCACGAAAAAAAAAGAAGAACTTGAATGGCTAAATCATGGGCTAGAGAGAATTTCCCTTATGGGTCTTGTCCTCATTTATAAAACTACTAAAAGCCAAGTTTGAATCTGACTAGGAAACCCCTAGTCGATTCCTATTACAGATCACCATTCCCTTTAAAAGTCTAATTGGCCTTTAAAAGGATGTGGACCCAAACTTAAAGACTTGAAACAAGAAATAAAATATGGGAAAAAGGTCTCTACTTGGTGGTGTTTGCTATGCCATCTCACAGGGCTCTGTGAGATGGCGCCTCTGCCCCCTGGGTATATACCCAGGCATGCTCACCCATTGGCCTAAAAGCTTGTGTAGAGACCATGCGACCAAGTAGAGATCTCTTGCCCATAAAATATATAACTTAAATTGGATCAGACAAACCACCGGTTCAACCGGTCTAAAACGACTTAAAACATAAAAGAACAACTTAAAACAGGAAAATAAAAGGACTAAACACAAATTGGTCATGCTAGGCCTGGCCCTTCTTGGGTCTCCTGCTGTAGGTCTTCAGTTCTACATCAGGGGGGATGGGATTCTCCTTAATTCAACTCAACTAAGTCTTATCCCAAGTGTTCTCCATATACTTCGTAAATTCAATACCCTTGTTGTGGGCCATATGTCCTACCCAATCATAATATTTCGAGTTTTATCACTACCTTTTTTTTTTTTTTTGTTGGTGAAAGAGTTTTATCACTACCTATTGCTACATACTTTTCAACATTCTTCTGGTCCTTATCAAGGTTTAAAATCTCATTTCGTTTCGGTGTTTCAGTTTGACCGAAATTTCCGAGATACCGAAATATGGTATTTTTTGAGTTTTGCTTGGCCATTTGTGGGTGTAAAATGCCAAATGACGGAAATAACCGAAATTATCAAGTTTTCCGAAATTTCCGAAACGAGATGACTGAAATCGAAATATTGCATTTTTTCAATTCGAACTTGCGTTTCATTTTGACTCGACCGAAATACTCAAAATATTCGAGATTTCGACCGAGACGAAACAAGTTTTTGAACTACGGTCCATATTCCTATTCTTTTGCATAATTATATTCTTTAATTTATTCTAGCCTTCTTATTTATTCTTATTTACAGAATTTTTTCTGTTGTTTTTATCGTTGCATTGATAGAAATATATATACATGTATGCTTACTTTTCTTTTTCTTTTTATTTGTTTTCCAGGTTTTCACAACTGCAGCTTATGATGACCACAAGAACATTGTACTTTTGGCTTTTGAGATAATTGAGAAGATTGTGCGAGACTACTTCCCGTACATAACTGAAACAGAAACCACCACATTTACAGACTGTGTGAACTGCTTGATCGCATTTACAAATACTCGGTTCAACAAAGACATTAGTCTGAATGCAATTGCTTTTCTTCGGTTCTGTGCGGCCAAACTTGCAGAAGGGGATCTTGGTTCCTCGTCAAGGAATAAAGACAAGGATTGCTATGGGAAGATTGCTCCATTGTCCCCTCAAACAGGCAAAGATGGAAAACAAGATGGTGTGGAACTCGCTGATAAAGATGATCATATATATTTCTGGTTCCCATTGTTGGCTGGTAAGAGAAATTTATCTGCATTGGTGGTGTTGTGGAAAGCAATTTTTGGAGGCTTCATTTTGTCCTTCATTGCGTACGAGTAAACTGGATGCATATAATAATTAGCAGTAAGTTATCCTATTTTTGATGCAGGATTGTCAGAGCTGAGCTTTGACCCAAGGCCCGATATTAGACAAAGTGCCCTGCAAGTGCTCTTCGATACTCTGCGCAACCATGGTCATGTTTTCTCATTGCCATTGTGGGAACGTGTATTTGATTCAGTTCTTTTCCCCATATTTGACTATGTACGGCATGCGATTGATCCTTCTGGAGGAGACTCACAAGCGCTAGGACTTGAAGGTGATACAAATGAGCTAGATCAAGATGCATGGCTCTATGAAACATGCACACTGGCCCTCCAACTAGTTGTAGATCTCTTTATTAAATTTTATCACACTGTAAATCCACTCTTGATAAAAGTTCTGATGTTGCTGACAAGTTTCATTAAACGTCCCCACCAAAGCCTTGCTGGCATTGGCATTGCTGCATTTGTTCGTTTACTGAGTAATGCCGGAGATCTGTTTTCCGAAGAGAAGTGGCTAGAAGTGGTTTTGTCGTTGAAAGAAGCAGCTAATGCTACACTTCCGGATTTTTCACATGTTATTGATGAAAGGACTTTGGCTAGAAACCATGAAGATTCTTCGGCACAAAGAAATGGTGAGTCTGCTGAGTCTGTTACGCCTGGTGCTGATTTGCAGAGCTTGAGAGAACGCAATCTTTATTCTGTAATTTCTGATGCTAAATGCCGTGCTGCTGTTCAGCTTCTGTTGATTCAGGTATGCAATTATCTATGTGTTATTTTTTACATTTCTCACCTTCAGTTCTGGATTAACTATGATCTTTGTGCTTACACTGTTCAGTGTTTTCTTGAATATTTCCGTATGAATCATAATAGGGTTAAAAAAAAGCTTAAAATGTTGAAATCCAGTTCTTTTAGCCCTGTTCAGAAATAGAGATGTGCTAATATGATGATTTCTTTTAGAAGTTGCAAGAACTCTATATAAGTCATCTGGAAATTGTAGAAACATGCATGGTGTTTTGGGAAATGACAACCAAAGACAAATACAAGTGCATAAATTCTTATTTATTCCCTAAGCAATAGCTTGAAATAACTCAATAAGTAGGAAAAGCTGTTGAACGTCAGAGTTTAGCGTTGGCAGTGACGCGGTGGTATGTGGATTCTTCTAAATAGATCAAATATTCATGTTGGACATGCATTGCTTTCCCACACTGTATATAATTTTACAATCTTAATCTTCATTTCAGGCTTTTGCTCTATCACTTCTGGGTCCTTGTTTGTTCTACCTTTTAAGTTGATATACGAATGATTCAATTCACAGGAGATGCCATTAAGTTTCTCCCTTGAATTTAGATAAATGGATAATACAATTCACAAGAGATACCTTTTCTTGGTCTTACCAAGTTTCCTCTTTCTTTGGATGTTGCATAAATTGACTAATAACTCCAACGACAAAGGATATATCTGGGTGAGTGATAGTAAGATACATGAGTTTCCCAACCAATCTTCTATAATGGTGAACATTTGAAAAATCCTCATTCTCAATGGACCCAAGTTTTTGATGGGGATCCATAGAAGTATCTGCTGGCTTGGAAGCAAGGATTCCAGTGTCAGTCAGAAGGTCAAGCACATACTTCCTTTGAGATAAACTGACACCTTTCTTCCTTCTCAAAACTTCAATACCAAGAAAATACTTGAGAACGCCTAAGTCTTTCATCTGAAAACGTTGATGAAGATAAGATTTAACTTGAGCAATACCAGAAACATTGTTACCAGATATAATAATTTCATCCACATTGACTATCATCACCACCAATTTGTTGTTCTGACGACGAACAAAAACAGAATGGTCAGAATAACACTGTGAGAACCTAACCTGAGTGTCAATGGAGCTGAACTTATCGAACCATGCTCTTGGAGATTGTTTCAACACATAAATTGCCTTACGAAGCTTGCAAACTTTAGTAGAACTCTCCCCCTGAGCAACATACCGAGGTTGCTTCATATAAACCTCCTCTTGAAGATTACCATATAGAAAAGCATTTTTGATATCCATCCGAAATTAACAGCCAAAGAAATAAGAATACAAACTGAATTCAGGCGGGCAACAGGAGAGAAAGTCTCAAAGTAATCAATACCATATGTCTGAGTATAGCCTTTAGCAACCAATCGAGCCTTGAGCCACTCAACAAAATCATTTGGATTGTATTTAATAGTGTAAACCGACTGACACTTAACTAGATCCTTCCCAGCAGGTAGGGAAACCAGAGTCCAAGTATTTCTAGATAAGGTAACAGGTAGTAAGGACAACATCACACCAAAATCGTTTGGGGACATTCATGTGGAGTATAATGGACCGGGCAACTTCTAGTAAGTGTCAATTTTTGCGTTCGGTGGCTCCATTTTGTTGTGGAGTGTATGAGCAATTAGTTTGATGAATAATACCATGAGAGACAAAAATCAGAAATCTCAGTTTGAGTGTATTCAAGAGCATTATCAGAACGGAAAATTTTTATGGATGTGTTAAACTGAGGTTTTATTTCCTGATAAATTTTTTGAATACAATAAGAAATTGAGTCTGGTCCTTTAACAAATTAACCCAAATTGAACGGGAATAATCATCCACAAAACTAACAAAATAAGAAAATCCTAACCTATTATGAACTCGACAGGAACCCCAAATGTTGGAGTGAACTAAAGAGAGCAATGGAGAACTTCTAGGTGTAGTACGTGTAGGAAAAGAGGCACAGTGATGTTTGCCTAGTTCACAAGCTTCACATTCAAGATGTGAGGTAGACTTGCAGCTAGGAACCATTAACTGGAGTTTAGGTAAAAACGGGTGACCAAAACGTAGATGCCATTGCATGGTAGATGGTGTGGTAGTAGATGTGGCAGCAGTAGAAGGTTCTGTGCCATCTAGGTAATACAGCCCATCGCGTTCAAGCCCTCCACCAATCGTCTTTCTTGTCTGAAGGTCCTGAAAAACACTATGAGAAGGATAGAAGGTTACAAAATAGTTAAGGGACTTGGTAAGTTGGCTAACAGATAAGAGACTAAGAGGTAAACAAGAGCAAGTGAGGATGCTCTGACATGACCCCTACCCCTCCCCCCCCCCCCCTCGGCCACCTCATTCCCCCCCTCTGGTAGCCCACGTCAGCTCCACCATCACCGTTGCTCCCTCCCCCTTCTCTTCATCTCCACCCACCACAGCCACCCCTCCATCTACCCCCTCTGCCTCCTCACCAATCCCTCTCATCTTGCTCAGGCAGGTCCAAAGCAGTGGTCCTCCCTCTTCAACCACCCACCCCCCTCTTCCGATCCCTCTCTCCAATTTGTACCTCCTTCTCTTGATAATGGAGTCCCTTTTGCCCTCTGCCCCAACTCCATTTTGCTCCCAGAAATTCCCAAATGGGAATCCTGCCTGGTAGGACATTTTCTTGGTGCTAGGCCCTCCTTCAACATCATCAAGGCATCCCTCTCCAAGCAATGGAAGGCTGCTGGTTTGTTGGATATAATTCTGCTCGATAATGGTGTCTTCATTTTCAAATTTTTTTCCGACGTAGCTAAGGCTCGGGCTCTCGATGGTGCTCCATGGATGGTTGGCTTCAAGCCTATCTTTCTCCGACAATGGAGACCCCATCTCCTCCTCCACAAGGTCGACCTCAGCTCCATTCCCTTGTGGATTACTCTGCCTGGTCTCTCACTCCACTACTGGAGCCAAGATTGCCTGGGCCGAATAGGTTCTGTTCTGGGAATCCCTCTTCGTGCTGATCCTCGTACCCTAAAAATGGATTGTTTATCTTATGCTAGGATTTGCATCGATATTTCGGCAGAAGCTCCTCCCTCTTCCATCACCATCAAGGAAGAAGATGGGTTCTTCTTCGAGCAACCAGTAAAATATGAGTGGATTCCCCCACACTGTTCCCACTGCAAACTGTTCGGTCACCACACTAAAGATTGTGCAGCCTCACTGCCCCTGGCCAACGCAGCTCTTGGTTCCTCTCAGGTCCCTAAAAAGACAAATGACCTAAGCTCTGCCACCTGTGCAACTGATCCAGGGCTCAGCCCTACTGAATCTTCTTAGGCAACAACGACTACAGCTACCTCCTCTGCAACTGCCCCTTGCTTCACCTCTGCTACGGCTCCCATCTCTTCCTCAAACCTCTCTGGCTTCCCCAGATCCCATAGTCGAGGAAGAGAGCCTGTTCGCCGTCTCCGCCCCAATCGTCATCATCGTTAGCGTCTCCTACGATAACCCATCTCCAATCGCGCCTCCAGCACTCCTCCAGTCACGGTGGAGCTCTTTGTCCCAATTATCGAAGACTGCCCTCAGCCTTCCACCCTGACGGACGTACCTTCTCCATCGGCTACTGCAACCCCTGTCGCCAACTGCGTTGTGCTCGCTGCTGCTTCTGAAAGGGCTCAGCCAATCACTACTCTCTCGTTGACGGATGCTCGAGAAGACCTGGGCAGACCTGCTTTGTCTCCCTCGCATCCAGGTTTGCCTGATAGCAACTTCAGCTCGCAGGCCTCCCCTATAGCTGCCACGGACGCTGCCTCGCCTCGCAATCCAACCATTTGCCATTTCAGTGAAAGTCTTCCTTCTTCTACGGAAAGGTCAGAGCCCCCCCCCCTTTTTCCACTTTATAATACCCCCACCCCCTTTTCTTAAGGCTTTTCCTGTTTTACCCCCCACCCCCCTCTACCTTTGCATAACCCTATTTTACCCCCATCCCCCCTTTAACTCACAAATCCTTGTTTTACCCCCCTCCCTCTTCTGGTTCGCAAATCCGTGTTTTACCCCCCCTTTTGCCCAACCCTATCACCTGTCCTTTTCAATCCCCTCTCCTCCCCTCCTCTGGCCCACACGCTAGAACCAGGCCCATCATTTCGGCCCAGCCTTCTTCTCTTAGCCCTCACCTGCCTTCTTCCTTCTCCAGGCCCACCTCCCTGGCCCATTCTCAAACTTTAAACCCCCAACCTCACCCTCTTAACACCCCTCTTGGCCCTACCCATACCCAAATCCTTAACCAGGTCCAATCTTTCTTTTCTTACAACCTTCCTATCATCAGCCCTCCGGCCCATCTCTATCATAAGCATTTCCCCAACCCTCCTACCCTCACCCTGTCCCGATCCATTTCTTCCTCCTCTCTTGCGGACTCTCCTTTGGTTACCCCCAGATCCCCTTCCCCTCCTCCCTGCAGGCTTCCTCTAGCCCCTCTCCCCTCTTTAATCCTCCCCCCTTGTCGCCCGTATGTTCGCGATCCGGCTATCATCTATCGCTGTCGGCGGTATAGAAGTTCCCCGCCAATCAGGACCCTGCCTCTCCCCCTCTAGTTGCTATGTCTTCTGGCTTATTTTGGAATGTTAGGGGTCTCAATTCTCTGGCCAAACACCAGGACATCAGATCCCTCATTAAATCTACCCATTCTTCCTTCTCTGCCCTTCTCGAAACCCAAGTTCTTTAGGAGAATGCTTCCCGCGTTGCTGTCTCCATTGCTCCTTCCTGGTCCCTGCTTTCGAACTACAACCATTCCCCCAATGGTCGTATCTGGTTCCTTTGGGACCCTTCCAAAATCCACATCAACCTCTCCCATTCCTCTTCCCAACTCCTCCATCTCCATTTCTCCATTCCCAACTCCTCCACCTCCTTCCTTTCGGTGGTCTATGCTTGTAACCAGGCTACTGATTGCTTGCCGCTGTGGTCTGACCTTTCTCTCCTTAAGGCTGGTTTGGATTCCACCCCTTGAGGTATTGGGGGCGATTTCAATGTGGTTCGGTCCCAATCTGAGAAATTGGGCGGGCGACCCATTGACCCTATTTCAGTTAATGCTTTTAATGATTGCATTGAGGACCTTGGTATTAATGACCTCAGATGGTCCGGCTCCCCCCTTACTTGGCATAACCGCCATGTGGGGTTTGATCGTATAGCTTGTAAGCTAGACCGTTTCCTCTCTAATGAGGCCTGGCTTACCTCTTTCCCCCAATCCTCTGCCAACTTTCTTCTCTCGGGCATCTCGGATCATAGCCGTTGTCACATTCTTATTCAGCCCTATACCTCCTTCGGTCCCAAGCCTTTCAAATTCTTTGATATGTGGACCTCTCATCCTAATTACCAAGCCATCGTTCTGAAAGCTTGGCGCATCCCTAGCTAGGAAACTCCGCCACACCAAGTCTGCCCTCAAAAGCTGGAACACGTCCACCTTTGGGAATATCACCTCCCAACTTTCCTCCTGCCGGTCCAACCTTTCTGTTGCCCAAACTGGTCTCCAGTCGGACCCCCTCAACCCCTCTCTTGCCCTCGAGGAGAAGAAGCTCTCTGAAGAGCTCGCTACTCTCTCCTCTCTTGAGGAAAGCTTCCTTCGCCAGAAGTCCCGCATTAAGTGGCTGGACCTTGGTGATTCCAATTCAGCCTACTTCCTTCGATCCTTGAAAGCCAAGCTGAATTCTAATTCCATCACTGTTCTGCTCTCTCCCGATGGGACCCTTCTTTCCTCTATCCCAGCTATCAAAGAGGCAGCTAGTTCTTTCTTTTCTAACCTGTTTAATCCCCCTCCCCTCTGGCCTTATTGACAAGTTTATCCCTCCTCATCTTTCTAACTCCCTCCTGGCTATCCCCTCTGATGAGGAAATCTCCAAAGCCATCCTTTCCCTCAAATCCAATAAAGCTCTTGGTCCTGATGGCTTCAGCATGGGCTTTTACCTCAGTCGTTGGGATGTTATCAAGGGAGATCGTTTCAAAGCTATCCGTAGCTTCTTCTTCAAGCCCAGCCAGCTCGCCCAGGTCAATCAGACTTTTATCTGCCTCATCACTAAAAAAGATGGAGCCACCTCTTTATCTGATTTTAGACCTATCTCCCTCTGCAACCTCACCTATAAGTTCGTTGCAAAGATTCTTGCTAGTAGGATTAAGGCTGTCATTCCCTCCCTCGTCAGTCCTAATCAATCAGCCTTCTTCTCAGGCAGAAGCATTGCTGACAATATCATTATTTGCTCTGAGATTGTTAGAGGTTTTGATCGCAAATCCCATAGCCCGGCCGCCCTCATGAAAATTGACCTTCATAAGGCTTTTGACTCCATTCGCTGGGACTTCATCTGTGATGTGCTTGCCCAAATGGGCTTCCCTCCTGCCTTTGTCTGCTGGATCTATGCCTGCATCTCCTCCCCTTCTTACTTTGTTCTTGTCAACGACTCTCCTGCTGGCTTCTTCCACTCCAAAGTGGGCATCCGGCAAGGCTGCCCCTTATACCCCTTCCTTTTCTCCCTGGCTCTGGAAGTCCTCTCTAGAAGCCTTCATTCCAAAACCGATCTTCATCTCATCTCCCCTATCGCCAAGTGTAAGCAGATAAATCTCACCCATCTGGCCTTTGCAGATGATCTAATGATCTTCTCTAAGGCCAACCCTTCCTCTATCTCTGCCATCATGGACTCTCTCCACCTTTTCGAATCCCTTTCTGGCCTCCGCATCAATCTCCTCAAATCCAAAATCTTCCTCACTGGCATCCCTGACCCGACCAAAGACGCTCTTCTGCGCCTGACAGGGTTCTCCATTGGCTCCCTCGCTGTTATCTATTTCGGTCTTCCCCTCATTCTTGCCAGACTGTCCAGTCATCACTGTGCTCCCATGCTTGACAATATTCGTAAGAGACTCCAGCTCTGGAAAGGCAAACTCCTTTCCTATGCGGGCAGATTGGAATGTGTCAAGTCTGTCCTCCAAGCCTCTTACATCTATTGGACTGGCATCTTCGGTATCCCCAAAGCCATCATCAAGGCTATGGAGCATCTCTTCTGTGCTTTTCTTTGGAAAGGGTCCGATTCCTCCAAATTCCTTTATCCCTCTAGCTGGAAGTCTATTTGCCTCCCCAAATCTGAAGGAGGTCTGGGAATCCGCCGCATCTGTGACTCCAACACAGCGGGTATCCTCAATCTGCTCTGGAAAATCTCTTCCTGCCAGGATTCCATTTGGGTCAATTGGGTCTACTCCCATCTTCTCAAATCTGACTCCATTTGGACTGTGAAGACCCCCTCGGATTGCTTTTGGATCTGGCGCAAAATCTTCCTGCTCAGGCCTCTTGCCCTCCGTGGCACCTCTGCCTACATTGCTGATGGATCTTCCATTTCTCTCTGGCTTGATCTTTGGCATCCTCTTGGAGTTCTTTATAACCATCTTGGCCCTAGGGCGATCTATTCTTCAGGTCTCCCTAAAGATTCCCCCCTCTCCAACATCATCGTTTCTGGGTCTTGGGTTCCCCCCCTTCCCTTAACCCCCACACCATTTCTCTGTTCTGGCAATCCCTCTCCCCCCTCCCCCCCCTTCCCCTCCCTTGCCGATAGGATCATCTGGCTCCCCTCCCCCAAGGGATCCTTCTCTACCTCTTCTGCCTGGAACCTTGTCCATGAGCCCAGCCCCACTGTCCCCTGACACAAACTAACCTGGTTCAAGGGCCACATCCCTCGCCATAGCTTTATTTCCTGGAGATTCCTTAGACTTTGTCTCCCTACCCAAGCCTTCCTCATGCACCGTAACATCCCTGTTTCCCCTTCTTGCGCCCTTTGTTGGAATGGTCACGAGGACATAGCCCACCTGTTTTTTGCCTGCCCCTTCTCCTCCACCATCTGGAAAAAAGCCCTCTCCCTCATCTGGCACCGAAGTAGAAGATCCTTGGACTTTGATCGAGAATGGCGCTGGTTGGGCAAAGCTTTCTCAGGTACCTCAGTCTGTGACTCTATAGGTAAGCTGGTCTTCTGTGCTACTATCTACCACATCTGGATGGAGCGGAACCTTAGGAGATGGACTTCCAACTGCCGATCCTTTGATCAAATTTGGAAGGCCATCTCCTTTGATGTCTCTTCCAAAATCAACTGCGGTCGCATCCGTCATATTTTGGATTCCCCAAGGAACATGCATATTGTTGTCTCCTGGGGTCTTGATTTGTCTATTATGAGGCCTCCCTCCTCTGCGTAGGCTGCCCCACCCTTTTTTCTTTTTCTCTCCTTTTGTATATTCCCCCCCCTGGGGTATGCCGGTATGGTAATATATTTATTCATCCAAAAAAAAAGAGACTAAGAGGTAATTTCGGAACATGAAGAACATGAGAGAAGGTAAAGGAAGATGTTGGAGAAACAGTTCCATGATCAGCTACCTGAGTAGAGGACCCATTAGCAAGGATAACATTGGAAGAGGTGTGAACCTTATTTAACAGAGTTATATATGCTAACGTTTTGGTAGAAGTGGAGGCAAATGCAACTTCAAGTTGTTGTAGGTGTTTGACTAGCTAGTTGTAGTCATCATGAAATACAGAGGATGAAGTACTCGAACTCTGATATACATCACCAGTAGGTTTCTCAGCAATAGTGTCAGTCATGGCAGCATTGGCTGGTTCATTTGCCCACTCAGGTTTTCCATGCTTGGCCCAACAAGGTATCCATAGTATGATTTGGTTTGCCACAATACGAACGCTGGCGGGGAGACTTGTCAATGAGTTGAAAACCTGTACCTTGTCTACCAGTGCCACGGCCACGGCCTCTGGATTGGCCACGACCATGTCCTCGCCCTCGATTGGCAACAAAGGCTGAGTTGTCCTTGGAAGAATTATCAGGTTTGAATGGAGTAGCTAGACGATTAATACATGAGAAAATTTCATTGAGAGAAGGAACCTTCTCCCCTGTGAGCAACTGACTCTTCACAGGTTGGTAGTCATGATGTAGTCCAGCTAGAAATTTTGCAACATGGAACTCAACTTCTTGTGGTTTCAACTAATCAAGATTGGTAGTTAGGGGTTGATGTATCTGAAGTTCTTCAACTATGCCCTTGTAACTGGAAAAATATTCATTCAAGGTTTTATCTCCCTGTTGGAAAGTAAAATGTTTCTATAGAGATCATACATGCGGGAGATATTCCTTTCTTGAGAAAAGCTTTCACACAGGTCATTCTAGACATCCTTAGCAAGTGAGTGAAACATCATATTGGATGCAATAGCAGGTTCAACACTATTCCATAACCAGATCTTGATAATAGAATTTTCACACATCCATTCATCATAAGCAGTAATTGTAGTAGGATCCTTTGGATCACGATCAAGAGGATCATCGGTAATGTATTTGAGTTTACCTTTGGCATGAATGTAGGTTTGCACTGCCTGGACCCATAAGAGATAATTTGAAACTCCGAAGAGTTTAATAGTAGTAATCTGAACTTGGACATTGTCTGAAGGTGGTTTAGGATCAGCCATGGTGAAGGCTGTGATTATTCACAAGTAGCAGCAGTAGTAATAGATCTAGGGTTTAAAAGATCCCAAATTCAGGAGGATCGAAACCACTAGAACCAACAGCAACAATAGTAATAACTAGATCTGGTACAGAACCAGATTAGGGCTTTGAATAACCCAACAGAACAGCTGGTATTGAGATCCCAACTCTCAACAAGGATCGAGTCTTCAAGGATCAGCAGCAGCATCAGTAATATGAATTGATTCTTAAATAGAACCAGTTTAGGGTTTAAAAACAACCCAAAAACAGTAGCAGCAGGGGGTTAAATTAAGTTTGATAACCCAACTCCAATAGAAGAAGGAATTAGGGTTTACCAACCTCAAATATTAGCAGAGAAGATGGACCGAGGGTTGCTGATGAAGCAGAGATCAACCGCAAGGTCCTGCAGTAGGTAGGAGATCGATTGGAGAAGAGAAAACTTGATGCAGATGATCTTCAAGAGGTACCACAGGTAGTAGAGCCAGAAAAGTTGAGATAATCCACTAAATATGCAGTCTTCACTGGTGATCCACTTATATGAATCAAAAGCAAGGCTGTAATGATTTCTAATCGAATTTTGGTAAGTATTAAACCCTAGATGTAGTTTTCAAACCAGAATCTGATTCCATCAACCAACTATCGGTTGAGCTCTGATACCATGTAATGGAATAACCACAAGAAAACCAAGGCCGAGAGGGTGGAGAAGAGAGAAGCAGACTGAAGTTGGGATAGATCGAACTAACTAGTCCCCTCTCACAACCCTTTATTTATATGTAAATCCAAGTTACAACTTAAGACTTCTAATCCTACTAGGAATCACAAGAAATAAACTAGGAAACAGACTAGGACTAGGACTGACCATCACTTAATTATAACCACAATGTGAGGCACTTAGGAACTAGGTATCTCAATTAGAATAAGGAATATTCTAATTGAGATACACTAACCCTAGGAGCTCGATATACTTTAACAAGTGGGAAAAATGGGACTGGTGAAAAAGAAACAAGGGAGAGGGAAAGGTGGTAGCCGATGAGAGAAGAATTAGAGAAGAGAAAGAGGGGGCTTGGCTTCACACCACCTTGGATTCACTCCAAGGTTTGCAGGGAATCATTCATGCTGCAGAGATGGGAGAAAATCTCACAAGTTCCAACATCTTTCAATGTCTTCCATCCGAAAATACAGTCTTCTAAAACCCATAATAATAATAAAAAAAGAAATAACTCCCTAATAACTATTTTTCCAGCAATAACTACTTCTCCAGCAGTAACTTCCTAATAACTTCCCCATTTAGCATTACAACATTAGAATGTAACAGCTTTGACACCAAATAAAATAAAATACAACAAAATAAAAACAAACTACACATAAGCAAATGGAAATATGCATCCACACAAGTTAATAAGGAGGGACATCCAGCCACAATGAAGTGATTTGTGGCTGTGTATGTCTACGTTTCCTCTAATATGTCCTAAATCCCTGAGTGATGTCCTCATCAGAGAGGGGTGCTAAAGAAAACCCATATGGAATCCATAGTTCCCCACTATTTTTTTTTTTAACCCGGATATTCTCTGGGACCCGGGCATAGTTCCCCACTGTGATTTTGTTGTTGCTGTTACTTTTTTGTTTAATCAGCTATGTATATATATGGTCTAAAATTCATCATTTGTACTTTCATTTTGTTCTTTTTTTAAAAAATAGTTTTTGCAAATTACAAAAGAGAACTGATTCGTGTTATGCCTAATAGTTCTTAGGAAGATAAACGACTCCATATAACACTCTAGTATGTGTGCTAGTAGTTTTAGAATAGAACTTTTTCATCAGAAGAATAAGTCTTGAAAAATTTATACATATTGGGCAACTTTTCCTATAGTTTTCCCCACGATTCTGGAGTGGGGATTGTAGAACTTGAAACCTAAAATGATGCAGGATATGAATGGAAATCGCAAACAATCATACAAATGCAAGGATTTACGTGGTTCGGCAAGATTGCCTATGTCCACGG